>NC_088397.1:51315140-51929640 GCF_034236695.1 Oncorhynchus nerka
AAAGTCCTGTGGAGTGTGGACACACCTGCTCCCACAGCCAGAGAATGGCCCTCTGGGTAACATTATCACACGTCGACTTCCTCGTGTGGCTGGCGAAGTCATCATGACTGGATGAGGCTAGCTAGTCTTAGCCAGGAAATACAGCTATTTTCAAGGGACTGAATGATGATCACTATAGTTGTGGCATCCCGTCTTTGGTTTAGTTGTCCATCAAAATTAATTTCATTACATTATATAATAAGCAAATGATGCAGTGAATCAATGAAGAGGAAAGAGACAGATGGATCTATTCATTCTGCCCATTTGACAATCCTCTTGATGTAATTCAATTTTAAAGTATTTGGTCTGTAATGTCTTTTTCTTTATGTGTGGGACCCCAGTAAGTGTGGGACCCCAGTCGCCATTGGCGTCAGCTAATTGGGATCCAAATAAATCCAAAATCTATTGAGTGGTGGAATAGTAGTTTTACTCTCATTTAGAGTTACAAAGTTCTCCTGTATACTGTATGTCCTTCCTCATTGTTCAGGCTCTTGATGGCTCTCTCCCTGTACCTTTCTCCCTGTCCCGCTCTCCCTGTCTCACTCTCCCTGCCCTTCTCTCCCTGGCCCTCTCTCCCTGGCCATCACTCCCTGTCCCGCTCTCCCTGTCTCGCTCTCACTGCCCTTCTCTCACTGTACCTTTCTCCCTGTCCCTCTCTCCCTGTCCCTCTCTACCTGTCCCACTCCTCCCGTCCCTCTCTCCCTGTCCCTCTCTCCTTGTCCCTCTCTCCTTGTCCCTCTCTCCTTGTCCCTCTCTCCCTGTACCTCTCTCCCTGTCCCTCTCTCCCTGTCCCTCTCTCCCTGTCCCTCTCTCCCTGTCCCTCTCTCCCTGTCCCTCTCTCCCTATCCCACTCCTCCCGTTCCTCTTTCCCTGTCCCTCTCTGCTTATCGCTCTCTTTCTACCTCTCTCTCTGTCCCTCCCCAGTGGTGAGTTCAGGGGCGGCCGCGGCCCAAGGGGAGCTGACCCTGCATGAGGTCCAGTGCCGCCTGGATAAAGAGGGAGCATCCGACCTGGTAATTGACCTCATCATGAACGCCACCAGCGATCGTATCTTCCAGGAGAGCATCCTATTAGCCATCGCCCTGCTGGAGGGCGGTAACACGGTCATCCAGGTGAGAATGAACCCGTGCCAGGTGCATAATGTAATATGAATAGAACATGCTAGAGAGGCGGTAGAGGGAAAGAGACTGGGCCCAGAGGAGGAGAGCAGGAAGTGGAGGCAGAGCTTGAACTAATGATCTGTCTGGTGGGAGAGGTCCAGGCTCCAATGTGTCACCACAGAGTTTCTAAACCCAGAGGCAGAACAACCCGAGACTTCCGGGAACGCTTGCGAAACAGACCATACAGACCAGGTTGGGGTCTGGGGTTTGAGAAGTCAATGAGAAAAGTGAACGATTCTTCTTTAGTTGTTCATTTTCTCTAAACCTAAAGGTACAATCTAGATTCGAGCCAATGTTTTAAGTAGTTGAACATGTTATTATTCCAACCTAGTGAAAGTTTTCATTTTCATAAAAAATAACTTTATATCGAAGGAGGAGCTCAGCTAGCCAACTTCGCATTGGCATCACCTACAAGTGTGATCGGGATTTGTATTGGATAAGTAGTTTTAGCCTTTCTTCATGATGTACTGTCTTTGGTGTCACCACCTCCTCCCCTCTCAGCCAGTCAGCCAGGGGTTGCTATAGCAACACAGTCCTTCACTTCTCTAACCTCACAGCAAGATTGAGAGAGGAACAGGGGATGGTGGGGGGAGGGTGTGCTGCTGATTGTAGGCCAATTACATTTCCCTGCTTATCGCCCACGTTTGTGTGTGCGTGGGCTTGTATTTGCATAGTAGTTCTACCTGATGAACCCTGGCTTGGCATCACACAGCTCAGGCAGTGTACTCAAAGGCACTCACATGACTCTCAGGTTACATAACCACACCATGTCCCTGGCTTATTAATACAGAGAGCCTCAAATCATTCAGACTTGGCTTTTAACTGGGTAGCACTGTACTGTGAAAACAAGGGAAGAGGAGCAGCCATGGGAGCCCCAATTTCCAGACAGAACAGACACCTGTAGAACAGCCATTCCCTAGGTAGTATTCCACCATCCCACTGGCTAGACTCACACAGATCCACATACAAAAATGCAAACCCAGGCAGGTGTTTTCATGTAGATCTACGGAGTGATAACGCCATTCAGTTACTTGGCTTTTTTAAAATATTTTTTTAATTGAACCTTTACTTAACTAGGCAAGTCGGTTAAGTACAAATTATTATTTACAATGACAGCCTAACAAAAGGCCTCCTGCAGCGATGGGGGTAGGGATTAAAAATACAAATAAATGAAATAAAAATATAGGACAAAACACACATCACAACAAGAGAGACACCACAACACCACATAAAAAAAGACCTAAGATGACAACATAGCATGGCAGCAACACATGACAACCCAGCATGGTAGCAACACATGACAACGCAGCATGGTAGCAACACAACATGACAACAACATGGTAGCAACACAAAACAGGGTACAAGCATTGTTGGGCACAGACAACAGCACAAAGGGCAAGAAGGTAGAGACAACAATACATCACGCAAAGCAGCCACAGCCGTCAGTAAGAGTGTCCGTGATTGAGTCTTTGAATGAAGAGATTGAAATAAAACTGTCCAGATTGAGTGTTTGTTGTAGCTCGTTCCAGTCGCTAGTTGCAGCAAACTGAAAATACAAGCGACCCAGGGATACGTGGGCTTTGGGGACCTTTAACAGAATGTGACTGGCTGAAAGGGTGTTGTATGTGGAGGATGAGGGCTGCAGTAGATATCTCAGATAGGGGACAGTGAGGCCTAAGACGGCTTTCTATTGTGCTAAGATCAGCCAGCAGTGTGTGCCATGGGCGTGTCTTCCTTTTGGCTTTGTGGCAATGCTTTCTTTTGAAGTTTGGGTTAGTGTTTGCAAAGTCATCTGTGTCGTGTGTGTTTGGTGGTTGCCAACCCCATGCGAGAGTGTTAATTCTGAAGAGTTTCTCACTGCAGTGTGGGCGAGTGTGAGAGTTGAGCAGGGGAATTACTGCAATTACTCAGTGTGATACTTCTGTCGTAAGGGAATCAATCGCTGATTCTCCTGCCTGCCTGCCTTTTAATTTTTTTTTTAGGTAAAGCGTATTCGTTTATAGAACAATTTTGTCACAATGATCTCATTTCCTCCCACTCTTAAACACCATTATGCTTTCCTGCACTCCCACTGGGGCCTTGGAAAAGCCCTCCCTTCAGGAAAGCATTGCAGATAGCTGCCAGGGAAAGTGATTCTTCCTGCTTTGTAGCCAAGGAGCCTGCTCAACTTCAAACAGGGCTTCTTGTTTCATAATGCCAGTTTGTTTTTTTCCTTCTTGTTTTGCAGGGACAAGTGAGCTTTGTTGCGGGGTCACATATGGTGCTGAGTCAATCTAAAACATATCAGCAGACGCATCACATTTCTTCCTGTTGCATAATGCTGGGCCCGCTGCCCCTCTTCTAGGACAGAAGGGCTCTTGTTGTCCAAATGAAAAGCAGGACAAAAACATGCCACAGATTTATCCATGCAGTTTGTTTGTTTGTTTTTGTGATAATCTGGGGCCGTCGCCAGGCCAACAGGATTTTCTTTGGGAAAGAGGGAGGGAAGGGAGGGAAGGGAGGAGGGAGGGGTCGTATGAAGTGCCAAAGTGAAGGCAGCGTTGGGAGCAGAACTGCAGCACTGAGCTGTGTGTGCCAGCCATGCTGGGGGAAAGGGTCCAGGTCCTCTGCATCCCTCTCCTCTGTGTGCTCCCACCACTGGGGACATTAACTCTCTTAACATGCCCACTGATTATGTTCTCACCATACTAATGAAAGACTTTCCTATGAAGGCTCCTGCAAACTCTGATTTCTGACGAGATGGCTGTCACTGACACGGCTTGTGTAATTGGGATTCCAGGCCCAGCTGTAATTATGGCTTTCATTGTTTGTAATCCATTTGACTCCCCTTTTAGAAATGTTGTGGGTAGTCAGTCACACCATTTTGTGAACATGAAGTGTTCTGTGAGATGATGTTTTAACTCCTTGATGCCTTTCTCTGGCTTTCTCCTGGGATATCAAATCAAACATGGAAGAAGCGCCCTGCTCTTCCTCCTTATGGCGCTCGACGGCGCCAGAGTCCCCAACATTACTCACGCAAGCCACCTCCAGTACGCACACCTGCCTTTCCCCACCACGCGCATCAGCGCTCATTGGACACACGTGGACTCAATTACTTGTGTCATTTCCTTCCCTACATCTGTCTGTTTTCTAGCTCTGTTCCCTGCTTCGGGATTGTTTGTCATATGTCCTTGTTTACACGTGTGCTGACGCTGTTCCTGTCGTTTTCTATGTCTGTTCCTGAATAAATGTTTGACTCCCCGTACCTGCTTCTCATCTCCGGCATCAGGTCCTTGCAGTATGGACATGACCATCATTTATGGCTACTCCAGTCCAAAGACTTATAGTCCCATGTAAGGCTCTGCTCCAGAACTGATCCAGGTCTCTCTTGAAAAAATAGATCTGTATCTCAAAGAGACTAACCTGGTTAAATTAAGGTAAACATTTTTTTTGTTTTTGTTGAAATCCAAATAGGTCAGACAGTCGTGATAAGCGCCAATTAGATTGCAAAGCTGCTGGCTCTGTCTGGAAGGCTTTCTGGCCCATACTGATGCCCACACTATTGGCTACTACACTGGCAGTAGGCAGAACAGCCTGCAGGCTATAGTGAGATCATTGTAATGTTTCATGGGATAAACTGCATTCCTCCTCTGTAAAACCTGAAATTAGGTCATTGTTCAGTATTTGACTCTTTAATTTAACTTGAATTGTTTGTTCTTTGCATGATAGAACATTGCCTTGAACAAGCTTCCTGGTTCACTATCAGTTCTTATCAGTGCTCAAACACCAAACCGCTTTAGGTTATATTTCCATCTTTGTCTTGTGAGAGGGATATAAAAAACATAACTTATTAGAAAACCCATCCCTTCTAGAGAAATGTATTAATAGAAATGTCAGAGAGAGACGGGAGGCTGGAAACTGACATCTCATTTTGAGTCATTCTGTCAGAGCCACATACTGTAACTGCGTTGCTTACAGGCTAAGGAGGCTGTAACTGCTCAGTCAGCCTGTAACTGCTCTGCTTACAGGCTGAATGAGGAGTGAAGGGTCATTTTATTTACTATACATGGGCATGCTACCAGATGGTTTAATTTTGACGCTACCCATCCCTTTAGCGAGATAATTGTCATCAACAACCGCTGAATAGCATAGCACCACATTCACATAATATTACTAAAAATATTTATATTCGTGAAATCACAAGTGCAATATTGCAAAACACAGCTTAGACTTTTGTTAATCCACCTGTCGTGTCAGATTTTGAAATTATGCTTTACAGCAAAAGCAATCCAAGCGTTTGTGTAAGTTTATCGATCACATGACAAAAAATTAAGAACACTTAGCATCAGGTAGCTTGGTAACGAAAATCAGAAAAGCAATCAAATGAATCGTTTACCTTTGATGATCTTTGGATGTTTTCACTCACGAGACTCCCAGTTACACAACAAATGTTCCTTTTGTTCCATAAAGATTATTTTTATGTATAAAATAACTTAATAAAATTGTTTGGCGCGTTATGTTCAGAAATCCACAGGAAAGAGCGGTCACGACAACGCAGACGAAAATTCCAAATAATATCCGTAATGTCCAAAGAAACAGTTTTTTATAATCAATCCTCTAGTTGTTTTTAAAATATATAATGGATAATATATCAACCGCAAATGTCTTTATCAGTAGGAGAGGGAAAAACAATAGCTGTCCAAACTCTGTTGTGCGAGCAAAACTCATGTGAACATCTGACGCGATGTTATCTTTCTGGCTCATTTTTCAAAATAAAAGCCTGCAACTATGTCCGAAGACTGTTGACACCTTGAAGAAGCGATAGGAAAAGGAATCTGGTTGATATCCCTTTAAATGGAGCAAAGGGAGGCTATGGAACATAGAGTTTTCAAAATAGAAGCCACTTCCTGGTTTGATTTTTCTCAGGGTTTCGCCTGCAATATCAGTTCTGTTATACTCACAGACAATGAGTATAACAGAACTGTGTGTTCTATCCTAATCTGTCAATTATATGCATATTCTAGCATCTGGTCCTGAGAAATAGGCCGTTTACTTTGGGAACGTTATTTTTCCAAACATAAAAATATTGCCCCCTAGCTTCAAGAGGTTAACTAATTGCCTAATGGATGTGTGATCTCATTTCTGGACTGTATTCTGAGGATATGTTTGGTTGCCTGTAATTAGAAGAACAATTACACAGTATAATGATTGAACTCTGCTTTCTGACTGACCTATCATTTCACAGGGCTGTCTGGTCACTGCGCACCTGTCTACTAAGTCTATCTCTGACAGAGCACGCAACACTGTTAAATATTTACTTAGTATTCAGACCCCTTGACTTTTTCCACATTTTGTTACGTTACAGCCTTATTCTACATTGTTTCCCCCCTCCCCTCATCAATCTACACACAATACCCGGTAGTGACAATGCAAAAACAGACAACAACAAAAAACCTGAAATAACACATAACACACAGTACCAGTCAAAAGTTTGGGCACCTACTCATTCAAGGGTTTTTCTTCATAATTATTATTTTCTACATTGTAGAATAATAGTGAAGACATCAAAATCATGAAATTACACATATGAAATATCATGTAGTAACCAAAAAGTTGTTAATCAAATTGTTAATCAAATCAAAATATATTTTGTATTTTGTATTTATATTCTTCAAAGTAGCCACCCTTTGCCTTGATGACAGCTTTGCACAGCTTTGCACACACTTGGCACACACTTGGCATTATCTTGGCATTCTCTAAACCAGCTTCATGAGGTAGTCACCTGGAATGCATTTCAATTCACTGGTGTGCCTTGTTAAAAGTGTATTTCCTTAATGATTTTGAGCCAATCAGTTGTGTTGTGACAAGGTAGGGGTGGTATACAGGTATACTATTTGATTAAAGACCAGATGACCTGAACTCCACAATCACCCGACCTCAACCCAATTGAGATGGTTTGGGATGAGTTGGACCGCAGAGTGAAGGAAAAGCAAGTTTTCATCAAGGATCTCTCTGTACTTTGCTCCGTTTCAGCTTTGCCTCGTTCCTGACTAGTCTTCCAGTACCTGCCGCTGAAAAACATCCCGCCAGCATGAGCCTGCCACCACCATGCTTCCTCTTAGGTATGGTGCCAGGTTTCCTCCAGATATGACGCTTGGCAATCAGGCGAAAGAGTTCAATCTTGGTTTCATCAGACCAGAGAATCTTGTTTCTCATGGTCTTAGAGTCCTTTAGGTGCCTTTTGGCAAACTACAAGCGGGCTGTCATGTGCCTTTTACTGAAGAGTGGCTTCCGTCTGGCCACTCTACCATAAAGGCCTGATTGGTGGAGTGCTGCGGAGATGGTTGTCCTTCTGGAAAGTTCTCCCACCTCCACAGAGGAACTGTGTTAGGCAAGGACATCAGCACAAGAACTATTCGTTGGCAGCTTCATGAAATCGGTTTCCATGGCCGAGCAGCAGCACACAAGCCTAAGTTCAGCATGTGCAATGCCAAGTGTCGGCTGGAGTGCTGTAAAGCTCGCCATCATTGGACTCTGGAGCAGTGGAAATGCGTTCTCTGGAGTGATGAATAACTCTTAACCATCTGGCAGTCCGACGGACGAATCTGGGTTTGGCAGATGCCAGACCTTCCCCAATGCATAGGGCCAACTGTCAAGTTTGGTGGAGGAATAATGTTCTGGGGCTGTTTTTCATGGTTATGGCTAGACCTCTTAGTTACAGTGAAGGGAAATGTTAACCCTACAGCATACAATGACATTCTAGATTATTCTGTGCGTTCAACTTTGTGGCAACAGTTTGGCGAAGGCCCTTTCCTGTTTCAGCATGACAATGCCCCCATACACAAAGCGAGGTCCATACAGAAATGGTTTGCCGAGATCGGTGTGGAATTACTTGTCTGGCCCTCAAAGAGCCCTGACCGCAACCCCATCAAACACCTTTGGGATGAATTGGAATGCCGACTGTGAGCCAGGTGTAATCGCCCAACATCAGTGCCCGACCTCACTAATGCTCTTGTGTCTGAAAGGAACAAGTCCCTGCCGCAATCTTCCAACATCTAGTGGAAAGCCTTCCCAATACTGCCCATGATTTGGAATGAGATGTTTGACAAGCAGGTGTCCACGTACTTTCGGTTATGTAATGTATGTAATGTATGTATGTATGTATGTATGTATGTATGTATGTATGTATGTATGTATGTATGTATGTATGTATGTATGTATGTATGTATGTATGTATGTATGTATGTATGTATGTATGTATGTATGTATGTATGTATGTATGTATGTATGTGCAGTACCAGTCAAAGGTTTAGACACACCTACACATTCAAGGGTCTTTCTTGTTTTACTATTTTCTACATTGTAGAATAGAACAAAACTATGAAATAACATATATGGAATCATGTAGTAATCAAAAAAATGTTTAACAAATATATTTAATGTTTTAGATTCTTCAAAGTAGCCACCCTTTGCCTTGATGACAGCTTTGCACATTCTTGGCATTCTCTCAACTTGCTTCTTGAGGAATGCTTTTCCATCAGTCTTGAAGGAGTTCCCACATATGCTGAGCACTTGTTGGCTGCTTTTCCTTCACTTTGCGGTCCAACTCATCCCAAACCATCACAAATGGGTTGAGGTCGGGTGATTGTGGAGGCCAGATCATGTGATGCAGCACTCCATCACTCTCCTTGGTGAAATAGCCCTTACACAGCCTGGAGGAGCATTTTGGGTCATTGTCCTGTTGAAAAACAAATGATAGTCCCACTAAGCAAAACCAGATGGGATGGTATATCGCTGCAGAATGCTGTGTTAGCCATGCTGGTTAAGTTTGCCTTGAATTTTAAATAAATCGCAGACAGTGTCACCAGCAAAGCACCATCACACCCACACATGCGGAGATCATCTATTCACCTACTCTGCGTCTCATAAAGACAGGGCAGTTGAAACCAAAAATCTCACATTTGGACTCATTAGACCAAAGAACAGATTTCCATTTACATTTACATTTAAGTCATTTAGCAGACGCTCTTATCCAGAGCGACTTACAAATTGGTGCTTTCACCTTATGACATCCAGTGGAACAGCCACTTTACAATAGTGCATCTAGGTCTTTTAAGGGGGGAGGGGAGAAGGATTACTTTATCCTATCCTAGGTATTCCTTAAAGAGGTGGGGTTTCAGGTGTCTCCGGAAGGTGGTGATTGACTCCGCTGTCCTGGCGTCGTGAGGGAGTTTGTTCCACCATTGGGGGGCCAGAGCAGCGAACAGTTTTGACTGGGCTGAGCGGGAACTGTACTTCCTCAGTGGTAGGGAGGCGAGCAGGCCAGAGGTGGATGAACACAGTGCCCTTGTTTGGGTGTAGGGCCTGATCAGAGCAATGGTCTAATGTCCATTGCTCGTGTTTCTTGTCCCAAGCAAGTCTCATCTTATTGGTGTCCTTTAGTTGTGGTTTCTTTGCAGCAATTCGCCATGAAGGCCTGATTTACACAGCCTCCTCTTAACAGTTGATGTTGTGATGTGTCTGTTACTTGAACTCTATGAAGCATTTATTTGGGCTGCAATTTCTTGAGTCTGGTGACTCTACGACTGCACTTGAAGAAACTTTCAAAGTTCTTGAGATGTTCTGTATTGACTGACCTTCATGTCTGTCGTTTCTCTTTGCTTATTTGAGCTGTTCTTGCCATAATATGGACTTGGTCTTTTACTAAATAGGCAACCTTCTGTATACCCCCCTACCCTGTCACAACACAACTGATTGGCTCAAACGCTTTAAGAAGAAAATACATTCCACAAATTAAGTATTAATAAGGCACACCTGTTAATTGAAATGTATTTCAGGTGACTACCTCATGAAGCTGGTTGAGAGAATGCCAAGCGTGTGCAAAGCTGTCTTCAAGTGAAAGGGTGGCTACTTTGAAGAATCTCAAAAACAAAATATATTTCAACACTTGTTTTGGTTGCTACATGATTCCATATGTGTTATTTCATAGTTTTCATGTCTTCACTATTATTCTACAGTGTGGAAAATAGTAAAAATAAACTCTTGAATGAGTAGGTGTGTCCAAACTTTTGCCTGTACTGCATTCGGAAAATATTCATACCCCTTAATTTTTTCCACATTTTGTGATGTTATAGACCTACTCTAAAATGGATTAAATAGTTTCCCCCCCGCATAAATCAACACACAGTACACCATAATGACAAAGTTAAAACAGTTTTTTTTGCAAATGTATATAAAATCTACTGATATCACATTTACATAAGTATTCAGAACCTTACTTAGTACTTTGATGAAGCACCTTTGGCAGTGATTACAGCCTTGAGTCTTCTTGGGTCTGACGCTACAAGCTTGGCACACTTGTATTTGGGAAGTTTCTCCCATTCTTCTCTGCAGATCCTCTCAAGCTCGGTCATGTTGGATGGGGAGCATCACTGCACTGCTATTGTCAGGTCTGTCCAGAGATGTTTGATTGGGTTCAAGTCCGGGCTCTGGCTGGGCCACTTAAGGACATTCCGAGACTTGTGCCGAAGCCACTCCAGCGTTGCCTTAGCTGTGTGCTTAGTGTTGTTGTCCTGTTGGAAGGTGAACCTTCTAAGGTCCTGAGCACTGTGGAGCAGGTTTTCATCACAGACCTCTCTGTACTTTTCTCCGACCATCTTTCCCTCGATCCTAGCTAGTCTCCCAGTCCCTGCCGCTGAAAAATATCCCCACAGCAATATCCTGCCATCACCATGCTCCACCAATCAGGCCTTTATGGTAGAGTAGCATCATACCCAAGAAGACTCAAGGCTATAACCACTGCCAAAGGAGCTTCAACAAAGTACTGAGTAAAGGGTGTGAATGCTTTTGTAAATGTATAGTTTCAGTTTTATTTTTTTAAATAAATTTGCTAAAATGTAAAAAAAAAAAAAAAAATGGGTTATGTCATTATGGGGTGTGTAGATTGATGAGGGGGGGGGCTGTAACGTAACAAAATGTGGAAAAATGCACGGCTTCTGAATACTTTCGAAGGCACTATGTATATGTATGTGTATATTCCTATGCGGTGGGATTCTTTGTAAGTTGACGATCTTTGTGTTTCTGTCTTTTCATTTGCCAGAGTGGTGCGGTTGTCCTCGTAATCTGATGTTGCTTGGTGTGTTCTACTTGTGGCGTGGAGTTCCCAGGTTTTTTGTGTTTATGGTGCATATTTTTTTAGGTTTGTTTTCATTGTGTCTTTGTATATTTTATTTTGCCCTCCTTGCGTCCTCTTCCCCTCTGCCAGGTGTCCGTAGAGGATTTATTTTGGTGGACGACTGAGAGGTTTTAAAAACATTCTACTCAAATGCATGAAAATGTCATTATGTTGACATCATACAAATATACACGGAGTGTACAAAAAATTATGAACACCTTCCTAATATTGAGTTGCACCCTCTTTTGCCCTCAGAACAGACTAAATTTGTTTGGGACTCTACAAGGTGTCAAAACCATTCCATAGGGATGCTGGTCCATGTTGACTCTAATTCTTCCCACAGTTCTGCCAAGTTGGTTGGATGTCTTTTGAGTGGTGGACTATTTTTTATTATCACGGGAATCTGTTGAGCGTGAAAAACCCAGCAACATTGCAGTTCTTGACACACTCAAACTGGTGCGCCTGGCACCTACTACCATTCACAGTTCAAAGGTATTTTGTCTGGCACATTCACACTGAATAGCACAAATACCCAATCCATGTCTCAATTGTCTCAAAATCCTTCTTTAACCAGTCTCCTCCTTTTCATCTACAATGATTTGAAGTGGATTTAACAAGTGACATCAATAAGGGATCATACCTTTCACCTGGATTCACCTGGTTAATCTTTGTCATGGAAAGAGCAATGTTTTGTACACTCAGTGTCACACACTCAGTGTGACACGTTGTGTCTTGTCACTCTGATCTTAAAGGTATAGTGCAAGATTTTGGCAACTTTTCTACTTAACCAAAGTCCGATGAACTCATCAATACCATTTGCATGTCTCTGTGTGCAGTTAGAAGGAAGTTGAAGGTAGCTTCGTGAGCCATTGCTAACTAGCGTAATTATACAGGAACAGCTATTATGCTTGCTGTTCCCATAGACTTCCAGTCTTTGCGGTAACACTAGTTAGCAACTTCATTTAACTGCATTCAGAAACAAAATTGTTATTCATGAGTTAATCTGACTCTGGGTAAGTAGAAAAATGTCTTTAATTGCCAAAATCTGTTTAAAAGCTCGTCCTGGAGAAAATGTCTAAAAATATGTGTTTTAAATAAATCATATTTTTTGGGAGTGGCACCAACTATTTAACAGCGGCTGTCCGTCATTGCTAAATGGAATATAGGGGAAACACTGTGTGTGTCTTATGTAACAGATGAAGAGGCCCACTAATGGCAGCTTCTCCACCTGGCCATCTCCCTGTGTGAACCCTGGCCTGCCCTGTCATGGAGGGGAACAGGTGTCAATGCTGTTACTCATGCCGCAGCACGGTGATGTCCACCGACGCCTGCAGTGCAACTTCATTTATTGCCACTGGCACGGACTCACTCTCTTTTCAGCCACCTCCTTGAAAGCCAATAAACCCAGTTTCTGCTGCCCTTCATTTTTTTAAATCTTTTTTTTTTTTTACCTTGAGCTAAAACACTCTTCAGCAATCAGGCTATTTTCTCCACCTCAAAAACTTTAGCTAATAAATATTATTAGGATTTCCCTTCCTGAGACTTTTCACAGTGTACTCACGCACTGTTCTCTTATTAGTAATCAATGATCTCGCTTATTACTATCATACAGTGTTCCAAGCACTCCTTATCTCCCCCTTACAGTTCCACCATGCTGATGGCAGTGGCTGGCAGGGTTTGTGATTGGATACTGGTTGGTTGGTTGGTTGATTTGTTGATTTGTTTGTTTTTCTATCCTCATATATGACCGGGTCTCTGTAGAACTCAGAGTGAAGTGAAGTGCCACAGCATTCTCCCTCCCAGCACGCTCCTCTCCCAGAGCGGATCACCGTGGTTACCAGCTGGGTGGGTACGGTACGTTGCCCTGCAATGATTACAGCCTCAGCCATGTTGCTCACTGAAGCTTCAGGAGAGGAGGCAAGGGAGCGAGGGAGCCAGCGATATAAATAGAGCTTACATAACTGCCCCTTGTTGATGCCAAGAGCCGGGACAGCAGTGAAGAGGAGGAAAATAAAAAAGAGAAAGATAGGAATGCATAATGACCTTGTTTTATGTGGCGAGAGACCTGGGGGCGGGACTCAGCCTACTGTACGTGACGGTGAGCGCCAGGGTCGACAGTGGCCTCGGGGGGCTTTTGATACAGAGGGCTTAGTGCACCCAGTGGGCCTTGCAGGCAGGATCTAAGCTGCTGCAGAGGACAAGCTGGTGGTTTCCTGGAAGAATGAATCACCAGGTTGATGGTGCATGCCCAGGGATAAATAAGCTTACCACCACAGCCATGCTGGTTATTAGACTCTAGAGGGCTATAGTGCAGATGCAACAGGTGCGTGCGTGTGGCTCTGCTGCACACTGCTTCAGATGATAAAGGAAAAGTTTATTGTTCTACTCTTTCCCCATTCCCTGCTGCAGGAAAGGTCACAGCCCTCGTGCCATGGGTATGTTTTGTACACATGAACTGTATCCTTGTTTGAAATCTGTCATGCATATGGTTAAAGGTGGGCCGCAGTCCTGTGGTTGTGTGAGGGAGGGGATTAAATGTCACTTGGCAATGTCCAAGTGCTATTGAGTATCACCTGCAAATGCCACCTTAATGCCTAGGCCAGGGTTCCTGGCTGGCGGGTGGTTTTATGTGGCCCACAAAGTTTTCAGAGCCCTCAAAAAAATATATATATGTGTGTGTATATATATATATATATATATATATATGTATGTATATATATATATGTATGTATATATGTGTGTTGACATAAAAGACTGTAAAAAAAAACACCAGGAAATCACATCCACGTGATTTTAATTTAAGAAGTCTCTTCCCAAGTATTCCCACACATGATAGAGAGACACGACATGGTTGTATACAAATGTAAGCAAGGTTTTAAATAATTGTTTTAGTCAAACAATATATTTGTTTGGGCTTCTTGCGGTTCATTTGCGGTCTACATTTGATTTGTAATTATGTTCTGGTCCCCTGACCATCCACTCAAGAAGAAACTAAATAATAATAACCTAGACCAGTGGTTCTCAGCTGGTTTTGCTCGGGGACCCGAATTTGACAATTGAGTGACGACCCAATATTATGGACTGTTGATGATTTCATTGTATTATGTTGTTTTGCAGACCATGCCATAATGTTATTTTCCCAAGATATGTTTAGAAACCTTTTCAAGATAGTAGTGTTGCAGAGAATTGGAAACTGATAGGCAATACTAGTCAGCAAACTGACAAATTCCTACATATGTGCAGATAGAGCCACAGAGCGACAGCCAAGTTGCCCTGACAGGGTTTTTCCTTAGCCAGCTCTATTCCTGCTGCTGCTGCTGCTGTTGTTGTTTTCTTGGAAATTGTCATAAGGCAGTCAGGTGTTGACATAATTATTGTCATCCAAGCGATTTGAGATGAAATTACTTTTTTATGGTCACAGTCATGAGGGTTTTCCCATTTGAACTGGGTAATGTTGTTATAAAGTTGCTTTCTGGCAGTTGTCCTCTCCTTATGGTAATGGAGGTGGAGGTTTGGGTGGAGGTTTGCCTGCTTACATAACCACTGCTGATTTCTGATCACTATCAATGAATGACCGTGGTTTTGTCAACAAGATTGACTTGTGTTCCTTTTTACAGTTTTGTTGTTTATTGGAAAGTTATTTTAAAGGGGTAGAAACTACTTCAGGTAACTTAATCTGAACTTTGTGCTTACTCTCGGGTCATGGTTACTGGTGGAATTCTATGAGTACTGTTTAATGCATGCACAGTTTTACTATAACATTTTTTGGTTTTCCTTCAACTTCTGAATACTGTATGTTCCATTATCTCAGACAGAGGGACTTCAATGAGTTGAGTCTCAACCTGGAAAGAATGCTGGTTATGTAAGAGGTTTTCAAACTGCCCCAGAATTCATGCGATAACTCCTGCCCGCCTCTGGTCTCCCCTCCCTTCCCTTCCCTCTCAGACCAAGCACACACACAGTGCCACTCGGGTGCTCAAAAAGTAGGGCAGGATTTTCCATCTAAATCAAATCAAATGTATTTATATAGCCCTTCGTACATCAGCTGATATCTCAAAGTGCTGTACAGAAACCCAGCCTAAAACCCCAAACAGCAAGCAATGCAGGTGTAGAAGCACGGTGGCTAGGAAAAACTCCCATCTCTTCGTTACCTTAATTTCCGACCTTGTTATCTGATGTAACAGTGTTTGGGCTGAGGTTTGTTTGCAGTGGCTCCCTCCCTTCAACCACTCAGCTGATTGTAAGCCTTATGTAAGGAGGGAAATGGGACTGGATAATAGCAGCTGGAAAAAGCAAAGTCCCATGCATGGAAGAAAAAGTTGTCAAATTAGTGTGCAAAAAAATACATTTGTTTTTATAGGTTTTGCAGTGTTAGACTGTAAACATAAAGTCCTATACTTTCACTTGAAGAGTTTTGTTCTGGTGAAAAGTACTTGATGCTGAATTTGGTTAAAGCCACCTTTGTTTGAGTTGACAAACTTCCTGTGATTGCTGTGTACCTGGCTGTGTTTGCTCTATGACTTTGTGTACAGTGCAGCCTGCCCTGCACAGTGCCAGTAGAGTTGTGCCCTTTGGGCAGAGAGCAGATGGTGTGAAAACAGGTGAGCACATGGAGGCACTCCAGGTTATTTCCTTGGCAGAGGGCTGAGGGTTATTTAACAGAGCTTCAGCGAGAGAGAGCTTCTGGGTGCATAGCAGTCAGACAGACAGACGGAGAGACGTGGTCAAACTGCCAACAAACGGAACAACAAATATACCCGACCTTTGAGCTGTCTACCTTGTATTGCTTACAATGGGAAACATGTAGATTATCTGACAACATTATCATAATACCTCACTATGAATCCCTCTCACTACCACTTCCCATATAAATACAGAATGAACTCAAACAGAACCTCTTACATCCGCATTTACTTGTTCTTCTTGTCCGTCTCCAGAAATCCTTCTTCATGCGCCTGACGGGGGAAAACAAGTCGGAGATGTTCTTCAAGGTGTTCTATGAGAGGATGAAGCTGGCCCAGCAGGAGATCAAGGCCACTGTGACCGTCAACACCAGCGATCTGGGCAGCAAAAAGAAAGAAGAGGAGCCCCCGGACAAGGACACGCCCACCGCTAAAGGAAAGAAAGGTCAGGGTAGCAGGCCTGGTGTGAACAACATCCTGTTCCTGTCTACTGAGACAGTCAATCCAGTGGATTTACTGCACTCAGAACACAGCACAAATCATACATCAGTCATTCACAAACACATACAGCTGTTTCACACTGCAGTGCAAATTGGGACCCAATGATGAAGCTCACGTTCTGTGACAGCTACATCTCTGCTCCTGTGTGCAATGTGCAGTGAGACTCTCCCATGTCTTACTCTGTTGTACTCTGGTGCCCTTCGGTGTGTATGTCTCTGAATTCTCCTGTTCCTCTCTCTACAGGGATGGAGGTGGCAGTGGTGTCTACGGTGGCGGTTGCCGTGGTGACGGAGGAGGTCAAGGAGCAACTGGTGGAGGCCTCCACAGTCACTAAGAAGGCGTTCACAAGGTACCGCCGTGAGGCCGAGGCCGAGGAGCATCTGGCTGCCGCTGAGGGTCAGGGCCCCGCCAGCACTCCTGATGACCAGGAAGGGGAGATGAGTGTCATTATCACCATCATGCAGCCCATCCTGCGACTCATGCAGCTGCTGTGTGAGAACCACAACAGAGAGCTGCAGGTTGGTCAGCCACACCACCAGGGGGCACTACTCTGGTTTACATTACACAATTGAGCTATTAAAGGGGGGCCACGATGATTGCTCAGGCCCCATGGCACACTTACCGTTTCAGTGCTGGTAAATTTCCATCACCAGATCTTTATACAGAAATGAAACCATATGGTGAAAATAGACATCCGTTGGAACAACATGATGCAACTGTTTCCATATCTGGTAGAGCCTGGTCTGGTTTCACTATGAGGACGATTGTGTTTGGAAATGGGGACGTCCAATACCTCAGACTGACAGTGAACTTCCCCCACTAACATCCTCTGTGCAGTAAGGTCAAGGCTCCACATGATTGACGGATAGCTGGATGCTGAATCACCGTAGCTCGTCATCAGCTGTGTAGTTATATGGCCTGGCTGGATTGATCCTGAGCCAAACACAGAGTGGGCTAAAATTATCAGGATTTAATGTCACTGACATGTTTAGACTCACGAGTTAAAGATGTGTCTCATCATTAGATAAACCAGCCATTGAATTAAACTCTTAGGCAGAAAGCAACCGTAACAGGTAGCTTTTTTAACACAGCACATGAAACATTGATAATTGGTCATTTCTGATGATATTATACTCAAAAGCCAGTACTTTTGAGTTTCAGTGGAATAAACCCATTTGTTCATAGAGGGATCTGAGCTTATTGTTCATATTGCCAATGTTTAGAATGAACATATGAATTAGTGTGTTTCTAACTTTGAGTCGTGTGTAACTTTCCTCTCCAGAACTTCCTACGGTGTCAGAACAACAAGAACAACTATAATCTGGTGTGTGAGACACTGCAGTTCCTGGACTGTATCTGTGGCAGCACCACGGGAGGCCTGGGGCTACTGGGACTCTACATCAATGAGAAGAACGTAGGCCTCATCAACCAGACAGTAGAGAGCCTCACAGAGTACTGCCAGGGACCCTGCCATGAGAACCAGGTGGGCATACACACACATATACACACACACACACACCGATTTTACCGAGATCAAAGGTTTGTTTTATATGTGCACATGCAGTATCATGAAACATTGTTGTCAAATGACCCAGTGTTTGCATATAACTGATGGTTCTATTTCAGTAATTGCAGGGTTGGTCATAATTTGGCAGTGCTTTACTTGGCTTTTACATTCTCTTTACAAGCCCAGCTAGGTCCCAGTACACAGCTGCATGCTAAGAGAAGGCTTTCCTTGCAGGATCATGTCAGACTAAACAAAACCCTTTTTGTAATATTGTTTTCTGGTAAATGTCACATCAGTCCCAGAGAGGAATGCAAAAAGTTTCCTGTCTGTTTCTTTGTCAGAACTGCATCGCCACTCATGAATGCAACGGTATCGACATCATCATCGCTCTGATCCTCAACGACATCAACCCCCTGGGCAAGAAGAGGATGGACCTGGTGCTGGAGCTTAAGGTTTGGTAGTCATGTTGCACCCTGTTATGTTTTCCTTCATTATCCATTTGGCATATTAATCAAGGTAATTAAGGTCATTTCAAGGTAATTTCTAATCAAGTAATTAAGGCAGTTATACAATTTTAAAATCATTACAATACATTTACAACAGATTTCACAACACATTAAGTGTGTGCCCCAAGCCCCTACCACATACAGTATCTCCAACACAAAATCCATTTGCGTGTGTATGTTATTGTGTGTGTGAATGCATGTGTCTGTTTGTGCTGCTTCACAGTCCCCGCTGATCCATAAAGTGTATTTTTATCTGTTTTTTTAATCTAATTTTACTGTTTGCATGAGTTACTTGATGTGGAATAGAGTTCCATGTAGTCATGGCTATATGTAGTACTGTGCGCCTCCCATAGGCTGTTCTGGACTGTGAAGGGACCTCTGGTGGCGTGTCTTGTGGGCTATGCATGGGTGTCCGAGCTGTGTGCAGGTAGTTCAAACAGACAGCTTGGTTCATTCAACATGTCAATACCTCTCACAAATACAAGTAGTGATGAAGTCAATCTCTCCTCGCCAGGAGAGATTGACATGCATATTATTAATGTTAGTTGTCTGTGTACATCCAAGGGCCAGCTGTGCTGTCCTGTTCTGAGCCAATTGCAATTTTCCTATGTCCCTCTTTGTGGCACGTGACGACCTGACTGAACAGTAGTCCAGGTGCGACAAAACTAGGGCCTGAACGACCTGCCTTGTTGATAGTGCTTGTTACGAATCCCTTTTGGCCCGACAGTCTAGGGGGGATGGTAATGAGACCCGTAACATAACTCATGCAAATTATTATTGTGACAAAGTAAAAGTGTGCACGAAATAACCACGACAACAGAAATCTACCGTCAAACTCCAGGTTTATTTATAAACACACGGTAATGGGGGGAGCAGGAAAAGGGGCTGAGCTGGACCCAAGAAAAGAAACAATAAGTATTCAAAAACACCCCTAAGCTAGACTAGCCTACTTTAACAACAGCTAACTAACTAACCAAAAATACAGTGGGTGGTCCGCCCAGTTCTAACTAGTGTATTTAACAAAGTTCACCTACGGATAGTGTATGCCCATGGGCGACTTGTCTTGGTTTCCCCCTTTTCCCACCAGCAACAAACAAACACCATAACCAAAAACAATACTCACAGGTGATGACAAAGTGCTATGGAGGTGCTTAAACAAAAGAGAGGTTAAGACACAAAGCGAGAGTGAAACACAGAGATCTACAGACATGGCATTTACAGAGAGATTGAGCTAGAGATTGCTCTCTAGAGCAAACAAATGATGGGGTTTTTAAACCATGGGGAAGGAACTGTGATAGGTTAGGAAGTAGGAGGAGGTGTGTCTTCTGATTGATGATTGATTGTTGACTGATTGGGGAGTGATGATTTTCACCTGTGAGGGGAGAAGGAGAGAAAAGAAACACACACAGGATACACACACACACACACAGGATAACTGTATCCGTAACACTCCCACCCTTAAAAGAGCAACCCTAGGGGTTGCGACTACAGTATTTCAATGAATACTCACAACCTTGCAAAACATACAGAAATCATTTTCACACACGAGACAAAGCATCTGCCAACACATTATCAGAACCCTTTTTGTGGCGGATCTCCAAATTATAATTTTGTACAATCAGCGCCCAACGCATAAGGCGCTGGTTCTGGTTGTACCTTCGGTGGAGAAAAACTAAGGGGTTATGGTCAGTATATACAATCACGGGTAGGGCACTGGAACAAATAGCAGAGCCAACAACAAAGCAAGAGCTTCTTGTTCTATTGTCGCATAGTTTGTTTGACATTTATAAAATTTACGTGAAAAATAACAAACGGGATGATCCACTCCACTCTTGTCCTGCTGCAGTAGAACAGCACCAGCACCTCTGGCACTAGCATCTACCTCAAGTTTGAACGGTTGTTCAAAATCTGGAGCAGCAAGTACAGGTGTACTACATAAGAGTGCTTTCGCTGATTCAAAAGCTCTCTTACAATCAGGGGACCACACAAATGATCTAGCTGGACTAAGCAAATCGGTCAATGGAGCAACTACAGCAGATACATTTTTACAGAAGCTACGGTAGTAGCCAACCATCCCTAAAAAGCGGCGTAGCTCTCGTCTGGTGGTAGGTGCAGGGAATGCAGTTATAGCCAAGACCTTGGCATCAACAGGGCGCACCTGTCCATGGCCAACCTCTTTACCGAGATAGGTAACAGTAGCCTTCCCAAACTCACACTTTGCCAAGTTCAGGGTTAGAGAAGCAGCTGCCAACCATTCACATACTACCCTTAGCGAGTCAACATGATCTGACCACTCAGACGAATAAATCACTAGGTCATCAAGGTATGCACTACAATTAGGAACGCCAGCTAATACAGAGTTAACCAGTCGTTGGAAGGTGGCTGGTGCATTTCGCATCCCAAAAGCCATGACTGAGTACTGTAGGAAGTTGTCTGGGGTCACAAAGGCAGAAATCTCAGAAGCACGTGAAGTTAACGGAACCTGCCAGTAACCTTTTAAGAGGTCTAACTTAGTTACATACTTAGCAGCACCAATAGTGTCGATACAGTCGTCCAGTCGGGGTAACGGGAACGAATCTGGCATTGTGACAGAATTTACCTTTCGATAATCCGTACATAACCTGGACGTACCATCAGGTTTAGGAACCAAAATGCAAGGAGAACTCCAAGGGCTTGAACTTGGCTTAGCCAGGTCATTCTCCAACAAATATTTCACCTCATCCCTCATTATCTTCCTCTTGGAAGCGTTGATACGATATGGGTGTTGCTTGATAGGTGTAGCATTTCCAACAATAATGTCATGTTCCAACACATTTGTGCGAGTAGGAACGTCATTAAAGAGACATGGAAAACTGTGTAGTAGCCTCACAATATCATTGGCCTGTCCATCCGTTAAATGAACCAGACCGGATTGGATAGACAGCAGCATTTCTGAGTTGGGCAATCTAACACACTGCTGCTGAGTATTGCGCAACTCCAAGCCATCAACATCATCAATATGACAGTCCACTATCATAGCAGTAGTAGCAGAGACAGCAGTACCTTCCTCTGTTTTTGAACTCTCTAACTGTGTGATGGGTCGGGTGTGGTAAGCTTTCAACATGTTAATGTGACACACACGAGATTGGCGTTGTCTATCAGGAGTTTGAAGCACATAGTCAGTTTCACTTATTTTCTTTTCAATTAAATAAGGACCCGAGAAACGAGCTGACAGGGAAGATCCTGGAACAGGTAATAACACCAGTACTTGGTCACCTGGCTGTAGTGGACGAGAAACAGCCTCTTTATCATAGTGTCTTTTCATGCTCCTCTGTGAGGAAGACAGAGCTTCCTTTGCGAGAGCACAAGCTTGGTGTAGGCGCTCACGAAAGCGACTAACGTAGTCTAACACATTCTCATCTCTGGTACACAACTCTTGGGACAAGAACTGTTCTTTAAGGACTTTCATTGGTCCTCTCACTGTGTGACCAAACACCAGTTCAGCCGGGCTGAAACCTAGGGACTCCTGCACAGTTTCACGAGCAGCAAAAACTAGAGGAACTCCCTCATCCCAATCTGACACACGGTGCGTAATTGACAAGGATTTTAACACCTGCCTGAAGAGCTTGGATAGGAAATTGGTTCCTTGATCGCTTTGTACCACCCTAGGTAACCCGAATGTCGTGAATAATTTTATTAAGGCTTTACTCACTACCGGGGCTGTAATCCTTCTCAGAGGAATGGCCTCGGGGTATCTTGTAGCCATACACATTATCGTTAACAAAAACTGGTTACCCAATTTTGTCTTCGGTAACGGTCCGACACAATCAACCACCACATGCTCGAATGGTTCACCTATGACAGGTATGGGACAAAGAGGAGCGGGAGGAATAACCTGATTTGGTTTTCCTGTTATCTGACATGTGTGGCATGTCCGACAGAACTGAGCCACATCTTGTTTTAAACCCGGCCAAAAGAAATGTCGAAGGATCCAATCATAAGTTTTTGTGATTCCTAAATGACCAGACCACTGGTGATCATGAGCAAGGGATAACACATTTTGTCGAAAGGCTGTAGGAATCACTATTTGGTAAACAGCATTCCAATCTCCATCTGCGTCAACATGGGATTTCCATTTACGCATGAGGAGATTACCATCAATGAAGTAAGCCACGTTCTTCTTCTTCACATCTTCCAATGAGACAAAACTAGAAAAACATTTAGCAAGCTTGTTGTCAACCTTTTGGTTAGCAATCAGCTGCTCACGAGTGACTGGTAACTGTATTGCATCAGCAATAAGTTCAACGTTCTTCGCTTCTTTCCTGGGCTGTTTGTCAGAGGTGATCAGCTTCTCAGAGGTATCACACAATCCATTTTCTTGATCAACCTCTTTGAACAGAACAGTGTTCGACAAATCTATCACGTCACCCTCTTGTCGTGCCTGAGCACGAGTGACAGCACAAGCGGGGAACACATGTGGATAACTCTGTGCCAGCTCATTAGAGAGAGACTGGTCACTTTTATCCAATACTTCCAATACGGGTACTACCTTTCCTCCGGCAATATCGTTACCCATTATAAAGGTCACACCTTTCACTGGCAACATAGGACGTACCCCCACTCTGAATATTCCACTGATTAACTCAGAGTGTACTTTCACAAAGTGCAATGGCACTGGGACAAAACCCATTTCAATACCCTGCACTAACACACTGGAACCACAATATGTATCGTCAGATAAGGGCAACACATCAGACAATATAAACGACTGCGCCGCACCAGTATCTCTAAGGATTTTAACCGGTCGTTGAGACGCTTCGTCATTCGTTAGGGACACAAACCCTCGAAAATGAATGGTTCATAACTGCGGTCGGGGACTGAGACTTTCAAACTACAGTTACCCTGAGGCACCTGTTTTGTTGCAGACCTCACAACCGTACGAATTAGAGCAACACCTGTTGGTGGCTTGGCACGAAGAGGCATCCCTTGTTTGCGTTTAAGCAGGAAGCAATCATTAATCATATGTCCTACTTTATGACAATAGAAACAGGGACGCTCATTCTTCTGGCGTGCTTGATATACTACTGCTGGCCGACTAGGGCTAAAGGTAGGAAACTCAGTGGCTCTACTCTCAGTTTGAGCCGAAAACACACTCTTGTGCGTCAACACAAACTCGTCTGCCAACACAGACGCTTCTGCCAGGGAGGATACTTTCTGTTCGTTTAGGTAAACTACAAGGCGTTCGGGTAAGCAATTTTTAAACTCTTCCAACAAGATTAACTCCCGGAGAGAGTTGAAATCAGTTACCTTACTAGCAGCATGCCATTTATCAAACAGATTTCCCTTGTCTCTAGCAAATTCCACATAAGTCTTACTAGAAGACTTTCTATGAGACCTAAATCTCTGTCGGTATGCCTCAGGCACAAGCTCATAGGCACGAAGAACAGTAGCTTTGACCACTTCATAATTCAAACTGTCCTCCAGAGGTAGCGCTGACAAAACCTCTTGGGCTTTACCAGTTAATTTACACTGAAGTAATAGGCACCATACCTCTTCAGGCCATTTCAATGCTACGGCTATACACTCAAATACACTAAAATAGGAGTCAACCTCTGACTCTCTGAACAAAGGTACTAAGGCAATCTGCCTACTAATGTCAAATGTGTTTGAGGACACAGCAGGTGAGGACGGCTCACAAACAGGCATAGTAGGACCGGAGGCTAGCCTCGCTGTCTCTGCCTCCAGTTCCATCTGGCGCATTTTGAACTCCAACTGCCTTTCTTCTCTGTCTGCCTCAATTTTACACATCTCCAAATGCCGTTGTTCTCGTTCTTTTTCTGCCTCTATTTTGCACATCTCCAACTGGAGAGTCTCTCGCCTAATTTGGGCTCACGCTTCCACCTCCAGTTGGAACTGTGCTAAATGGACATCCCTCCTGGCATCACCATTTGACAGTGGGGAGAGTGGATCAAAACGGGAAAATGTGGCTGGTGTTTTAGCCTCTCCCTCATTATCAGACACCAATGGGCTTACAGGAGCAGCAACATCCGCTACAGGGGTAGTAGGCTCAGGCAGCGGTAACACAAGCACCTGCTCTTCCAACAATACATTTAATACTAGCCGTTTAACCTCCGCCTTAACTAAACTCTGCGGAATCGATACTGAATAATGGTCAGCCAAGGTCATTAAATCAACTCTAAGACATTTGTCAAAAACCTCCCACGAAGGGTTATCCAAAAAGGATTTCAAATCAAAAGTAGTCATTTTACACTACTTCACAAGTGCCAAAGAAAATAGCAAACACTAATGCTACTTCAGCTATGACGCTCAACACTGAACTATACCACTACAACAATCTACATGAGCGGCATGGGTGTCAATTATGACAGATCCCGGACGAGCCCCCACTTATGTTACGAATCCCTTTTGGCCCGACAGTCTAGGGGGGATGGTAATGAGACCCGTAACATAACTCATGCAAATTATTATTGTGACAAAGTAAAAGTGTGCACGAAATAACCACGACAACAGAAATCTACCGTCAAACTCTAGGTTTATTTATAAACACACGGTAATGGGGGGAGCAGGAAAAGGGGCTGAGCTGGACCCAAGAAAAGAAACAATAAGTATTCAAAAACACCCCTAAGCTAGACTAGCCTACTTTCACAACAGCTAACTAACTAACCAAAAATACAGTGGGTGGTCCGCCCAGTTCTAACTAGTGTATTTAACAAAGTTCACCTACGGGTAGTGTATGCCCATGGGCGACTTGTCTTGGTTTCCCCCTTTTCCCACCAGCAACAAACAAACACCATAACCAAAAACAATACTCACAGGTGATGACAAAGTGCTATGGAGGTGCTTAAACAAAAGAGAGGTTAAGACACAAAGCGAGAGTGAAACACAGAGACCTACAGACATGGCATTTACAGAGAGATTGAGCTAGAGATTGAGCTAGAGATTGCTCTAGAGATTGCTCTCTAGAGCAAACAAATGATGGGGTTTTTAAACCATGGGGAAGGAACTGTGATAGGTTAGGAAGTAGGAGGAGGTGTGTCTTCTGATTGATGATTGATTGTTGACTGATTGAGGAGTGATGATTTTCACCTGTGAGGGGAGAAGGAGAAGAAAAGAAACACACACAGGATACACACACACACACACACAGGATAACTGTATCCGTAACAGTGCTGTTAAAAAGACAGAGTAGCGCTTTATAATGCACAGACTTCTCCCCATCTTAGCTGCTGTTGTATCAACATGTTTTGACCATGACAGTTTACAATCCACTGTTTCTCCAAGCAGTTTAGTCACCTCAACTTGCTCAATTTCCACATTATTTATTACAAGATTTTAGTTTTTGAAATATTTAGGACTAACTTATTTGTTGCCACCAATTAAATGTTGCAGACGTGTCAGTCGCTGTAGTAGCTGACCTGTATAGTGTTCAGTCATCCGCATCCGCTTTACTCAAAGCCAGTGGCATGTCATTAATAAAGATTTTTAAAAGTAAGGGGCCTACACAGCTACCCTGGGGAATTCCTGATTCTACCTGGATTATTTTGGAGAGGCTTCTATTAAAGAACCCCCTCTGTGTTCTGTTAGACAGGTAACTCTTTATCCACAATATAGCATGGGGTTTAAAACACATACGTTTTTACAGCAGCAGACTATAATCAATGTCAAAAGCCGCACTGATGTCTAACAAAACAGCCCCCACAATCGTTTAATCAAACAATTTCTCTCACCCAATCATCAGTAATTTGTGTAAGTGCTGTGCTTGTTGAATGTCCTTCCCTATAAGCGTGCTTTAAGTCTGTTGTCAATTTGTTTACTGTAAAATAGCATTGTATCTGGTCAAACTACATTTTTCCCAAAATTTACTAAGGGTTGGTAACAGGCTGATTGGTCGGCTTTTTGAGCCAGTAAAGGGGGCATTACTATTCTTATGTAGCAGAATGACTTTTGCTTCCCTCCAGGTCTTTCCAGTAGGCTTAAATCTTTGTTTCAATGCATTTTTTAACCTTCAGCACTCATGACAACCTGAATGTTATCCATCCTCCTGATGTTCTGTCTCCATTGCACCGCTCTCTTTCTGTTCCAGAATAATGCATCCAAGCTCCTCTTGGCCATCATGGAGAGTCGCCACGACAGTGAGAACGCAGAGAGGATACTATACAACATGAGGCCCAAAGAACTGGTAAGTGGCATATACAGTATTGGTTGCAAGATGCACATGCAGCACAGCACAGAGGACAATGTTAAGGCGAAGTTATCTGACGGTCTGGTTTGTGACGTTCATGTGCAGGTGGAGGTGATTAAAAAGGCTTACATGCAGGGGGAGGTGGAGCCAAATGAGCCTGCTGAGGAAGATGAAGATGGCGAGGAAGAGCATGCAGCCTCTCCACAAAACGTGGGCCATAACATCTACATCCTGGCTCATCAGGTACTGTAGATCACTTACTGGCTGCATGCAATTGTCCACCCCCATACAGTACCCCTGTAACAGCTACACAACCTATAGTCATAATTACATCAGAGCACTACTCCTTGCTTCCACCCTAACCCCCCTGAGGCACAATACAGCTCTATACACGATTGTGTCTATTCATGTAGTTATGTGGGTGAACAACACCGACAGTTACAGTTCATTCGGAAAGTATTCAGACCCCTTGACATTTTCCACATTTTGTTACATTAGTCTTATTCTAAAATAGATTTTTTGTATTAATTATCATCAATTATCACAAAATGACAAATGACAAAGCAAAAACAGTTTTTCAGGCCAATTTGAGCAAATTTATAAAAAATAAAAAACTGAAATATTACATTTGATTAAGTATTCAGATCCTTTACTCAGTACTTTGTTAAAGCACCTTTGGCAGCAATTACAGTCTTGAGTCTTCTTGGGTATGACGCTACAAGCTTGGCACACCTGTATTTGGGGAGCCTTTCATGCTCTGTCAGGTTAGATGGGGAGTGTTGCTGCACAGTTATTTTCAGGTCTCCAGAGATGTTCGATCGGGTTTAAGTCCGGGCTCTGGCTGGGCCACTCAAGGACATTCCGAGACTTGTTCAAAAGCCACTCCTTGTCCTTGTCTTGCCTGTGTGCTTAGGGTTGTTGTCCTGTTGGAAGGTGAATCTTCACCCCATCCTGAGGTCCTGAGTACACTGGAGCAGGTTTTCATCAAGCATCTCTCTGTACGTTGCTCTGTTTATATTTCCCTCGTTCCTGACTAGTCTCCCAGTCCCTGCCACTGATGCTGCCACCACCATGCTTCACCGTAGGGATGGTACCAGGATTCCTCCAGATGTGACACTTGGCATTCAGGCCAAAGAGTTCAATCTTGGTTTCATCAGACCAGAGAATCTTGTTTATCATGGTCTGAGAGTCTTTAGTCGCCTTTTGGCGAACTCCAAGCGGGCTGTCATGTGCCTTTTACTGAGGAGTGGCTTCCGTCTGGCCAGTCTACCATAAAGGCCTGATTGGTAGAGTTCTGCAAAGATGGTTGTCCTTCTGGAAGGTTCTCCCATCTCAACAGAGGAATGCTAGAGCTCAGTCAGAGTGACCATCGGGTTCTTGGTCATCTCCTTGACCAAGGCCCTTCACCTCCGATTGCAATGTTTGGCTGGGTGGCCAGCTCTAGGAAGAGTATTTTATTATTTTTGACCCCTTTTTCTTCACAATTCCGTGATATCCAATTGGTAGTTCGTCTTGTCCCATTGCTGCAACTCCCCTATGGACTCGTCATAGGCGAAGGTCAAGAGCCATGCGTCCTCCGAAACACGACCCTGCCAAGCCGCACTGCTTCTTGACACACTGCCTGCTTAACTCGGAAGCACCAATGTGTCGGAGGAAACACCGTCCAGCTGGCGACCGAAGTCAGCTTGCAGACGCCCGGCTCGCCACAAGGAGTAGCTAGAGTCGCGATGGGACAAGGAAATCCCGGCCAGCCTACTCTCCCCTAACCCGGACGACGCTGGACCAATTGTGTGCCGCCTCATGGGTCTTCCAATCATGGCCGGTTGTGACACAGCCTTGGATCGAACCCGGTCTGTAGTGAGGCCTCAAGCCCTGCAATGCAGTGCCTTAGACTGCTGCACCACTCACGAGGCCCCCACTAGGAAGAGTCTTGGTGGTTCCAAACTTCTTCAATTTAAGAATGATGGAGGCTACAGTGTATTTAATCAATTTTATAATAAGGCTGTAATGTAACAAAATGTGGAAAAAGGGAAGGGGTCTGAATACTTTCCGAAAGTACTGTATGTAGATGAAAATGTTGATCCCAAGGCATGATGCCCTGCTGGCTAGTGGGTGAACGCTGCCGTGTCAGACACGGCAGAGATCAGTGTTAGTCACCTGTCCCCACACGTAGCACGTTCCATGCCACCTGCCAAATAGACACAAAAACATGAAGTTGGTGACTTAGAAAACCCTGATTGTCAATTTGGACTTATGTCTGTACAATGAATATTCACAACTATAATGTGGTACATCACCTGACGACATTAGTACATTCATACAATGTTGTTCCAGTTGGCCCGCCACAACAAGGAGCTGCAGGCCTTGTTGAAGACCTATGGGGAGGGGGATGAAGCCCTGGAATTCTATGCCAAGCACACAGCTCAGATTGAGGTCAGTCATTTTAGTCTGATTCAGGAGAGTCAGCTATTGTGGCTCTGCCCCTGCCGGTGTCCTCTCCCTGCACGGAAAAGTTATATTTTTTCCACTGTGTTTTTACTATGTCATTTTCTGTTTTATTACCCCTGTGTTCAATATGGTGGATTGCAACATATATTTTGTCATAAATATGTTTAGACTTTTTATTACCCTACTCATGTGACAGTCACGTTATTTTTCTTGGCCTGCTTTTCATACTGTTAGTATTTTGTTAGCATTTGAAAATGACTAGCAGCTTTGTTATGTTTGCACCTGTTCCACTGTGTGCTCAGCAAGGGGAAAGAATGCTGTCTGTTGACAAACCTCAAACCTGGAAGAGCTTATCAAATTAGTGTAGTGTTGCAAAGTGCTTTTATACACACAGCCACTTATACACACTCTCTACTCCTCTTCTGGTGTATAACATTACTGTAGCTAAAATATGTCTTAGCCATTTTTCCAAGGGGAAGAATAGTAACCAACATGCCACTATCTAACCAAATAGTTTGGGGCCTACCTAGTCCAGGACCTAGAGTTGCCCGTCCCCCCCTGAGAGAGAATGTCTGTGACAGGCAGCGTTGGCTGCATGTGGTTGTTTCCAGATTGTGCGGCTGGATCGCACCATGGAGCAGATAGTCTTCCCCGTGCCCAACATCTGTGAGTTCCTCACCAACGAGTCCAAGCTGCGGGTGTACTATACCACGGAGCGTGATGAGCAGGGCAGCAAGATCAACGACTTCTTCCTGCGCTCTGAGGACCTCTTCAACGAGATGAACTGGCAGAAGAAGCTGCGAGGTACTCAAGAGCCAACCACTGGTAACGCAAACACGGTTCCCTGTGCGTCCCTCTCCCTACCTCTCTATACTAGGTACCTGCTTTACATGCCCTCAGCCCTCCCTGACCCCTCCAGGCCCTTCAGGAGACCCCCCAGGCTGGGTTGGGTTCTCCCTCCGTGGGCCAGAGACCCACCCTGAACCCTGGATGGAAGGGAGGGAGGGTAGAGGGCATGTAAAGGTTGTGCATGTAAAGGTTGTATGTTAAGTTAGAGCACCTAACATAAAGTGGATAAAGGCTAAGATATTTACAGTGTAAGGTTGGAGTGAAATGTTTCATGACAGAGGGAGGATTGTTGAGAATGTGGGTGTGACTTTCTGCAACGTCTCGTAAAGAATTATGAAATTCTTGATTGACTCCTGTTCACGCCCCACAGCTACAGTACTGTACTTTTGTTTATGTTCCCAGCCCATACATTCACATTCAGTTAATTATGATGGGTTGTTGTTTATGTCAGGTGAGAATTCATCTTTCTTATCACAGAAACACACACGCACACAATCAGATGGGATATATTTGAATTGTTTACTAGACTGAGTACATGCCATGGCCCTGTCTCATAGGGAGTGAATAGATAGCTAGACGAGAGGATGAGCTGCTCTGAGAATAGGGTGTAAGGGGATTGGAGGTCAGTCTGGGTGGGTCTCGACCAGGGAGAGTCAGTCCAGGATCCAGCAGACCATCAGACACAACTGCTGACCCCAGGCCCACAAGGGTTCAGGCAGCACAGACTGAGAGCAATCAGGTCATGAGCCATCTATAGGACTGCTGGAGAGTGTGGTGGAGGACAGGACCAGATTAGGCCTACTTGATGAATGGGAACCAGATGCCATGAGAGGGACTGGGGGAGAGAGTGATTCAATAGATTGGGAGAATAAATTATTTTTTGTAAAGGTAGAGAGTTAGACAAGATTAGCGTTCTCAGAATCTGTTTGCAAACAGTATAACACCCTAAGCCTCATGGGAGGTTAAAAAAATGAAGAAGAAAAAAAACAGTCCTACAATAACTCATGGTGTGATTGTTGATGCCCTCATCCCAAGTCCACCCACAAAACATCCCCCATGTTACACATTCAGTAGGGCGTCTCCCTATTGACACACAGTTCCTGATTCTTCCAACCCCCCCCCCCCCCCCCCTCTCTCTCAGGCTGTGAACGCTGTATGACTGCACTCTTTGTTTCCTCAATGGGAGCGTGTTTCTGCCTGCCTGTCTGTCACTCTGTGAGCCCTGTACTGTTTATAAAAGTCCCCACCCTCCGTTCCTCTTTTCAAATGAAGAAGCTGCCTCCAAAATAGCAGCCGCCGCGCAAACCGTCCGACCCTCTGATCAAAAACCATGTGGGCAGAAGGCGAGGCGAGCGTTGCTTATGTTGGCCGAGGAAGGGATTGGCGGTCAAAGGGATTGGCGGTCAAATGAGAACTTGTTCTCAACTAGCCTACCTGGTTAAATTATGGTGAAATACAATTAAAATAAAATATCGGTGGTGACAGTGTTTCCTAGCCTCAGTGCAGTGGGCATCTGGGAGTAGGTGCTCTTATTCTCCATGGACTTTACAGTGCCCCACAACGTTTTTGAGTTTGTGTTATATGATGCAAACCTCTGTTTGAAAAAGCTAGCCTTAGCTTTCCTAACCGCCTGTGTATGTTAGTTCCTAACTTCCCTGAAAAGTTGAATATCATGGGGGCTATTCGATACCATTGCAGAATGCCACAGGATGTTTTTGTGCTGGTCAAGGGCAGTCAGGTCTGGAGAGAACCAAGGGCTATATCTATTCCTGGTTCAATTTTTTTGGAATGGGGCATGCTTATTTAAGATGGTGAGGAAGGCACTTTTGAAGAATAACCAGGCATCCTCAACTGATGGGATGAGGTCAATATTCTTCCTGGCCAAGTCGATTAGAAAGGCCTGTTCAGTGATGAGGGATGGTCGTTTGACCGCAGACCCATTACGGATGCAGGCAATGAGGCAGTGATCGCTGAGATCTTGGTTGAAAACAGCAGAGGTGTATTTGGATGGCAAGTTGGTTAGGATGATATCTATGAGGGTGCCCGTGTTTACGGTTTTGGGGTTGTACCTGGTAGGTTCATTGATAATTTGTGTGAGATTGAGGGCATCAAGCTTAGATTGTAGGATGGCCAGGGTGTTAAGCATGTCCCAGTTTAGATCACCTAGCAGCATGAGCTCTGAAGATAGATGGGGGGGCAATCAGTTCACATATGGTGTCCAGAGCACAGCTGGGGGCAGAGGGTGGTCTATAGCAAGCAGCAACAGTGAGAGACTTGTTTCTGGAAAGGTGGATTTTTAAAAGTAGAAGCTCGAATTGTTTGGGTACAGACCTGGATAGTAAGACAGAACTCTGCATGCTATATCTGCAGTAGATTGCAACACCGCCCCCTTTGGCAGTTCTATCTTGTCGGAAAATGTTATAGTTAGGGATGGAAATTTCAGGGGTTTTGGTGGTCTTCCTAAGCCAGGATTCAGACACAGCTAGGACATCCGGGTTGGCAGAGTGTGCTAAAGCAGTAAATAAAACAAACTTAGGGAGGAGGCTTCTAATGTTAACTAGCATGAAACCAAGGCTTTTACAGTTACAGAAGTCAACAAATGAGAGCAGCTGAGGAATAGGAGTGGAGCTAGGCACTGCAAGGCCTGGATTAACCTCTACATCACCAGAGGAACAGAGGAGGAGTAGGATAAGGGTACGGCTAAAGGCTATAAGAACTGGTCGTCTAGTACGTCCGGAACAAAGAGTAAAAGGAGCAGGTTTCTGGGAACGATAGAATAGATTCAAGGCATAATGTACAGACAAAGGTATGGTAGGATGTGAATACAGTGGAGGTAGGCCTAGGCATTGATTGATGATGAGAGAGATATTGTCTCTAGAAACATCCTTTAAACCAGGTGATGTCATTGCATGTGTGGGAGGTGGAACTAAAGGGTTGGCTAAGGTACTGTATATTGAGCAGGGCTAGAGGCTCTACAGTGAAATAAGACAATAATCACTAACCAGAACAATGGACAAGGCATATTGACATTAAGGAGAGGCATGCGCAGCCGAGTGATCGTAAGGGTCCAGTGAGTAGTGAGGCTGGTTGGAGACACGGCTATTCAGACAGCTAGCGGGCCGGGGCAAGCGAGCTAGCAGAAGGGCCTCAGAGGGACGTCGCGACGGGGGAAGTCTGTTTATAGCCTCCTCGTGCGGCGCCGCCTCTTGCGTTTACGTCAGTAGACCAGTCGTGATGGATTAGTAGGGTTCTGTGTTGTAAAGTGTACCAGTCCAATTGGCAACATAGGTATAGTGGCCCAAGAAGTAGTCTGATGGACCTATTCAGCTAACAGCCGATATGCTCTAGACAGCTAGCGGGCCGCGGCTAGCAGGCTAAAGACACGAAAATGGAAACACTGCTCTGGTGTGTAAGCTTATGTAACCATTGTATGTAGTACTATCATCATCACGCTTTGATTATTTGAATCAACTCTCTAGTGCAAGGGCAAAAACCAAAATGTGTACCCCTTGGGGTCCCCAGGACTGAGTTTGAGAAATGCTGCCCTACTGGGTTGAATGCTTCAGCTGACACAAAAAAGGCAAACACTTCAGTGAACTGAAGACGTGCCACTGGGGTGTATTATTTGCTGCGAGAAAAACTGACAAGTGAATCACCCAATCACCCATGAAGTTTGGGTACCAGTTAACAGTAACCTTCCTACAACTGTAACCAAATACAAAATCTTTCAAAAATGTCATACTAGACAAAATTCTAACCCCTAGTGGTATGTCTTATATTTGAGATTTAGCTCTAGATGCAATTGTGATTTTTGAAGGGATACTTCAGGATTTTCCCTAGAGTCAGATAAACTTGTTGATAAAATGTTTGTCTCTGTGCCCAGTATGAAGGAAGTTGGAGGTAGTTTTGTGATCAAATGCTAACTAGTGTTAGTGCAATGACTGGAAGTTCTATGGGTATCTACTAATAGATATTATAGACTTCCAGTCATTGCACTAACATTTGGTTAGCAGTTGTGTTAGCGCTTGTTAGCAACTTCCTTAAAACTGCATACATGGACATTAAAAATGGTATCCATGAGTTCACCTGACTCCTGAAGTATCCCTTTAAGAACCTCTGCATTGTGCATAATAATATTAATAATTTATAAAGTGCTTTTCATTATACAGAATGATCTCAATGGACAATCCTCCAATGAATGCTCTGTCAAATGTGTTTACGCACTATAGATACTGTACGTGTATGTGCATCTCCTGTGATGTGTTCTGTGAATCTTGTCTAAGTTTGGCGAGTGCAGCAGTATTGTGATGGTGGTGTAGTTGTAGCATTGCAATGTTTTCTGGTGTAGAGGTGGTCCCAATGACTATGTATTGACCAAGTGTGTTGGCCCTCTTCGTCCCTTCTCCAGCCCAGCCCATTCTATACTGGTGCTCTCGTAACATGTCCTTCTGGAGCAGCATCTCCTTCAACCTGGCCGTGCTCATGAACCTGCTGGTGGCCTTCTTCTACCCTCTGGAAGGAATCCGCGGAGGTCAGTGAAGTTCTCTCCTCCTTCTCCCCTACCTTCTCTCTCGCTCAGCTAAATAATCTGCAGGGTATCTGTGCCAAACGATGGCTGATTTCTGTATGTGTTCTCCGTTTAATTCTACAAGTGTGACTGTTACCAAACAGGACATTGAAGCAAATGACAAGCACAGACCATTAAAGCAAGGGAACTACATTACAACGCACATTACACACAAACTCAAGTTGTTTGGGAAGGTGAATTGAGCATAAACTTGGTCACCACTGTTTTCAAACTGTTCTCTGAAAATATTGTGATTTCACAATACTGTACATTTCAACAGTAATTTATGCTTATTTAGTCATGCTCAGGATGACTTAGCTAACAGTTTGAAGCAAGTGTGTTTGTAAAGCTATATTATGAGTGCATCACGGTTATGTGGCTACCTATTCCACACAATGTCTTTGAGATAATTATTTGAATATTTAAAACAATGTCTTTCATACATTTATGAAGGTAACCTTTACCTCTGATCTGTGATGCAAGGCTGGATTCCTGTCTCATGCCTGTGGTTTAGGTGTCACTGGCATCACTTATTAATGTCAGGTCCTCTGAATCAGGCCCTGGCCTGATTATTGATATGGGGTTTGAGCTAAACACACACCCACACGCACACACACATTAACTTAATTAACCTGTCACCAGACTCCTGTCTTCACTCTGATGCTGACGAGTCTTCAGTCAGGATCCATTGCCATGTATCTGTCTCTCAAGTTTCAAGTTTTATTGTCACATGCGCAGAACACAGCAGGCGTAAACCAGTACAGTAAAATGCTTAACTTGCGAGCTCCTTCCCAATAATGTGCAATAAAGGTAGTAATATAGTTAAGTGATAATGCCCGAAAAGCCAGTGTTTTGAGGGTAAGATAATGCTGTAATTGAGACATGGTTGAGGGCCTGCAAACCGGCCCAACATATTAAAATAATTATTGACATATTTTAATTTAAAAAATATTTAGATGAATTTATTCATACTTTATCATCCTTCCACAAGATATAGTCCCAAAACAAATCTAGGGTTGCTACCCAAGGCGGGTGGTCGTTTGTGCTATTGGTTCGGTTGCTAGAGACGCGACCCAGTTGATAAGTCTTTTTGTTCTGTATCTATGGACTTGACCAAGTCATTCGTTCTACATGTTCCATTTCTATACTGGCTGGCAACGTTCTTATCCCTTGCTTGCTAGCTTGCCAACTACGTCTAACTTACAGTCACATCAAACAGTGCAGACAGAACAACAACAGTTGCTGCATTTGGCTGTTTTCTAGAGACATTTATTTGGATACATCCATAACAATGCGCTAATGAGGCACGATTTCGCCTGGCATAGAAAATGTGCTCTCTCGTTAGGACACTGTAGTTCAAAGGAGATGTCAACAACACAGCTAACACAATAACTTCAAACTGAAGCTGGAAACACTGCAAACTAGCTACACTTCATTTTGTTTGACCTTTTTTCAATTGACATTTCTTTGTGTACATCCATACAATTATGCTGATTTAATGATTTCGACCTGCTGAGAAAGGCTGCCTCCCTCTATCACTCATCCAGACCCTGACACGTTCATTACTAGGGGACAGTTGGAGATCGAATTTGAATATTGAAACAATGTTGCAAATGTCGGAGAGACAGACAGTAAGGTTTAATACATCTCTGCTGTTAAAAACAAATTGTTAGTCTAAAAGAAATGTGAGATAATGTCTAGATGCTTTTTATAGTGGAGATCAAGTTTAGAACTTCCCTGCTTGGGCTGATGAGAATGTTGATTGCGCAGTCAGATGGAACAGACTAAATAGGCATTTTACTGTCATAGATTTAGCCTGTGGTATCTTGTGAAATAGACACCGGCTGGAATGCGCTTTTAACTAATCAGCATTCAGGATTAGACCAACCTGTTGTATAAATAATAAATAAAACATGAAATGTGACAGAAGAAAAAAAGAAAAACACAAGAATGCAGTTATTTACAGGTCGTATATACAGTACAGGTCTTATATACAGGTCGTATATACAGTACATATCTTATATACAGGTCTTATATACAGATATTTTATACAGGTCGTATATACAGTACAGGTCGTATATACCGATCTTGAACATCATTGTATCTGTGGAAATAAAGATAAAGAAAACGATGAATACACAATACAAGTAATACTCAATGAGAAGATCTCAATTGCATAATCCTCGCATCCTCTCTCTTTGTCTCCTTCTCAAAACCCCTTGGATGAGAACGCCTTCTGACCTTCTCCTCCAATGGGTTTTGAGAAGGAGACGAGTAGAAAGGACATGAGAAGTATGCAATTAAGATCTTACCATCTTATAGGATCAGTGCATTTCACTGCCCCAGACTGTGAAATGTGACATTTCTTTTGGAACATATGGTCAGGCAAGAGCATAGTCACTCATTAGGCTTAGGTATTGAACATGGCATAATTGAGCTGCTCTTGTAGTTGGCCCAGGCGGGGCTTAGAATTGATTTCAAGCTTTTAAATCCTATCTTTTACCTTCACTGTATGCCAGTGTGCAAGGGGAAACTGTTGCCCCTGTGCAATGTCAGAATTGAATAAACAGGATTTATTTAGTCATTTTAGAGACATTTTCACATAACTGCCTTTTCTCTCCAGCTCTCTTGCTCTCTCTCTCTCTCTCTCTTTCTCTCTCTCTCTCTCTCTCTGTTAGTCTGTGGTGATGTGTAAAACACAGCCCCAGTCATTAAGGCCTTTATTGTTCCAGGGCAGAGTTGCCGAGAGAAGACCCACATTGTGACTCGCATAAACTTTACATTGTTCTGTCTGGGGTCAAGCGGCGCAGTCCCTTTTGTTTTGAACTTCCTCAGAGAGAGAGAGAGAGAGAGAAGCGAAAACGCTTTTAGCTTAGAGCTAGAATACATTCATGTGGTTTCCAGTGTCTTCAAAGAGATTAGCATCAGACTGTAGGGTTCAGCTCAGGACATCAGCGAGGGCGGATATGATTTTGGCTTAACATAATTTAACTTTTGTGGGCTCCCGAGTGGCGCAGCGGTCTAAGGCACTGCATTTCAGTGCTAGACGGGTCACTACAGACCCTGGTTCGATTCCAGGCTGTATCACAACTGTGATTGGGAGTCCCATAGGGTGGCGCACAATTGGCCCAGCGTCGTCCAGGCTAGGGTCTGGCCGGGGTAGGCCGTCATTGTAAATAAGAATTTGTTCTTTACCGACTTGCCTAGTTAAAAAAAAGAATGATGTAGCCAGCCATCATGTGCATAGAAGCTTGGCTCTTGAATCATTATTACTCAGTAGTAAATCTTAAACACATATACAGTTAATTGGTCCATAATAATGTCTCTCCGGATGTATGCCAGCTCTGATGCTGCTCGTTGTTAATGTTCAAACCAGCTGCTTGTAAAAGAGAAGTGAACTTCAGTGGCCTGGTAGCCTTTACGACTTTAAACAATGCTAGTTTCTCTAAAGGCCCTGTGCATTTACAGTGGTGAGCCTTGCCCAGAGCTCAGCTGATGCACTCTCCTATAAAACAAGTCAGAAAAAGCCTAGCAGTCATTCCATAGTGTGCTGCTTGTCCCAGTCTGCTCAAGACTTCCCAGGGAAGTGTTTGTCTGGAGAGGACCTGGTTGAGCTGTATGCTTCATGCCTCTCCACTCTTCTGGAGGTGGGTCAGTGTGGCATGGCTGGCATAGCAGCTGCCTGTTGGGAGGGAGAATACTTGAGCCTCACTTAGCCATGTTAACAGATGAAACTCCTCTCTTGTCTTTTGACCATGTGTCCACTCTGAGAATCTGCTTTGAAGTCTGTTCCACAGACCTGCCTGTTTGGCCTTTCAAGATATCAGACAATGTGTGTAGAGGAGGTGTTGAGCAGTGGCTGCATCCTGCTCTCATTCTGCTTTACTCTGGTAGTGGAATCATTTGGACTTTTTGGAGAGAAAGGAATGGGGTTTGGAGAGGAGGCCTGTGACGTCCATTCCTCCCTCCGTGGCGGCGGAGTCTAGCTCCCTGGCGTGCTGTCAGCCGGCAGGCCTGGGATCCCTCCCAGACCATCCCTCATGAATTTCTCAGGAGCCAGTGGTATTTTTAGCGGACCCAGTTATGTAACGAGCACCTGTCATGTGATCTCTCCACGGAGAGGAGAGGAGAAGAGAGGGGCACGGACAGGGAGGGAGTGGGAGGAAGCTCAAAACTTGCCTCTGGCTGGGGCCTGGAAGTGAATACGGCAAAGACGACTGACCTTGTTTTCAGCTTAACACACGCACACACACATGCACAGATGTGTATATACACACACACACACACAAACAAACAAACAAACAGTTCTTCGACTGACTTTGTCCTTGTGTTGCACAGAGCAGAGCTGGGACTAAGCCACCAAGTTAGTGCCAGGTAAGCTCATTATAAAGCTTCACTGAGCCACAACGATCTGATGTCACACTTTCCGTATTATGTAACTGTTAGTATTGTAACGCTTTAGAGCTCTGCCTCATCTCCCTGGGGAGAAGAATGTGTCTGAACATGTCCAACAGGTGAAATTACTGCAGAGGGATATCCCTCACTGGAGGCCAAGAACATATTATTGTTTGCCCCGTTAATACTATCATTACAGCAGTTGGATGAGCCAGTGCTTGTAGTGTTGGCTGCTTTTTTCTTTTGAATCAACATTTAATGTAAACAGATATTTAACTGGATCTACTTTTAAAAGCGATGTAATTTACAGTAAACCTATGTGTTACTGTAGGTATATTATAGTAGGCATCTTACATGGACAACACGATCCACATCCCATCCCTCCCTCCTTTTTAACCCTACTCTTGCCTCTCTCCTCTCCCACCTCCTCTCTCCAGGTACCCTGGATGGTCACCTGTCAGCTCTGCTGTGGATCGCCATGCTGGTTTCCCTGGCCATTGTCATCATTCTGCCCCAGCCCCACGGCGTCCGGGTCCTCATCGCCTCAACCATCCTCCGCCTCATCTTCTCTGTGGGCCTGGAGCCAACCCTCTTCCTCCTAGGGGCCTTCAACGTAAGTGTGTCTGCAAGTGTGTGTGCCTCTGTGACTGGAGGGGTTTCTGGTCACTGGGTCCTTGCTTTTACGCCTGCCACGTTAGGTTACAGTAGCCTCTGTGCCCTCAAACACCCCGTCCAGTGTCCTCACCTCGCCCGTATGTGAGGTGAGGTGTGTAGTGCGTCACTGTGGGATTCCACAGAGCTGTGGCACTCTTGTCAACCAGGCCAACTAAACACTAAATGACATGTCTTCTAATGAATAAATACCTGTTGGATAGATGCATGACTCATGCTTTTACACAACATATTTTTAAGTCACCGATGTCAACTTCACTGTGTTCAAGTCCACCTCTTGTTGACCTGTATCTATGCCAGTCTCTCTAAGTTGGTTGTGTTTGTCTTCTATGCCTGGTTGTTTCTGAATATCCCTACTTTGTTTTTGCATGCCAGTATTTACCTTTTAAATTAACCTGGTAAAGTTGTTGCTCAATCCCTCCATGTTTTCCACTGTTCCTCAGGTGGGCAATAAGATGATCTTCTTGATGAGTTTCGTGGGGAACAGAGGGACATTCACGCGGGGCTACAAGGCCATGATCATGGATGTCGAGTTCCTCTACCACCTCCTCTACCTGATCATCTGTAGTCTGGGCGTCTTCGTCCATGTCTTCTTCTACAGTCTGCTGGTAAGAACTGGACTCACTCACTCACTCAATCACTCAGCCCCCCCTGCTTCCCACTAAGCTGTGTTTTTCTCTTGTCTCTCCTGCAGCTCTTTGACCTGGTGTACAGGGAGGAGACGCTGCTGAATGTGATCAAGAGTGTAACCCGTAATGGCCGCTCCATCCTGCTGACAGCCGTGCTGGCTCTCATCCTGGTCTACCTCTTCTCCATCGTGGGCTACATCTTCTTCCAGGATGACTTTCTCCTTAACATTGACAGGATACCTAATAAAACACTTGGTAAGGTCAAAGAGCACGCGCTCCCTATGTCACTTAAAGTTCCCAAACAGAATGGCTTCCTCAGTCTATCCTCCCCACCCTGATTGTCACATTTAAAACTTGCACCAGGTTTCCTGCTGTAAATTAAGTCTGTAAGGCCTAATATGGTCCCTCGTTTGCAATAGACAATGCTGAGCCAAAAAAGGCACAAAAGTTTCTCCTGACCCTATGTTTTCCTGTTTGGCAGAGAGTGGAGCCAGTATGGTGGGAGAGTTCCTATCAGCAGAAGTGTGTCGGAAGGACAGTGGGGAGAACTGCTCCACAGAAGCTGTTGTGGATGGTATGTGCTCAAGAGAAAGGAAAATGTGTGTGCGCGGGCTTCTGCATCCTCACAGACCCCTAAGTCTACCCTCCTCCAGAGGAGAAGCTTCCCATAGTTCCACTGAGCCGTAAACGTGTACGGCCGGGCAGTCATGAGATTAGGCCTGGTTTAGGGAGGGGCATGAGTACCCGAATGACATCAAAACTCCATCTTTAACCAGAAATCGTTTTTCTTTTCAAATATTGTAGAACTATTTGTCAAATGTATTTCAGAACTCTTGTCAAAGTTAAATGTGTTACATTGAGATAGAGCTGGGTTAACTATCACATTACAACTTCTTTATTTTTATTTTTTTTAATATTTAAAATTTAAAAATATAAATGGCAAATATTTGATGGAAAATGCTTCTGATTGGCTGTGGGGGGGTTGTTTCAAGCACATAGCGAGAAGTGGGCACTATCAGCATGGCCGCCAAATGGTGTGAGGTTTCAAAGTATTTTGATCAAACTGATGAAATTTGACCCATGTGCAATGCAAACTATGCAATATCAAGCTCTCCTATCACAGCACAACTAGCTCCATGAGATATCATATGCACAAAGAAACATTCAAAGAAGGGGGCCAAGCAGCAGAAATCTCGCATCATTTCTTTTGCGCCGTGATCCCTTACTTAACCTACCTTTTATGTAGTCCTTTTGATTCCTAACATAAGGCTTCTACAAGCAAGCAGCATGGCTGAGGCTACTGCCTTTTTGAAGATTGTGTTCCACGGTGTAATATAAACAGTTGATATTACGGTTTCAATAAATGTATCTTAAATTGCACCTTTTCTTCTCAATATATGTGAGGACATTTTGCAATTAGGATTTGTTATCTGTAATGGTTATGATAAATGACGCATTGTTGTGCACAGTTGGCATATAGATAAATGGCAGGTAGCTAGCGGTTAGGAGTGCTGGGCCAGTATCCAAAAGGTTGCTATTTCGAATCCCTGAGCCTACTAGGTGAAAAATCTGTCTGTGCCCTTGAGCAAAACACCCAACCCTGGGCACAGGACACAGGGACTTAGGCCATGCCGTGTGCGTCTGCTGCTGGAGGACCAGGATCCAGAAGAAGGGGAGAAGAGGTCAGGGGTTAATTGCCATCAGGCCCAGGGCAGGTTGACGGGTTCGCTCTGAGAGGGCGCAGGGGGCAGCATGTTGGGATCCAGGCATTCTAACGGACCCTGTAAGACTTCTTTAGAAAAATCTCCCAAATCAAAGACGACCTACATGCTGCCTTAATGTGCTCAGACAACCTTGTATGAACCTTGTCAGGCTCTGGGGATTCTGGGTTAAAACCTCATGGAGGCCACCGCCACCATCACCACCATCCAAATTAATGATGCTTGTCTGGTGACTTGTTGTTTTGTGAGAACAGTTTGGAAGGGTCAGATCGGTATTGTCTGTGGTTCCTGTGCTGGGATGAGATTTCTATTGAGTGAGATGTTTTGTTTGCACAACATTTTCCTAATTGACGAGTTATTGTTTTCTCCTCAAGGCAGAATTTGCTATGAGGTCTTGTATATGAGAAATGTGGATTTGAGTTAGAGGATGTGGATTTAAAGGCTTTGTGGATTTGTTGTGGATATACTATGTGCAATACATGTCCCCGATGTCCCTCTGTAGCTGCCATAGCCACCCAGCCGTCGGCAGTAGTGATCGAGGACAAGGAGCGGTCATGTGACTCTCTACTCATGTGTATTGTCACTGTCTTGAGTCACGGCCTGAGGAGTGGAGGTGGTGTGGGGGACGTCCTGCGGAAGCCATCCAAAGAGGTACGCAAATGCCCATGTTGAACACAACACCTAAGCCTGGTACAATTATCTTATAATTGTGTTACTGACAATTATGGACAATAACCGTGAACTAAAAATAATTATTGTCTTATTACATTCATTTTAGGAGAAGTGGGGATTCAACTTTATATTGAAGTGGATATACTAGTTTACCCAATAGCAGTTTTCTATTTTTACACGAAGTGGGTAAAGTTGGTCATTGTTTTACGAGCAGAATGGCACGGTGGGGGGAGAAGCTTAATTTCAAAAACTTCCAAGCGGTAAAAACCATTCGTTTTTGGGACAAGGTTGTCACCAAAGCTGTGTTGTATTTGTAGCTTGTTTTCAAAGATGCATTACAAGTTCAAAACATTTTTCAACAAAAATGACAAATATGACAATAACCGTGTCCATTTGCATGACAAGTAATCGTTCCATAATCGTCACAGCCCTAACAACACCAAAACATTTACATGTCCCACAGTTCCAGACTTGGGAAGAAACAAATACATTTTAGCTTCATTACAATCTCAATTATTGGGACAACTTTGCTGTAGTCGTGTTTCTTAGCCGCAGTCGTTTTTGACAGTTGACTATTTGTAATGTTCAGATGTGTGTTATCAAATGTTTTTTTCTGTATTCTGTGTCTTTGGTAGGAGCCTCTGTTTGCTGGCAGGGTGATCTATGACCTGCTCTTCTTCTTCCTGGTCATCATCATCGTCCTCAACCTCATCTTCGGAGTCATCATCGACACCTTTGCCGACCTCAGGAGTGAAAAGCAAAAAAAAGAGGAAGTCCTGAAGACGACATGCTTTATCTGCGGTGAGTGGCCCTACCTGGACCTGGCTTGGCTCTTCTGGCCTGTGTCCAATGCTAGTGATCAGTGGGCTGACGCTCGGCCTGAGATTGTCTGCTAAGCTATCATGGTGGTAGCTACCATTTTGAGCTTGGGTTGGAATGACTAGTGGTTGTGGTCTGAAGAGTCGGAAGCAGTGCAATTTCAGAACAAGGTTTGCAGTGCAGCGAGCGTTGGAGGAGGATGAACAGACATTGCAGATGAGTGGTCTCAACCTGCACTTTAAGCCTGTCTGAGGCTGTTAATGTTGCATGCCTCACAGCTGGCCTGTGGCAGAATGGGGGCTGTTTTGCTCATCTCAGCAGTGTAAACAACAGAACGCCTTCTCTTCCCAGAACCAGAATGGTTAGTCATGGCTGATGTGTAGGAGTAACTTCCTCCTGTTGCCAATGCAGATTCTTGACCATGTTGTGCAATGCAATGGCAATGTACTGGATCACATCACCATATACAAACTATTACTGCAGCTTTAGTTACTGTAGCCTATCCATTTAAAAAAAAAATCCATTCCATGTTAGATATTGCAAGCATGATTGTAACAGGTTGGTGTTACTATAGGATGATTCCAAGCCAGTGGGAGGAGAGCATATATTTTTGTATCTCTTAACAAGCTTTTTACATTTGTATCATAAACCATTTTTTGGGGAAAATCATTATGAAATTGAGCATCTTAGGCCCTTTTTAGACCTATACATACATGCCTCCTGTAAGACCCTTGTATCTGTGAACGGTACATGATACAGACATAAAACATCTCGGTACATTATACTCTGAAATACACATTTTCACATTCAATTATTCAACATAAAAAATATGAATATCTCAAAACTACCCTTTTTGATTTAGCTTAGTTTTAGACATATTGTTTGTAACAAAATACTCTTCACACAAGTCATATTTCCAGGGTGGTACTTTTATCATATGATTAATTTTATACATAGAAATTGACATTATAGGTCAATAACCAATCACAGCCAAACAATAATTGATCATAACATACAACATCTAACGCTAAATTGATCATACCTTCAGAATTAGCAGAGAGCCCACTTTGGAAATGTCATGTACTTGTAGAGTATATTGTTCCAAACAATATGGGCTCTATTTCCGGCTGCCGTTAAGCCAGCACAATGGTCAAACACACTAATTTGCAATTGACCTGTTAAAGCCGACCCTCTTCTATTTCCCTAGTGCCAGGATTGGTAATTTCCCAGTTTTATATGAGCTCACTTGTTCTGAGGTGTGAGGGTTGGAAATATCTGAGATGTGTCCCTAAAAATGTGTGCCAAAGTGCCAGTTTCAGGCAGCACTGGTGGGGATATTTAAGACCAACCAAAAGCAGGTAACACGGTTGGTGATGGCATGGCTTTTGACAGCGGAAGCGCAGCCAATCCAGCCGTGATGCACAGTGCCCATAACAACAAGAGTTGTAAACCTCGTATTTAGAAACATACATTAGAAACAACATAGAAACAGTTTCTTTCATTTGATTAAAAACCAAGCATAGCGTCCCCTCTCGATGAAGGCATTTTTTATTCATCCTGCCAAATGCTTTTGCCAAGTAGTCAAGACTATCGATAAAGGGTTTGGCTCTTGAGACTGCTTTGAAATAAATCTTAATCACCTAAGCTTGATTAAAAGATCAAGTTTGGGAGCAGCAAAATATTGAGTGGACTTTTTTTTATCTATGTAGGCTATTGTACATTGCATTTACATTTAAGTCATTTAGCAGACGCTCTTATCCAGAGGGGAGAAGGAGAGAAAAGAAACACACACACAGGATACACACACACACAGGATAACTGTATCCGTAACACTCCCACCCTTAAAAGAGCAACCCTAGGGGTTGCGACTACAGTATTTCAATGAATACTCACAACAAAGCAACAACCTTGCAAAACATACAGAAATCATTTTCACACACGAGACAAAGCATCTGCCAACACATTATCAGAACCCTTTTTGTGGTGGATCTCCAAATTATAATTTTGTACAATCAGCGCCCAACGCATAAGGCGCTGGTTCTGGTTGTACATTCGGTGGAGAAAAACTAAGGGGTTATGGTCAGTATATACAATCACGGGTAGGGCACTGGAACCAATATATACTTCAAAGTATTGCAGAGCCAACAACAAAGCAAGAGCTTCTTGTTCTATTGTCGCATAGTTTGTTTGACATTTATTAAATTTACGTGAAAAATAACAAACGGGATGATCCACTCCACTCTTGTCCTGCTGCAGTAGAACCTCTGGCACTAGCATCTACCTCAAGTTTGAACGGTTGTTCAAAATCTGGGGCAGCAAGTACAGGTGTACTACATAAGAGTGCTTTCGCTGATTCAAAAGCTCTCTTACAATCAGGGGACCACACAAATGATCTAGCCGGACTAAGCAAATCGGTCAATGGAGCAACTACCGCAGATACATTTTTACAGAAGCTACGGTAGTAGCCAACCATCCATAAAAAGCGGCGTAGCTCTCGTCTGGTGGTAGGTGCAGGGAATGCAGTTATAGCCAAGACCTTGGCATCAACAGGGCGCACCTGTCCATGGCCAACCTCTTTACCGAGAAAGGTAACAGTAGCCTTCCCAAACTCGCACTTTGCCAAGTTCAGGGTTAGAGAAGCAGCTGCCAACCGTTCACATACTACCCTTAGAGAGTCAACATGATCTGACCACTCAGACGAATAAATCACTAGGTCATCAAGGTATGCACTACAATTAGGAACGCCAGCTAATACGGAGTTAACCAGTCGTTGGAAAGTGGCTGGTGCATTTCGCATCCCAAAAGCCATGACTGAGTACTGTAGGAAGTTGTCTGGGGTCACAAAGGCAGAAATCTCAGAAGCACGTGAAGTTAACGGAACCTGCCAGTAACCTTTTAAGAGGTCTAACTTAGTTACATACTTAGCAGCACCAATAGTGTCGATACAGTCGTCCAGTCGGGGTAACGGGAACGAATCTGGCATTGTGACAGAATTTACCTTTCGATAATCCGTACATAACCTGGACGTACCATCAGGTTTAGGAACCAGAATGCAAGGAGAACTCCAAGGGCTTGAACTTGGCTTAGCCAGGTCATTCTCCAACAAATATTTCACCTCATCCCTCATTATCTTCCTCTTGGAAGCGTTGATACGATATGGGTGTTGCTTGATAGGTGTAGCATTTCCAACAATAATGTCATGTTCCAACACATTTGTGCGAGTAGGAACGTCATTAAAGAGACATGGAAAACTGTGTAGTAGCCTCATAATATCATTGGCCTGTCCATCCGTTAAATGAACCAGACCGGATTGGATAGACAGCAGCATTTCTGAGTTGGGCAATCTAACACACTGCTGCTGAGTATTGCGCAACTCAAGCCATCAACATCATCAATATGACAGTCCACTATCATAGCAGTAGTAGCAGAGGAGACAGCAGTACCTTCCTCTGTTTTTGAACTCTCTAACTGTGTGATGGGTCGGGTGTGGTAAGCTTTCAACATGTTAATGTGACACACACGAGATTGGCGTTGTCTATCAGGAGTTTGAAGCACATAGTCAGTTTCACTTATTTTCTTTTCAATTAAATAAGGACCCGAGAAACGAGCTGACAGTGAAGATCCTGGAACAGGTAATAACACCAGTACTTGGTCACCTGGCTGTAGTGGACGAGAAACAGCCTCTTTATCATAGTGTCTTTTCATGCTCCTCTGTGAGGAAGACAGAGCTTCCTTTGCGAGAGCACAAGCTTGGTGTAGGCGCTCACGAAAGCGACTAACGTAGTCCAACACATTCTCATCTCTGGTACACAACTCTTGGGACAAGAACTGTTCTTTAAGGACTTTCATTGGTCCTCTCACTGTGTGACCAAACACCAGTTCAGCCGGGCTGAAACCTAGGGACTCCTGCACAGTTTCACGAGCAGCAAACAAAACTAGAGGAACTCCCTCATCCCAATCTGACACACGGTGCGTAATTGACAAGGATTTTAACACCTGCCTGAAGAGCTTGGATAGGAAATTGGTTCCTTGATCGCTTTGTACCACCCTAGGTAACCCGAATGTCGTGAATAATTTTATTAAGGCTTTACTCACTACCGGGGCTGTAATCCTTCTCAGAGGAATGGCCTCGGGGTATCTTGTAGCCATACACATTATCGTTAACAAAAACTGGTTACCCGATTTTGTCTTCGGTAACGGTCCGACACAATCAACCACCACATGCTCGAATGGTTCACCTATGACAGGTATGGGACAAAGAGGAGCGGGAGGAATAACCTGATTTGGTTTTGCTGTTATCTGACATGTGTGGCATGTCCGACAGAACTGAGCCACATCTTGTTTTAAACCCGGCCAAAAGAAATGTCGAAGGATCCGATCATAAGTTTTTGTGATTCCTAAATGACCAGACCACTGGTGATCATGAGCAAGGGATAACACATTTTGTCGAAAGGCTGTAGGAATCACTATTTGGTAAACAGCATTCCAATCTCCATCCGCGTCAACATGGGATTTCCATTTACGCATGAGGAGATTACCATCAATGAAGTAAGCCACGTTCTTCTTCTTCACATCTTCCAATGAGACAACACTAGAAAAACATTTAGCAAGCTTGTTGTCAACCTTTTGGTTAGCAATCAGCTGCTCACGAGTGACTGGTAACTGTATTGCATCAGCAATAAGTTCAACGTTCTTTGATTCTTTCCTGGGCTGTTGGTCAGAGGTGATCAGCTTCTCAGAGGTATCACACAATCCATCTTCTTGATCAACCTCTTTGAACAGAACAGTGTTCGACAAATCTATCTCGTCACCCTCTTGTCGTGCCTGAGCACGAGTGACAGCACAAGCGGGGAACACATGTGGATAACTCTGTGCCAGCTCATTAGAGAGAGAGTGGTCACTTTTATCCAATACTTCCAATACGGGTACTACCTTTCCTCCGGCAATATCGTTACCCATTATAAAGGTCACACCTTTCACTGGCAACATAGGGCGTACCCCCACTCTGAATATTCCACTGATTAACTCAGAGTGTACTTTCACAAAGTACAATGGCACTGGGACAAAACCCATTTCAATACCCTGCACTAACACACTGGAACCACAATATGTATCGTCAGATAAGGGCAACACATCAGACAATATAAACGACTGCGCCGCACCAGTATCTCTAAGGATTTTAACCGGATGCTGAGACGCTTCGTCATTCGTTAGGGACACAAATCCCTCGAAAATGAATGGTTCATAACTGCGGTCGGGGACTGAGACTTTCAAACTACACTTACCCTGAGGCACCTGTTTTGTTGCAGACCTCACAACCGTACGAATTAGAGCAACACCTGTTGGTGGCTTGGCACGAAGAGGCATCCCTTGTTTGCGTTTAAGCAGGAAGCAATCATTAATCATATGTCCTACTTTATGACAATAGAAACAGGGACGCTCATTCTTCTGGCGTGCTTGATATACTACTGCTGGCCGACTAGGGCTAAAGGTAGGAAACTCAGTGGCTCTACTCTCAGTTTGAACCGAAAACACACTCTTGTGCGTCAACACAAACTCGTCTGCCAACACAGACGCTTCTGCCAGGGAGGATACTTTCTGTTCGTTTAGGTAAACTACAATGCGTTCGGGTAAGCAATTTTTAAACTCTTCCAACAAGATTAACTCCCGGAGAGAGTTGAAATCAGTTACCTTACTAGCAGCATGCCATTTATCAAACAGATTTCCCTTGTCTCTAGCAAATTCCACATAAGTCTTACTAGAAGACTTTCTATGAGACCTAAATCTCTGTCGGTATGCCTCAGGCACAAGCTCATAGGCACGAAGAACAGTAGCTTTGACCACTTCATAATTCAAACTGTCCTCCAGAGGTAGCGCTGACAAAACCTCTTGGGCTTTACCAGTTAATTTACACTGAAGTAATAGGCACCATACCTCTTCAGGCCATTTCAATGCTACGGCTATACGCTCAAATACACAAAAATAGGAGTCAACCTCTGACTCTCTGAACAAAGGTACTAAGGCAATCTGCCTACTAATGTCAAACGTGTTTGAGGACACAGCAGGTGAGGACGGCTCACAAACAGGCACAGTAGGACCGGAGGCTAGCCTCGCTGTCTCTGCCTCCAGTTCCATCTGGCGCATTTTGAACTCCAATCTCCAAATGCCGTTGTTCTCGTTCTTTTTCTGCCTCTATTTTACACATCTCCAACTGGAGAGTCTCTCGCCTAATTTGGGCTCTCTCTTCCACCTCCAGTTGGAACTGTGCTAAACGGACATCCCTCCTGGCATCACCATTTGACAGTGGGGAGAGTGGATCAAAACGGGACAATGTGGCTGGTGTTTTAGCCTCTCCCTCATTATCAGACACCAATGGGCTTACAGGAGCAGCAACATCCCCTACACGGGTAGTAGACTCAGGCAGCGGTAACACAAGCACCTGCTCTTCCAACAATACATTTAATACTAGCCGTTTAACCTCCGCCTTAACTAAACTCTGCGGAATCGATACTGAATAATGGTCAGCCAAGGTCATTAAATCAACTCTACGACATTTGTCAAAAACCTCCCACGAAGGGTTATCCAAAAAGGATCTCAAATCAAAAGTAGTCATTTTACACTACTTCACAAGTGCCAAAGAAAATAGCAAACACTAATGCTACTTCAGCTATGACGCTCAACACTGAACTATACCACTACAACAATCTACATGAGCGGCATGGGTGTCAGTTATGACAGATCCCGGACGAGGCTCCACTTATGTTACGAATCCCTTTTGGCCCGACAGTCTAGGGGGGATGGTAATGAGACCCGTAACATAACTCATGCAAATTATTATTGTGACAAAGTAAAAGTGTGCACGAAATAACCACGACAACAGAAATCTACCGTCAAACTCCAGGTTTATTTATAAACACACGGTAATGGGGAGAGCAGGAAAAGGGGCTGAGCTGGACCCAAGAAAAGAAACAATAAGTATTCAAAAACACCCCTAAGCTAGACTAGCCTACTTTAACAACAGCTAACTAACTAACCAAAAATACAGTGGGTGGTCCGCCCAGTTCTAACTAGTGTATTTAACAAAGTTCACCTACGGGTAGTGTATGCCCATGGGCGACTTGTCTTGGTTTCCCCCTTTTCCCACCAGCAACAAACAAACACCATAACCAAAAACAATACTCACAGGTGATGACAGAGTGCTATGGAGGTGCTTTAAACAAAAGAGAGGTTAAGACACAAAGCGAGAGTGAAACACAGAGACCTACAAACATGGCATTTACAGAGAGATTGAGCGAGAGATTGAGCTAGAGATTGAGCTCTAGAGCAAACAAATGATGGGGTTTTTAAACCATGGGGAAGGAACTGTGATAGGGTAGGAAGTAGGAGGAGGTGTGTCTTCTGATTGATGATTGATTGTTGACTGATTGGAGAGTGATGGTTTTCACCTGTGAGGGGAGAAGGAGAGAAAAGAAACACACACACAGGATACACACACACACAGGATAACTGTATCCGTAACAGTCATATTCATCATCTCCAGCACCACCCCAACATCAACATATGTGACTCACCACCTGGATTCGGTCCTATGTAGCAAAATTTGAAATAGTGTTTTTGTTTTACATTGGATAAAAGCTACATAGTTTTTATCCAATGTATATCATACACTACAGTTAAGGAACAATGAAAAAGTAATTCTGCTTCGAAAGTTGATAAACTTGTAAACCCACATTGGCCCTTGAATGTTTTGGTATGCCAACTGGAGAGCTCTTCTTTGTCTACACCCATTCAGCATCTTTCACACCCTCTTAAGCTTTGGCCCCACCCATCTCTTTAAGGATTCACATGTGAGGCCATGTTCTACACAGAGTGAGTATTGTAGTAAACAACCAAAGATTTCAACACTAAAAGTGGTAAAAGCAGGAGCGTACAATAAGGAAACTCAAGGTAAAAATACACTATCTAGTACTTGGCCTACATCCTAAACTGACTTTGGTGCAGGTCATGTTGTTCTTCACTTTACTATCTCTGGTAAACACACACTATATCAAATACAATGTAAGTTTATTTGTCACATGCACAGGATACAGAAGGTATAAACAGAACAGTGAAGTGGTAACTTATATACACGACCGGTCAAATGTTTTAGAACACCTACTCATTCAAAGGTTTTTCTTTATTTTTACCATTTTCTACATTGTAGACATCAAAACTATGAAATTAACACGCATGGAATCATGTAGTAACCAAAAAAGTGTTAAACAAATCAATATATATTTTAGATTCTTCAAAGTAGCCACCCTTTGCCTTGATGACAGCTTTGCACACTCTTGCCATTCTCTCAAATAGCTTCATGAGGTTGTCACCTGGACTGCATTTCAATTAACAGGTGTGCCTTGTTAAAAGTTAATTTGTGGAATGTATTTATTTAATGCATTTGAGCCTATCAGTTGTGTTGTGACATGGTAGGGGTGGTATAAAGGAGATAGCCCTATTTGGTAAAAGACCAAGTCCATATTATGGCAAGAACAGCTCAAATAAGCAAATAGAAACAACAGTCCATCATTACTTTTAAGACATGAAGGTCAGTCAATACGGAAAATTTCAAGAACTTTGAAAGTTTTTGAAAGTGCAGTCGCAAAAACCATCAAGCGCTATGATGAAACTGGCTCTCATGAAGGCTGCCACAGGAATGGAAGACCCATAGTTACCTCTGCTGCAGAGGATAAATTCATTAAAGTTAGCAGTCTCATAATTTGCAGCCCAAATAAATGCTTCACAGAGTTCAAGTAACAGACACATCTCAATATCAACTGTTCAGATGAGACTGTGAATCAGTCCTTCATGGTCGAATTGCTGCAAAGAAACCACTACTAAAAGACACCAATAAGAAGAAGAGACTTGCTTTGGTCAAGAAACACGAGCAATGGACATTAGACCTGTGAAAATGTGTCCTTTGGTCTGGAGTCCAAATGTGAGATTTTTGGTTCCAACCTCCGTGTCTTTGTGAGATGAGGTGTGGGTGAACGGATGATCTCCGCATGTGTATTTCCCACCGTAAAGCATGGAGGAGGAGGTGTTATGGTGTGGGGGTGCTTTAATGGTGACACTGTCTGTGATTTATTTAGAATTCAAGGCACACTTAACCAGCATGGCTACCACAGCATTCTGCAGCGATACGCCATCCCATCTGGTTTGGGCTTAGTGGGACTATCATTTGTTTTTCAACAGGACAATGACCCCACACACATCCAGGGTGTGTAAGCGCTATTTTACCAAGAAGGAGAGTGATGGAGTGCTGCATCAGATGACCTGGCCTCCACAACCCCCGACTGTGGATTATTTCAACCAAAATAAGACGTTTGGGATGATTTGGACCGCAGAGTGAAGGAAAAGCAGCCAACAAGTACTCAGCATATGTGGGCACTCCTTCAAGACTGTTGGAAAAGCATTCCAAGCAAAGCTAGCTGATAGAATTCCAAGATTGTACAAACTGTCATCAAGTGTGGCTATTTGAAAAATCTTTGTTTAACACTTTTTTAGTTACTACGTGATTCCATATGTGTTATTTCATAGTGTTGATGTCTTCACTATTATTCTACAATTGTAGAAAAGAGTACAAATAAAGAAAAACCCTTGAATGAGTAAGTGTTCTTAGGACAGCGGAGTCAATCACCACCTTCCGGAGACACCTGAAACCCCACCTCTTTAAGGAATACCTAGGATAGGATAAAGTAATCCTTCTCACCCCCCTTAAAAGATTTAGATGCACTATTGTAAAGTGGCTGCTCCACTGGATGTCATAAGGTGAATGCACCAATTTGTAAGTCGCTCTGGATAAGAGCGTCTGCTAAATGACTTAAATGTAAATGTAATGTAATGTTCTAAAACTTTTGACCGGTAGTGTATTTGCATAGTAGCATTATCAAAAACAGAAAGTGTCCAAAAAATATATAGTTTTTAAAATATTTTAGAATTATTAGATGAAGCTTACCCAGACACACCTGGCTAACTTGATGGGTCATGTAATCATCTGACGAAGTGGAGTTTTTTGTTTAGACATCGCTAAACAATGAACCGGCATAATCCCATCTCAAACTGCTACCAATACAAACGTATTGTCATACAGTTTCTGTGGTATGAATCTGCAGGTAGCTAAAGCTAACCAACTAGGTTCAATTTTAGCTAGCTAACATTAGGCTATAACTAGCAATGCAAATGGTTTCTGATTCGAACAATAGTACTACACCGATCATACACGTAGCGTAACGTTAGCTAGCGAGCCAGCAAGCTAACGTTTGCTAGTTAGCGAACAGTAGGCTTTAACTTGCAATGAAAATTACTTTCTGCCAAAATTAGAAACATATCATTTCTGAAAATGTAGCTGAACTCTTACCCGTATACATGGATGAACGCTTCACATCAGACGGGAACCATTTAACTTAATTTTGTTTTGTAGCTTCATCTTGTTTGCCAGCGTTGTATCAAGTCACTCCGGTTCACACTGACTGTGACATGTGCATAAAGTAGCCCATCACAACTTTTTCCAACTGATCTGTCAATAGCACCTGCTAAATTCAGGGCATCAATGTTGTTGAGAAAAGTACCAAAACTTTTGTAGTTCTCGATGGCTAACATTATATCTTTCAAGATAGCCGTGGTAGAAAGGATTATCAACACATACTGAGCAGCTAAAGTTATAGACAGAAGCACGCTACATGGTAGACCAATCCAAAGTCATCTCCCGGCATGTCCAGCCCATCCATTATCTCAGCCAATTCATGGCTAGCAGGAAGGTTCCTGTCTTTTTCCGTGGCTAAACCAAATACGCTCGTAATTTAACAATTTTATTTGTATTTACAGACGGAATACAAGTTTGTTATTAAGGCACAAGAAAGTTCACAGGAAGTTCACCGAGGTCATTTCTGCAAAGACATTCAAATGCCTCTCCTGTGAAGTAGTGATGTGTGACATACGCCTAGCTTCCTGAAATGGGTCATGTGAAAATGGCACGTTTCTATGTTTTGTAGTAAAAAGAGATAGAAGAAACGTGTTTCCAATGACATCGTCGGTGTGCATCATGTGATTTTAACCAATTATGAGTAGGCATTGCGTACTAATTGCCTACTAATTGGTTGATAATGTCATTGGAAAGACTTATCTTCCTCTTATCTTTTTTACTACAAAACATATAAATGCACCATTTGCACACATGTTGATGTTTGGGTAGTGCTGGGGATGATCAATATGAACATTTAAAAAAAATATTTTCCTTTAAGCCATGAATTGATTGATTTGGCCAGTGAGTGGCCAAGCCCTCGTCACACCTATCATTTATTTATTCATCAAAACAGAGCCCTTTCGTGCCACCACCAGCTATTGCACTCATAATTCCAGCATTGAAAATGACAAGAATATTTCTGAAACACTACTGCCTGCCCTAAAACTGACCGTTGCTTTAGGTTTGTTAAAATCAAACACTGTGTCTTAAAATTAACAAATCTAAAAGTGTAGTTTGGAGATATTATGTTTTAATGTTTATTAAATGAATGTGGGAAAAAAAATCAGAAACGAAACATAATGCATATTTTAGGGCACACTATGATGAGTATATTGACACTAAGATTTTGTCTGTATCATGTGTGTTTTACAGATCATAGGGTCTTACAGGAGCCATGTATAGGTCTGAAAGGGGCCTAAAATGTACACTTTCATAGGGATTTTCTCCAAGTGGTTTGTGATGCAAATGTAAAAAGCTTTTCAAACATCCTTCCTCCAGATGAAGATCCTATGTGAAAATTGCCAGAACAATCTGAGATACCAAAGATATTTTGAATCACCCATTTAGCAGACGCTTTTATGCAGAAAGCGACCTACAATCATGTGTGCAAACATTGTATGTATAGGTGGCACCGTAGGACAAAGGGGAATGTAAAAAAAAAACTAGCTTATGTGAGACATTGAGAACCTGTTGAGTGTTAAGTCCCTTGGCCTATTCTATTCTCCCTCTGAAATGCATTGTGTTCTTTTCTCCAATGACGCAACTTCCCCGTGCTATTGTTGTGCAGTCAGTCATTCCAACTAAGGTCATGACAATCACCAGACTCATAATGATTGACCCATTATTGCCACACATGCATTGTTTACAGATGAGGAATGCAGTAACTGCCATGCATTTGTGTCTGCTTATTTGACCATTTGTTTTTTATATGTCCCCTCGTGTGCAGGCCTGGAAAGGGACAAGTTTGACAACAAGACAGTGACATTTGAAGAGCACATCAAGGTGGAGCACAACATGTGGCACTACCTGTTCTTCATAGTGCTGGTGAAAGTGAAGGACTCCACAGAGTACACAGGACCAGAGAGCTACGTCGCTGAGATGATCAGGGTACGACTAGACTACTACGCATAGTACCAGCCAGCTTATTACGAATGAGATTCTTGATTTTATACATCAAAATAGGCAGGGATGTGGTCATAAATATATCTCGAACAGGGAGTTTGCAGTTCTGCATGACTTCATCAGAGAGGCTCACATATCTGAGCTTTGATCAAATGTGTCTCCTGAGAATGCAGGTCAGCTCCTATACTAGATAAAGAAAGACATTTTGGCATGCAGTTAAATATCTCTGTCCCGTGGCGAAAATACATCTAAAACTAAAAAAATCTTCAGAAATAGAAAACCACAAGCACCAATACATTGTCGACTTTTTAAAAGTCATCCTCCACCCTGTTTTACCGTGTTACACCATCTGGTCCATCGATATCGCCCCTGTCTGGTTACTGCCAGGAGGTAGCCTCGTGATAGCTGCTGAACAGTGTGGGAAACCCCTCCCTCCCACAATGTCTGCTGTGTCTCCTATGCCAACCAGGCCTGAGGTTATTGCACTGAAGACCTAATTACCTACTCTTCCAACGGCATGGAGGCATCTCGAACACATACATTGACATTTAGACTGAAGAACTCCACGGGAGGTAGTTAATTCCTTGGTGTCTTTAGAATTGTTTAAAAATATGTTGTTGCTCGATGAGTTTTGTTCAAATTCTGTTCTTGAATGTCCATTGCTATTTTAGTGATTTCATGGAGAATTATAGCTGTCAAAGGAAAGCCCCTTCTTCAACAGTGGTAACTTTCCTGATGCAGTTGTGCTGTTGTTGACTTCTGACACAGTTTTCAGGCACTATTTGGCCCAGTTCTGTCTCTCGGTTTGAGGTGCGCTGCGAGGTCTTATGAGGAGTCATCTGATTTGGGATTAACTAACCCCCTCTTAGCCTTGGACCCTACTGAGCCAAACAGAGCTTGTCGGGGACACATTGTGGTCCAAAGGAGGATTTAAAGTGACCTCTGCTTGAGAGAGGGCACATGGTGTGTTAGAATCCACTGACCCGTCAACTCGAACAGTGAACCACAACTGGACTCATGCAACATGTTTGATCATGTGGGGCCTCCTGCTCTGGATTGGGAGCTAAATTAGGTGTCTGCAGCACGGCTCTCGGCAGAGCTCAGACATGGTAATTTACTGAAGAAGCTGAGTTTAGAGAATTCACAGCTTAGATGTTAGCTCTCCAGCATCAGGAGGTTCATGCATGTCTGCATGCAGGCTCTGGGCTATTAATGGATCAAAACTTTTACCAAGAACTAAGTTAATAGCTTGTATGTGTGTATATGTGTGGGTATACAGTTGAAGTCGGAAGTTTACATACACCTTAGTCAAATACATTTAAACTCAGTTTTTCACAATTCCTGACATTTAATCTTAGTAAAATATCCATGTTTTAGGTCAGTTAGGATCACCACTTTCTTTTAAGAATTTGAAATGTCAGAATAATAGTAGAGATAATTATTTATTTCAGCTTTTATTTCTTCACATTCCCAGTGGGTCAGAAGTTTACATACACTCAATTAGTATTTGGTAGCATTGCCTTTAAATTGTTTAACTTGGGTCAAATGTTTTGGGTATCCTTCCATAAGCTTCCCACAATAAATTGGGTGAATTTTGGCCCATTCCTCCTGACAGAGCTGGTGTAGCTGACTCAGGTTTGTAGGTCTCCTTGTTCGCACACGCTTTTTCAGTTCTGCCCACACATTTTCTATAGGATTGAGGTCAGGCCTTTGTGATGGCCACTCCAATACCTTGACTTTGTTGTCCTTAAGCCATTTTTCCACAACTTTGGAAGTATGCTTGGAGTCATTGTCCATTTGGAAGACCCATTTGTGACCAAACCTTAACTTCCTGACTGATCTCTTGAGATGTTGCTTCAATATATCCACATAATTGTCAGTCCTCATGAATCATTCTATTTTGTGAAGTGCACCAGGCCCTCCTGCAGCAAAGCACCCCCACAACATGCTGCCACCCCTGTGCTTCACGGTTGGGATGGTGTTCTTCGGCTTGCAAGACTCCCCCCTTTTCCAACAAACATAACGATGGCCATTATTGCCAAACAATTCTATTTTTGTTTCATCAGACCAGAGGACATTTCTCCAAAAAGTACAATCTTTGTCCACATGTGCAGTAGCAAAACCGTAGCTAGATACTTTTGTACCTGTTTCCTCCAGCATCTTCACAAGGTCCTTTGCTGTTGTTCTGGAATTGATTTGCACTTTTCACACCAAAGTACGTTCATCTCTAGGAGACAGAACGCATTTCCTTCCTGAGCGTTATGACGGCTGCGTGGCCCCATGGTGTTTATACTTGCGTACTATTGTTTGTACAGATTAACGTGGTACCTTCAGGCGTTTGGAAATTGCTCCTAAGAATTAACCAGACTTGTGGATGTCTACAATTTTTTTTCTGAGGTCTTGGCTGATTTATTTTGATTTTCCGTTGATGTCAAGCAAAGAGGCACTGCATAGGCCTTGAAGGTAGGCCTTGAAATGCATCCACAGGTACAGCTCCAATTGACTCAAATGATGTCAATTAGCCAATCAGAAGCTTCTAAAGCCATGACATCATTTTCTGGAATTCTCCAAGCTGTTTAAAGCCACAGTCAACTTAGTGTATGTAAACTTCTGACCCACTGGAATTGTGATACAGTGAATTATAAGTGAAATAATCTGTTTGTAAGCAATTGTTGGAAAAATTAATTGTGTCATGCACAAAGTGGATGTCCTAACCGACTTGCCAAAGCTATAGTTTGTTAACAAGAAATTTGTGCAGTGGTTGAAAAACAAGTTTTAATGACCTAAGTGTATGTAAACTTCCGACTTCAACTGTATATATGTGTGTCTGTGTATATATGCTGAAAGAAAGGAAATTATTTTTGACCATTAAAATAACATTAAATTGATCAGAAATACAGTGTAGACATTGTGAATGATGTAAATGACTATTGTAGCTGGAAACGGCTGATTTTTAATGGAATATCTACATAGGCGTCAGAGACCCATTATCAGCAACCATCACTCCTGTGTTCCAATGGCACGGTGTGTTAGCTAATCCAAGTTTATAATTTTAAAAGGCTAATTGATCATTATAAAACCCTTTTGCAATTATGTTAGCACAGCTGAAAACTGTTGTCTGGATTAAAGAAGCAATAAAACTGGCCTTCTTTAGACTAGTTGAGTATCTGGAGCATCAGCATTTTTGGGTTCGATTACAGGCTCAAAATGGCCAGAAACAAAGACTTTTCTTCCGAAACTCGTCAGTCTATTTTTGTTCTGAGAATTGAAGGCTATTCCTTGACAGAAATTGCCAAGAAACTGAAGATCTCGTACAACGCTGTGTCCTACTCGCTTCACAGAACAGCGCAAATGGTCTCTAACCAGAATAGAAAAAGGGGTGGGAGGCCCCGGTGCACAACTAAGCAAGAGGACAAGTGCATTAGAGTGTCTAGTTTGAGAAACAAATGTCTCACAAGTCCTCAACTGGCAGCTTCATTAAATAGTACCCGCAAAACACCAGTCTCAACGTCAACAGTGAAGAGGAGACTCCGGGATTCTGGCCTTCTAGGCTGGTGTTTTGCGGGTACTATTTAATGAAGCTGCCAGTTTAGGACTTGTGATGCATCTATTACAGCCTTATTCTAAAAATGATTAAATAAAAAGTGTTCCTCATCAATCTTCACACAATACCTCATAATGACGAAGTGAAAACAGGTTTTTAGACATATTTGCACATTTATTTAAAAACAAATGTTTTAAATGCTTTTTAAACATAAGTATTCAGACCCTTTGCTATGAGACTCGAAATTGAGCTCAGGTGCATCCTGTTTCCATTGATCATCCTTGAGATGTTTCTACAACTTGATTGGAGTCCAGCTGTGGTAAATTCAATTGATTGGACATGATTTGGAACGGCACACACCTGTCTATATAAGGTCCGACAGTTGACAGTGCATTTCAGAGCAAAAACCAAGCCATCAGGTCTAAGGAATTGTCCGTAGAGCTCAGAGACAGCGATTACAGCTTTGAGTCTTCTTGGATATGACACTACAAGCTTGGTCCAACTGTATTTGTGTAGTTTCTCCTCTGCACATCCTCTCAATCTCTGTCTGGTTTGATGGGGAGCATCACTGCACAGCTATTTTCAGGTCTCTCCAGAGATGTTCGATCGGGTTAAAGTCTGGGCTCTGGCTGAGCCACTCAAGGACATTCAGAGACTTGTCCCGAAGCCACTCCTGCGTTGCCTTGGCTGTGTGTTTAGGGTCGTTGTCCTGTTGGAAGGTGAACCTTCGCCCCAGTCGGAGGTCCTGAGCCCTCTCAAGCAGGTTTTCATCAATCTCTTCGTACTTTGCTCTTTTCGTCTTTCCCTTGATCCTGACTAGTCTCCCAGTCCCTGTCACTGAAAAACATCACCACGGTATGCTGCTGCTGCCACCACCATGCTAGGTTTCCTCCAGACATGACGCTTGGCATTCAGGCCAAAGAGTTCAATCTTGGTTTCATCAGACCAGAGAATGTTGTTTCTCATGGTCTGAGAGTCCTTTAGGTGACTTTTGGCAAATTCCAAGCGAGCTGTCATGTGTCTTTTAACTGAGATGTGGTTTCTGTCTGGAAACTGGTCGGATTGGTGGAGTGCTGCAGAGATGGTTGTCCTTCTGGAAGGTTCTCCCATCTCCACAGAGGAACTCTGGAGTTCTGTCAGAGTGACCATCGGGTTCTTGGTCACCTCCCAGACCAAGGCCCTTCTTCCCCAATTGCTCAGTTTGGCCGGGCGACCAGGTTTAGGAAGTCTAGTTGATTCCAAACTTTTTCCATTTTAAAAATGATGGAGGTCACTATGTTCTTGGGGACCTTCAGTGCTGCAGAAATAGTTTGGTACCCTTCTCCAGATCTGTGCCTCGACACAATCCTGTCTTGGAGCTCTATGGACAATACCTTCCACCTCATGGCTTGGTTTATGCTCTGACATGCACTGTCAACTGTGGGATTTTTATAGACAGGTGTGTGCCTTTACAAATCATATAGAATCAGTTGAATTGACCACAGGTGGACCCCAATCAAGTTGTAGAAACATCTCAAGAACGATCAATGGAAACAGGATGCACCTTAGCTCATTTTCAAGTCTCATAGCAAAGGGTCTAAATACTTATGTAAATGTGATATTTCTGTTCTTTATTTTACATGAATTAGCAAAGAAATCTAAAAACCTGTTTTTGCTTTCTCATTATTCGGTATTGTATGTAGATTGATGAGACAAAACAAACAATTTAGTACATTTTAGAATAAGGCTGTAACATAACAAAATGTTGAAAAAGTCAAGGGGTCTGAATATTTTCTGAATGCATTGCATGTAAAATGTACATGCAAAATGTGTGTATATGTTCGCAAGAAAGCTGTAAAAAAGCAAGAGGGGGATCTCCGAAGAGGGGGATGGATTAATAAAAGAAAATACATGTTTGAGCTTTTAGAATCTGAGAAGTGGAGGAATCGGTCACATTAGTTATCCTCTTATGATGTCACAACTCAACACAGGAGATCTTTCTTCTTCATTTGACATGGTAGAGGAAAAGGCGCCCTATGTTGGTGTAATAGGCTTAATACTGTATAATAGTTCTATTGATACATTTCCCCTTCTTTCTCCCCTGGTTACCCTAACAAGCATGACAGTGTCTCATGATGATGCTGTCTGAAGTGGTGAAGACACCTCATATGCACAGAGGGGATTTAAGAGATCAGGGGGTGTAGATAGAAGTCAGACAAGTCTGACAATGACTGGGACTGACGTCAATTGCAGAAAGCCTTGGCTGAAGTGTCGGGTTGAAGGCTTACATTTATATTGCTTGACTTGGGTACGCCAGAATCTGTTGCCCTCATTATTATTGCGGCCCATGCTCGCTGCGCCAAGATGCATCCACATCGTGATTTGAACTTTGAATCGCATTGATAAGAGAATGCTTTAGAGGCATTTCAGAAGAAGGGGAGTGAGAAGGAGTTTTCCCATTGTGTTTTGCACATTGTTTCTAATTGTTTGTTTGGTCTATTTTGAAATGTGATCTGTTTCTTTAAATTGTGTGGAAGAGTAGTAGATGTGGTGGGTTGTCAGTATGTCAGGTGGCCTGTGGCTTGCCTGTGACGTTTCTGTTGCTGTCAAAACCACACAGCATCCTGTTTCTCTGTCATGGCCCTTGTGGTTTTAATAATGGAAAATGAATTTCTGTCATTTCCATTGAGCTACTGTGAAGATGAATTTAATGTCAGCGGTGACATCGGCCTGAGACTTACTGGAAGTGTTTTCACTTGTAAACACTGAGAAAGGAAAAGGGGTTTTGGGGGGCTGGGCTGTCAAACTGACTCTTGACACAGACAGCAAAGGGCAGGATGATCAATCTTGCTGTACTGCACGCCTCTGCCCCTTTCTCATCCAAGTCAAGCCTGGCACTTTGATTACAAATGGATTTCAGACAAATAATGTTGACACGACTTTACTTATGTCATTATGTCTGAGCTATACATTCTTTTTCTTGAAGGATTTGTTTCTACGTTCAGCAGTACACTAGCAGAGCAATCTAGTATACTGTGTCTGTGCATTTCTAGTCTATTATAGTAGGTAGATGTCCAATACAGAGTACGCATGTACATGATCACATGTGGGAAAGCAGCATTGTGCTGCGAGGAGGGTGTGGGGTTGAGCATGCACACAGCTCTTCTTTCCTCATCTCAGAATGAGTCTCTGTGTGATTCCCCTGTCCTGCTGTTTGTCTGACCTAGGACTAGCCTGTGGCCCATGCAGCCGCCACTCTTGCCCCCGCATCTCAGACTACACCACTGAAACCCAGGGACTTTTCCAGCCATGCAGCTGTGCTCACAACCAGCGACAGTGCAGGTGCTACCCAGCACGCTCCTGTTCAAGCACACAATCTACTGTTCGGTTTGTAGTTAAGCTAACTGTAATGCTATTTTGTAGGGTCTGGGAGTGCACATGCATGTACATGTAGCTAAAGGAGTGACTATTTTTTAATGGTGTGCATCTACCAACGTGTGTTTTTGTTGATGGGACTTCCAGACAGACCTATTCACACAGCCTCCGTTTGTTTGAGGGTAGGTTCAGACAGTGCACAATAACATTGGTATGTAGTGGCCAAGTGCTGGAGGAGATGGAGGGGTGACAGAATGTGCTCAGAGTGGCCCTTTGCCGCTCGCCTGGATGAACGCAGCGACCCTTTCACTGGCTCAAGACTCTGAAGTGACTGGCCGTCACACTTACTGTGTTCTCCACGCGTAAACGTTTGTGCACTAGGTGCGCTGGGCATGCCTTGTACAGTATGTTTTCCATTTTATATTTTTAGAAGCCATCAGTTTAGTCATGCGATTCCACTCGGGTAGAGCAGATTAGCATAAGAAATTAATTGAGAGGTATTGACTGATTGATAGCTGTGGTGTTTTGATGTGTACTGTAGGCTACACACCAAGGAGGAGCGTGGAAACATTTTACAAATGAGGAAAGAGGCAAAGAGTTGTTACAAATCACTGTGGATGACTTGAGACGTTTTTCTTACCTCAACTATTTAGATGTGAAACTAATCAGTGGTGGCATTTGGAAAATTCAAGCAATTCTCATTTTGTCACTTTAGGGGTGTGTTGTGTTAAACTCCACATTGCCACCGAAGAGGAAGTTTACATGCAACAATATACCACATTAATGAAATGGGGAACTCAGCCTTATATTGCTAGTTAAGTCTGAGTAAATGTTCCTCTATTCGGCCCTCACACATCCAACCTGACTGTGTTATTGTATAATTAGATCATCATTTTTTTAAAGGAAGTTGTCTCGGTAAGTTTGAACTCCCTGGTATGGAAAGTCCCCAACATTAATTCTATTACATTTTATTATAGGCTTGATAAGTGCACAAAGACATACAGACAGAGACAGAGACAGAGACAGAGACAGAGACAGAGACAGACAGACAGACAGACAGACAGACAGACAGACAGACAGACAGACAGACAGACAGACAGACAGACAGACAGACAGACAGACAGACAGACAGACAGACAAAGAGGGATTGAGAGAAACACAAGTCAAAGAGGCATCTGTTTGCTAAGTGGAACCGTAGCTAGCTAATATATTTGATGTCATTCTGACTTACCCTAATGTGTAAGGCTTTGTCAAAGAAAATCAAAGGCTGTTAGCATGTTATTGGTGAAATTTGATGAAATAAGTGTTCACCAGAAATGTAATTACACTGAACAAAAATATGAATGCAAGGTGTTGGTCCCATGTTTCATGAGCTGAAATGATCCCACACATTTTCCATAGGCACAAAAAGATAATTTCTCGTCAATTTTTTTTTTTTTTACAAATTTGGTTACATACCTGTTAGTGTGCAGTTCTCCTTTGTAAACATAATCCATCCACCTGACAGGTGTGGCATATCAACAAGCTGTTTCAACAGCATTATCATTACACAGGTGCCCCTTGTGCTCGGGACAATAAAAGGCCACTCTAAAATGTCCAACATAATGCCACAGATTTGAGGGAGCATGCAATTGGCATGCTGACTGCAGGAATGTCCACCAGAGCTGTTGCCAGAGAATTGAATGTTAATTTCTCTACCATAAGCCGCCTCCAATGTCATTTTAGATCATTTGGCAGTACGTCCAACCGGCCTCACAAATGCAGACCACGCGTATGGCGTCATGTGGGCGAGCGGTTTGCTGATTCAACTTTGTGAACAGAGTGCCCCATGGTGGCGGTGGGGTTCGGTATGGGCAGGCATACAGACAACGGACACAATTGCATTTTATCGATGGGTATTTGAGTGCACAGAAATACCTTGACAATATCCTGAGGCCTAATGTGAGGTCAATTCTTTAAAGGTATATCTTTTTTTAAAGGTATATGTGAACAACAGATGCACATCTGTATTCCCAGTCATGTGAAATCCATAGACTATTGTCTAATGCGTTTATTTTAAATGACTGATTTCCTCATATGAACTGTAACTCAGTAAAATCTTTGAAATTGTTACATGTTGTGTTTTATATTTTTGTTCGGCATACATTAAATTAATGACAAAATGTGATGAAAATATACCTTTTTTCCCTGAGCAAACAAATTGTAAAGATATTTGATTGATGTTTAAATGATTATTTAATCAATTCTGGGCGGTACATTTTTGTCCACTTTACAATGTTTACTTTTTCAAAGTGTATGGAAGTGTTACGAAAATGTTACCAAATATTTACTATATATTCTTTTATAATCATGATTAGAGAACAGAATTTAAATGTATTGTGCTCCAACAAATGTTCTAGTCATGCTTAAATAACATCTCTTCTCCCTCTGGTCACCAGGAGCACAACCTTGACTGGTTTCCACGGATGCGGGCCATGTCTCTGGTCTGTAGCGATGCGGACGGGGAGCAAAATGAAATCAGGAGCCTACAGGAGAAACTGGAGTCTACCATGAAGCTAGTCTCCAACCTCTCTGGACAACTGACTGAGCTCAAGGAGCAGGTGAGTCGACCCTTTTGGCTGTGACTAGATGGTGGTCTGTATAGATATTGCTATGAAAATATTACATTATTTCAATATTTTTCCATGTCATTTGTGTAGCTTTGATCTGTTTGATAGCAACTCTTTGGCTTGTAGGTGTAGAGCTTACTAAAATCAGAAGGCAATGACTCATAGTGCACAATGCTGCAGCTCATGTGGCCTTCAACCTGATCTGATTTACGTCATTAAGCAAGGATTAGTTCCACAATGACTTAGCTCACACTGTATTGTGGGCATCCTAGTCAGAGCTAGAGCATCTTTAAATGCAGTAATTATATTTATGTACAATAATCTGGTAGACTTTATATGCCCATGGTCAGATTACAGTAAATTGGCAAGATGATAATGATGATCTTAACACCTTTTATTATTACCAATATTATTAGAATGACAACGATCATAATGGCAATGACTATCATTTAATTATACAACCTTTATTAGTTGTGTTCGGTTCAAGAAAATGTTACTGGTCATAAATAATTTCATCGAACTCTGCATACTGTTTCTTGTAAACAAAGTAGTATTTTGGTCTATCAATAAAATTAGACGTGTCTATGAGGAAGTGGGTGTTATCTAGACAATGACCCAGACAGAAGGAAATGGTTGTTGTGTGGCTAAAAGGTTTGGGTGAGGGCACAAAAACCCTTTTCTCTTGATTATTCATTACTAAATATCTCCATAAATACATGTTAAGATCTAAATTGGTTGATGTCTAACTTGGCTTTTGCACGTTTTTTGCACACGTACACAAACATGGACCAAAATATGAAAATTAACTTTGAGTTTAGTTGACAGACAAATTCAGACTAAACTGTGCTTTTTTTATTTTTACATTGGACTGTTTCAGTCTCATTTTCCCAGAAGTTGCCTTCAGTGCCTCCTGTCCCCTCCCTTGCCTGTAAGAGTCTTAATCATGCTCCATGGCACTCAAACGTGGCACAAACAAGAAAATGGTTTCAAAAACAACTGGCCCAGACAAGAGCTCCATCTGTTACATAATTCCAACGAAAATGGATTTAATTAGTTTGCTGTGGCACAAATAAAGAGTCACATTCTACTGTAACTGAGTTTAACCAGTGGCCACCCCCACAGCACTCTCACAAACTTTAATGCTGCTCTTTCTAGCACTTCCCAACATCTAATAATTCATTCCTTTTATAACGCTCATCTCATGACCAACAGCGTTTGTGAGGGTATTTGTATTGCCTTTGCCATTGTATGTTTGCAATATTAAGATTGCAAAATCTTTTTTTAGGACACTTGTTTTGTTTTAATACTTCAGTTTATTTCAAACGGATGTCGTCCCTAGTGCCATGAAAGCCAACATCTTGCATTATTACTCATGAGCCTGACTTGAAAGTAAAAATGTATTTTACTGGGGTTTCACTGCTGGTTGTTTGCTTACTGTGGTGTACATGTTGTTAGACAAGGTGACGTTCTAAAAGGGTAGAAGGATACGTTTCAGATGAAACACTGAAACCCTCCCGTTAAACTCAAAAGCTTTCACTTCGTTGCTGTGCAGCATTTGCAGGCATGGACAGCTTTTTAAAACTTTATCTGAAAAAGAAACTTTAGCATCCGCTTATTTGGAGGCTAGTGTCAGACACCGACAGTAGATGTGACAGAGCAGCAGAGGTACAGATACAGAAAATGAGAGTTGAGCAAATAACCCAGCTCCTGTCCCGTGTGTTGTCCTCTAGATGACAGAGCAAAGGAAGCAGAAACAGAGAATTGGACTGTTGGGCCATCCTCAGCATCCTCAACACGCCAACCCCCAGCAACCTGCGTGAGGCTGAGGATGCCCCCAACCTAGCCACAAGACCCAGGAAGACCCACTTCTACTCCTGCTTTGTGTTTGCATAGAGAACAGAGTGCAGAATCTTCACTTAGTGGTCACTCCCGCCTTCATACTGTAGCTACCGAGTGTGAGTGTGAAGCGTAACAGTAGGCAACACACTGACATAGCTAGTCATATAATTGTGATATGTAGGTTAGCCCACAAAGGTATAACAAACAAGAACACTCACCAGACCCAGACACCCCATCTTTTTCCCAGGCCATTTGGGATTGGTGCCAAATGTTTTCTATGTAGAAACGAAAGTGAATTCTCATTATATGGCCTTTACTGTGTGAACTTGAAATACAGCAGTGCTGTACTGGACACAGGAATAGGTAGTCCAACGTGAAGATGACACTGAGAGACATGGAAAGAAACATCTTTTTGTATATACTACTGGTATAGCAAGCAGTATTTAATGTCTTATTTTTGTATTTTGTGCAATATCACTACTTAAATATGCAACCACCTCCTTGGTGTATGAATTTAAGTTGTTCTTTAAGTCATGCCTTATTTAATAGGGACAGAAAACATTTTCAAATGGGAGCTTTATTTTTTATTATTTTGCTTCAAATTAAATAGGGACCTGTTGTTAGACTTCACATATGGAAATTATTCCATGTAGAATAGCTGTTGGCTGGACAGATCAAGTTACATGCATTGTTCTGGGCTTTCTGATTTTACTTGTTTTATTTATTTCAGAATGTTTCATAAAAAGTATTTAATACGCTTAATAGAGATATAGTATTGTCTGAGAGCAAGTATAGGTCTTGTTTTCGGCTTCCTTTCTGCAAATAAGAATGTGTCCTACCTTGTTGTACTATTTTATGATATTTGCTTTCTTATTTAACTGGGATAGTGGGAGGTGTTAGGACATTTCATCCAAACAAATGTAATATGTTAAAATATGACCAAGCTGTCATGATTTGTTAAACTTTCCACATTTTATTGCACTAAATATTATTAGCATCTATCGTCCAGGTTTGTCATGTTTTAATTATACACCTATCATGTGTGCCATTTGTCCCTGTAAGACGTATATTTGGCTACTGATTTACTAGTCATTGTGTTTTTCATTGTTTTATTGTTCAGCACATCTGTTGAGTTCTCAATTCTGCTGTTTAATACTTTTTTCAAGCCATTGTTCTTGTATAGGGACCTACGTTTTCAGAAAGGTAATATGGAATTTAAAGCGGTGTTACTGGAAATTAATGTTTAAAGGACTAATTTAAAATAGTTAAGTACTGTCAGAATTGTAAAATAATGTAGAGTTATTTAATAAAATATACAGTATGTAATTCTCCTTTATATCCACCATTGAATCTTGTCACTACACAGAAGGCTAATGGGCTACTAACCTTTTATAGGAAAGGTTGTGATTGAGATAAATCACAGATGCTGCCTAAATCTGCTTTTAATTCATGAGGCCTATAGGCATTTTATACATTTTACAGTGACTCAATTCTGTATAGGCAGTGTACTCTGTTTAACCTCAAGTTGCAGTGTAATGGGTTTATTTGCATGGTTAGTTTTTATCGGTGGGTGGAACTACTTTGAAATGTTCTAGACAACTAGCAAGTCAGCTTTGTAGTTAGCAGAGAGCCCAACGGCCTTCAATTTTTCACAATTTACTTTATTTTTAAGATGAATATTGTGGATCTCATTATTGAATTTGTAAATATATGTCCATATATACACATCTGGCCAGTGTCCTGAAGAGGTATTGACTTTAGCTTGATAATCAGTTACTTTGTATCAAATGTTGAAGGAAAGCTATATTCCAGTGTTGTAGTCCATTGCAAAATTCAGCTGCAAAGGTCAGAGGTAACATCATTTCCCCCCTATTTTTTTCACCTACTTCTACAGTGTCTGCTTTTGTTATAGAAAATATTACTTAATTTGTATTCAACTCTTTGTAAGTATTGTCACAACTATTGAGGCATTTATACACAGTATACAGTTCCAGTCAAATACTGGCAACCTTGCACTTTTTCAAGGGAGGTCAATGGAGCAGAATGTTCTGTTTTTTCTAAACTGGTTGTATGGCTACTTTTAACCCTGTAGGCACCTGCCATTTACCACAGGTGAGATAAATTACACATTAACGAGAATCACTTGCCTCTAACCAAATTAATTAGAATTGTGAATAATGTAGTCCTGTCCATTTTTGTGAAAAATAATAATTTCAGTTTAGATTATTTTTCTTCTTCTTGGTCCTATGCAGTTGTAAATCAAACAAATACACGTGTGAACACAATGTTTTCCCCTTTTTTTCTTTCTTAATTTAAAAATATATATACATTGTCAATTGTATGCGGGCACTGTATGCGGGCACTCTGGTGCACAGACGAGCACAAATCAAAAGAGAAAGTGTTGTAGAGTCAAATCATCCTCGCTGGGTGAAATGTAGCTATTCAGAGAAACGGAGCATGTTAAATGAAAGATAAATGGACTAGTGCGTGTCTGTAGACTCGAACATAAACAAGTTTACAGAATAGCCAACCTCAGTCACAAAAGGAGTGTGTGTAATTGGCTGGAATTAAAACGGTGCGTCTAGCTTAATTGGGGGACTTCCCTGCAGGATTCCCCACATACCTAGGGGTTACTGAACTTGTGACTAATTATATAGGTTATATATTTATTTACAGTGCTTTGGGAAAGTATTCAGACTCCTTGACTTTTTCCCCATTTTGTTACATTACAATCGCATTCTAAAATGGATTAAATCAATTTAAACACAATAGTTCATTATGACTAAGCAAAAACCGGTTTTTAGAAATGTTTGCAAATGTATAAAAAAAACAAATGGAAATATCACATTTATATAAGTATTCAGACCATTTTCTCAATGCTTTGTTGAAGCACGTTTGGCATCAATTACAGCCTCGAGTCTTCTTGGGTATGACACTACAAGCTTGGAACACCTGTATTTGTAGGATTTTCTCCCATTCTTCTCTGCAGATCCTCTCAAGCTCTGTCAGGTTGGATGGGGAGTGTTGCTGCACAGCTATTTTCAGATCTCTCCAGAGATGTATTCGATCGGGTTCAAGTCCGGGCTCTGGCTGAGCCACTCAAGTACATTCAGAGACTTGTCCCGAAGCCACTCCTGCGTTGTCTTGGCTGTGTGCTTAGAGTTGTTGACCTGTTGGAAGGGGAACCTTCACCCCAGTCTGAGGACATGAGCACTCTAGAGAAGGTTTTCATCAAGGATCTCTCCGTACTTTTCTCTGTTCATCTTTCCCTCGATACTTACTGGTATCCCAGTTCCTGCCACTGAAAAACATCCCCACAGCATGATGCAGCCACCAACTTGCTTAACTGTAGGGATGGTGCCAGGGTTCCTCCAGACGTGACACTTGGCTTTCAGGCCAAAGAGTTCAATCTTGGTTTCATTAGACCAGAGAATCTTGCTTATCATGGTCTGAGAGTACTTTAGGTGCCTTTTGGCAAACTCCAAGCGGGCTGTCATTTGCATTTTACTGAGGAGTGGCTTCCGTCTGTCCACTCTACCATAAAGGCCTGATTGATGGAGTGCTGTAGAGATGGTTGTTCTTCTGTAAGTTTCTCCCATCTCCACAGAGGAACTCTAGAGCTCTGTCAGAGTGACCAAGGCCCTTCTCCCCCGATTGCTCAGTTTGGCAGGGCGTCCAGCTCTAGGAAGAGTCTTGCTGGTTCCAAACATCTTCCATTTAAGAATGATGGAGGCCATTGTGTTCTTGGGGACCTTCAATGCTGCAGAAATGTTTTGGTACCGTTCCCTGATCTGTGCCTGGACAAAATCCTATCTCGGATCTCTACAGACAATTCCTTCGACCACATGGCTTGGTTTTTGCTCTGACATGAACTGTCAACTCTGGGACCTTATATATAAGGTCTTATATATATAACAGGTGTGTGCCTTTCCAAATCATGTCCGATCAATTGAATTTACTACAGGTGAACTCCAATCAAGTTGTAGAAACATCAAGGATGAATAACGGAAACAGGATTCTCCTGAGCTCAATTTCGAATCTCATAACAAAGGGTCTGAATAGTTACGTAAATAAGGCAGAGTATTTCTTTTATACATTTGCAAAAATGTTGAAAAAACGGTTTTCACTTTGTCATTATTGGGTGTTGTGTGTAGATTGATAAGGGAAAGAATGTATTTTATCCATTTTAGAACAAGGCTGTAAAGTAACAAAATGTGGAAAAAGTCAAGCGGTCTGAATACTTTCCAAATGCACTGTATCCTGGTTGAGAAGGTTTGACATAGGGAAAAATGGAGCAGACTAGGTCTGTAATTTGGAATCTAACAGCCTATTTAAAATAGGCAATGGTCTATTACAATATTTACAGTGCTTAGTGAAACTTCACACACTCCTTGCAGTTTGCTGACTACAATGCAAAGTTTGCTGCCTAAAAATGTTCTTAAATGTTATCTTAAAATAGATCAAATGTGTTTTTTGTTCCTATCGATCTACTCCACAATTTCAAAGTGAAAGAAAAATGACAGAAAATTCTAGATCTACGTCTTGATTGCGTACGTCTTCACACCCCAGAGTTAATAGCCTACTTGGTCAAAGCACTTTTGGAAGCTATTACAGCTATGAATAATTTTGAATAAGATTCTACCAACTTTGCACAACTTTCAGGGCAAAATATATCCTTTTTCTTTTACATCGCTCAAGCTCAATAAATTTGGTTGGGAATCATTGATGGACAGCAATATTGAAACTTTGTCTCAGATTTTCAAGTCAGGAACAGTCAACACCTCTTGGAAACCCACTGGGCACAGAGGTCAATTCGACGTACAGTACCAGTCAAAAGGTTGGACACACCTACTCATTTCCTTTCAAGTAAATTTGTGGAATTTACTTCCTTCTTAATGCATTTGAGCCAATCAGTTGTGTTGTGACAAGGTAGGGATGGTATACAGAATATAGCCCTATTTGGTGAAAGACCAAGTCCATATTATGGAAAGAACAGCTCAAATAAACATAGAGCAACGACAGCCCATCACTACTTTAAGACGTGAAGGTAAGTCAATCCAGAACATTTCAAGAACTTTGAAAGTTTCTTCAAGTGCAGTCGCAAAAACCATCAAGCGCTATGATGAAACTGGCTCTCATGAGGGCTGCCGCAGGATGTATAGGGCAAGCTCCCCAAATACAGGTGTGGCAAGCTTGTAGTGTCATGCCAAAGAAGACTCAAGGCTGTAATTGCTGCCAACGGTCCTTCAACAAAGTATTGAGTAAAGGGTCTGAATACTTATTTATGTGATATTTAAGTTTTTTTATTTGTAATAAATTTGAAAACCTGTTTTTGCTCTGTCATTATTTGGTATTGTGTGTAGATTGATGAGGGGAAAAAACAATGTAATCAATTTTAGAATTAGGCTGTAGCGTAACAAAATTCATAATATTTTCTGAATGCACTGTATATCGTCCAGACATGTGCACATCTTACAGTTTAAGCCTACTAGGCTATTTACAATTAACGTCCATGAAAATATGTTGTCATTGCTGGGGACATACTGTAAGTGTGTATGCTGTGTGGCCACTAGGCAGACAGGCACACTCATCTCATAAAAATAGAGGACTCATCTTTATATCCGTGCCATAGAGCCCCACCGTAGAGGTGTCATAATACCCATAAAACCAAACAGGGAAATGGCCCAATCGTTTCTCCACCATTCATTTTCCCCATAGTGAATTTTTGGAACTCTTTAAAATAAGGCCTGTGTTTCATGTGGGCTTACCCTGGTGTGACGTTTTGATAACCATGTAAATTTCTCTCGGACAAGGGTGACTTTTAGTAATATATTCGGCTCTATTTACTCTCAGATTCAAAAATGATAATTGGCATCAAAGTAGACATCAACAAGACTACAAATCCCTGCAAGCTCCTGCATGTCATCTCTATCTGACACCTTTGCTAAACAGGTTTTGTGTCAATTTAAAACTTGCGCAAGACAGTTCACGGACTTGTGAATTTAAAGAAATATGAATTTATTCATTACTAAATGTAGCTAATATTAGAAGCTACAATCCACAATATTAAAGCTGATCTACCCCCTAAAAAATAAATAAAAATATAAAAATTGATAATTAATCTAGAGAATCTTTTACCTTTGCCTCAATTCGGCAGGGTCGTCCAGATCATCATCATTAGCAGCTAATTAACATTTCATTTTTTGGGGGGCAAATATATTGATAAAAGTCACCTTATCCTAGAGAGATTTACATGGTTATCAAAACGTCACGCCAGGGTAAGCATACACGAAACACATCCCTTATTTTAAGTGTTTCTAAAGTCCCTTATGGGAGAAATGAATGGTGGAAAACAGATTGGAACCATTTCCTTGTTTGACCACTAGGTTTATGGGTATTATGACTCATACTGTGGTACTCTATTATAGCATCTGTGACAGCATGGGCAGTGCTACTGAGGCTACCACCCATAGGAATCCTCACTCAGTTGACTACTTTGACTACTTTAAAATGGTGGAAGCCCTCAATGGCAATGTTCATGCTAAAATGGTTATATCCTTGATGAGTACTTACACTAATAGAGCTGAGACATAGAGAATGACAGCAGGGATCAGGGCTTAGTTCTGTAAGTTTTTACAATCTGGAACATTCAATTGAATTGAAAAGATGCTGTACTGAACGATCAGTTAAAAAACGGTGAGGTTGTGGGTTGGGAAACGCTGTCAGAATGGCCACTGCTCTTTAAATGCGTCACTCATTGCTTCAAGCCATACCTTGCCACACCCATCAAACTGGAGCAAACATACCTCATTCTGTTCAATAACTTTTTGTGGAACAAAAAAAAACAGTTCAGTACAAACTGTTCCACACCGTAGTAAACATTCAAGCGATCTTAAATCACCTCTGGTCTCTGTTCGCGTGGCCATGAGGAGCTCAACGTGACACCTTGGTGCAGCCGGAAACAACAAACCGATCTACAGCATCAAGACTCATCCCTCCGCAGGTGCACGTGCACACGCAAATGGGTAGTGTGTGGACAGCATGTCAATTCTGAGCCTATTGGCACATGCAAGAATACAGATCAGCGTGGAGGAAATAAAACAGGCAATGTGCCACCAAATAATTACTCCCACGTGGCATTAGGTGTTTTATTATTGTTTAATATGTAATAGCCTACATACATTATTGACTGTACTATTAGGTTGGATGGTTTAGCTTATTTGGGATTTTTTGTCATGGCCATAGGCCTACGTGTATATAGGCTTTATCTAAACCTACAATTGAAAACCTACTGAACATGATAGTGTAAACAAAACATAGATTTATATTTTCACACTCACACTCACAAATTGAATAGGAGGCTACACCAGAATGGAAATGTGTGTTCCTCCCTGCAAATTGCTTTCTGTGGATGTTTTCTCAATTGTAATAACATTTAGCCATAGAAGGTCTGACCTACATTCCTTACATTTAAAAAAAAGAATAAGTTCAAAAAATATATAGTATTTTTGTTTGCTCATACAGTCACAATAAAGGCCTAGTTCACATATTTGTATGTATTTGTTATTTATTTGTATTTCTAATTATCAGGGGGTGCCTCAGCACCCCTACTTCCTGTGGCTATGCACTTTCCAATTCCCCACTGTCCTATAATAAGTTATAAACCTTCCTAATATAGAGTTGCACCCCCTTTTGCCCTCAGAACAGACTTAATTCGTCGGGGCATGGACTCTACAAGGTCGAAAGCGTTCCAGACCCATGTTGATTCCAATGCTTCACAGTGTTTTGACAAGTCGGATGGATGTCCTTTGGGTGGTGGACCATTCGTGATACACACGGAAACTGTTGAGCATGAAAAAAACAGCAGCCTTGCAGTTCTTGACACACAAACCACCTACTACCTACCATACCCTGTTCAAAGGCACTTAAATATGTTGTCTTGCCCATTCACCCTCATTGTCTCAATTCTCTCAAGGCTTCAAAATCCTTCTTTAACCCGTCTCCTCCGTTTCATCTACACTGATTGAAATGGATTTAAAGTGACATCAATAAGGGATCAAAGCTTTAACCTGGATTTACCTGGTCAGTATATGTAATGGAAAGAGGAACCTTGGTCCCAATGTTTTGTACACTTAGTGTATAGGCCTATGTCATTATTCTGCATATGGAAGTTGTACATGAAAGTACAGTTGGCAGAATGTACAACATGCCAGTAGCCTTCATAAAGAACAAATCGATTGGGCTTTAATGTGTATGGAAGGAATTCTGCCCTACTCTCTATCTAGTAAACATGGTCGACTTGCACGTTCCGCCTCGAGTTGTTTTAAAGTCTCGTGGCGTAGCTGTAGCATGGTGGTACACGTGACACAGCCAATGATGCATAAACCCAGCCCGCTAGAATAAGAGGGAGGGCTATTCTCGTGCAGATCGCACAGAAAGGGGATGGGTTGGAAGCGCCGTCCAACACGTGAGGCTCATGTGACGGAGGCAGGTCAGCTATCCAACCGAGAGACTGTCTCGTCACAGGGTTTATTTAACACGTAGACCAAACCACCCCTCTCTCACACATTTATCAGGGAGTAGAGCTTCTAAACCATTGCTGTGCTTGGATCTCAGAGTGACACCATCACATTGACAGTCTGCAAAGCAATAGCCTGTTGAAAGATTATTCTTTATAGAAAAAGTGTTAACTATTGAATAGAAGAACATAACAATAATAGCAAGAAGAAGAAGAAAAATATATCTTTCTTAAATTACAATATTTGCTGACTATTGAAACAGATCTGAAGAAGCCTATTTTTAGGGTTGAATTTTTTTGAAGACCAATATTTGGATTTAATAAAGACGCAACATGGAGAGGATTACAAGTGCACAACCTCCTCCTTGTATGGCAAAACACCAGTTGCTGGAGATGGCAGACATGCAAGGGTAAGTCCCCAGAACCAGCTGGTAATTTCTGCATTATAACATTGCAAAACAACCTGGTATTGTTGTGTAAATAAATAAATAACTTTAAGCATGATTTCTTATCAATATTTTATTCTCATTGTCCTATAGAATGGATTTCCCAATGTACGTGTACAAACCCCGACGGGGTTTGAAGCGCGGGGAAGACAGTAAGGTATGCTACAGTTCTTTACTTTCAACAACATGTTCATATTTGGTAGTATATTCGTTCTTATTCCATATTGAATATATGTTACACATTGACTTACAAATGTATGCATGTTTCCCCGCAGGAGTCATACAAGTTACCCCACCGATTGATTGAGAAGAAAAGACGTGACAGAATCAATGAATGCATTGCCCAACTGAAGGATTTATTGCCAGAACATCTCAAACTCGCAGTGAGTACGACTTTCATGTGTACTGACTATGTAATAGCAATGCAAAAGGTCTAGCGCCACCTGGTTCACGTTTGCTTTGTTTGGTCAAATCATTGCCTTGATTAAGTCTGACATTTAATGCAAACATGTTGCCTGATATGACAAAGGAAAGTTATTATTCGATTTTTTTTTCTCATAATTATCTCCCACTGTGAAATCGGGAGGGGACTGTGGATCTGTCTCCGTCCGTTCGTTCGCTCGTACGTTAAACGCGATATCTTAGACAGCACGGGGCGGTTGTTGACTAAACGTGGGTGAATTATGCTCTTTGCCATAGAGTTCGGTCATTTACAAAATTACACTGATTGATTGGCCCAAGGCGGGAGCTATAGTAATTAACTGAAATCTGAAGCCTTTTGTAAATGAGTTTTATTCTTATTATTCATATTATTATTATATCAATAATTGTTCATATTATCATACTGAAAAGTTTGGCTAATTATAATTCATTCATTTAACTGCCTACACATATTGACACAAAGCCTTTAAAAACAACACATATTACATACATAGAACATTGATCAACTATGCTTTTAAGTTATATTTATTGCATTGTGTTTGAATGTTGGTGTGTGCGGATTCCCTGCCTTCCCCTCTGTGGTGGTTTGTCCTTTGTTCAGGTGCTGAAAGTGTTACATAAGAAAGATCAACATGCTTAATGGAAGGTCTTCCTGTTTTAGACTCTGGGCCATTTGGAGAAAGCTGTGGTGTTGGAACTCACCCTGAAGCATGTGAAAGCCCTGAGCACTCTCCTGGATCAGCAGCAGCAGAAAATCATTGCATTACAGAATGGCATGCAAATCAGTAAGTTTGACACCGTGAGACACACTGTTTCATTTTATTATGGGCTACACCTTATTCCCCCCGATCAATAGTATTATTTGTTATTGACATACCATCGAGACGGTGGTTTCATTGTCAAAATTGTAGTATTATTGAATATATCTGATATGACTTTGTTTCTCACAGGTGATCAGAGCAGTGTTAGCTCAGAGAACAGTGAGGAGATGTTCCGCCTTGGTTTCCACGTCTGTGCTAAGGAGGTCCTCCAGTACCTGGCTAACCAGGAGAGCAGCAAAGACCACCTGATCCCCTCCCACATGATCAGCCATCTCCAGAAAGTAGCATCAGAGGTGCTCCAGGGTCCACCCAGGCCCCAGCCAGAAGAGTCTACCCACAAACCCGTCGAGAGCATGGAAAAGACTGCTGGTCATCCGCCTAAGGGCAACGAGGGTAACGCCAAGAACTTTGTGTCTGTCATTCAAAGGACATACCCACACGGACATGGGGAGCAGAGTGGCAGTGACACAGACACTGACAGTGGCTATGGAGGGGAACACGAGAAACGGGACCCCAAAGGCCAACGCATAAGCTGCTACGGCAAGGAGGGGGAGCTCAAGTATGATGTGGCTGAGAGGATGGCAGGAGGTGGCATCAAGCAGGAGGGTGATGAGCCCCAGATCAAGAGGTTAAGAGCTGACTCCTCAGAGGATGAGTCTTCCTCTGGACAGGTGGTCAGCAGCCACGGAAGCTACATGAGCTTCTCCCAACACCAGACCCCACTCTGCATGCCCTTCTACCTAATCCCCCAAATGGCTGCAGCATGGCCCATGCTGGAGAAGTGCTGGTACCAAGGGGGCATGCCCCTTTTGTACCCAGGCATGAGTGGCTCTGCAGCCAGCTTGTCTCCAGAGAAACTACCCCAAAACCTGGTAATGTCGCCCAGGCCAGGTTCCCCGGCACACCACCAGGCACCTATGGATTCACCAGCTCTCTTCCAAGCTTTAAAGCAAGTCCCCCCCATGAACTTGGAATCCAAAGACTGATACACTTTTGTGTTTGCACCCTTCTCTATGAATATTTGGTGTTGAATGAATTGCCTGCTGGAAGGCATCCAGGGAATGGGAAAACAAAGACAAGAGCACCAGCAAGCAGCTGTTTCACCCCTCAGCCCACATTCTCCCTTTGAGAGCAAACAGCAACTGTTACACACAAACACAGTAGCCACCGCCCTCCAAGCTAGCACCCATACACTGAGTGGAGCCTTGGAGCCAGTCAGCACTGAAGCTCAGTCCCTTTAGAGGCTCAAATATGACCTGTTGCAAAGTTCTGAGTAACTGTAAAGAGATGGTCTACACAAGGACATGACAAAAGTGTTTGAGGGTGAGACTTACCGTGGGGATGGTTTCTCTGCACTTCTGTTTAATCTCAGAGTTAAACCCAGAATGTGATGCGCAGACAGCACAGCCCCCGGCCATTCGGACCTGCCCTTTGCACACATCAGTCTGTAATGAATGTAAGAATTGTAACGAAACCCCTGTAGATGCTGCTTGAGTTTCTACGTGTTGTAAACCTGTCACTGCAGGATGAAACTGAAACTGCAACAGACCGTCCTTTAGACTAGAATGCTACCAAATACGTCTCTGGTTTATGTTGACCAGGGTAGTCACAAAATCCATTGCTCCCTCTTCACCCACCAAGTGTACCTTGCAGCTAAATTGATTTTTATTCTTTAAACAAGTCAGGATGGTGTCACCGGACCTGATCTGCGTCACTCATGATGTAAATACAGAAGTGATTTTAGTTTTGAGTTTGTAACTCACTACCATTCGTGCAAGTAGTTCTTGTGAGGTGATGTCTTGTAATTATTTTGTTTATACTACTTGTACATATCTATTTTTGATACATGACCTACAGAGTGTATTTTCATTGTGACTAGACGGAGAGAGTTTTAGCTGGCCATTTTGCTGTATGCCAAGAGAATGTGTACATAGCATTGTGCTAAGACCTGATTTGCATCATGCTCATTATTAATTTCTCGTCTGGTCAAATTCTGTCCTGATCTAAGTTTATGCTGTTGCCTTTACTTGTTCATAGCAGACAACAATTATGGCGGAAGTCTAACTGTATTTGTATTAATTATTGAGTCTATGGCAAAGAGAGGAGAGTGAATGTAACGTTAAGGCAAAATGTTAGTTTTATATAGAACGAGGTACTTGGATTTGTATTTTAGGATCTAACAGATGGTTGCTTGTTGTACATATTTTGTCTAGTACTGTTGACATACATTTTTAAAGATATTAATAAAGATGTTTTTTTCCCCCTGTGGAAATAAGTGTTTGGGTCGGAATCTTGGTAGAACACTTTAGCATGTTGCACAGCAAAGTAACCCAAACTGGCTTCTCATCCAGTGGCGGTCAGTGCCAATAAGATGAGGGAGGACAATTAAAACATTTTTTAATTAGCGTGGCCTTTTCTATTACAGCATATTGGATAACTGTTATTCATACTCCATTCACTCAGTTCAATGTAACATTGATAGATCCAGGCTACATGATACTATAATTTTCCCTATACCCATCAGGAAGTTGCTACTATCTAACCCATGAATGGAAGTTTACAACATAGTTGCACACAGGTCGAAAGAAAAATTTAAGGTGATAGACAGTGGCACATTCAATACCGCATTGCATAGTCTTAACTGCATTTAGCTCATCTAGGGTGTAATCATTTGTCTAACAGTTGCAAATGAGAGTTTCTATTGGACAAATTCAGGTATGTTTATCCCTGTTTCATTCCGTTTGCTCCCATTTAAGTAACATTTTTCAATAGAATCGGTGGAATGAATACACCACTGATCACACGTTAACAATGTTCACTTTCATAGCAGCCACGTTGTATTCCTTCTCGCATCTATGCGCTCTCCTCCTCTCACCTTTTCCTTTTCGCTTGTGGACTTTAATGCATTAGCTGTATGTGACCAGGTGAAAGAGCCTTTCCAAAACAAACCATAACCACTACACAATGTATATATAAAGCCCTTCTTACATCAGCTGATGTCACAAAGTGCTGTACAGAAACCCAGCCTAAAACCCCAAACAGCAAGCAATGCAGGTGTAGAAGCACAGTGGCTAGGAAAAACTCCCTAGAAAGGCCAGAACCTAGGAAGAAAACTAGAGAGGAACCAGGCTATGAGGGATGGCCAGCCGTCTTCTGGCTGTGCCCGGGTGGAGATTATAACAGAACATGGCCAAGATGTTCAAATGTTCATAGATGACCAGCAGGGTCAAATAATAATAATCACAGTGGTTGTCGAGGGTACAACATGTCAGCACCTCAGAAGTAAATGTCAGTTGGCTTTTCTTAACCGATCATTCAGAGTATCTCTCCCGCTCCTGCTGTCTCTAGAGAGTTGAAAACAGCAGGTCTGGGACAGGTAGCATGAACAGGTCAGGGTTCCATAGCCGCAGGCAGAACAGTTGGAACTGGAGCAGAAGCACGACCAGGTGGACTGGGGACAGCAAGGAGTCATCAGCCCAGGTAGTCCTGAGGCATGGTCCTCCGAGGGAGAGAAAGAAAGAAAGAGAGAAAGAAAAAGAGAATTAGAGAGAGAATACTTAAATTCACACAGGACACCAGATAAGACAGGAGAAATACTCCAGATATAACAAACTGACCCTAGCCCCCCGACACATAAACTACTGCAGCATAAATACTGGAGGCTGAGACAAGAGGGGTCGGGAGACACTGTGGCCCCGTCCGACGATAACCCCGGACAGGGCCAAACAGGCTGGATATAACCCCACCCACTTTGCCAATGCACAGCCCCCACACCACTAGAGGGATATCGTCAGCCACCAAATTACCATCCTGAGACAAGGCCAAGTATAGCCCACAATGATCTCCGCCACAGGACACCCCAAGGGGGCGCCAACCCGGACAGGAAGATCACATCATAGGCAGCTAGGTAACATAGCATCCCTCTGTTTGAGCTGGGCGTTTCAGTAGGCTAAACTAGCTAGCTGCATTTGCTAGCTAAGTAAGTCAGTTTAAAAAAATACTAAATATCTCTCGCTCTCTCTCTTGCTTCTCCTTAATTTTTAAAGAAATTAATTTGTTAAAAACTGTTAAACTATTGTCTTTCTCTGTCTTTGAGTCAACTACTCACCACATTTTATGCACTGCAATACTAGCTAGCTGTAGCTTATCCTTTCAGTACTAGATCATTCTCTGATCCTTTGATGTGGAAGTTGTCATAATTTTGTATTGAAGGCAATTTACCCAGAAGAGTACGGAAGCTAGCTGTCCTCCAGCTACAACATGGTGCTACCCTACAGAGTGCTGTTGAAGCTACTGTAGACCTTCATTGCAAAACAGTGTGTTTTAATAAATTATTTGGTGATGTGAATATATTTAGTGTAGTTTTATCTAAAAAGGATAACCTTTTTAATGTTCTACTATTTTTATTTTCATGAAATTCACTGAGGAGGATGGTCCTTCCCTTCCTCCTCTGAGGAGCCTCCACTGTTCTCAACATAACAACACATCCATACATAACAGTAGCTCACCCATAAGGCAGCAGTGCCAGTATAGACCTAAATGAAGAGGACATGAATTCAAGCAGTTTGCTGTAAACAACTAAACAGTATCATGTTCCAAACAACACAAACTACTTTTTTATTAAGAGATGCATTATCAGACACATAGGGTATTATATTATGACTACCTGACATTTTTTAAACATGTGGATTGATTGATAGATTGATAGAAAAAATTGTGGATTGATGGTCTTCATCATATTAGACATCTGTAGGCTAATATTCAATAATATTTTTGAGTGATTGTAAGTTTTATCAGTTACAGTGAAAGTTCCCTGATAACATTTTATATAGCCTATTCATCAGAAAATAAGAGCCAACCAACAGAACCAATAGGCCTATACTTATTGTAGGCCTTTACCTTACAGATCCTGTAGCCTACAGTTTTTTTTAAATCACTGGGTGAATGATAATGGCAAGAACTAATCAACATTTTTAAATGAAAATATTTGGTAGAATGTATATATATATATATATATATATATATATATATATATATATATATATATATATATATATATATATTAAACTCTTATTCAGCTGGTTATACAAAGGTTAGCCCATGTGTTGGCAAAATGAATGTCCAAGTCAAGAAAGCTTTACTAGCAGCCTGCGGCACTTGCCACCACTGGTACTCGCGGCAGGTTCTGTTTTTTTAAATTATGTCAGATACTCCAGTGAGTGTAAATAGCGAGTACCTCCAGAACCCCAGGTTTAAAGCCTACCCGTGATCTATATGAATGTTTTTACCCATTATAGGCTGTTGTCTATTAGAATGTTGTCAAACTGCATTGGCAGCATGACCTTACAGTGCACATATACTGTAGTTGTCCATCTGAATTGTGAAATAGGCTACCTGTTTAACTTACAAGTCCAAAAATGGATGCAGCAATTAAGAAATCGCTTTAAAACTGTGTAGGTCTAAGTGCATATATTGCCTAATAGGCTAATGTCAGTATTTTTGTCTTATAATACCACATAGGATTGGGAAAAATCCACTTGAAAGCCCCTCGAACTTGGAATTACTAGTGGGAAACTCATCTATCATCCTCGAGCTCCGACTTCTCCCACATGATGACCTCCGAAGTCACCTACTAAACAAATTACCTCAATAACAGCATTTTCATCAGTTAAATGCAACAACAAAACATTATTTCAAAGCATTTGAATGTATCCAACTGATATTTACTACATCACAACTTGAAATTACCACATTATGAACACAGCATTAGAGCCTTTCGTTTAATTAGGCTACTGTCTGACCAACCAGGGTAAGGGTAGTGTGGATGATTGTTTTCATTTTGTTGAAGTATTATAAGACAAATTATCCACACTACACTGGCCCTGGCTTGTCAGACAGTAGCCTATCTCTGAGAATTTCAAAGCATTCACATACCTGACCCTTGAAGTCAGATAAAAAAATATATACAAATCACTGTAATGGTGCGCCATCTTCTGGGGAAAAATAAGACCTAAGTGTAATATTGTCTGAGTCTCAATAGTATAAGAAGTAAAAATGTAGATTGAGACCTCTGAGGTAGATATTATTGAGATGCAGACGTTATGGTCATATGACAGCTCGTAGCCTACTTCCCGTTGACAGACTTTTTGCACTTGTGCATGTCGAACTGAACAGCTGTCTGGAGTTAGATAGAACACAGTAGCTATCTACCTAGCAATCATAGAATTTACTGGTCTTGCAGCTAGATACTATATAGAAGGGACCTTTGCCTCCTTTGATTTGCTGAGGGAAACTTACTGTATCATCTTCCCAGAAGTAACCTTTTCAGATACCTACAGATTAGAGACTATGTTAGAAAACATCTTCCTACATTTGGAAATGCTAAACCTTCAATGTTTGACAGATGCATAAAAATGTGCCACCTCAGGCAAACTGATATCTCATCTATATGACGCTTTTCAGATGCCATTAAGGAAAAATGGGAGGAAGAGCTAGGCACTGACGTTTCTGAAGCAGATTGGGAAGATAGCTTGCAGTATATCCACACCTGCTCAATTAACTCCAGACATTGTCTTATACAATTCAATATCTTACACAGATTACAAATCAAAAACGAAAGTACATTGGATATTTCCTGATACCTCCCCTGTGTGATACAGGTCATGCTGGGGAGGGTACACTACCCCACTGCTTTGCCCTATAATCTAACCTGTATGGTTATTGGTGTGGAATTTTAGGATCCTCTCTGAAGTTCTGGATAATTGACCCAGACTCGCTTCTGCAGTAGTAATGGTAGTCACTGGTTATAGTTGAAAAATTAGGGAGATAGAAAGAATGGTTGATTAATAGATAGATATGATAGCCTGAACAGCCTGAACAACGGTTCAAGAGTTACTTTTACTGTTGGTTGGTTATTATATGCTAATTTGAATTGTTATAGTTTATAAAGTTTTGAAAATGCTAAAGTTGTTTTAATGTTTGTAGCTGTAATGGTTAAAGAGTAGCTTGGGATTTTAACAAAGCAAATTTGATAACAAGGCTACCTAAATTCTATCAGTAGCATTTAATGAGGTGTTATTCTAATTCATGCAAATTGAAATAATTTATAAAGGTGTCTGAGAATTTCAAGTTTTAAAGTTGGTATTGCAGCTTAATTGGCCAAGGAACTGGACATTTTTGAATAGCTACCACTGTATTCCTATGGTTCTCATTCAAAACCATGTTAATTAATGCAAATTTTAAATGGTTATAGTTAAAAGAGTATATATTACATCAAAAATGGCGCCGACAGAGATGAGTGCATCGCTTTGCGTCCTTAGGAAACTATGCAGTATTTAGTTTTTTTATGTATTATTTCTTACAATGTTACCCCAGGAAATCTTAAGTCTTATTACATACAGCCGGGAAGAACTATTGGATATAACAGCGACGTCAACTAACTAACATTACAACCAGGATTACAACTTTCCCGAAGCAGATCCTCTGTTTGGACCACCACCCAGGACAATGGATCTAATCCCAGAAGCCGACCCAAAACAAAGGCGCCGCAGAAGGGGCAGACGGAGCGGCCTCCTGATCAGGCTACGTAGACGTGCACATCGCCCACTGCTCCCAAGTATACTACTCGCCAATGGCCAGTCTTTTGACAACAAGGTAGATGAAATTTGAGCAAATTTGCCTTCTAGAGAGACATCAGAGATTGTACCATCCTCTGTTTCATGGAAACATGGCTCTCTCAGGATATGTTCTCTGAATCAGTTCAGCCACCGGGCTTTTCCATCCATTGCGACAACAGAGATAAACACCTCTCTGGGAAGAGGAAGGGCGGGCGTGTATGCTTCATGATGAATGACTCATGGTGTAATCATGATCACCGGACCTAGAATTCCTTCCAATCAAATGGCGCCATATTACCTCCCAAGACAATTCGTCAGTTATCATCACAGCTGTGCACATTCCCCCTCAAGCAGACACCACGACGGCCCTCAAGGAACTTCCCTGGACTCTATGTAAACTGGAAACCATACATCCTGAGGTTTTATTGGGATTTTAACAAAGCAAATTTTGAGAACAAGGCTACCTAAATTCTATCAGCAAATTGATTGCAGTACTCACGGGGGTAAACACCCGATCACTGCTCCTCTAACTTCCGCGATGCATACAAAGCCCTCCCCCGCCCTCCCTTTGGCAAATCCGACCATGACACCATCTTGCTCCTACCGTCTTATAGGCAGAAACTCAAACAGGATGTACGAGTGACTAGAACCGTTCAACGCTGGTCTGACCAATCGCAATCCAAGCTTCAAGATTGTTTTGATCACGCGGACTAGGTCAGCCTCAGAGAACAACATCGATCTACACGCTGACTCGGTGAGTGAGTTTATAAGGAAGTGCATTGGAAATGTTGTACCCACTGTGACTATTAAAACCTACCCTAACCAGAAACCGTGGATGGATGGCAGAATTCACACAAATCTGAAAGCGCGAACCACCGCATTCAACCATGGAAAGATGTCTGGGAATATGGCTGAATATTAACAGTGTAGTTATTCCCTCTGCAAAGCATTCAAATGAGCGAAGTGCCAGTACAGGGGCAAAGTGTCACAATTCAACGGCTCAAACACATGTGGCAGTATCTACAGGAAATCGAGGACTACAAAAAGAAAACCAGCCATGTCACAGTCATTGCTTCCAGACAAACTAAAAACATTCTTTGCCCGTTTTGAGGATAATACAGTGCCACTGTCATGGCCCACTAACAAGGACTGTGCCCCCCACCCCGCTCTCCTTTTCTGTGGCTGACGTGAGTGAAACATTTAAACGTGTTAACCCTCGCAAGGCTGCTGGTCCAGACGGCATCCCTAGCCGCGTCCTCAGAGCATGCGCAGACCTGCTGGCTGGTGTGTTTATGGACATATTCAATTGCCCCCTATCCCAGTCTGCTGTCCCCACATGCTTCATGATGGCCACCATTGTTCCTGTACCCAAGAAGGCAAAGATAACTGAACTAAATGACTATCGCTCCGTAGCACTCACTTCTGTCATCATGAAGTGCTTTGAGAAACTAGTCAATGATCGTATCACCTCCACCTTGCCGGTCACCCTTGACCCACTTCAGTTTGCATACCGCCCCAACAGGTCCACAAACGATGCAATCACCATCACACTGCACACTTCCCTATCCCATCTGGACAAGAGGAATGCCTATGTAAGAATGCTGTTCATTGACTACTGCTCAGCATTCAACACCATAGTACCCTCCAAGCTCATCATCAAGTTGGAGGCCCTGGGTCTCATCCCCACCCTGTGCAATTGGGTCCTGGACTTTCTGATGGGCTGCCCCCAGGTGGTGAAGGTAGGAAACAATATCTCCACTTCGCTGACCTCAACACTGGAACCCCACAAGGGTGCGTGCTCAGCCCCCGCCTATACCCCCTGTTCACTCATGACTGCTGGGCAATGCACGCCTCCAACTCGATCATCAAGTTTGCAAATGACACAACAGTAGTAGGCTTGATTACCAACAATGACGAGACAGCCTACAGGGAGGAGGTGAGGGCACTCGGAGTGGGGTGTCAGGAAAACAACCTCTCACTCAACATCAACAAAACAAAAGAGATGATTGTGGACTAGGAAACAGCAGAAGGAGCAACCAACTATCCACATCGAAGGGACAGCAGTGGAGAAGGTGGAACGTTCTATGTTCCTCGGCGTACACATCACAGACAAACTGAAATGGTCCACCCACACAGACAGTGTGGTGAAGAAGGTGCAACAGTGCCTCTTCAACCTCAGGAGGCTGAAGAAATTGGGCTTGTCACTCAAAACCCTGACAAACTTTTAAAGATGCACAATTGAGAGCACATCGCAACGCAACACCACGCATCACCAGGGGAAAACTGCCTGCCCTCCATGACACCTACAGCACCCGATGTCACAGGAAGGCCAAAAATATCATCAAGGACAACAACCAACCCGAGCCACTGCCTGTTCACACCGCTACCATCCAGAGGGCGAATTTAGTACAGGTGCATCAAAGCTTGGACCGAGAGTGTCACTCCCTGGCCTTTAGTTATCTTTGTTTTCTTTATTATTTTTGTTTAGGCCAGGGTGTGATATGGGTGATTTATGTGTTTTGTCTTGTCTAGGGGTTTTTGTAGATTAATGGGGTTATGTTCAGTTTAGTTGTCTAGGTAAGTCTATGGTTACCTAGAGTGGTTCTCAGAGGCAGGTGTTTATCGTTGTCTCTGATTGTGAACCATATTTAGGCAGCCATATTCTTTGGGTATTTTGTGGGTGATTGTTTCTTGTCTTTGTGTTTAATGCACCAGATAGCTGTTTCGGTTTTCACGTTTCTTGTTTTGTAGTTGTGTTCATGTTTGAGTTTTCCTATTAAAACCATGGACACTTACCACGCTGCGTATTGGTCCACCTCTCCTTCCCAGGAAGAAAGCCGTGACAGAGAGACTGAAAAACAGCTTCTATCTCTATCAGACTGCTGTACACTAGTTTACTCCAATTAGAGAGTTTAATTAACCAATTTATTAATATTATTCTGACATTTCACGTTCTTAAAATAAAGTGGTGATCCTAATTGACCTAAGACAGGGATCTTTACTAGGATTAAATGTCAGGAATTGTGAAAAACTGAGATTAAATGTATTTGGCTAAGGTGTATGTAAACTTCTGACTTTAACTGCATATACACTGCTCAAAAAAATAAAGGTAACACTAAAATAACACATCCTTTTTTTCTTTACATAGTTGAATGTGCTGACAACAAAATCACACAAAAATGATCAATGGAAATCAAATTTATCAACCCATGGAGGTCTGAATTTGGAGTCACACTCAAAATTAATGTGGAAAACCACACTACAGGCTGATCCAACTTTGATGTAATGTCCTTAAAACAAGTCAAAATGAGGCTCAGTAGTGTGTGTGGCCTCCATGGACCTGGACTAAAGCATCCGCCAACTCCTGGACAGTCTGTGGTGCAACGTGGCGTTGGTGGATGGAGCGAGACATGATGTCCCAGATGTGCTCAATTGGATTCAGGTCTGGGGAATGGGCGGGCCAGTCCATAGCATCAATGCCTTCCTCTTCCAGGAACTGATGACACACTCCAGCCACATGAGATCTAGCATTGTCTTGCATTAGGAGGAACCCAGGGCCAACCGCACCAGCATATGGTCTCACAAGGGGTCTGACGATCTCATCTCGGTACCCAATGGCAGTCAGGCTACCTCTGGCGAGCACATGGAGGGCTGTGCGGCCACCCCACCCCACACCATGACTGACCCACCGCCAAACCGGTCATGCTGGAGGATGTTGCAGGCAGCAGAATGTTGTCCACGGCGTCTCCAGACTGTCACGTCTGTCACATGTGCTCAGTGTGAACCTGCTTTCATCTGGGAAGAGCACAGGGCGCCAGTGGCAAATTTGCCAATCTTGGTGTTCTCCGGCAAATGCCAAACGTCCCGCACGGTGTTGGGCTGTAAGCACAACCCCCACCTGTGGATGTCGGGCCCTCATACCACCCTCATGGAGTCTGTTTCTGACCGTTTGAGCAGACACATACACATTTGTGGCCTGCTGGAGGTCATTTTGCAGGGCTCTGGCAGTGCTCCTCCTTGCACAAAGGCGGAGGTAGCGGTCCTGCTGCTGGTTTGTTGCCCTCCTACGGCCTCCTCCACGTCTCCTGATGTACTGGCCTGTCTCCTGGTAGCGCCTCCATGCTCTGGACACTACGCTGACAGACACAGCAAAACTTCTTGTCACAGCTCGCATTGATGTCCCATCCTGGAGAAGCTGCACTACCTGAGCCACTTGTGTGGGTTGTAGACTCCGTCTCATGCTACCACTAGAGTGAAAGCACCACCAGCATTCAAAAGTGACCAAAACATCAAGCAACAAGCATAGGAACTGAGAAGTGATCTGTGGTTATCACCTGCAGAACCACTCCTTTATTGGGGGTGTCTTGCTAATTGCCTATAATTTCCACCTATTCCATTTGCGCAACAGCATGTGAAATTTATTGTCAATCAGTGTTGCTTCCTAAGTGGACAGTTTGATTTCACAGAAGTGTGATTGACTTGGAGTTAAATTGTGTTGTTTAAAAGAGCGCCCCCTATCTCGAAGAAGTTAAGGTAATGACTAAAGAATTCCACCCTGAAACATAATTATTAGATTATATAACATATATCATGAATAATTAGATACACGAAACTATTAGTAATTATTAGATTATGTATAATGAATTAGAATGATAAACTTTAGTCTAATAAGGTTTGGTCGAGACAAGTAGAAAGTGGGTGTATGACTAAGAAAACACAGAGAACAATTAAACTCTGCATGACCTGACGTGGTTAGAATTCTGGGAAACTTACAACAGGAAAGGGAGTCCTGTCAAGGTTCCCCTAATCTCGGGGGGATGGAACTGCCAGCTTGGTAGTGATAAACAGGAATGAGAACTGTGGGGAAGGATACATCCCACCTACTGTTTGTGTGTCTGTGTGTGTGTAATCCCCCTACGGTTTGTGTGTCGGTATGTTCGTAGTAGTAGATATGGGGAGGGAGAGTTACAAAATTACATGTCTTTGCATTTTTTTTATTTTAGAACGTTCTCGTGAATAAAGAGCCAACCTTTTGCGAAAACTGAGTCTTTGCCTAAATATTATTAAACCCAGGGTCTTACAAACCTCGGGGATTGGTCAAAGCTTAATTGATTGTTAGTTATTACCATTGGGATTGAAAATTCTCATGACAGACAGTGAGAGGATGTTTCTTTTTTTGCTAAGTTTAGATATACCATGATATTTGCATTGCTACTAAGTGACCCTCCAATTGTTCTCCACTATTACACCCACTAAAGCCCCTCCCCATCCCAAGTTGGGTTGTCATCCCAGTGACCGGCAGGCCACCCCTGTTCCATCGGATCCCTAGGCCCCCTGAGAGGCCAGGACACATCCTTTGATTTTCAATTTTCTTTATATATAGATATTGAAAAACTATGTATATTATAAAATCTCACCGATCTTAAATTCCATCATTAACAATTAATATGTGTAATAATGTTGACAGTTCATGCAAATGATTGTTACCTATAACCACGATTGCCATTGCATTACATTTTTGTCAAGCAATAATTATTTTAGCAAACAATTATTGTGATTAATCTTATATTGTCCTTAACATCCTTACCCCCTAGCAGCAGATGTGGGATACACACACACACACACACACACACACACACACACACACACACACACACACACACACACACACACACACACACACACACACACACACACACACACACACACACACACACACACACACACACACACACACACACACACACACACACACACACTCAACCCCTTTCCCCCATAATCAACCATAAGCTCAGATGCTCAACAGTTGTTACATACCAGAGCCCAACTCAAGGAAGGACTTGATTTATGAATGCATAAACAAGATTTTTGGTTCTAACCACCATGTCTTTGTGAGACGCAGAGTAGGTGAACGGATGATCTTTCCGCATGTGTGGTTCCCACCGTGAAGCATGGAGGTGGGTGTGCTTTGCTGGTGACACTGTCTGTGATTTATTTATAATTCAAGGCACACAACTGATATGCCATCCCATCTGGTTTGTGCTTAGTGGGAATATCATTTGTTTTTCAACAGGACAATGACCCAACACACCTCCAGGCTGTGTAAGAGCTATTTGACCAAGAAGGAGAGTGATGGAGTGCTGCATCAGATGACCTGGCCTCCACAATCACCCAACCTCAACCCAATTTGGATGGTTTGGGATGAGTTGGACCGCAGAGTGAAGGAAAAGCAGCCAACAAGTGCTCCGCATATATAGGAACTCCTTCAAGACTGTTGGAAAGGCATTCCAGGTGAAGCTGGTTGAGAGAATGCCAAGCGTGTGCAAAGCTGTCATCAAGGCAAAGGGTGGCTACTTCGAAGAATCTGAAATATAAAATAGATTTTTGATGGTTAACATTTCTTTCCTTACTAAATTATTCTATATGTGTTATTTCATAGTTTTGATGTCTTCACTATTATACTACAATGTAGAAAATGGTAAAAAGAAAATAAGTGAGTAGGGTGTGTCCCAAACTTTGACTGGTACTGTATGTATATTGTATAGTTATAACTAATACTGTTTTACATGTGTGCATATCTTTGTCTTATAGAATCACATCAGTAAGATTCCAAGTCATTCGGATTACCACAATCATATAAACAGCTTCAAATGGAAACAGCTGTGTCTGTGTCTGCGTGTGTGTGTGTGTGTGTGTGTGTGTGTGTGTGTGTGTGTGTGTGTGTGTGTGTGTGTGTGCGTGTGTGCGTGTGTGCGTGTGTGTGTGTGTGTGTGTGTGTGTGTGTGGTGACAATCAAGAGTACAGTGGTGGGCTTCAACATCATGTTCTAACCAGACAGCACTATAGAGAACCAAATCAATCAGTTAGAAGTATACAGCGGGTGAGGGAATTCACTGCCCACCGCTCAGATGGGTGAGAGCATACCAGCCAACCATTTTTACATAATCTTTCTAGCCGGATTTAGTGACCAGCAGTTTTTTTTTACATGGTCTGTAACTTCTCAGGATTCAGTGACAAACTGTTTTTTACATTGTCCATAATTTCTCCGGATTTGCGACCAATAGTTTTTATAGACTGGTTTTCTTATCCACGCCCCTACCTTTTTTGAAGGTGTCTGTGACCAACAGATACATGTCTGTGTTCCCAGTCATGTGAAATCCATAGATTAGGGCCTAATGAATTTATTTAAATTGACTGATTTCCTTATATGAACTGGTACTCTGTAAAATCTTTGAAATGGTTGCGTGATGTGATTATATTTTTGTGCACTATATATTTAGGCTAGTTACATTAACAGTAAACTAACACAGTAAATAAAAGGGGAACGGAGGCCCAAATACCCAAAACATGGCCTACAGCATACTACAGTGAGATGCGGCCAACCACAGCTGTCTTGCCAAACAAATACGCCTATACAATACATTTCGACCCACACAATCAATTAAGCAATGCCAGCCTACCATAAACATGTTTCCAATATGTACAGTTCCCAGGAGGCTACCAAGAAATAAATAGATACATTCTATTATGGTTATGATGAAACATACTGATATGTAGCTATACTGTACCTAGGGGCGTTCTTTGGGTTCTTGCATTGAAATTATATTTAAGTCTACATATAACATATAACATAAAAGTTCAAATGCTTTTGACCAAGAAGTGACAGGTTCAACGGCACAAAATCTCTGCTGCCCTCTATCAGCAACATGGACAGAACCCTACACAGTAAAGCAAGATAAAAAAATAAAAAAACAGCTAGATTGTTTCAATCTCACCGTTGCAGCTTCCTTGATGTTCTGTGGAATTTCCAGAGTAAATCGATCATTCCATTCTCCCCCAAATCTTATTTGAAGCTCCCCCTCAAATGCCAGTTGGATTAGTTGAGCTTTGTTCGGGTGTAGCATGCTTCTTCTGTGCTGACTGAACACGTTTGTCAAAGAGGAAAATGAGTTCTTGCATGTGGCTGTGGATGCCCCAAAAGTCAGTCCATATTTCAATGCAGTAACTACGTTTGGCAGAGAGGAGAGATGCCCAGAGAATCGTTGCAGGATATCAAGTGGGGTCAATATGTCCTCATTGGAGTCAGAGCGAGCGATTTCAGTCTGCAAACATTGATGAGCGACACTAAACTCAGCTTCCACCAAATCTGTTTTGCTTAGACCCAGCAGTGGTTTCACCATTTTTCCATTTAGAAAGCCAAGGCTGTCTGGGTCAACGCACAGAGGGTCTCCACTTGTTGGGTGTTGCATTCTCTGAATCGTTCTGACATTTCACCAATGACAGCATCCAACATGCTGAAGAACAGTTTTTTACACTCTTGTCTCTTCTCTTCCGTCCTGCTGGCCTTCTGTTGCCTATTTTTGCCTGGAGTCATTTGTTTGGAGATGGAGAAGACTGTGCACCATGGTGACCTTCAGCAGCTATGTAGCCTCTAGTCTCACTTCTGTGTTGTAGGAACGTGTGCATTCGATGCCAGAGAGGAACTTGCCAATGCTGTCATAACTTTTAACAACTATTGGCACAGTAGCCAGGTGCCTGGTCCACCCTTGATCCAGTAGCCTTTTGAAGGTTTCTTCAGTGTACAGTGTAGCCACTGTTGGTTTCTTTAAGAACTTGTAGGTAGTCACAGACATTAAAGAATAACAAATGGCACTTCTCTGTTTACTTTGTCCTGCAATATTTTCTGCATGCCCCCCTTTTTACCTGACATGACACCAGTGCCGTCATAACATTGACAAAGTATATTTTCTGTGCCAAGGCCAAACCTTTGTTCACTTGGTAAATACAAGGTTTGTAAGTGATCACAGTATTTTGTAGTTGCCATTGGTGCACGTTACTGTTTTTATCCATGTAACAAGTGACAATGGATATATTTTTCACATCCAGTAGGATCCTTGGTATCGTCGACCTTCAGTGTGTACCATGATCATCCGATTTCTTCAACTATATCCTCAGTGACAACCTCACTCATGAGCACTATGATTTCGTTTTAAATATGAGTACACGGAGTCTACAAAACATTAAGAACACCTTCTCTTTCCATGACATAGGCTGACCAGGTGATTCCAGTTGAAAACGCTGATCCCTTATTGATGTAACATGTTAAATCCACTTCAATTACTATAGATGAACGTGAGGAGACAGGCTGAAGAAGGATTTTTACGCCTCTAGACATAGACATTTGAGACATGGATTGTGCCATTGAGGGTGAATGAGCAAGCGTACTCTATCACTTCAAGGAGCCTTCCGTAAATCTCCTCATGACCTACTTGAGCAATCGCACTGGGTTCAGGAGATATTGTTTAATTTTTAGGATACATTCCCTATGACTTTGATGATCATCGAGAAAATGCCTTGTATTGAATGCCTTTTCTTCTTTAATGATTTGCATAGTTCTGTACATTGTTTGTGTCCAGTTGGATCTAGATTTAGTATTTTGAAAAAAAGCAGCGTCTGAGCATTGTCTTGTTTCTCCAATTATATGGTGGACGCCACAGACCACGAGAAGGTAGAAGCCTCCAGGAATGAGCTACACAATCTGTTGGACAAGCATTGGCTATAAGGCATCACTGTAAGTCAATTCTGTTGGTATATGGTATATCAATCCCTATTTGTGGACAGTCACTGTCACTCTTTTATAATCTTCTTTGAGTTCTTAAGACCTGATGTTCAGCCCATCGTGGTTGAACTTAAACCACGCCATACATCCCCCCCGGGAGAGTCCAATTACTCCAATCAGACGCCTCAATCATCGCTCCTAATTAGCCATCACAACCACTAATGGTTTAAGTGACTGAGTGGCATTGGACTAAGTGCTCATTTGTACCCCAGCCAAGATGTTTTATTACGTTTCAGTTCACAGCCCAGCAGCTTGCTAACTTACAAGACAATGTTTGGACAAGCCGCCTCCATTGCCATCTCTGATAGAATGCCAAATAGGGGTTGTCTTTTTCCCCCAACAAAGAAGGTTATGAAATAGCGATATTATAGATTATCTGTCCATAAGGTGTGATGCATCTACAGTACCAGGGAAATGCAGCCTAGTGGGATTGGATCTGCTGAGAAATCTGAGTCACGGAGAGAGATCGTCATAAAGCCTGCTTTCAGTCTCCATACACACAGTGACTCCTCTTCTCTTCTCTCTCCTCAGGTTCTAGTGCTTGGCAACAAGAGGGACCTTCCCAGTGTGCTTGACAATCAGCAACTTAGCGAAAAGTTGTAAGATGCTCCGTTTCCCTCAGTTCAGGAGAAATTTGGGATATGGGTCAAAATGATGAGAACAGACATGTTAACCTACACTGAGTATACCATACACTAGGATCACCTTCCTAATATTGAGTTGCAGGTGGTCTTAATGTTTTGTATACTCAGTGTATATATCCTTAATTTGTATGTTGCAGAGAGGTTTATTGCACATAGAATATTCTCTAAACTAACTGGATAATGATGATCTTAACAGTGTAATTAAAATCTTCCCTAGATGAAAGAAATGGCCATAAAGTCTGCAGGAATTAACTTGTTTAGCCTATTACTTGCTAACCATTTATCTTGGGCTTCTTTTAGGGACGGCTGGTTGAATTGGGGTTGAAGAGAGAAATGCTCTGCCAGGTCCTTAAAGGCCCAGTGTAGTCAAAAACACACTATGAGGTTGGAACAATACTGTGAAATTGTGAAAATAATGATAATACCCTTTTAGTATAAGAGCTGTTTGAAAAAGTCTGAAATTGACATTTTTGTCTGTTTTGGAGGGAGTTTTGGCCTGCCTGGTGACATCACCATGTGGAACAATCGTGAATAGACCAATAAGAAAAGAGAGTTCCAAACCTCTTTACAAAAAAACAGCTCGTTTTCAGTTTCCCCCTCTCCACTCCCAGACAGTCCTGGCAAAATTCTTGCATGAGAAATTGCTCTTCTCTAAGAAGCTATTTTCTTCTCTTTTTGACCATTTAAATTAAAAACAATCACTAAGGTACTTAATTGCTACCCAAAAAATGATTTGATATTGAGATAAAAATGGCTGCAATGGACCTTTAAATACCTTTTCATCTTAGCATGGTTTAGAAGGACCATTACTTGCGTAACCCTTCTGCACCCTGATCACCGTTTTCAGTAGTCTTCAGTTCACCACTCCCACAACACCAACCACTCCTTAGTCTTTCAGTTGTCACAATACCTTGATGTAAGGGTGGACAGTGGAGTCCCTACTAGCTAATCATGCCTGTTGTTCCGGTGGAGACGTTCTTCGTGTTTGTGTCCATCCTTTGGTTTTAACGCTACAAACAGGGTTCAGGGAATCTCATGACCTCACAGTCCATCATATCAGTTTGACCCTGTAGGCATTGGAATCCTGTCTCATCATTCAGGATCTAGTCCAGTTCATTGTCCCCATTGCATGTCAACTTAATACGGTTTGATTGTACATTTATGGGTTTTGCTAAAACACATTGTTTGTGTGAATGCCCTTATATGACAAGCTATAATGTAAGTTCATTGTTTTGCTGGTCAATGGAAATGATCATGCATTTCATAAAGTGGCTTGCGGTTTACATGACAAATAGAAAGTAAGACGGTGGAGGAATGCTGTAGTCTATGAGCTCAAACTTAAGAGGGGCTGTAGAGATTTAATTGCCTTCTGCAAAATCTCTTAATTTCTGAAGAATAATAGCTTTCCATGCCAGAGGATGATAGTCACACATACAGATATGCTAAACATCGATTTTTACCCAAGTCATGTACTTACTTGTGTTAGTCTTGGACACCATTGAACTCTGTAGAATCACATGTTATTTTAATGCACTTTTGTAAATATGCTCACATTTTGAAAATTGCGAAAGAGAAAGTGTTAGTCAGTGATGTAAATAGGAGGTTTAGAGGGTAACCAGAAACACAGTAGTCCTCAACATTTTCTTCGGGAGGAACATATTCTGTGTTTTTTTTTTTTGAGGGCCTCACTCTCATGGGTTAGCCTAATCTTTAATATCAAGCACACAGAGCGTCATCTAATTTAATCAGAAAGCCAGCCAGTGATACTCGTTGAGGAGATTATGGCAGATAGACATTGTGAGTAAAATAACACTATCAGTCTCCCTCATCTGTAGTCTGAGACTGAATGTTTAATATGGATGCCTTATCATCTCCAAGCTTTAGCTTGAATAATGATGTATTTCGTGAAGCCTTATTGATCCAAGGAAAATGCTGCAAGCCTCAAGATGTCACCTGTCTTAGTTTGACATGCTGATATATTAAGGAGTCATCATCAGTTACTAACTGCGAAAAGACAACCATTTCTGGAAATGTTCTCAAATCATGACCATATGACAAACTATAGATCTTATTCTGTCCCTTGAATAGACATGAATAGATGATTCACTGCACCCAAATCAATGCGAAGAGCTTTTAATACCAAACAACCACTCCTTTTCTGCTTGTACAATACTAGGTCCTCTGCACCTCGTCTAGTTGATGTTGATGGTCATTTGATTTCTGTCCACACGATGGAAGCAAAGTGCTGTGGACGCTGACAGGAGAGGGAACAAGTCATGGCACCATAGCCTACTTTCTCCTCCTCCTCTTGAACTTCTTTCTTAAGCCTAAGAAACATTTTTAGTCCTCAACTTCTTTACACACAACACATTTTGGAGTCCCCCCCCCCCCCCCCAGCACAATGTTTTGGAGTAGCCTGTTGGATGAATCTCATGCTTTCTGTGGGCCATCTTGATTGACATGACAGGGGGGATACCTAGTCCGTTGTACAACTGAAGGCTTTCAGCTGAAATGTGTCTTCCGCATTTAACCCATACCCTCTGAATCAGAGAGGTACGGGGGGCTGCCTTAATCAACATCCACAGCACCCAGGGAACATTGGGTTAACTGCCTTGCTCAGGGGCAGAACAACTTTTTTTTATTTTTTTTAACCTTGTCAGCTCAGGGATTTGATCCAGCAACCTTTTGGGTACTGGCACAACACTCTAAGCACAAGGCTATGATCACTCATCCCACAGTGGACATTTTGTTGAAAAACTTGGTATTGTGGTCTCTGGATCACACTGGATAATCGACACAACCTGATTTCTTTAATGGCTATCAGCATGATCCCTACATTTTCAACACTCCATCTCTTAAAGATCCAAATCTTTATTTATTGGTCAGACAGACCGTACAGGCTCTCTGTGGTAAATGTATTCCCGTAGGTACAGGAGACACATTTTGATTTTAAGGTGAGCCTTAAGAGCTCCTGAGTGGCACAGTGGTCTAAGGCACTGCATCTCAGTACTAGAGATGTCACAACAGACCGTGGTTCGATTCCAGGATGTATCACAACCAGCTGTGATTGGGCGGTGCACAATTTGCATACCGTTGTCTGGGTTTGGCTGGTGTAGGTTGTCATGATAAATAAGAACTTGTTCTTAACAGACTTGCCTAGTTAAATAAAAAAGAAATGTCATGGGCTTTCACCTCACAATGAGTGAAGCTTGGGTGTCTTAGGTTAAGTGTTTCTTACTAAAACATGTTTTACCTTGAATTCCATAGGTCTTAAGCAGACTTTGTGTTCAGTGTTTTAATGCATTCCAGCTGTGGCTTCTTACCACAGCAGGCAAGATGTCTCCAACATCTGACCCTCTCGTCACACCAAGCTTATAATATCTGGTGTACAATATCTCCATTCCTAGTTCATTTTCGTGGAAAAGTCATCCTTGGAGTACAAGCTGAAATCAGGATCTCCCAGAAATGTGAAGCAATCTCACATATTGGCTCTACACAACCTAAACATCATGTCTCAGCTGACAGTTACGTGGCTGCATATTTCAACGAAAGGCTAGAGTAACCTGTGGAGTTCATAATGTACTGTTAACATCTTTCAGCTTTTCATGGCAGAAAATCACTGTCATATAGTACCAGTCAAAAGTTTGGACAAACCTACTCATTCAAGGATTTTTCTTTATTTTTACTATTTTCTACATTGTAGAATAATAGTGAAGACATCAAAACTATGAAATCACATATGGAATCATGTAGTAACCAAAAAAGTGTATTTTAGATTCTTCGAAGTAGCCACAGTTGCCGTGATGACAGCTTTACACACGCTTGGCATTCTCTCAACCAGCTTCATGAGGAATGCTTTTCCAACAGTCTTGAAGGAGTTCCCACATATGCTGATCACTTGTTGGCTGCTTTTCCTTCACTCTGCAGGCCAACTCATCCCCTAACCATCTCAATTGGGTTGAGGTCGGGGGATTGTGGAGGCCAGGTCATCTGATGCAGCACTCCATCACTCTCCTTCTTGGTCAAATAGCACTTTACACAGCCTGGAGGTGTGTTTTGGGTCATTGTCTTGTTGAAAAACAAATAATGGTCCCACTAAGCGCAAACCACATGGGATGGCGTATTGCTTCAGAGTGCTGTGGTAACCATGCTGGTTAAGTGTGCCTTCTAAATTTATCACTGACAGTGTCACCAGCAAACCACCCCACACCATCACACCTCCTTCATGTTTCATGGTGGGATCCACACATGCAGAGATCATCCGTTCACCTACTCTGTGTCTCACAAAGACACGGCGGTTGGAACCAAAAATCTCTAATTTGTACTCATCAGACCAAAGGACAGATTTCTACCGGTCTAATGAACAGTTGATGTTAAGATGTGTCTGTTACTTGAACTCTGTGAAGCATTTATTTGGGCTGCAATTTATGAGGCTGCTAACTCTAATGAACGTATCCTCTGCAGCAGAGGTAACTCATACAGTGGGTGAGTAATTTGTCTAGACTCTGGCTCCCGAGTGGCGCAGTGGTCTAAGGCACTGCATCTCAGTGCAAGAGGCATCACTTACAGTCCCTGGTTTGATTCCAGGCTGTATCACATCCGGCCGTGATTGGGAGTCCCGTAGGTCGTCGCACAATGAGCCAGCGTCGTCCGGGGTAGGCCATAATTGCTATTAATTGCTATTAAGAATTTCTTCTTAACTGACTTGCCTAGTTAAATGGAGTTTAAATAAAAAACTCTGTGTCTTCCAGAGTTACAACAAATTAACTTTTAACATGAAATGTATTCCAGGTGACTACATCATGAAGCTGGTTGACAGAATGCCAAGAGTGTGCAAAGCTGTCATCAAGGCGAAGGGTTGCTACAGTACTTTGAAGAATCTCAAACATAAAATATATTTTGATTTGTTCAACACTTTGTTGATAACTACATTAGTCCAAATGTGTTATTTCATAGTTTTGATCTCTTCACTATTATTATACAATGTAGAAAATAGTAAAATTAAAGAAAAACCCTTGAATGAGTAGGTGTATCAACACTTTTGACTGGTAGATTAATGACATGAACTGCCAGAGCTAATAATGGGGATAAGAGGACAAGTGCAATGGGTTGCAGGGCAAACAAGGAGGTAATAAAGTGAGTCCTGTTCTCACAGCTGTAAAATACAGACCCCTTAGAGAGAAGCCTAGAGTAGTCCAGTCTGTTAACAGACCTCCCTTAATTAATCTCATTTCTTAAATACTGCTTTTTAATGAACAGCTGCTGGGTTTTATTGGACGTGTGAGCAGTACTTAATGTGTGGATGGATTCAGGTGTTTGGTGACGAGGTCCGTGTGTGTGTGTGTGTGTGTGTGACTCCCTGCGACGGTACGTGTGTGTATGAACTTTACGATTATAACAAACGCAGTGAATGACGTCCATTGGTAAGTTCAGTTGAAAATGATGTGTTCCTTTTCGTCAGCAAAGGCCCACAAACCGCCTGAACTGCAGGGAACCATTGATAAAAGTCTCTAGATTAGAAGGACTAGAAGTGGGCTGAACCAGGCAGAGTTTACAGGTACTTTATCACAGGCGATGTGTTCCAGTGGAGAGATAGTAGTTATTGGGCAGAACTCTGACGGATGGCTTCTGTTATAACGAGAGAACAGACCTGGTATAAATCAGCTCTGCATTGGGCTGCCTGCCATGGCTCTCATGTCCCCACATAATGAGAAAACATGAGCAATTCATCATGCAATGCTTCTGAATGAGCAGACACGCAGGGTTAAGAGGCTTTTTCACTTAACCTCATCTATATAAGACAGGCAAATATTTGTTTAACTACACTACATGTTTTGGATAAGAGGGAAGTGAGTCACACCTCCTGTCCTTTATGAATTGTAAACTTGGCCTAAAAGCTTAGAACATGACCAGGAGACAAGGGCGGCAGGGTAGCCTAGTGGTTAGAGAATTTGAGCGTTGGACTAGTAACCAGAAGGTTGCAAGTTCAAACCCAAGGTACAAATCTGTCATTCTGCCCCTGAACAGGCAGTTAACCCACTGTTCCTAGGCCGTCATTGAAAATAAGAATTTGTTCTTAACTGACTTGCCTGGTAAAAAAAAAAAATGATGCTTTGGTTAAATAAAGGTTACATTTTATTTTATTTTTTATGCTTTGGTCAATTCATACACCAGTGAATGTCAGGGTTAAGTCTACTGTATCTCGTTTTAGGGAAGACCCAGATGCAGACAGTGTTGATGTAACTAAAGTGTATTACTAGATCAGGGGGCAGGCAAAACGACAGGTCATGGGCAAGCAGAGGTCAGTAATCCAGATCAGGGTCCTAAAGGTACAGAACGGCAGGCAGGCAGTCAGGGTCAGGGCAGGCCGTGGTCAATAATCTAGTGTGGTGGGGCAAGGTACAGGACGACAGGCAGGCTCAGGGTCAGGGCATGCAGAGGTCAATAATCCAGTGTGGTGGGGCAAGGTACAGGATGGCAGGCAGGCTCAGGGTCAGGGCAGGCAGAGGTCAATAATCCAGTGTGGTGGGGCAAGGTACAGGACGGCAGGCAGGCTCAGGGTCAGGGCAGGCAGAATGGTCAAAACCGGGAAAACTAGAACACAGGAACTATAGAAAGACAGGCACAAGGGGAAAACGCTGGTAGGCTTGACGAACAAAACAAATGGGCAACAGACAAACAGAGAACACAGGTATAAATACCCATGGGATAATGAGAGGAGATGGGAGACACTTGGTGGGGGGTGGAGACAAGCATAAAGACAGGTGAAACAGATCAGAGTGTGACATACTGTCTGTAAATTGTCATCTTTTTCAGTAGAAATAATTGTTATTGCCTAAGTCTGCTGTCTCATGACATAGTTTAGTTCCCTCTCCCCAAAGTACCCTGTACAATATAATTTGACACATATATGAAACAGCTTTTTATTTTGCCTTGTGATTCATTTCACTCCAAGTCTGTGCAGCGCTGTGAAAAGGAGAGGTCAGTCTCACAAATCGAACCTAAGTGCTCAAATTCCCTGTGAATCGTCACTTAGTCTTTTTAGTGAGAAAAGCTTTTATTTCATTTTACCAAGACAGACACGGTGTCTCAATTTGATAACACATGGACCTGAATTCTCCACTGTGAGGACAAACCATCAGACAATTCCCCCTCTCGGTCTCTTCTTCCCTCTGAAGCATTTACAGCAACAGTATCAGTATGGAAACAGTATGGAAACAGTGTCACACTGTAATGGAAACAGTGTGACTCTACTCGGCATGTTTTTAATTCATTTGGACAAATAGTGGGGGTGTGATGTTTCATCAGACTCATGTTTGACACAGCCAAACCACACTGAGACAGCAGGGAATCCTCCCTAGGGAGGGGAACATTACAAACTTCACAATTGACGACAAGTTAATTTTTAGGTCACTTCTTAAAAGGAAAATAAATTGAGGAGGGTGGTTCAATGAACAAGACAATTAGTTAACCTTTCCTCTGATGAACTACTGATCAAGATTGATCAATCTTCAAAATTCCTAGAATGTGACGTTTTGGAAGAAGTGTTGTGCAGTGTGAAAAACTGGAGGATTCATAGTTGTTTCTGTGAAAAAAGTGTATCAGTGGCATAATATTATTATAAAAACATTGCCTGTCCTATACCCTACAGTAATTGATCTCATACAACAAATCACATGACATGTGATTTCGCATTTCGGATAATCCACATCGACGGGACCGCAGTGGAGAAGGTGGAAAGCTTCAAGTTCCTCGGCGTAAAAACTGAAATGGTCCACCCACACAGACAGTGTGGTGAATAAGGCACAACAGCGCCTCTTCAACCTCAGGAGACTGAAGAAATTAGGTGTGGCACCTAAAACATTCACAAACTTTTACAAATGCACAATTGGGAGCATACTGTTGGGATGAATCGCCGCCTGGTATGGTGACTGCACCGCCCGCAAAGGCAGGGCTCTCCAGAGAGTGGTGCGGTCTGCCCAAAAGATCATCAAGGACAACAACCACCCAAGCCACTGCCTGTTCCCCCGCTATCATCCAGAAGGCGAGGTCAGTACAGGTGCATCAAAGCTGGGACCGAGAGACTGAAAAACAGCTTCTATCTCAAGGCCATCAGACTGTTAAATAGCCATCACTAGCACATTAGAGGCTGCTGCCCTATATACATAGACTTGAAATCATTGGCCACTTTAATAATTGGAACACTAGTCACTTTAATAATGCTTACATATTTTGCATTACACATATCGCATGTATATACTGTATTCCATCCTATTCTACTGTATCTTAGTGTAAAGGTTTTCCTCCTCTTCGTCTGAAGAGGAGGTGTAGCAAGGATCGGACCAAGATGCGGCGTGGTAAGTGTCCATGGTTGTTTATTTAAAAACATGAACTGAACACTCAATGAATACAAAACAATAAACGTGAACAAAACCGAAACAGTACCGTGTGGCGAACAAACACAGACACGGAAACAATCACCCACAAACACACAGTGAAACCCAGGCTACCTAAGTATGATTCTCAATCAGAGACAACTAATGACACCTGCCTCTGATTGAGAACCATACTAGGCCGAAACATAGAAATTCCCAAAACCTAGAAAAACAAACATAGACAACCCACCCAACTCACGCCCTGACCATACTAAATAAATACAAAAGAAAGGAAATTAAGGTCAGAACGTGACACTTAGTCTATGCCGCTCAGACATTGCTCATCCAAATATTTATATATTCTTAATTGCATTCCTTTACATTAGATTGTATGTATTGTTAGATATTACTTGTTAGGTATTACTGCACTATTGGAGCTAGAAACATAAGCATTTTGTGACACCCACAATAACATCTGCTAAACACGTGTAAGTTGCAAATACAATTTGATTTGATTTTACTGACAAAATAGTATTGTAGACCTACACATAATAAAACATAGGACTATTAGACTAGAACATAATGCCCTGGTATACCATTAATAATTACAATAGACTTGGCAACCTCTCACTGGCTCAGGGACCAGGAGATAGTTGGCTAGGCGACCACAAACGTAACTACTGTATTTAACACTAGGAGAGCCGAGGGCTTCATATTTACTCAAAACCAATTCACTTTTTTAATTACTCTGCCATTTTTGAAGTTATGCCACCCCAGTCCTTGACTTTTCCTAAGTAAACAGAATTTGTGTTATAAGCAGTTTTTTTAAAGAGGAAATGTGCTTTTTCCCCCATGCCCGTCAGGCGTGTGCAGCTGATGATAACCCAACGAAACTACACCTAAACTACATCGAAAAAAATGTCACACATATAATAAAAGTTCACCTAAAAACTATTTCTTCTACAATCACAAGCAGGTAAGACGTTTTGATGTCTATATAGAATCAGAAAGAGCATATCCTGCAGTTTCCAAATCATCTATCCTTGCCAAGCAACTCTTATAATTACATGCCCCCCTCCGTGTGCACTTGCAAAACCCTCAAAATACATGAATATATTTAAATTCAAAATTTGCCATTCTGTTCTTTTGAAATGCATTTTCTTAAATGCATGAATGAAAGACCTGCCCTTAACAAACTAATAATGAATGATCTTTGTGGTGGATTTTAACACTTTAATTGTGGGGTTTTAGTGTTTTTTATTTTGTACGTATAGCCTGCAGGTACATACGGTAAACTAATGAAAATGCTATTGTGTTCTTTGAAATATATTTTCTTATGTTACTTAAGACCTTCATAAACATGACCAAATGACTATTATTCCGATTTCATATGTGAAATGTATGGCTGTTAGTATGTTGACTTTCAAAAGGCACGTCATTGGCCTGAAGGGGAGTCCAAAGAGGCCAGGTTATTCTAGTGTTAACCTCCAAGGGATTGGTGTCCCTCCAACGGGACGTTTGAGCTAACGTGCGCGAATGTGATTAGCATGACAATGTAAGTAACAAGAATATTTCCCAGGACATAGACATGTTTTATATGGACAGACAGCTTAAATTATTGTTAATCTAACTGCACTGTCCTTTTTACAGTAGCTATTATCACATCAACTGGTTTGATACATTCACCTCTGAAGGTAAATAATGTACTTACATTCAGTAATGTTTGATGAAATCTGGGTTCTACAGATTGAACCCCTGCTGTGTCTGGCTCCACACTCACGCTATACGCTAAGAATCCATCATGCATGACATTCCTGGGAGTGTGTAAACTTAAATGTTGTATTACCATATCATTTTTGTATGTTCTCTGTAGTTATGTACTTGAAAATTTATCAATTCACCAATTCAGAAGATTTGGGCAGACTTGATACAAAATATTGTCCAGTATTGAAACGCTTCGCTTGATCAATCTGAAACTTTGTACAGACACTTCTGCCATCTAGCCAAAATCTAAATTGTGCCTAAACTGCAATAATACATCATGGCCTTTCTCTTGCATTTCAAAGATGATGAAAAAAAAAATGTTTTTTTTTGTTTGAATTATCTTTTACCAGATCGAATGTGTTATATTCTACTACATTCATTTTAAATTTCCACAAAGTTCAAAGTGTTTCCTTTCAAATGGTATCAATAATATGCATATCCTTGCTTCAGGTCCTGAGCTACAGGCAGTTGGATTTGGGTATGTCATTTTAGGCGGAAATTGAAATAAAAAGGTTCTGATCCTTTAATCACTGGCTTGGATGCCATTCAAAGTAGATCAGGTTTGCATTAGGTTACACGATGCATATTGAAGAACATCAAAGGAAACTTAAATTATAGCCTAACAGTATGCTTATACACATAAAAATAGGCCACAGACTACATAGACTAGAACGGTGGTCACCAACCTTTTAGTCAAGATCACTTCAAGTCAAAATGCAAGCCGAGTACAATTCTCTAATGGGCGTCAGAAATCAAGTTTGCCTACCATGTATTGTGTGATATCAATTAAATAATCAATAGCCTATAGGGCCTAACTATAGTACATGAGCGTAGAAAAACAGTGAAAAGTCGTATTTCCAATTAAATGAAATTCCAAAAATTATAGGCTATTTACATTGACTGAAATAAATATTGTTTTATGCATGTGCCTATTCTTATATATAATAAGAGAGGTCAGATTTTCATCCATGTAGGCTTTCCCTTTGTTATAACATTGAGTCCTTAATATTTTAAAACTCAAGTCTCAAGCTAGGCTATATGATACAACTGGTAATAGGTCAGTAGTTGTAACCTATTTCTTGCAAGGCACATCGGAGCATAAATTGAAATGACTTGTTGTGTTATTTCACTGGACTGATGGTCATGTCTCAGCGGAGGGAGGGAAAGAGTCTGAGTCCAAGTGGAGAAACGGGTTTCATAAGTTCTAAAAGTGTTGACTAAAAACAGCATTACAGTGCTGATCGTTGTCTCTGAATGTACTGAAACTGTCTTTAAGGCCCTCCATTAGATCAATGCAATCAGTGATTGATACAGAGGGGGACTGGAGGCCCATGGTGAATTCACTGATATCAAACAACTTGCAAAATGCTCCAACATCCTATTTTATACTCAGTTACATTAAAAAATGTAACTGAGCTTTGTTTGTCCATTTTAATTGTTTTTGCTTTCCAAATTGTCTAGTGAGTCTTAGCTAGCGAGCTAACGGTGAGTAGCTTACACTGTGTAGTCTAGCTTACACAGCGAAAGCAACTGTTTACTGCACATGGTCTCAGTGTGAAGTGACACCTGCCAGAACACCCCATTATTTAGAAATTGATAAGCTGATTTAAAAAAAAAAGTTTTTTAAATTTCCCGGTAAATAATAAAGCATAATTCAAATTCATCACATTGGCCTAAATTAATTTAGATTTGATGTAAGATGTCTTTGAGTTTCCTGAAAGGCATCTGCCAAATAAAATATATTATTATTGTCAACATACAGTATATCCTTTTCGTTTTTCCACTCCCTCCCTTCTGCTTGCTATGAATTCTATCTGATGGTGTATGTATGTTTAGGCCAGTGCCCAGTACTCATTTTAGGTGATGGTACCGTTTATATTTAGGTGCAGGAACTCCTCAATACTTTTGTGTTGTTCTATAGGAGGTGCAGGAAATCAAGCCGAAGAACATTTTAGGTGCCGTTACTCAGTTCCAGTGAGCTCCTGCCCAAGTCACCTACTGTGTTTAGGTAAAAAGACAAAAAATGTCCCATTTGTAACACTGAAAAGTAGGGCATGAAAACTGAAATAATAATAATAATTTGCTCAATCTGATTGGGTGCCTACGCCCCTGCAGCGTATAGGCCAGACACTTTGCTGGCTCTTTCCTACAATTCCTTTTGTGAAAGTGAAACTAGTTCATGTTTCGGGTTTTATTGACTTATCCCACCACATACAATAATATAGACAGCAATTACTGGTAAAGGTACTGTTTTTCATGTGAATCCAGATATTTGTTTGTTTACAGTCACTGCTTCTTGCGTCGAGCCATCCCGGATCCGGTATCGTGACTACAGCCTCAAGCTCATTATCATAACGCAACGTTAACTATTCATGAAAATCGCTAATGAAATGAAATTAATCTATTTGCTCTCAAGCTTAGCCTTTTGTTAACAACACTGTCATCTCAGATTTTCAAAATATGCTTCTCAACCATTGCAAAACAAGCATTTGTGTAACAGTATTCATGGCTAACGTACCATTTAGCGTTAGCATTCAGCATGCAACATTTTCCACAAAAACCATAAAAGCATTCAAATAAAATCATTTACCTTTGAAGAACTTCAGATGTTTTCAATGAGGAGACTCTGTTAGATAGCAAATGTTCCGTTTTTACAAAAAATATTATTTGTGTCGACTAATCGCTCCGTTTTGTTCATAACGTTTGGTTAAGGAAAAAATAATAATAATAAGTCATTAAAACGCTAACTTTTTTCCAAATTAACTCCATAATATCGACAGAAACATGGCAAACCGATGTTTAGAATTAATCCTCAAGGTGTTTTTCACATATCTATCGACGATAACTGCCACGATGGATTTTTACTTTCTCTTCTGAAGAAATGGAACGCTCATGGACTTACAGATTACACACACAGGACATCGGGCGGGACACCAGGTAAATGTAGTCTCTTATGGTCAATCTTCCAATGATATGCCTACAAACACGTCACAATGCTGCAGACACCTCGGGGAATAGACAGAAAGCGTGGGCTCATTCCTGGCGCATTCACAGCCATATAAGGAGACATTGGAACACAGCGCCTTCAGAATCTGGGGCATTTCCTGTATGAAAGTTCATCTTGGTTTCGCCTGTTGCATTAGTTCTGGGGCACTCACAGATAATATCTTTGCAGTTTTGGAGACGTCAGAGTTGTGTCTTTCCAAGGCTGTCAATTCCATGCATAGTCGAGCATCTTTTCGTGACAAAATATTGTGCTTAAAACGGGCACGTCTTTTTATCCAATAATGACACAGCGCCCCCATAGGTTCAACAGGTTAATGTTACTGCTTTGTTGGTAGCTAGCTACTCACTGTACGTACCTTCGCTACATTTGACAGAAATGTTATCAGTCTACGGTGCATTCGGAAAGTATTCAGGCCCGTTGACTTTTTCAACATTTTGTTACGTTACAGCCTTATTCTAGAATGGATTCAATCATTTTCCCCTCATCAATCTACACACAATACACCCATAATGACAAAGCAATAACAGGTTTTTAGAGATTTATGCAAATGTGTAAAAAAAATATTTTAAAATATCACATTTACATCAGTATTCAGACCTTTATTCAGTACTGTGTTGAAGCACCGTTGGCAGCGATTAAAGCTTCAAGTCTTCTTGGGTATGACACTAGAAGCTTGGAACACCTGTATTTATAGGATTTTTTCCCATTCTTCTCTGCAGATCCTCTCAAGCTCTGTCTGTCAGGTTGGATGAGGAGCATTGCTGCACAACTATTTTCAGGTCTCTCCAACGATGTTTGATGGGTACAAGTCCGGGCTTTGGCTGGACCACTCAAGAACATTCAGAGACATGTTCCGAAGCCAGTCCTGCGTTGTCTTAACCGTGTGCTTAGGGTTGTTGTCCTGTTGGAAGGTGAACCTTCACCCCAGTCTAAGGTCCTGAGTGCTCTGGAGCAGCTTTTCATCAAGGATCTCTCTGTACTTTGTTTCGTTCCTCTTTCCCTCAATGCTGACTAGTCTCCCAGTCCCTGCCGCTGAAAAACATCCCCACAGCATGATGCACCCACCACCATGCTTCACCGTAGAGATGGTGCCAGGTTTCCTCCAGGCGTGATGCTTGACATTCAGGCCAAAGAGTTCAAACTTGGTTTCATCAGACCAGGGAATCTTGTTTATCATGGTCTGAGAGTCTTTAGTCGCTTTTTGGCAAACTCGAAGCGGGTTGTCATGTGCCTTTTACTGAGGAGTGGCCTCCGTCTGGCCACTCTACCAAAAAGGCCTGATTGGTGGAGTGCTGCAGAGATGGTTGTCCTTCTGGAAGGTTCTCCCATCTCCACAGGGGAACTCTGGAGCTCTGTTAGAGTGACCATTGGGTTCTTGGTCACCTCCCTGACCAAGACCCTTCTCCCCCGATTGCTCTGTTTGGTCTGGCGGCCATCTCTAGTAAGAGTTTTGGTGGTTCCAAACTTCTCCCATTTAAGAATGATGGAGGCCACTGTATTCTTGGGGACCTTCAATGCTGCAAACATTTTTTGGTACCCTACCCCAGATCTGTGCTTCGACACAATCCTGTCTCTGTGCTCTACGGACAATTCCTTCGATCTCATGGCTTGGTTTTTTGCTCTGACATGCACTGTCAACTGTGGGACCTTATATAGGCAGGTGTGTGCCTTTCCAAATTATGTCCAATCAATTGAATTTACCACAGGTGGACTCCAATCAAGTTGTGTTAAGGATGATCCGTGGAAACATGATTCACCTGAGCTTGTCATTATGGGGTATTGTGTGTAGTTTGATGAGGGAAAAATGTATTTAATCCGTTTTAGAATAAAGCTGTAACGTAACAAAATTTAGAAAAGGTAAAGGGGTCTGAATACTTTTCAAAAGCACTATATCTCTGTTTGGGGCTGCTCTAATTATGAGGTAATTTGTGCCAGGATTCAAAAGGCAGGGATTGCCTCTGTTTTACGAGTAGCAAATAATGTGTTCCAGAGTTGTTAAATTATAGTTTTGGGGGTATTAGAGGTTTCAAATCCCAACCCTGACAGGCATCTGCAAACACCTCATTCATGTCCCGACATGGACCGTAATTTGGGGCTAATCGCTATGTGAGGAATTCCACATGATTAACATGGAGCCGCATGGCACACACACATCCTCTTTACTGCTCTACACCCCATAAAAGGCATAGGGTTGCATGCACATTCACCATGCAACAGACAGGCCTAATGTGGTTCCTATTTGAAACATTGTGCTGACTAGTGCATGGGCTAATTAATACATGACTTATATTAGTTTTACATGGGAGGATATGTATTATTAGTGACTAACTGAAAACATAGTTTGAGATTCAAAAGAGCTGACTCTGAATTTCTTCATTGGAATGACATTTTCCTTTTTTGTTTTTACCAATTATGGTGTGAAAGCTGCTGAGATGTCCAAATGCAATACTTCCATTTGGACTTAGAAAAGTGTAATCTTTTCAGTGCCATTTTGTTATCCAGAGTTATTTCAGATATCTCCCTATGTGCATGCATTTACTCTTACACCTCCTCTGCTTCTGAGACTCTCTGCCCCTCAAATTCCATTAAAACTCATAACTTTAGCTCCAGGGGCTCTGGGAAAGGTAATGCATTTTCCTGCTTTTTCATAGCTCCAATGTACCTCATATTTACATATAGATTGAGTATTTCTCAGCGAGTCTACGTTTAAAGCAGATTCACTGTAGTCCATTTTATTGGACCATGGATTTATGTATATTTAACGAAAAGGTGATGTAGGGAGTGTACTTCTTTGAACATTGGTGTATACATGGTGTGTTGGACCGAATAATAATGCAGGGTCACGGATGTCTCAACTGCTGAAATCTGAGTGGTCGTCTGCTGAGTCTGATGTGGTCAATCTTGGATGTGTGCCACACTTACTTTCGTGTCCTTTCTGGAATAGCTGATTTGATTTAAATAAATCTTAATTCCAAGAGAGTTAATCTTATTTTTTTGTTATCCGTTTTCTGCATCCTACACATATAGAAAACGAAAATAAACACAAACTAACCACCCAGAGAGTTATCGAATAAAAATGCAAATATCAGGTTGTCCACCTCTGACTAGAGCTCCTTGGAGACCATCTCTTGATCAGAGGAAATCATGAGTCACACACAGTAAATTCATGTTTAAAGTGTTTTGCTTTATAATACACCTCCTGAATTACAGGTCCTAGCTGCTATCTCCTCCTATGTTGGCTGCCAAGGCACCTTCAGTGCTCTGATTTCACCGTCCAATTTCCCTAGATGTTTGATGTATGTGTTTCTGATGGAGATCATCCAACAAAACCCCGGAGGGGGAAATAAACCACCGGCTCCATTATCCTGCTATAAAGAATGTTGATGACATAATGAGTCAGTCATTGTGTGTGTGTGTGTGTGTGTGTGTGTGTGTGTGTGTGTGTGTGTGTGTGTGTGTGTGTGTGTGTGTGTGTGTGTGTGTGTGTGTGTGTGTGTATCCCACAGCTGCTGCTAGGGAGTAAGGATGTTAAGGACAATATAAGATTGCGTGCAGCTAGTCAAAGCAGTATCCATTAGGTCAGTCATCCCGGCTCAGGTCATCTTCCATTCACACATTGGCAATGCAGCCACATTCTTTACTGGGGATGCTCTCTCCACCCTCCTTCCTTCCCACACCGTCTCTCTCTGTCTTGGCTGAGTTGACCACTCAGACCCATTCCCACTTCCACTCTTACTGATATTAGGCTCTAAGGAGTCCACTTTGAAGTGGACAAGACATTCCCAAAAAATGTCTGTAGACCACTACAATAAGAGTAGTTGCTGCTCTGAGCATTCCTTGTAGAAGCTGTGGAATCTCTGTCATTGTTTTCGTGCTGTATCAGGTAAGCGTGTGAGAAGAATCTGAAATGGCCACATGCGTTCTTTCTTTGCCAGTCGCCGTGACTACAGGGTGACAATGGGCTGGTGAATAGATAAGCTGACAGGAGAAATGGTGGGGATGAGGCTGGAATGTTGAAAGATAATTAACAATAGAGGGAGGCCTGTGAGAAGATGTGCCAAAATAATATAGTGCAAACAATGATGCATCGCTTTAGCATAAAATTATTTTAGAGCCTATTGTCTCATTCAGAAACAGTTAGGTCGAAGCCTTGTTTTGTTCGACACAATTAGCAGAAGAATCCAACATTTGTAGTAAATGTTTCTTTAAGCCTAATTCTCAAATGAACATTTTTGTTGTTGTTGCAATTTTACCCCCATTTTCTCCACAATTTCGTGATATTATGATCTTATCTCATCGCTGCAACTCCCAACGGGAGAGGAGAAGGTCAGGTCATGCATCCTCCGAAACATGACCTGCCAAACCGTGCTTCTTATCACCCCCCTGCTTAACCCGGAAGCCAGCCACACCAGTGTGTCAGAGGAAACATTGTTCAACTGACGACCGAGGTCAGCATACAGGCGTCCGGCCCGCCACAAGGAGTCGCTATAGCACGATAAGTCAAGTAAAGCCCCCCCCCGGCCAAACCCTCCCTTAACCTGGACAATTGTCCCGATTACGGCCGGTTGTGACACAGCCCAGGAACGAACCCGGGTCTGTAGTGATGCCTCAAGCACTGCGATGCAGTGCATTAAACCGTGGCACCACTCGGGAGGCCCCAAACTCTGAGTCTCTTCATCTCCCTGTGAGAGACTTCTTGATTTAGGCCTGGAATCACCTCAATTAAACTGACAAATGTTCCCTCGAGGACAGAGAGGCTTGTCCCCCCCGGTCTGGATGATCTGGAAACCTTGATGTGGTTGCAGAGCCAAGCCGTTCAGGTCCAGTCTTTGATTTTTCCACAGCCTCATCAGTCAGGTGGTTGTAAACATTAGTGAGCTCCAACCAAATCACCTTATATTCCAATTATTTTAATGGCCTTTCATGCCAGGTCGCATCCTTTGGCTATTGTAGAGCTTGCTCTCTGCTATAAGGGTCCGATTCAGACTTAGGAAATCTATGCCTTTTTTAATCATTTCGATTTAAGCACTTCTCAGTATTTGGTATAAAGATTTTACCATATGCAGGTGTGCAACAAACTCTTGGTGTGGCTCCCATATGCGCACTGAATCAATGTAATTCAACTGCCAAATACCTTTAAAGAGGTCAACATTCACAAGGCTGCAGGATCAGACGGATTACCAGGATCTGTACTCCGAGCATGCGCTGACCAACTGGCAAGTGCCTTCACTGACATTTTCAACCTCTCCCTGTCTGAGTCTGTAATACCAACATGTTTCAAGCAGACCACCATAGTCCCTGTGCCCAAGAACACTAAGGTAACCTGCCTAAATGACTACCGACCCGTGGCACTCATGTCTGTAGCCATGAAGTGTTTGAAAGGCTGGTCATGGATCACATCAACACCATTATCCCAGGAACCCAAGACCCACTCCAATATGGATACCTCCCCAACAGATCTACAGATGATGCGATCTGTACTGCAATCCACACTGCCCTTTCACACCTGGACAAAAGGAACACCTATGTGAGAATGGTATTAATTGACTACAGCGCAGCGTTCAACACCATAGTGCCCTCAAAGCTCATCACTGAGTTAAGGACCCTGGGACTGAACACCTCCCTCTTCAACTGGATCCTGGACTTCCTGATGGGCCGCTCCCAGGTGGTAAGGGTAGGTAACAACACATCCAACTCAACACGGGGGCCCCTCAGGGGTGCATGCTCAGTCCCTCCTGTACTCCCTGTTCACTCATGACTGCACGGCCAGGCACAACTCCAACACCATCATTAGGGAGGTCAGAGACCTGACCATGTGGTGCAAGGACACCAACCTCTCCCTCAACGTAATCAACACAAAGGAGGTTATTGTGGACTACAGGAAAAGGAGGACCGAACACGCCCCCATTCTCATCAACGGGGCTGTAGTGGAGCAGGTTGAGAGCTTCAAGTTCCTTGGCACCCACATCACCAACAAACTAACATAGTCCAAACACACCAAGACAGTCGTGAAGAGGGTACGACAAAACCTATTCCCCCTCAGGAGACTGAAAAGATTTGGCATGGGTCCTCAGATCCTCAAAAGGATCTACAGCTGTGCCACCGAGAGCACCCTGACGGATTGCATCACTGCCTGGTATAGCAACTGCTCGGTCTCTGACCGCAAGGCACTACAGAGGGTAGTGCGTACAGCCCAGTACATCACCGGGGACAAGTCACCTGCCATCCAGGACCACCTATACCAGGCGGTGTCAGAGGAAGGCCCTAAAAATTGTCAAAGACTCCAGCCACCCTAGTCATAGACTGTTCTTTCTGCTACCGCACGGGAAACGGTACTGGGGCACCAAGTCTAGGTCCAAGAGTCTTCTAAATAGCTTCTACCCCCAAGCCATAAAACTTGAACATCTAATCAAATGGCTACCAGGACTATTTGCATTGCCACCCCTCCCCCTCTTCAATGCTGCTGCTACTCTCTGTTATCATCTATGCATAGTCACTTCGAGGCAGAGTTTCAAAGAAAAAGCCATATCTCAGACTGGCCAATAAAAAGAAAAGATTAAGATGGGCAAAAGAACACAGACACTGGACAGAGGAACTTTGCCTAGAAGGCCAGCATCCCGGAGCCGCCTCTTCACTGTTAAAGTTGAGACTGGTGTTTACGGGTACTATTTAATGAAGCTGCCACCTGAGGACTTGTGAGGCGTCTGTTTCTCAAACTAGACACTCTAATGTCCTCTTGCTCAGTTGTGTACTGGAGCCTCCCACTCCTCTTTCTATTCTGGTTAGAGACAGTTTGCGCTGTTCTGTGAAGGGAGTAGTACACAGCGTTGTACGAGACCTTCAGTTTCTTGGCAATTTCTCGCATGGAATAGCCTTCATTTCTTAGAACAATAATAGACTGACGAGTTTCAGAAGAAAGATCTTTGTTTCTGGCCATTTTGAGCCTGTAATCAAACCCACAAATGCTGATGCTCCAGATACTCAACTAGTCTAAAGAAGGCCAGTTTTATTGCTTCTTTAATCAGCACACAGTTTTCAGCTGTGCCAACATAATTGCAAAAGGTTTTTCTAATGATCAATTAGGCTTTTAAACTAATTAACTTGGACTAGCTAACAAAATGTGCCATTGGAACACAGGAGTGATGGTTGCTGATAATGGGCCTCTGATCAATTTGATGCTATTTTAATGGACTAAAAAGGACATTTCTAAGTGACCACAAATTTTTTAACAATCGTGTATATAATAAAGCATTGCATGCATATCATCACATTTTTGTAGTGGCATACAACAGTAGAGTAGAGGTACTTACAGAGGTTGCACACATGGGGAACATTTTTAGTAGGCTAGGGTCTGGGATAATGTTGGCCTTTTAAAAATGCATTTCATGCAATTCTACATCATTTTTCTGGAGACTTTGGCAGAATCTTTTTAAATGCCGCACAAATGATCGAAATGGCATGCTACTTTGACATTGACAAAATGAGAATCTGAGATCAATAAAAATGACCTTGTCTTGAATCCATCAATAGCCCAAGCCTAGGTGTGAGGAGACACATCTTGTAGGCTGCAATATGAGGAGGAAATTATAGTTTAAAAAAAAGCTTTTTTTACACTGACTCACTCATTCGCAGGTGATCGTCGATGCGCTCGTGCCAAAAGCCTATCGCTCTCTCTTTTGTAAAACAATATTTGGAAGTTGATCAAATATTTTGGTAGCTTACAGAATAGAGTCTTCTCTTTTCTTCTCGAGTCATTGCTTTCCAACCTGTGTTTTCCCTCGATTGTATTTGAAATATTGCGAAAGGCCTGTTTTGTCTGGGTGCTGTTTTTTCACCTGACAGATTTGCCACACGTTCCCGACTGTAGGCTATTCCACAGCTAGGCATTTTTTTTAAAATGAAGCTTTTGATCCTCTGAGGCTAATTTATAGGGGGGCTTCTCATGGTGTAGTAGGCTATTCTGGATCATTTAATTTATTTTTAAACAGACTGCAGTAATTCTATAACTTTGGTAAATATATTTAAATGTATCAGCTGCAGCTATGATTCTATAAGGGAATAAATGATGAAGTGGACCGTTAGAGAGATGAGAGTTGCAGGCTCATGTCCATTAGAGCAGAGAGGGAGAGAGATCATAGAAAGTGAATCTCATTCTAGTTATGTGAGAGATACTCACACAGCCACCGCCACGCGTTCGTCTCGAACATAGGTTACAATGTTGTACAAACCCTAAACACACAGTAAACATATTTGTCCCGGGCGGATTTTTTTTTTTGTAGGGGCAGGAAAATTTACAAACAGGCAACTAAAATGAACTTTGATTGCTTTTATTTCAAATTTTTAAATTGCAAAAAGTGTAAATGAATTTTCATGCCACAAGAGTTACCGGATCTTGCCAAATAGGTTCCAGAACAAAACAGTCCAAAACGGAGAGGTGCCGGATCCTGTTCCAGCAGGATGCAGCTTAAATTAAGCATTGGTTAGCTACGATAGTGGCTAATTATATTTAACATAATAGGAAATTGTAGGAAACAGGAAAAGTCTGGGAATGTACATAATTAAACATTTGGTGCGACTGTCGTTCTGCTCAGCTTTGCCTTGCATTTTGCATATCAATTTCCTACTTCACTGTGGGAAAGGGGCGTAATACCTGTCATGCTGATATGCTTTACAGTTTTGTGCCATATGACTGATTTCACACTTGTGTCCAGCGATCATAAGGTAAAATAGATCTAAAGCAATTGTAATTTATGTTTACAATCCCCTTATCTAAACAGATTTACTCTCTCCCTAGGTTTTATCAATTTATAAATGACAGTGCATGGAGAATGGTGTTGTTACTTGGGGGAAACAAGAAATGAGATGTTTTTCCACTTGGAACCGACAGGTTGCTTAAGCTTTTTCATGGTTTCCTCGTGCGTAAAGGTGGTGGAATTGTGAGGGACTTAAGTTAAGGTCAGAATGCAGCATATCTGTAGACACTGTAGGGATCCAGAGTGGTGCAGCACTGCATTTCAGTGCTAGAGGCATCACTACAGACCCTGGTTTGATTCCAGGCTGTATCACAACCAGCCGTGATTTGGAGTTTCATAGGGCGGTTGCACAATTGGCCCAGCATCGTCCGGGTTAGGGTTTGGCAGGGGTAGATAAGAATTTGTAAATAAGAATTTGTTCTTAACTGACTTGCCTAGTTAAATAAAAAATAAAAAAGACACACATCTCCCATGCTTCCATTTCTGTGATCTCCACCCCAAACAAATACCTGGCTTGACGCCATGCATTTTCCCCATGCTTAAATTCAAGGTCAGAATACAGGTAGAGAGAAAAGTGCATAAAATTGAATTTTATGCGCACATAACTCGGCTCTGAATCCCCCCAAAGAGACATGAATTACACACATACTGTACTGCATATTCCACTTAGCCACAAGTCACATTGTGTGTCTAGCCAAGATAGTCATTACAAGTCCAGATAAAAGTGATTTATTAATCGATCATGAGGCATGTGTGTTCTCATGTTGAGAGAGAGAGAGATGTTTCTCTTTGCTGACTACATATGTAGTCGTTGTTACCACAGATACCTGCAGTTGCTGGATTGAAATTAGGCATTGTAACTGTATTTCCCAGTGGAGAAAATACATTCTCAGCAACACTATCAATGAAATGGCATCAGCCAACCTGTTGTAGTGATGCTCCTATGAGCTACACTTTCCCCAGGGGGTGCTTTCTGTCAATTTCAATAACGAGTAGTTGTAGGTTTTCAGATGGGAAACAGCTGTTTTTCATGTCTTTGTCCTCCATTTCTCAGACCACAGCGGCATAGGAAAATACTAGTTTGGCGACAGTCTCAAGCACCTGTCTCCCGCTGAGTACATTTACATTACATTTAAGTCATTTAGCAGACGCTCTTATCCAGAGCGACTTACAAATTGGTGCTTTCACCTTATGACATCCAGTGGAACAGCCACTTTACAATAGTGCATCTAGGTCTTTTAAGGGGGGGGGTGAGAAGGATTACTTTATCCTATTCTAGGTATTCCTTAAAGAGGTGGGGTTTCAGGTGTCTCCTGAACTGGTCGTTTAATCTGTCATATTGTGTCTGGCTCTGACCAAAGGAAGAGAGGTGTGTTCAGTGACAGTGAACTCGTAGCTTTTCTAAACATACCGATATTGAGTTTCCTGGAGTGTGTTCTTTTCCCCTCACCTCATACTTACATTCATGCTTTTCCATCGTGTTTTGGGTGGGTTAAATGGTCCATTCGTTTAAGTGACGGCAGAGGTTTCCAAGCTGCAATTTTTCTTTGGCATGTTTAAGTTGAGACTTTTCCAAAGCACACTTTCCAGTCATTAATTCTGTGGTCATAGTGTTGTGTGAAGGATTGCCTATTCAACTGCCTCCATCAGTTATTGCATAATTAGAGTACTACCTCAACAAGATTGAAATGTAGGATAAATTGAAATGTAGGATCAATGATATTCTACTACATGAAAGTGTGTGCTGTACACACAATCTAAGTCATTTTTGCAGATGACTTACATCCCAAAGGGTTACGTGTGTCTTGCTGTGTAACTGTACCTGTAAAGATTGACATCAAATCAAATAAAACAATATTGGTCGCATGCACACATTTTGCAGGTGTTATTGCAGCTGTAGCCAAAAGCTTGTCTTCCTAACAATGCACAACAATGCACACAAATCTAAAAAGTAACAGAATGGATAGAAATATTAGGACCAGCAACGTCAGAATATAAATGTGTGTGTATGTATGTATGTATATATAGAGTAACATTCAGAAGTTTGGACACTACTCATTCTAGGGTTTTTCTTCATTTTTTACAATTTTCTACATTGTAGAATAATAGTGAAGACATACATCAAAACTATTTAATAGCACACATGGAATCATGTAGTAAACACAAAAGTGTTAAACAAGTCAAAATAAGTTTGACATTTTAGACTCTTAAAAGTAGCCACCCTTTGCCATGATGACAGCTTTGCACACTCTTGACATTCTCTCAACCAGCTTCATGAGGAAGGCTTTTTCAACAGTTGCTTGCACATCAGGCCAAAGGATAGATTTCCACTGGTCTAATGTCCATTGCTCGTGTTTCTTGGCCCAAGCAAGTCTCTTCTTCTTTTTGATGTCCTTTAGTAGTGGTTTCTTTGAACAAAAATAAAAATGCAACATGTAAAGTGACGGTCCCATGTTTCATGAGCTGATATAAGAGATCTCAGAAATGTTCCAGAAGCACAAAAAGTTTATTTCTCTCAAAAATTATTTATCTCCTCTCAAACTCTGTCAGGTTGGATGTGGAGCGTCGCTGCACAGCTATTTTCAGGTCTCTCCAGAGATGTATGATCGGTTTCATGTCCGGGCTCTGGCTGGACCACTCTAGGACATTCAGAGACTCGTCCCGAAGCCACTCCTGCGTTGTCTTGGCTGAGGTCAGTCTGACGTCCTGAGCGCTCTGGAGCAGGTTTTCATCAAGGATTGGTCTGTACTTTGCTCCGTTTATCTTTCCCTTAATCCTGAGTAGTTTCCTAGTCCCTTCCTCTGAAAAACATCCCCACAGCATGAGACTGCCACCACCATGATTTACCTTAGGGATAGTGCCAGGTTTCCCCCAGACGTGACCCTTGGCATTCAGGCCAACGAGTTCAATCTTGGTTTCATCAGACCAGAGAATCTTGTTTCTCATGGTCTGAGAGTCCTTTAGGTTCCTTTTGGCAAACTCCAAGTGGGCTGTTATGTGCTTTTTAATGAGGAGTGGCTTCCGTCTGGCCACTCTACTAAAATGGCCTGATTGGTGGAGTGCTGCAGAGATGGTTGTCCTTCTGGAAGGTTCTGGAGTTCTGTCAGAATGACCAAGGCCCTTCTCCCCCGATTGTTCAGTTTGGCCAGGCAGTCAACTCCAGGAAGAGTCTTGGTGGTTCCAAATGTCTTCCATTTAAGAATGATGGAGGCCACCATTTTTTGGGGGACCTTCAATGCTGCAAAAAGGTTTTGCTACCCTTTCCCAGATTTGTGCATCGACACGATCCTGTTTCAGAGCTCTGAGGACGAATTCCTTTGACCTCATGGCTTGTTTTTTGCTCTGACATGCACTGTTAACTGTGTGATCTTTATATAGACAGGTGTGCTCCTTTACAAATTGTGTCCAATCAATTGAATTTACCACAGGTGAACTCCAATGAAATTGTAGAAACATCTCAAGGATTATCACATTTTTGAGTTTCATAGCATAGTGTCTGAAAACTTATGTAAATAAGGTATTTCGGATTTCTAAAAACCTGTTTTTGCTTTTTCATTATGGGGTATTGTGTGTAGATTGATGAGGGAAAACTTTTCATTTTAGAATTAGGCTGTAACGTAACAAGATGTGGAAAAGTCAAGGGGTCTGAATAGTTTCTGAATGCACTGAACTGTGTACTGTAGACATGTGACCTGTCCAGTGGTTGTCATAGCAAGGGTGATGTCAGTGTTTATGGGGTGTGTGTGTGCACGGTCTAAGTGTCTTTCAATAGAATGGCTACAGTAACCGTGATGGAGCATGACAGGAATTCCATTGTCTAGGCATTAAGCACACACAGCCTTAGGGCAACACATGTATTTCTGTGGAGGAGTGTGAACCTAGTGCCAGGCCACACAGGGCCCAGCTCTCTATCCCCAGCCCCGGGGATAAATGGGTAAACAAAGTGCTGTCCTCTATTGACACAGAGCAGAAGCCAGCTACAAGACCTCTGATGGACAGTGTTACTGTACGCACCAGCAGCTCCCAACACACCGCATTGTACAGTATCAGAAACATTAACCAAGCACTGTAAACATATCAATATGACTACAACATAAAGTCAACAAATTCATTCATTTCCGATTATACATAGTTTACATTGCATATTGAAGGCCTATTATTCAATAGATAATATGCAAAGCATAGAGATATTTTACCAAGGAACTATTTTAATTACCCCCTTAGAAATATAAATGATAAAATCCTACTGCTCCATCTGACAGAGGGAAATGATTCACTCCTCTGCTCTGAACCTCACTCTCCAACTAACCAGAGGGGGATAGCATCAAGAATTATTATTGAAAAATTAGTGCCCCTCCAATGGGCAAATGTTAAGTAAACCTAGAGAAGGAAGTTATTATTTGTTTAGAGCAGTTGTATTTCCCTTCCCTAAGACCAGTTCCTACTGCCTTTACCATTTCAACAGCAGAGATACAGTATTTACAGAATGAGCACTGTTGCAGGGTATAATACGTTTATGAACACAGGGCAAATGTGTGAAATTGGTTTTGCGTGTTGTCGTTTCGTAGGCTTGACCTGTGGAATGTTTAGTGTGACCATAACAGTTTTATCAGGGCTTATCACGTTCTCATTACGACATGTAGTTTGTCTGCTGTCTGCGCTGGTGGTGGTCTCTTTCACAGGAGACCTGTTGTGGCTCTGCCATTGTCAATCCTCATCCTCAGCCTTCACCCGGAGACACAGCATTCCTCCTCTTTGTCCTCTTAACATAACAGGGTTCATCTCACACCCCCACTCTCCACTAATCTGCATGGGTGATTCTCCTCAGAGTGCGCTGCCATTTTTGTTCCCCCTGCTACTGCCTCTTGAGAGTGAGAGGTTCCATGCATTCCTGGAGTGGTTGGCCATTGAGGCTGTCCATTCAGGCCATTGGGTCCAGCTCTCATCTGGGCTGATGGATGGCCTGTCTGGGTTTATCTGAGCAGGACGGACGGTGCGCTGGCTGGTGCCCGGAGATTGTCACTCCTGAGTAGTTTATCAGGAGCCTACTTATAGAGCTGTCATCCTCTCGGAGCAGAGTTCCCAGGCACCTCGTCCACCCCCTGTCCTGTCCTGTTCTGTCACTCCACCAGACCATCCGCCCACGGCCTTGGCCTGCCTGCCTGTCGTCCTGGGGAACCCTTATTGTCTATCTCAAACTACTTCACCTCTGGGGAGTTAGATTCCCTGTTGTTAGGAGCTCTCTGTTGCCATGTTGTGTTAGTAACCAGCTCCAGACTATGTGTAGGGGTACACATGGTGGATGTAGGTACAGCAGACAAGCTTTGACTGTAGATTAATTGTCTTTCTTATTAATCAATCAAAATCACATGTTTTATTTGTCACATGCTTCGTAAATAACAGGTGTGGGCGAACAGTGAAAAGCTTACTTACAGGCCCTTACCAACAATGCAGAGAGAAAGAAAATATAGATGTCAGGATTTGGCCAGGGTTGTTCCGGTTTTTGGTCACTAGATGTCCCCATTGTGCCTTTTGACCTTTTGTTTTCCCTTGATCCCCATTATTATTTGCACCTGTGCCTCGTTTCCCCTGATTGTATTTAAACCCTTTGTTTTCCTCAGTCCTTTGCTCTGTGTTTGTATGTTAGCACCCAGCCCTAGTATTCTGTGAACTCTTGTTGATCCCGGTGGACGCTCTTGTGGAATTCTGTTTTTTGTTCTTGTTTATTTATTTTTGAGTATCTTTTGAGGCTTTTTGTGCTATACCTACCACCTTGTGGATTTACCTTTTTGTCTTGGAGGATTACCTTTGTTCTTGTGGAATTCCTTTTGAGGTTGTGGAGTTACATGTTTTTCTGAAGGACTTCACTTTTTACTTCATTAAATACACCGTCTCAAGTACTGCTGTGTCTGCCTCATCTTCTGGGTTCTGCCGACTATTCGTGGCTCAGTTGGTTAAGTGACTGTTTCTCACTCCAGAGACCCGGGTTCGTAACCGGGTCCTGACAGAAACACAGAGCCAAAAATGAACCCAGAGGCAGCCAGTTCCCAGGACCTTGTTGCCATGCTGTCCCACCACCAGGAGACTATCCAACGCCACGAAGCCGCCCTGGTTCAGCAAGAGGCCTTAATGGCTAGACATTCTCATCTTCTGTCGGAGATGCTGACTTCCATAAAGCAGATATCTGATCGACTTACCTCGGCAACAGTTCCCGTCCCAGTACCTCAGATTCACGTACCCATGGCAGTTAACCCTCTGGCTGAACCTCGTCTTCCACCTCCCCAACGGTTCTCAGGTGATCCAAGTGCTTGTAAAGGGTTTCTCACCCAATGTTCTCTCTCCTTCGAGCTGCAACCCTCGCCGCTCCCCACCGACCGGTCTAAGATCGCATATATCATCACCCTGCTGTCGGAAAAGCCCTGGTCTGGGCTACTGCTGTGTGGGATGCCCATAGTTCCTGCTGTGCCAGCTACTCTGCCTTTGCTGAGGAATTCAAACGAGTGTTTCAAGGCCCAAGCAGTGGTCCTGACTCAGCCAAACAGCTCCTGACTCTCCACCAAGGTCGGCGCAGCGTGACGGACTATGCCATCCAGTTCCGCACGGTGGCAGCAGCGAGTGGCTGGAACAACGAGGCGCTCACTGTGTGCTTTCTGAAAGGCCTTTCCGACACTATCCAAGATGAACTGGCCACTCGGGAACCACCGGACAATCTCGAGTCCCTGATCAAGTTGGCCTCACGCATTGACCAGCGTCTGAGAGAGAGAGAACTCAACCGTAGACCTCTAGCTCCTATCAGTCCCAGCTCCGAGTCCCCACCTTTATCCTCGCTGGCTCCACCGGAACCCATGCAGATTGGACGCATCTCCCAGGCTGAGAGAGACCGCCGGATGAGGGAGCGACGCTGTCTATATTGCGGCAAACCGGGCCATTTCCGTTCCACGTGTCCCGGGCTCCAGGGAAACGCTCTGTCCCGTACAGACCGGGGGGAACTGTAACGGGAAACATAACCTCCTCCCATCCGTCCAACTCCCGTCTGCTCATTCCAGTCACCCTTTCCTGGGACAACCACAAGCTTCACCTTCAAGCCTTGGTAGACTCTGGAGCCGCAGGTAACTTCATGGATGGTGTCTGGGCGAAGGAGAATGGCGTTCCCTCTGAACCTCTAAGTGACCCCATGAGGGTTACTACATTGGATGGAAGCCCTTTGGGATCTGGACTTGTCACTCATGTCACTACCTCCTTGCGACTTTCAGTTTCACAACACAAGGAATTGATGAACTTTCATTTGATCTCCTGTTCCGAGTTCCCTCTCGTCCTTGGATACCCCTGGCTTCACAGCCATAACCCTCACATCGACTGGTCTGTGGGCACTATCAAGCAGTGGGGTCCTACGTGCCAAGCTACATGTATTTTTCCGAATTCCCGAGTTCTACTCCCGAGTCTTTAGAATCCATCGACCTGACCCGAGTTCCCGAGTGTTACCATGACCTCAAACTGGTATTTAGCAAACAGAGGGCCACCATGCTACCACCCCATAGACCTTATGATTGCCCCATCGAACTGTTTCCGGGCACTTGCCCCCAGGGGTCGGATCTTTTCCCTATCTCCACCCGAACGAGCTGCTATGGATACCTACATCAAGGACGCTCTGGAAGCAGGCCTCATGCGTCCATCCACCTCCCGGCGGGAGCAGGGTTTTTCTTTGTGGCCAAAGACGGTGGATTACGTCCTGCATCGACTACCGGGGACTCAATGCCATAACCGTCCGTAACCGTTACCCGCTACCCCTTATGGCCACAGCCTTCGAGCTGCTCCAGGAAGCAGTTGTTTTCACTAAGCTTGACCTGCGGAACGCATACCATCTTGTGCGGATCAGACCTGGTGACGAGTGGAAGACCGCGTTCAACACGCCTACTGGTCACTATGAATACTTGGTGATGCCCTTCGGCCTGACCAACGCCCCAGCGGTGTTCCAAGCGCTCATAAACGATGTGCTTAGGGATATGCTTAACATATTTGTGTTTGTTTACTTGGATGACATCCTCATCTTTTCGAGCTCTCTTCAAGAACACACAAAGCATGTCAGACAAGTACTCAAACGCCTCCTAGACAGCCATCTGTACGTTAAGCCGGAAAATGTGAATTCCATTCATCCCGAGTACAATTCCTGGGATTTGTAGTGGAACCCGGTCGAGTCCAAATGGACCCCAGGAAGGTAGGGGCGGTAGCGGATTGGCCCACCCCAAATCCGTTAAGGAAGTTCAGCGTTTCCTGGGCTTCACAAACTTTTACCGCAAGTTCATCAAGAACTTCAGCTTGGTGGCAGCCCTCTCTCAGCTTTAACCAAGGGTGGCAATGCAAGGTTTTTGTGGGGAAGAGAAGCTGAGACGGCCTTCCAAGGACTCAAGCAGCGCGTCCTCTCTGCTCCCATCCTGATACTACCGACTACGGATGAACCGTTTGTGGTGGAGGTAGACGCCTCAGAGGTTGGTGTTGGAGCTGTCCTGTCTCAGAGGGGTGAAGACAAGAAGCTTCATCCGTGCGCTTTCTTCTCACACCGGCTTACCCCCCGGCTAAGAGGAACTACGATGTGGGGATCGTGAACTCCTAGCGGTTAAGATGGCATTGAAGGAATGGAGACACTGGCTCGAGGGGGCTTCTCACCCGTTTCAAGTGCTTACGGACCACAAAAATCTGGAGTATATCCAGCAGGCGAAGCGGTTGAACTCTAGACAAGCTAGATGGTCTCTTTTCTTCAATCGATTCCAGTTTATCCTCACCTATCGGCCCGGGTCGAAGAATCTCAAACCGGATGCCCTGTCCCGAGTCTACGCTCCTGCCATTCGAGATGACACGGACATGCCTGTCCTTCCTGCTGCTAAGACCGTGGCTCCGATTTCGTGGCAAGTTGAGGATACCGTGAGACGAGCTCAAGCTATCGAACCGGACCCGAAAGGGGGTCCTGCCAATCGGTTGTTTGTCCCCAAGGCAGTGAGGACTCAGGTCCTTCTGTGGGGGCACTCCTCTCGCCTCACCTGTCACCCGGGCGTAGGTCGCACCTTGGAGTTCATCCAGCGTAAGTTCTGGTGGCCTACCATAAGAGAAGACGTTGCCTCTTTCGTCAATGCCTGCCCCGTGTGCTGCCAGGGCAAATCTTCTCACCTCCGCCTCTCAAGGACTCCTTCACCCTTTACCTATTCCCCACAGACCCTGGTCCCATATCTCGTTGGACTTTATTACTGGCCTTCCTCCATCCCATGGCAATACTACTATCCTAGTCATAATCGACAGGTTTTCAAAGGCGGCCAGGTTCGTCCCTCTGACTAAGTTACCTTCTGCCAAGGAGCCGGCTGAGTTGGTAATTAATCATGTGTTCCGAGTCTTCGGCATTCCTCAAGATATGGTTTCTGACAGAGGTCCCCAGTTCGCCTCAAGGTTTTGGAAGGCCTTCTGCCAACTCATGGGTGCTTCTGCCAGTCTATCTTCAGGGTACCATCCGGAGTCCAACGGCCAAACAGAGAGGATGAATCAAGAGCTGGAAGCCACCCTCCGATGTATGACTCGTAACAACCCGTCCACATGGTCGCCCTTCATTGTTTGGGCCGAATACGCGCACAACACCTTGCGCTCCTCCTCCACTGGTATGTCCCCGCACGAGTGTCAGTTTGGCTATGCCCCTCCATTGTTCCCGGACCAGGAGGCAGAAGTCAGAGTGCCTTCAGCCTTGAAGTTCGTCAGACGCTGTCGGCTTATGTGGAGGAAGACCCGTCTTAATCTTATGCGTTCCTCACAGAGGTACCAACAACAAGCCAACAGACGTCGCCGTCCCGGGCCTACCCTGCGCCCCGGCCAGAGAGTCTGGCTCTCCACAAGAGACTTACCACTACGGGTGGAGTCTTGCAAGCTGTCCCAAAAATACATCGGTCCCTTTAAGGTTGCCAGGAGAGTTAACCCAGTTTCTTATCGCCTACACTTACCCAGATCCCTTAAGATTAATCCCACATTTCACATTTCCTTATTAAAACCTGTTTTTTCACCCCTTGTCCCGGCAGACAGACCTCCCCCTCCGCCTCGTGTCATTGGAGGCCAGCCGGCTTATACCGTCCATCGGATACTGGATTCCCGCCGGGTGCAGCGGTCCTGGCAGTATCTGGTGGACTGGGAAGGCTACGGTCCCGAGGAGCGCTCCTGGGTTCCTGCCAAAGACATACTGGACCCTGACCTCATTCGTCAGTTCAGGGCTCTCCACCCTGAGAGAGCTGGTAGGAACGTCAGGAGCCGTTCCTAGGGGGGGGATTCTGTCAGGATTTGGCCAGGGTTGTTCCGGTTTTTGGTCACTAGATGTCCCCATTGTGCCTTTTGACCTTTTGTTTTCCCTTGATCCCCATTATTATTTGCACCTGTGCCTCGTTTCCCCTGATTGTATTTAAACCCTTTGTTTTCCTCAGTCCTTTGCTCTGTGTTTGTATGTTAGCACCCAGCCCTAGTATTCTGTGAACTCTTGTTGATCCCGGTGGACGCTCTTGTGGAATTCTGTTTTTTGTTCTTGTTTATTTATTTTTGAGTATCTTTTGAGGCTTTTTGTGCTATACCTACCACCTTGTGGATTTATCTTTTTGTCTTGGAGGATTACCTTTGTTCTTGTGGAATTCCTTTTGAGGTTGTGGAGTTACATGTTTTTCTGAAGGACTTCACTTTTTACTTCATTAAATACACCGTCTCAAGTACTGCTGTGTCTGCCTCATCTTCTGGGTTCTGCCGACTATTCGTGGCTCAGTTGGTTAAGTGACTGTTTCTCACTCCAGAGACCCGGGTTCGTAACCGGGTCCTGACAATAGAATTATAAAAAGTAAAACACATAATAATAGGAGAAATTATAGATACACAATGATTAATAATAACTTGGGGTGTCAGTCCCGAGTCGATGTGCAGGGAGGGGTACAATGAGGTTTATATGTACATATAACTAGGAATAAAGTGACAGATAGTAAACAGTAGGAATGAAGAGTCAAGAAAATGTTGTGCAAAAAGGGTCAAAGCAGATCGTTCAGGTAGCATTTGGTTAACTATTGGTGGCAAAATCTGGTCAGGGTTCTCTTGGTTCCAGACTCGGTACCTTTTCCGTGCGGTAGCAGCGAGAAAAGTTTGTGACTTGGGTGGCTGGAGTCAATGTTTTTGGGGGAACTATTTAGGGCCTTCCTCTGACACCGCCTGGTATAGAGGTCCTGGATGGAAGGGAGCTCAGCCCCAGTGATGTACTGGGCCGTCCACACTGCCCTCTGTAGAGCCTTGCGTTCAAACACCAAGCAGCTGCCATACCAGGCTGTGATGCAGCCAGTCAAGATACTCTTAATGATGCAGCTGGTGCAATTTTTTTTTTTGAGGATCTGAGGGCCCATGCAAAATCTTTTCAGCCTCCTAATGTGGAAGAGGTGTTATAATGCCCTCTTCATGACTATGTTGGTATGTTTGGACCATGATAGATCCTTAGATCCTTAGATATGTGGACACCAAGGAACTTTAAGCTCTCAACCCTCTCAGCGTCGACTTGAATGGGAGCATGCTTGGCCCTCCGTTTCCTGTAGTTCATGGTCTGCTCCTTTGTCTTGCTGATGTTGAGGGAGAGGTTGTTGTCCTGGCACTGCCAGGTCTCTGACCTCCTCCCAATAGGCTGTCTAATCGTTGTCTGGGATTAGGCCTACCACTGGCAAATTTAATGATGGTGTTGGTGTTGTGCGCGACCATGCAGCGACCATGCAGTCATGGGTGTACAGGGATTACAGGTGGTGACTAAGCACGCACCCCTGAGGGGCCCACGTGTTGAGGGTCAGCGTGGAGGATGTGTTGTTTTCTACCCTCACCACATGGGGGTGTCCCGTCAGGATCCAGTTGCAGAGGGAGGTATGTAGTCCCAGGGTCCATAGCTTAGTGATGAGCTTGGAAGACCCTATGGCTTTGAATGCTGAGCTGTAGTCAATGAACAACATTCTCACGTAGGTGTTCCTTTTGTCCAAATTGGGAATGTGTGGAGTGCCATAGAGACTGCATCATCTGTAGATCTGTTGGGGCATGCGAATTGGAGTAGGTCCAGGGTAGAGGTCGACCGATTATGATTTTTCAACGCTGATACCGATTATTGGAGGACCAAAAAAGCCGATACCGATTAATCGGCCGATTTAATAAATAAAAATGTTTTATTTGTAATAATGACAATTACAACAATACTGAATTAACACTTATTTTAACTTAATATAATACATCGATAAAATCAATTTAGCCTCAAGTAGATAATGAAACATGTTCAATTTGGTTTAAATAATGCAAAAACAAAGTGTTGGAGAAGAACGTAAAAGTGCAATATGTGCCATGTAAGAAAGCTAACATTTCAGTTCCTTGCTCAGAACATGAGAACATATGAAAGCCTGTGGTTCCTTTTAACATGAGTCTTCAATATTCCCAGGTAAGAAGTTTTAGGTTGTAGTTATTATAGGACTATTTCCCTCTATACCATTTGTATTTCATTAACCTTTGACTATTGGATGTTCTTATAGGCACTTTAGTATTGCCAGTGTAACAGTATAGCTTCCGTCCCTCTCCTCGCTCCTCCCTGGGCTCGAACCAACAACACAACGACAACAGCCACCACATCAAAGCGTTACCCATGCAGAGCAAGGGAAACAACCACCCCACAAGGCTCAGAGCGAGTGAAGTTTGAAACGCTATTAGCGCGCGCTAACTAGCCAGCCATTTCACTTCAGTCTCACCAGCCTCATCTCGGGAGTTGATAGGTTTGAAGTCATAAACAGCGCAATGCTTGACACACAAGGAAGAGCTGCTGGCAAAACGCACGAAAGTGCTGTTTGAATGAATGTTTACGCGTCTGCTTCTGCCTACCACCCCTCAGTCAGATACTTAGATACTTGTATGCTTGTATGCTCAGTCAGATTATATGCAACACAGGACAAGCTAGATAATATCTAGTAATATCATCAACCATGTGTAGTTAACTAGTGATTATGATTGATTGTTTTTTATAAGATTAGTTTAATGCTAGCTAGCAACTTACCTTGGCTTACTGCATTTGCGTAACAGGCAGTCCCCTTGTGGAGTGCAACGAAAGAGAGGCAGGTCGTTATTGCGTTGGACTAGTTAACTGTAAGATTGCAAGATTGGATCCCCCGAGCTGAAAAGGTGAAAATCTGTCTTTCTGCCCCTGAACGAGGCAGTTAACCCACCGTTCCAAGGCCGTCATTGAAAATAAGAATGTGTTCTTAACTGACTTGCCTAGTTAAATAAAGATTAAATAAAGGTGTAAAAACAAAAAAATGGGCAAATCAGCAAACCAAAATACCGATTTCCGATTGTTATGAAAACTTGAAATCGGCCCTAATTAATCGGCCATTCTGATTAATCGGTCGACCTCTAGTCCAGGGTGTCTGGGATGATGGTGTTGATCTGAGCTACGGATGGGAGTGCTACGGGGCAATAGTCATTTATACAGGTTACCTTGGTGTTCTTTAGTACAAGGACTATTGGGGTCTGCTTGAAACATACTGCAAGATGGCGCCGACAGAGATGGTCGCCTCACTTCTAGTCCTTTGGAAACTATGCAGTATTTTTTTATGTATTATTGCTTACATTGTTAGTCCAGAAAATCTTAACTGTTATTACATACAGCTGGGAAGAACTATTTGATATCAGAGCGATGTCAACCTACCAGCACTACGACCAGGAATACAACTTTCCCGAAGCGGATCCTTTGTTCGAACCACCCAAGGCATTCAAACTGTATCCAGAAGCTGCCCCAAAACAACGTAGTCGCAGGAGACGGAGGTGCGCATACCACACACCGCTTAAAAGGATTTTACTCGCTAAAGTCCAGTCTCTAGAAAACAAGGAAGACAAAATTAGGGCTAGGGTTGTCTTCCAGAGAGACATCCAGGATTGTAACATACTCTGCTACACGGAAACATGGCTCTCTGAGTCGGTCCAGCCATCGGGATTCTTTGTGTGTCGCACTGACAGGAATAAACATCTCTCAGGGAAGAAGAAAGGCGGGGGTGTATGTTTCATGATTAACGACTCATGGTGTAATTGTAACAAGGAACACCACTGAATTCTATGTAAACTGGAAACCATATATCCGGAGGCTGCATTTATTGTAGCTGGCGATTTAAACAAAACAAATTTGAGAACAACGCTAACTAAATTCTATCAGCGTTTTGATTGTAGTACCCAAGCTGGCAAAACTCTGAATCGCTGCTAATCTATCTTCCGCGACGCATACAAGGCCATCCACCGCTCTCCCTTCGGCAAATCTGACCATGACTACATTTTGCAACTCCCCTACAATAGGCAGAAACTCAAAGCAGGATGTACCTAGGACCATTCAGTGCTGGTCTGACCAATTGGAATCCCCGCTTCAAGATTGTTTTGATCACGCTGACTGGGACATGTTCAGGGTAGCCTCAGAGAATAATCTAGATTTATACGCTGATTCAGTGAGTGAGTTTATAAGGAAGTGCATAGGAGATGTTGTTTCCTCTGTGACTATTAAAACCTACCCTAACTAGAAACCGTGGATGGATGGCGGCATTCGCGCAAAACTGAAAGTGTGAACCACTGCATTTAACCACGGCAAGATGACCGGGAATATGGCCGAACACAAACAGTGTAGTTAGGCAATCAAACAAGCTAAATGTCAGTATAGGGACACAGTAGAGTCGCAATTCAACTGCTCAGACACAAGAAATAAAGTTGAAGTCGGGAAGTTAACATACACTTGGGTTGGAGGCATTAAAACAAATTTTTCAACCACTCCACAAATTTCTTGTTAGCCTCTCTGGGATATTCAGGAAGGTAGCATCCCACCCCGCCAACAGCCAGTGAAAGTGCAAAATTCAAAACAACAAAAATCTCATAATTAAAATTCCTCAAGCATACAAGTATTTTACACCATTTTAAATATACAATTCTCGTTAATCCAGCCACAGTGTCTAATTTCAAAAATTATTATGTTAGGTCACCACCAAGTCATAGAAAAACACAGCCATTTTTCCAGCCAAAGAGAGGAGTCACAAAAAGCAAAAATATAGATCAAATTAATCACTAACCTTTGAGGATCTTCATCAGATGACAATCATAGGAATTCATGTTACACAATACATGTATGTTTTGTTCGATAAAGTGGATATTTATATCCAAAAATCTCATTTTACATTGGCGTGTTATGTTCAGTAGTTCCAAACATGCAGTGATTTTGCAGAGAGCCACATCAATTGACAGAAATACTCGTAATAAACATTGATAAAAAATACAACTATTATACACAGAACTTTAGATAAACTTCTCCTTAATGCAACCGCTGTGTCAGATTTCCAAAAAACTTTAAGGAAAAAGCACACCATGCAATAATCTGAGTACGGCGCTCAGAGACCAAAACAGCCAAAGAGATATCCGCCATGTTGTGTAGCCAACATTAGTCAGAAATAGCATTATAAATATTCACTTACCTTTGATGATCTTCATCAGAATGCACTCCCAGGAATTCCAGTTCCACAATAAATGTTTGATTTGTTCGATAAAGTTAATAATTTATGTGCAAATACCTTCCTTTGTTAGGGCGTTTGGTAAACAAAACCAAACACGCGTGCAAGTCCAGCCGAAAGGTCAGACGAAAAGTCCAAAAGGTTATATTACAGGTCGTAGAAACATTTCAAACTAAGTATAGAATCTATCTTTAGGATGTTTTTAACATAAATCTTCAATACTGTTCCAACCGGAGAATTCCTTTGTCTGTAGAAAAGCAATGGAACGCAAGCTAACTTTCACATGATCGCGCGTCACAAGCTCGTGGCAATCTGCCAGACACCTGGCTCAATCCCCTCTCATCCGCCCCACCTCACAGTAGAAGCATCAAACAAGGTTCTAAAGACTGTTGACATCTAGTGGAAGCCTTAGGAAGTGCAACATGACCAATATCTCACTGTATCATCAATAGGGAATCAGTTGAAAAACACCAACCTCACATTTCCCATTTCCTGGTTGGATTTTTTTCTCAGGTTTTCGCCTGCCATATGAGTTCTGTTATACCCACAGACATCATTCAAACAGTTTTAGAAACTTCAGAGTGTTTTCTATCCAGATATACTAATTATATGCATATTCCAGCTTTTACGGCTGAGTAGCAGGCAGTTTACTCTGGGCAACTTTTTCATCCAAGCTACTCAATACTGCCTCCCAGTCACCAAGAAGCTATTAACCTCTTAGAGCAAGGTGAGACGCTAGCGTGCCAACAGGAAATGCAAATGCGCAACGCCAATAGTACTCGCTAAAACGCAAACTTTTTTTTTAAACAACTTGGAAAATTCCAGAAAATTATGAAATGGCTTTAAAAGCTTCGGATAGGCTAATTGATATCATTTGAGTCAATTGTAGGTGTACCTGTGGATGTATTTCAAGGCCTACCTTCAATCTCAGTGCCTCTTTGCTTGACATCATGGTAAAATTCCATGATGTCCATGCTAGGTAAAGCTCCGCCTTATCTCAGTTCACTGGTCACGATGGTAACACCCATCCGTAGCACGCGCTCCAGCAGGTGTATCTCACTGATCATCCCTAAATCCCTAACACCTCATTTGGCCGCCTTTCGTTCCAGTTCTCTGCTGCCTGTGACTGGAACGAATTGCAAAAATTGCTGAAGTTGGAGACTTTTATCTCCCTCACCAACTTCAAACATCTGCTATCTGAGCAGCTAACCGATCGCTGCAGCTGTACATAGTCTATCGGTAAATAGCCCACCAAATTTTACCTACCTCATCCCCATACTGTTTATATTTATTTACTTTTCTGCTTTTTTGCACATCAATATCTCTACCTGTACATGACCATCTGATCATTTATCACTCCAGTGTTAATCTGCAAAATTGTAATTATTCGCCTACCTCCTCATGCCTTTTGCACACAATGTATATAGACTCTTTTCTTTCTACTGTGTTATTGACTTGTTAATTGTTTACTCCATGTATAACTCTGTGTTGTCTGTTCACACTGCTATGCTTTATCTTGGCCAGGTCGCAGTTGCAAATGAGAACTTGTTCTCAACTAGCCTACATGGTTAAATAAAGGTGGAAAAAAATATATATATATATATATATATATATATATATAAATCAGCCAAGACCTCAGAAACAAATTGTAGACCTCCACAAGACTGGTTCATCCTTGGGAGCAGTTTTCAAATGCCTGAAGGTACTACGTCAATCTGTACAAACAATAGTTCACAAGTATGAACACCATGGGACCACGCAGCTGTCTTACCGCTCAGGAAGGAGACACGTTCCGTCTCCTATAGATGAATGTACTTTGGTGCGAAAGTACAAATCAATCCCAGAACATCAGCAAAGGACCTTGTGAATGTGCTGGAGGAAACAGGTTCAAAAGTATCTATATCCACAGTAAAACGAGTCCTATATCGACATAACTTGAAAGGCCACTCAGCAAGGAAGAAGCCACTGCTCCAAAACCGCCGTAAAAAAAGCCAGACTACGGTTTGCAACTGCACATGGGGACAAAGACCGTACTTTTTTGAGAAATGTCTTCTGGTCTGATGAAACAAAAATGGAACTGTTTGGCCATAATGACCATCGTTGTGTTTGGAGGAAAAAGGGGAAGGCTTGCAAGCCGAAGAACACCTTCCCAACCGTGAAGCACAGGGGTGGCAGCATCATGTTATGGGGGTGATTTGCTGCAGGAGGGACTGGTGCACTTCACAAAATAGATGGCATCATGAGGTCGGAAAATTATGTGGATATATTGAAGCGACATCAGGCAGGAAGTTAAAGCTTGGTCGCAAATGGGTCTTCCAAATGGACAGTGACCCCAAGCATACTTCCAAAGTTGTGGCAAAATGGCTTAATTAAGGACAACAAAGTCAAGGTATTGGAGTGGTCAACCCAAAGCCCTGACCTCAATCCCATAGAAAATCTGTGGGAAGAACTGAAAAAGCCTCTGCGAGCAAGGAGGCCTACAAACCGGATTCAGCTTCACCAGGAGAAATCGGCCAAAATTCACCCAACTTATTGTGGGAAGCTTGTGGAAGGCTACCCAGAATATTTGACCCAAGTTAAACCATTAAAGGCATTGCTACCAAATACTAATTGAGTGTATGTTAACTTCTGACACTCTGGGCATGTGATGAAAGAAATAAAAGCTGAAATAAATCATTCTCTCCGCCATTATTCTAAGATTTCGCATTCTTAAAATAAAGGAGTGATCCTAACTGACCTAAAACAGAGAATTTTTACTAGGATTAAATGTCAGGAATTGTGTTTAAATGTATTTGGCAAAGGTGTATGTAAAGTTCCGAATTCAACTGTATGTGGCAAGGTCTTACAGGCAGTCCCGAACTGCAAAAAGAAAACCAGCCACGTCACGGACACAGTCTTGCTTCCAGACAAAATAAGCACCTTCTTTGCCCGCTTTGAGGACGTTGCCCGCTACCAAGGACTGCGCCCCCCACCCATCTCCTTCTCCCTGGCCGACGTGAGTAAGACATTTAAACGTGTTAACCCTCGCAAGGCTGCCGGCCCAGATGGCATCCCTAGCTTCGTCCTCATAGCATGCGCAGACCAGCTGGCTGGTGTGTTTACGGACATATTCAATCGCTCCCTATCCCATCTGGACAAGAGGAATACCTATGTAGGAATGCTGTTCAATGACTACAGCTCAGCATTCAACACCATAGTACCGTCCAAGCTCATCGTTAAGCTTGAGGCCCTGGGTCTCAACCCCGCCTTGTGCGATTGGGTCCTGGACTTCCTGACGGGCCGCCCCCAGATGGTGAAGGTATGAAACAACATCTCCACTTTGCTGATCTTCAACACTGGGGCCCCACAATGGTGCGTGCTCAGCCCCCTCCTGTACTCCCTGTTCACCCATGACTGCTGGGCCATTCACGACTCCATCTCGATCATCAAGTTTGCAGACGACACAACAGTAGTAAGTTTGATCACCAACAACGACGAGACAAGCTATAGGGAGGAGTTGAGGTCACTCAGAGTGTGGTGTCAGGAAAACAACCTCTCACCCAACGTCAACAAAACAAAGGAGATGATCGTGGACTTCAGAAAACAACAGAGGGAGCACCCCCCTATCCACATTGATGGCAAAGGTAGAAAGCTTCATGTTCCACGCCATACACATCACGGACAAACTGAAATGGTCTACCCACACAGACAGTGTTGTAAGTCGCTCTGGATAAGAGCGTCTGCTAAATGACTTAAATGTAAATGTAAATGGTGAAGGAGGCTGAAGAAACTTTTACAGATGCAGAATTCAGAGCATCCTGTCGGTCTGTATCACCGCCTGGTACGGCAACTGCACCGCGCACAACCATAGGGCTCTCCAGAGGGTGGTGCGGTCTGCACAACGCATCACTGGGGGCAAACTACCTGCCCTCCAGGACACATACAGCACCCAATGTCACAGGAAGGCCAACAAGATCATCAAGGTCAACAATCACCCAAGCCACTGCCTGTTCACTCTGCTACCATCCAGAAGGCGAGGTCAGTACAGGTGCATCAAAGCTGGGACCGAGAGACTGCAAAAATGTACTCTTTGCATCAACTTCATGTAATTGTCAATAAAAGCCTTTGACACTTACGAAAAGCTTGTAATTACACTTCAGAATTCCATAGTAAATCTGACAAAAATATCTAAAGACACTGAAGCAGCAAATTTTGTGGAAATTAATATTTGTGTCATTCTCAAAACTTTTGGCCACGACTGTAGGTGTTTGCAGAGGAAAATGCCAGTTAAAAGTCACTGCTACAATGACAGCAGAGATCATGCATATTATTCAGACCACCTTGGAATAACTTTTATTCATTTTCAGAGAGCCAAGACCTTTATGGATGAAGAAGAGGGTGGCAGTTTTTGAAATGTCTCCCCCAAGGCTGAGCCGTGTAACAGCTTGCCATGAATCCCCGGCAGAGTTCATTTCTTTTCAGAATTTTATGATTGACCACTGGAGGACTCTGTCTTTCACATTGTTGTGTTTTGCTTTTGTGCGACTGTCTGACAGGGACAGTGACATAGAACAAGTTTTTTGTCTTCTTTGTAACCACAGACAGTCAGCACATGTTTATTTTGCCTATTGCATTTAACTGTGTTAATGTTCACAAATAGTTGCACTGTTTTTACACTGACACTGACTGCATGGTCTAATGTACTCTTCCCTCATTTCTACTGAATTAGAGAGAGAGAGAGAAAAAAAAAACTGTGTGTGTGTGTGTGTGTGTGTGTGTGTGTGTGTGTGTGTGTGTGTGTGTGTGTGTGTGTGTGTGTGTGTGTGTGTGAATGAGAAAGGAGGATATTATGCTCTGAATGCCTTGCTTGTTTGATGTGGTAGTCAGAATAATGTGAGTGAGGTAAGTGATTGGACAGCTCTTTCTCTCAGTCTCTGATTCAGGTTTAGGAGGATCAGATAAGGATAGATCATCACCGGTGGATCTCACCACGGGTTCTGCTGCCAATCAGAATAACTAATAAACATCCTGTTCTCTGGAATGTAAGGACCTATCAACTGTAGCCGTCTCCCTTTCTGTTCAGTTTCCTAGTCTGTACCCACTGTGCAAACACTGGTTGACTATATGTTGTCTCCACGTCATTTTAATGAAATTACGTTGAACCAATGTGGAATAGACGTTGAATTGACGTCTGTGCCCAATGGGTATACATGGGGTAGACTGGATAAAGTTCACTGGACCAGAGTAAACGATCTCTTCTATTTTGAGGGTGTCATTACAAGCGATACACAAAACATAATTGCTAATATATTTGTTATTCCATTTAATTTGCAGCACACAAAAGGAATTATCTTGTGAGCAACAGTAGTGGAAAAAGTACTCTAATTTCATACTTGAGTAAAAGTAAAGAAACCTTAATAGAAAGTGAGTGTTATGTTCTGTTAATTACTGATGTCCCCTTTAAGAATGGAGCAGCCTTGGTCATGTGCAGGTTGTTCTATGTTATTCTGGTACTAACCCGTTTTAGTAAATGTGAAGCTCCAGTTCAATTCCTTGTATTCAGAGTCTTTCTTATTATATAAATAAGTATTATGAGCTAAGACACTACAGTGAGAGTCACTCAGTAAAATACTACTTGTGTAAAAGTGAACTGAAATATACTTAACCATCAAAAGTAAATTCAATCGCAGAAATATACTCAAGTATAAAAAGTAAAAGTATGAATCATTTCAAATGACTTATATTAAGCCAATCAGATGGCACAATTGTTTTGTTTTTGATATATTTACGGATAGCCAGGGGCACACTCCAACCCTTAGACATAATTTACAAACAAAAGGTGTGTTTAGTGAGTCCGCCAGATCAGAGGCAGTAGGAAAGACCAGAGATGTTCTCTTGATAAGTGTGTCAATTTGACCATTTTCCTGTCCTGCTAAGCATTCAAAATATAACAAGTACTTTTGGGTGCCAGGGAAAATGTATGGAGTAAAAAGTACATTATTGTCTTTAGGAATATAGTGAATAAAAGTAAAAGTAGTTAAAAATATCAATAGTAAAGTACATACTTCAAAGTACTACTTAAGTAGTACTTTTAAGTATTTTAACGCAAATCCAAACAAATAAAAATAAAGGAAAAAAATAAATATATAAATATTACAACGAGCAATGTCAGAATCTGGAATATAAATATACTGTACGTGTACAGTATACGATGGTGAGTGTACAGACATTATGAAGCCTGTAAGGGGGTGCGTACTGGCGGCAGAGAAGTCAGGCACAGGAGAGCAAAAACTGTGTTACAACGGCACAGTTTAATAATAAATATCACCGTAAACAAAACAATCAATACAATGGGTACAAAACCCGTCGCACACCAGACATAATGTGCACAAGCACTTACAATAAACAATTCCGGACAAGGACATGGGGGGAACAGAGGGTTAAATACACAACATGTAATCCTGGGATTGAAACCAGGTGTGTGGGAAGACAAGACAAAACAAATGGAAAATAAAAAGTGGATCAATGATGGCTAGAAGACCGGCGACGTCTACCGCCGAACGCCGCCTGAACAAGGAGATGATCCAACTTCGGCGGAAGTCGTGACAAAGCCGTACTGTCTCCGCCTTCTAGATGGCAGCAACTTGAAAGTGATGTCAATATTTAGCCTAATAATCTAGCTGTTATATCATTTGGTTATCTCTAGTTTTCATTTAAAAGAAAGGTATCCTTGCTTCACTTGTTTATTTTGTTGGTGGACTTATACTTTACACACAGATTTCCTGTGACATGGGAGGGCAAACGTGATCTAGCACCGCACTTAGCTGTTCAATGAGTGGTCTGAGGCAGGCGTTTAGGTTATGAAGTGCAACTTTAATAAAGACGGTTTTGGGAAATGGGTCGGAAATGTAAAGATGCTCTTACGGAGGTTCCATGATGACCTTAGCCTTGAAGGGATACTTCGGTATTTTGTCAATGAGGCCCTTTATCTACTTAGTGGATACCATTTTTATGTCTCTGTTTCCAGTATGAAGGCAGTTAAAGGTAGTTTTGGGAGCCAATGCTAACTAGCATTGGAGTAATGACTGGAAGTCTATGGGGATTAGCATGCTAGCAGATACCCATAGACTTCCAGACATTGCGGTACCTCTTACTTCCTTCATACTGGCCACAGAGACATAAAAAATGGTATACACAAGGTCATCTGACTCTGGGGAAGTAAATAAAGGGCCTCATTGCCAAAATACCGAAGTATCCCTTTAAGATCATCATGCTCAAGTGGCAATTTTGCTCGCATGTAAATGAGGATGAGTCAGGCTTGGCAGAGATAAACATAAGGATCCCTGCATTTAAACACATCCACTGTGCAGTTAATCATTGTGCCAGGTGACTTCAAAAGGCTTGTGTAGTACATACAGTACATATCCATTATGGATGAGCATCGTTAAATCAGGTGCTGCGAAGTGGACCTCTTAGATGCTTCGTTATTGCTTTCCAGCAATAGCATCTTCCATCGAAGGCACCTAAATCATTATGGCAGAATGGTTACACTCGAGTTAGTCCCACTTCCTTATATTAGTCCGATTCAGATTGCTGTCTGGTCTCTGCCAGTTGTTTGTACGAAGCTTCTGCCAGATACAGCTCAGTTTGGTGAGGATACAGTACAGTACCCTGTGACACATCACAAAGCAGACCCTGGTAAATGTTCAAAAACACTATCTCACATACAGTCAGACTGATATGTTAGTCAGGATGTCAATGTACTATATTTGTGAGAGAGATTGAGTCCAGGACAGAGTTTGCGTCTGCACCATTGTCTCCTTTTTATTTTACCTTTATTTAACCAGGCAAGTCAGTTAAGAACAAATTATTATTATTAACAAATCTTATTAATTATTAACAAATCTTATTTTCAATGACGGCCTAGGAACAGTGGGTTAACTGCCTGTTCAGGGACAGAACGACAGATTTGTACCTTGTCAGCTCGGGGGTTTGAACTTGCAACCTTGCGGTTACTAGTCCAACACTCTAACCACTAGGCTAACCACTAGGCTACCCTGCCGCCCCATCTAACCTGATTCAGACAGTATGCTTTCAATATTGTGTCATCTCTGAAGAGGAGAGATTTATGAGGGCTCTCTCTGGTCCTGGGGCCACTGAAAGATCTAGAGAGAAGGAATTATCCACATCCTGATATCATCTCAAGGGGAAAGTGGAGATGTCACACAAAACATCATCGGGAATTAAACTGTTCCATATACCGGTACTGTAACTTCCTGCTCTGCTTTGGCAGAGAATGTATGTCAGGGTAGAGGTGAAGCTAGAGGTGAAGCTAGAGGTGAAGCTAGGATGATTGAGAGTGGGAAAGTGTAAGTATATGGGGCAGAGGGAGGTACACTGGGAGAGACTGTGCAGCTCATATTTGAAAGATGCTCTGTTTTCCAGGCAGAGTAGATTATTTCTGAGTTATTACAGTGTGAAGAATGACACTTTGTCTTTTTTTAGGTTCATTGGGTCCTTCATAAAAAACAACAACAGAATAGCTGTTTTAATTTCGCTGAGAGTTGAGTGATGCCTGCTGGACCGTAGGGTCCCTGTGCTCCTGTGCTTGCTGCTCCTACTGATAGATTTTGAGCTGATCCGGGACCTGACGTCCTTATGACAGTTGCTAAACCTATTATAATATAGGCCCACTATAATACACAGTTAATGCATATACTATGCTCTAATTTCTGGCTGTGCTATGTATGGAAGTCTGAATTGTTTGCTGGGCTAATAGTGATTGTGTGCTCTGGTTTAGTCCATTGTATCTTTGTACAGGTGAAAACCCGTAACAGACGTGGACAGTTGGTCATGGGCCTGCTGGTTATATAACCATCTTCAATAGCAGTATAGCGCCATGGGTGACCATGTAATTGTTTCCGTAATTGAACTTATGAAGACTAATGTCTCCTGTTGATGTATGATATCGCTCTTGGTCAGTTCAATATTTTGCACATCATTTTGATATACTGGACCATTCTACAATAAGCGGCTCTGTCATTAGAGGAGAATTGCCCCATGGGTAGATGGATATCAAGTCTGAGAGTTAGTTGAGGACCAAACCAAACCCAGAAAAGGGCTTCTTAAGAAGAATATTACTTTAGTGACCATGATAAATATAACTGTGCATCACTTTATTTTTCTCATCGTATAAACGATTATTAATATCTCAATGTTGCTTGTGTGAGTTTAGTATTGAAAAAGGGGGCTACAGTATGTTAATGAGGCGCTTGTCAAATGCATCCATAATGCTGAGTACTAGAGCCGCCTGCCCTATCGACCAAACCCTCCCTAACCCGGACAACGCTAGGCCAATTGTGCGTCGCCCCACAGACCTCCGGTTACGACAGAGCCTCGGCGCGAACCCAGAGTCTCTAGTGGCACAGCTTGCGCTGCAGTACAGCGCCTTTGACAAAGTTCATTTGCCTCTTTGCTTTCAGAAAGGATCACTTCACTCAGTAGTATGACAGTGGTGGGAGTCTGGCAGGGGGCAAAATGCAAACCTTCCCCTCCCTCCAGTCCATTAAGCTCAGAAAGCTATTACCTCCATTTTGAGTTGACAGCAGAGAAATGTCTCCACTCTGCCCCAGAGAGGACTTGCACAATAAAGAACAGTGTAGTTTTAGCAGGGCGAGCGCTGTAGCTTTTATACATTAGCTCTTTGTATCTCACAAATGTCGTTTTTCCTACGTCGAAGAGCTGGAGGCTCCCCAGTGACACAACAGAATAATAAATCATCTGGATAGCTTTGTCTATGGAAACTCAAGTCCTCCTGATGATGATGATGATGATGATGATGATGATGATGAATAAAGTTGAACTTCCGTGGCAGAGGAAGTTTTTATAAGGTGGTTTTGCCTTTGCTGCCTTGTCTTATGTACGCTTCACAAATAATTATCATGTGTCATGTTAATGTGATGAGTTTATTTTGCCTGAATTAGCAGATTGGATGGACAACTGGATGGAATTATGTGTGTTAAGTACTCAATCGAATTCAGCAATGTGAGTGTTTCAATTAGTGATCTTAGAAACTTAGATGTTTATAGATACTGGAGATTTTGAAAGGACTATAGGTTACATATACAGATCTATTCTAAGATACAGTTTTGCCAGGGGAAACAACGTTTAAAGGGATACTTCAGGATTTTGGCAATGAGGCCCTTTATCTACTTCCCCAGAGTCAGATGAACTCATGGATACCATTGTTATGTCTCTGCATGCAGCTTGAAGGAAGTTGCTAACTAGCACTAAGGGCAATTTCTAACTAGCGTTGGTGCAATAATGGAAGTTTAGCACATACCATCGACTTCCAGTCATTGTGCTAACGCTAGTTAGCATTGGCACGCAAAACTACCTCTAACTTCCTTCATACTGGATGCAGAGACATAACAATGGCATCCACGTGTTCATCTGACTCTGGGGAGGTATCCCTTTAAGCAGCCCAAATATTTGCTTTATTAAGACGTTGCCTAAATGGATGAAAGGGTTCATTCATTTGCCTGAGGCTCTTTTATGTGTTTGAGCTTGAAGGTGTCTGTTTTCATTTGTCTCGTTGTCAATGAACCTTTTATGTTTTATGCATATATTAAAATATTTTTCAAAGCATTGTGCCATGATCATAATGAACAAAGTTGGTCTCAAACCAGTAGCGTTTCAGTGTCACATATTTAGTATAAGTAAGCATTTTGAGCTCCCCAAGTGGCACAGCTGTCTAAGGCAGTGCATCTCAGTGCTAGAGGCATCACTAGAGACCTTGGTTAGATTCCAGGCTATATCACTACCAGCCATGATTGGAAACACAATAGGGCGGCACACAATTGGCCCAGCGTCGTCCGGTTTAGGGTTTGGCCGGGGTAGGCCGTCATTGTAAATAAGAATTTGTTCTTAACTGACTCCCCTAGTTAAATAATGTTTAAAAACATTTTTTTTAAGCATTTCACGTTAAGGTCTACTACACCTGTTGTATTCGCCACATGTAACAAATATTTGATTTGATTTTGATTTGAATGCTCTGTATTTATCGAATGTACTTCATTGCCAATACCCCCACTCCCCAACAATTAGTTTTGTGATAATGGAACACCTCCATGATGACAGTGTCCACTACCAAAGGGCAGAAATAATTACCATCACCAATACAAACCAAATCACCTGTCACCATTCTCTCCCCGACGGCATCTTGAGACTGAGGCCGTGTCTTCATGTGTCTGTCCACAAACTGTCTCATGTAACCTGGCAGAATGCACTGCCACTGCCACCCTCTGCCAAGGTGACCTGTCACCACAAGCTTTTACACAGGTTCTCAAATGGGCCAAATGTTGCCCAGGGAAGCTGTAAATGTGTTAACATTATGCCCACTGGACACACTGACAGTGTGCTGCATGGGGCCTGATTACTGTCACCACCACCTGTTCCTATGGCCTATCACTTACGGTCTGTCCCTAGCTACCACAGTGGCTCTGCAGCCCCATCCTCCAGGACTCTCAGTCATTTTAGTGGCAACAGGGTGGCATTACCATACTGGGAGGCCAGGCCAGGAGACAACAGGTGATCCACTTTACATTAAACAATGACAGCCTGATAACTGTCACAGCCAAGCAGAATGACGGACAGGCACCTTCGCCTTGGAAGATGTGCAGTTGCGTGATGAATAGGCCTACACATGCACACCAGGGAGTCAGGTTGGGAGAATGTACAGGCAGGGGTTTTCAAAGCTAAATGATTTCATAAATGCTGTTGTTTTTTTAGTTCATGAACTCTTGTTCTCATGTTGTATAACAGCTAATTATAACTATATTAGTGAGTAATGTATGTTTACAAAAGTGATTTTTCTCTTAACTAGAGGCCGTAGGAGGATACCTGGATAGTGTGTGTTATTTATTATCAACGAGGCAATTGACTGCATCATTAAACTGCTTGTCAGTTTTGATTATTTATATTTTTCTTTTTCCTCTGTAGTTCAAAGGGATTCTCCTCTTTAATAAGCAATTCATCTGATTGCACTTTCTGCTGAAAGAGTAGCATTTAATCTTTCTGTCATCATGTGTTTTTTTTTGTATGGGTGTTACCGGAATTTGTTTTGTGGAAGAAATGAGAGCTTGAATTGAAGGCAAATCTCTCTCTATAGTCTCGCTCTCCCGCAACAGGCAACAGAAGCATGTTCATTCTGAGGCATGTTGCTCTGGTTGGTGGACCTCTCTCCTTTAGCAGAGCCACTGTAATGAGCAGTATATCATTCAAACCGTTAGCCTACTAGACGATCTTGTTCATATCATCGTTAGAATCATCCTCATCCTCTCATTCAGACTGGATGTCATTAGCTGTGGTGATGAAGATGACAGGAATGATGACTCACGCCGCATCTCTATGATTCTACTACACAGTCTCAGGGCTCACAGAGATACTCTGTGTGTCGCCCTCTCTCTTTCTACTCTTTCTATTTGTACTTTCTCCCTTCTCTCTCTCTCTCTCTCTCTCTCTCTCTCTCTCTCTCTCTCTCGCTCTCTCTCTCAATCAATTGTGTCTCCCGTCAGCATGTCTTTGGCAGGGGTTCAAGGGTCAGACAACCTAAAGTGTTCAAAGGTCACAGGTTGGCACTACCATAATGCTCGCAAGTTGGCACTCCTCAATCACTTAAGGGTGGAGCTAGGGTGGGCTAGAGGGGGGAAAGTAAAGAGAGTATTTCAGTCCATTTTTGGCTCTGTCCTTCTGCCACGATACCAGGGTCTGGGGCCGATGTCATACTGTACTGGCAGCAGCTGTCGAGAGTGCTATCACTGTGAACCGTTGAGCCAAGCCAACCAGGCTGTCCATTATAGACTCTTACCTCACAGAGGCTGGGTTATGAAAATATCAGTGCTGTTTATGCATTCGCATAAGGGCCGAGCTCCGATGAGCTATATTGAGCGTGTCGATAGGCCTTTGCAGTCGAAAACATGTCAGCAGACTAATGATTGCATGAGAAAGAAATCCATCATTGCAAAACAGGGAAATGTGTACTTTTGAAGGTTTGGACTTGTCTAATTAGTCCAAAGGTGCATGTACAGTCAGCCATCTTTTTTTCCACTGCTGAAATTCACATGCTCCCACCAGACATCCTTCATTGAAGGTTGACCTCACTCTCATTTTATTTTCACTGTACTGGAGCATATCCCATAAACCTCCACAGCCTGCCTCTCACTAGAGGAGAGAGAGGAAGGGAATCTGTAAGTGGCTCGGAGTTACTCTCTGTATCAAGGTAATTGTGTCAGAACAGAAGCATTTCTCTAAATGATCTACCAGGGTTAAGTAGCCATGGAAGCCAATTTCAGAGAGAAAGAGAGAGAGAAAGGCCCATAAGTCACATTGTACATAAAAGAGAGATACGTGGGACAGTAAAGGAATTAGTTCCAAAAATACCCCTCTTCAGTAGTTATAATGGAGCAGTGCTTTCCCTCAGTCCTCCTTGCCTCCACTTTCAGAGGTACGCCTTTGAAATCCTGCAGACTTTCACTCCACCCTTCCTGATCCTGCAGCTTCCCTAACTAATTAGTGTCAGTAGCATCACCTCCCCCTGTCAATGATCTCTTTATGTAGCACCCTTCACATCTCAGCCTGATCTCTGAATAAATGTCAGTTTTTCAGCGATTTTCTTTGTCCTGTCGAATCAGAAAAACAACTTCTGTTTCACAGAAGGCTGGTGTTGTGACTCGGTTGCATGTTGATCCACCTTCAGTCCCTTGTCTAAAGTTTCCACATAAACAACTCGGACAGGCACGTGCCCTCACAACACAGCTAACCATAAATTCCCCAGGGGTTGATCTCAGGGCCTCAGCCCTGTCAGCCCTGTCAGCCCTGGGAGTGAAGCTGGGTTGTCAGGGAGATGAGTAATAGACATGTGGGGGGGGTGCTGTGAGACTGCTGAGGGTCCAGCAAGGGGCACATTGACAACAATAGCCTATTGTCTCCACAGGCCATTATGGGGAGAGATGTAACCAGAACAGGGTAGCATGGAGAGTAAGTAGACCCTAGGGCCTGACTAGCTAGCGTATCCATAATGCTGAGTACTAGAGCTGCCTGCCCTTTACTGTGAGGCTCTGTAATGTGTGCGTGTGCGCCTGCGCGTGTTTTCCTGTGTGTGCCTGCCTATGTATGTGAGGGGGTTAGAGGGGAGGCTCATGGACAGGGACCTGCACTCTCAGCTAAGTCGTGAGGGTCAGTATTAATTTATAACAGAACAGGACCTAACCTTTTGGGGGACCTAAGCAAGATTTGGTTGGGCCCTAAGCAAGATTTGATTTGGAAAGCCATAGTCAATCAATCAACAAAACAATAATGCTAAATCCCTGAAAAAATAAACTCATATTCGTCTTTAACTTACAATATGTAGATACTATGTGATTAGCAAGGTTCAGAATGTATGTGAAAAATCACAGCACAGTTGTGAAAAATATATGGTACAGGGAAATCATAAGAGGACAGTTACCGAGATAGGTGGGATAGACAGAATAGATGAGGGGTGGGTTTAAAAGCTCATGATCTATAATGTGTTTAAGTACTATCTATCCAGATGCAATGTACAGTATATCAAATAGCTATATTCTTGCTATGTAACTACTGTGTACATTTTATTTGCCATGTATGTGAAATGTGTGTAGAATGTAGAGAAAAATCTGTAAAAAAAAGTTAAATTTGTCCTCCTCCTCCTCCGAAGAAGATGGGCCAATAAATAAATACAATAATAGTTGTATCAGGTTTTCAACCTTGGTGGTTGGAACGTGGGTGATCTGACCTTGGGGCACATACACCATACTGTATCCTGTTCCTGTTCCAGTATGTGATCCGGTTGGATACCCACCTGCCCCTCCCATCTTGTCCTGTTCATCTGGAGGTAATGCATGGGGTGTTTTCATTACCACAGAGTAATGTTACAGAACAGAGGTAGTTGGCTCTTTGTTTGTGACTGGGTTCATGTGGGCCCTATAAGGCACCAGGACAGCTGCCGAGGTATAAATAAATCATGAGGAGTAACTGGAGCAGGCTTTCCTCTCCTCAGTGATGCTCACTCATATCCTGCCGCCTGAGTTCATGGAAGCCTGGCACTGTTGGTCACCTCTCTGTGCTCTGGACTCCTTGATAACATGGGAACTCAGGAAACTCAAGGTTTCAGACAGTGTCTTCTGACTGAATTATGCATACGTGTCTGTCTGTCTCTTCCCTTTGTTTACTCAGTATGTGTCACATGGCCACCAAAGGTCAAGGACCCATGTTCTGCAGACAATCACACCAGCTGTTTCCATGTGTTAGTATTTTATCATTTGTTTACATTATTGACCAAACATCAATCTTATTTTCTTATTTGATCAGCTTAGATAATTATATCTACTCGGCACCAAACAACATCTTAGCAACATCTGAAGTTCGCCTGGAACAGAGATGAACTGATTGTAAGAGCTGATTTCCATGCCAGGCAATTATCATTGAAATCTTACTCTGCTCGGCTTGGTTTTATGTATATAGTTTCCTCATCACCTTGCATGCTATTTCATGATGTTATTAAATGATTGTTATGGGAAGACAGTCTTTTTTCACGGACCATGGAGTGAGCCCGATGAGCATATAAACTCTGAAAGCACTGTACTGCTGTGAACCAAGCATATGGATGTAGTTGTAGCTATTGGTGTATGAAATGTGGCTTTATTTGTCCCCTGTACCCGTGATTACACTCTGGGGTGGAGCATTGAACAGGAACTGTTTTCAGTAAGGCTTTTTTAGGCTGGAGGGCCATGCAGTGCAATTTTACTTTATTAAGCCTTAAACTCAGAGCAGAGAAAATATTGGATTTCTCTCATACTGAGGAACTGGTGCCAAGCATGATTAAGTTGGGCCCGTTAAAAAAAGATCCCATAGTGTGTAGGACACGCACGCACGCACGCACGCACACACACACACACACACACACACACACACACACACACACACACACACACACACACACACACAGATGGTTGAAAGCACAAGCAGTCAATGAAGACCAGTGAAATACTTTTCTATGACTTTGTCAAACTGTTTCATTTGGTGATTATATCAGATTTCTTTGTTATTTTGCCCCACCTACTCTATGAAGTTGTGGAACTGTTTTGCTGGCCTTGTGGATTGAAGTATGACTTTATTTTGAGAAAATACCTTTCGTTGATCACTGATTCTCCCCTGTGTCTGTGTTGTGTCACAGTTGCGTGCCTGTGCTCTGTCTCCTACCCACAAACCCCTCTGTTTCATTGCCTTTCCGTCTCTTGCCTCCAGACTGCAGCAACAGGGGGTTCAGGGTATTGACCTTTACCTGCTGACAGGAATCTGCAATAAAAGTCCCCAGTCCCTAGGAGAACAAGCTTCTAGCTGAAAAAGCTTTTCAGGTCCGCCAACAAACCCATTCAAGACTGAGCACCATGTTCCTCCCCCCCAAATATCTATAATATGCATGTCGGTGCCCTCGCCAAACCCCTTCATATGTCTTTTTAGTACACCACTGTTCTAGACTAAACAGAGATGGTCACAGAATATTGTCTTTGTCTGTCTAAATAGGGAGTTTCATATGGATTCTCAGACTTTGGCAGCATGGTCAGCAATTACTGGCATCATATAAAAGACTCACATATTTTATATAGTAGCTTTCACACAACGGGGCGAAGTAGGGTGGAGCCTAACTTGGCCTGTACTGTTGCATCACAACAGGGTTCAAGCATGCAGAGAGTGATGAACTAAGAGCCCATGTGGAGGCCAGATGAGAGCCCTCAGGGTGGAGGAGGTCTGGCACGTCGATGTGAGGGAACCTTTCAGCTTTCACCATAGATGCTAAGGGGGGACTCAACCTGACAAGTACACAGTCATCTTCCCTGCCCGGTACGGTATGTCCCTAATGGGACTGTTCTGTGAAAGAGCTCACTATGAGCAGTATTATATCTGAGTGTCTGTCTATGATCACTGTGCTCCGGGACAGAAGCTGCAGGGAGCACAAGTGATCTTGTCACCAGAGTGACAGCAAAGTATAAATGATTGATAACTCTGTGCCTTTACACGCAAGTGGGAATTGGGACATTTTTGTTGTTTTGATATGCCTTCTTACTGTATAATCATTTGGTAAAGTGCCATGTATTCATACATTCAGCTCTGGCTTGTCCATGACCTCCCTGTGGTTGTCCTCAATATGAAAAATTGAGTGAAAAAGCAAAATATCTTTCTAGTCCCTCTTGACGTACACAAAATACGCACAAAAGAGTACCGGTGAAAGAGTGAAAATGTCTCCTTGCTATTTATTTACCTGCAATACCATTTTCCGCTTGATGCATTTAGTCTCTCTAAGATGGGGTAAAGTTGCTGGTGAGGCACTGCCTCTCAGTCTGTCTGTGTGTATGTGTGTGTGTGTGTGTGTGTGTGTGTGTGCGTGTGTGTGTGCGTGTGTGTGTGTGTGTGTGTGTGCGTGTGTGTGTGTGTGTGTGTGTGTGTGTGTGTGTGTGTGTGTGTGTGTGTGTGTGTGTGTGTGTGTGTGTGTGTGTGTGTGTGTGTGTGTGCGTGTGCATGCGTGCATGCGTGGACCAGTGCTTGTGGAGCTGTGGTTGGGGTTAAGTGACCTGGAAGTCTGGTGGTCACAGAGGGAAGAGGGAGGGGAGTATCCACACTCCTTACTCAGCCCGCTATGGGAATCGCAGATAAGTTATTGACTCCAGAGACCAATCCTCTGAATTGGATAAGTATGGACTGTTGTGAGGGTATAAACATGTGGTCTGCCGCGAGAGATGCTTAACCAGAGAGTGAGGTTTATAAGCTGGAGAGTGACTGCCTCATCTTATGTTTAGAATAGAAGGGATAGAAGATGAATAACGGAGAGAGAGAAGTAGGGAGCGAGAGAGAAGTAGGGAGCGAGGAGAGGAGAAGAGGAGAGAAGACAGTAGAGGTTGTAAAGCGGTGGAAAGGTTGCTATGCCTATTACATTTTACAGTTAAATGTGTTTGCAAGCTGAAGAACTTTTACAGAATCTGCACTGCTCCATAACATCTCCCAACACATTCCTGTCTGTGTTTCTAACCCAGTCTGAGACCTGAGACATATTCTTCTTGGCCAAAGATGAAGGATGAGACAGAGAGAACTATGCTGTCAGTCAGTCTCGGTAGGAGAATATAAAACAATTACGATTCTTTCCTTTCCCTCAGACTTCAGAGTTTGGACAACTGGACAGCTCACTGCAAGACTCCTATCAGAGTTGAAACAGCACTGTTTGATCATTTTATGCAGTATTCCTCTGCAAGACCGAGAGACATCCTCGCCATGTGAAAGCATATCAGGGTTATAAAGCACAACTCAGTCAGAGAAAAATAGTGCACATATCTCTGATCTCTATGGAAATCTCACGGGGGGGAATATGTTTTCATCTTTCTCTATTACTGATAGCTAGGTCTCTGAAAAAACAAGGGATTCTGATAGTCTTCAAAGGAGCCAGAGAAAATCTATATGCCGTCTGGGTGGAACCTTTCATCAATATGGCATGATGGGCTGCTGTGTCTTCATGTGGTGAGAAGAAAAAGAGCAGCAGACGAAGCAGAGGTTGTTGTTTTTCTGCCTCTTCCCAGAGAGAAGTAACTTTGTGAAGAGCAGAGAGGTTGGTGTCTGCCTAGCAGGACAATGCACATTGGGGACATCAGGGAGAACAAAGGGTTTCTGACAGTCTTGAGGTACAGCATGGGTAGGCTGGAGCTCCTGGGAAGCCTGACCCCAGACACTTAAGTCCTCCCTGGACAAGTCAATGTGGTACATCTACCTACTGGTTCTAAGGGGGGCCCAAACCAGGGTCCCTTTGCCTTCTTCTCTGAACCACAGAGATTGAGCCAGGAGGGTATCAATACGTGTGAGTATGAAATGCAATGTCTGATAGCATGTAACGATACAAATATACTTATTATGCTCAGTTTGACCATCTCACTTGAGGCTGAGAGTAAGGCTCTTTCTGCATTTCCTGGTTCTGAATAGGTGATAGATGGATGGCTCCCAACAAGCAGATTGGCAAGCCTGCTCCTCCAAAACGGTGTACTAACTTTCTGTTCTGCTGGCTCTGGGAGGTGGTTTGAATCAGTGGGATGGGATGAGCTGCTGGCCAGTCTACAGTCGTGGCCAAAAGTTTTGAGAATGACACAAATATTAATTTCCACAAAGTTTGCTGCTTCAGTGTCTTTAGATATTTTTGTCAGATGTTACTATGGAATACTGAAGTATAATTACAAGCATTTCATAAGTGTCAAAGGCTTTTATTGACAATTTCATGAAGTTGATGCAAAGACTCAATATGTGCAGTGTTGACCCTTCTTTTTCAAGACCTCTGCATTCCGCCCTGGCATGCTGTCAGTTAACTTCTGGGCCACAGCCTGACTGATGGCAGCCCATTCTTGCATAATCAATGCTTGGAGTTTGTCAGAATATGTGGGTTTTTGTTTGTTCACCCACCTGTTGAGGATTGACCACAAGTTCTAAATGGGATTAAGGTCTGGGAAGTTTCCTGGCCATGGACCCAAAATATTGATGTTTTGTTCCCTGAGCCACTTAGTTATCACTTTGGCCTTATGGCAAGGTGCTCTATCATGCTGGAAAAGGCATTGTTCGTCACCAAACTGTTCCTGGATGGTTGGGAGAAGTTACTCTCGGAGGATGTGTTGGTACCATTCTTTATTCATGGCTGTGCTCTTAGGCAAAAATTTGAGTGAGCCCACTCCCTTGGCTGAGAAGCAACCCCACACATGAATGGTCTCAGGATGCTTTACTGTTGGCATGACACAGGACTGATGGTAGCGCTCACCTTGTCTTCTCCGGACAAGCTTTTTTCCGGATGCACCAAAAAATCGGAAAGGGGATTCATCAGAGAAAATGACTTTACCCCAGTCCTCAACGGTCCAATCCCTGAACCTTTTGCAGAGTATTAGTCTGTCCCTGATGTTTTTCTTGGAGAGAAGTGGCTTCTTTGCTGCCCTTCTTGACACCAGCGTATCCTCCAAAAGTCTTCGCCTCACTGTGCGTGCAGATGCACTCACACCTGACTGCGCCATTCCTGAGCAAGCTCTGTACTGGTGATGCCCCGATCCCGCAGCTGAATCAACTTTAGGAGACAGTCCTGACGCTTGCTGGACTTTCTTGGGCGCCTGAAGGCTTCTTCACAACAATTGAACCGCTCTCTTTTAAGTTCTTGATGATCCGATAAATGGTTGATTTAGGTGCAATCTTACTGGCTGCAATATCCTTGCCTGTGAAGCCCTTTTTGTGCAAAGCAATGATGACCGCATGTGTTTCCTTGCAGGTAACCATGGTTGACAGAGGAAGAACAATGATTCCAAGCACCACCCTCCTTTTGAAGCTTCCAGTCTGTTATTTGAACTCAATCAGCATGACAGAGTGATCTCCAGCCTTGTCCTCGTCAACACTCACACCTGTGTTAACGAGAGAATCACTGACATGATGTCAGCTTGGCCTTATGTGGCAGGGCTGAAATGCAGTGGAAATGTTTTTTTGGTATTCAGTTCATTTGCATGGCAAAGAGGGACTTTGCAATTCATCTGATCACTCTTTATAACATTCTGGAGTATATGCAAATTGCCATCATACAAACTGAGGCAGCAGACTTTGTGAAATGTATATTTGTGTCATTCTCAAACTTTTGGCCACGACTGTACATCTCAGTCAGTAACCACTCACATGCTTTGAAAAGATGCTGCTGACGGGATTGTCGACATCTTATATGATCCAACCCAACTTTGCTATTTTCTGTGACCTTTTCAAGTTTATCCTTACTTTTGTATACAGGAATCTCACACCCTTTTCACCTAAGACCACCAAGTACCTTTGAACTACGACAGCTGCTAACTTCGAATTCAACCTAGATTTTGGCTCCTACTTCAACTCCAACTCAGCTGTTCCCTTATTTACACCGGACCCTACTCCACTGTTCAGGCTCGCCAAGCTCCACAAGTGACGAAGTGGAAGCCTTGTTAGACTCAGACGCATAGAAAATCGCCCAGCACTCCCCTCAGTTACATTGGCAAATGTCCAGTCACTTGAGAACAAGATGGATGAGCTCCGTTTGAGATTTTCCTCACAACGGGATGTGAAAAGCTGTAATATTATTTTCAGAAACTTGGCTGACGGGGGATATGGATGTAAAACTCAAGGGTATCTCCATGCTTCGTCGTGACCTAGGAGGTATGTGCCTCTTTGTAAATGACAACTGGTGAGCTTTTGCTCACCTGAACTAGAATACCTCATGGTAAATTGCAGACCTTTTTATCTACCAAGAGAGTTTTCATCAGTAATCATCACTGCTGTCTACATCCCGCCACAAAACAAGAATGGCACTATGCAGGCACACAATGAGCTGTACAGGACCCTAAACAAACAAGAAAACCCAAACCTAGAGGTAGCATTTCTACTGAAATGCGTTTTACCCCACTTTTTCCAACATGTATCCTGCGCCACAAGAGGCGCTAACACTATGGACCACTTTTACTCTGCCTACAGAAACGCATACAAGACCCTCCCTTGCCCTCCCTTCGGCTAATCGGACCATGTGTCACGCCCTACCTTAGAGATCCTTTTAATTCTCTATTTGGTTAGGTCAGGGTGTGACTAGGGTGGGCAATCTATGTTGTCTATTTCTTTGTTGGCCGAGTATGGTTCCCAATCAGAGGCAGCTGTCTATCGTTGTCTCTGATTGGGGATCATACTGCCTTTTTTCCATCTTAGTTTGTGGGATCTTGTTTTTTGTACAGTTGCTGTGTTAGCGCTACAAAACTTTACATGTCATTTATCTTTCTTGTTTTTTTGGTGTTTATGATGTAAGCCTACCGTGCTGCACCTTGGTCCGATCATTACATCGACGAGCGTATCACCATGACTCCAACTTCTTCTTTTCAAGCAAAAACTCAAATAGGAAGTACCCGTGATGCGCTCAATATGGAAGTGGTCCAACAGATTCTAAGCTACAAAACTGCTTCGCTAGCACAGACTGGAACATTTCCAGGGATTCATCCGGTAACATTGAGGAGTTTACTACAACAGTCATGGGATTCATCAATAAGTGCATTGAGGACGTCGTCATCAATCATACCAGTGACCGTATGTACATAGCCTGACCAAAAGCCATGGATTACAGGCAGTATCCGTGCCAGGCTAAAGGCTAGTGCTATCGCTTTCAAGGAACGGGGCACGGACATGGACACTTACGTAAGCCTGCTACTAATGCAGACAAGCCATCAAACATGGAAATGGTTAATATAGGACTAAGAGAAAATCCTACTACACCAGCTCTGTCGATCGTTGGATTTGGCAGTTTGCAGACTATTACAGATTACTAAGGGAAACCCAGCCGTGAGTGATGCAAATCTTCTAGACGAGCTGAATGCCTTCTATGCTCGCTTCAAGGCAAACAAAACTGAGTATGAGAGCCAGTGCTGTCCCGGATGACTTTGTGATCTCGCTCTCCGTGGCCGATGTGAGTAAGACTTTTAAACAGGTTAACACTTGTAAGGCCGCTGGGCCCAACGGAATACCAGGATGCGTTCTCAGAACACTTCATCTCCTCAGCCCCACCTGTATGCCTCTCATCTGTCTGACTTCGTCACACTCACACTCCACCAGGTACACAAATAGAATCTCTTTATGACACCACCTGCCCTGAACAAACCCCTTTATTCATCTGCCCACTTATCCATCTCTCTGAGGCGCAGCAGAGGAGAGGGAAATTGAAGAGGGAGAGACATTTTCCGCTGGAGAACAAAACGGTCATTACTGACAATGATAAACATCACAAAACATTCTGTCATTACAGGAAGAAGAGTCCAATAGAAGAACAGAATTCCACAGCAGAACATTCTGGAAGGTTGACCTGGAACAGATACTGCTCTAGAACGATGCTTAAAGGGGAAAGAAACAAAGTGTGAGGTCTACTTGGTGAGAGGAATTTGTGTTTGATTACCAGCCTGTCAGTGTGGACATTTACATGTTGGAGCTTTCAAAGCTGTCCCGCTCTAGTCCTGACCTAAGCAGCACAGTTCCTGCCAAACTGGATGCGCCAACTATACATACAGAGAATAGAGAAGTCACAGTGAAAGGACAGGTAACTTCCAGTGACTAGAGAATGGAATCCCTTTATTAAATATGCTGACTATATACTTTTTTTTCTGTCTGTCTGTCTGTCTGTCTGTCTCTGTCTCTCTGTCTCTCTCTCAATTCAATTAAATTCAAAGCGATTATTGGCATGGGAAACATACTGTATGTTTACGTTGCCAAAGCAAGTGAAATAGATAATAAACAAAAATGAATTAAACAATACAAAATGAACAGTAAACGTTACACAGATCCAAAGGTATAGTGACATTTCAAATGTCATATCATGGCTACATCAAATCAAATCAAAATCAAATGTATTTACATTGCCCTTTGTACATCAGCTGATATCTCAAAGTGCTGTACAGAAACCCAGCCTAAAACCCCAAACAGCAAGCAATGCAGGTGTAGAAGCACACACTTCATTCAGAAAGTCTTCAGACCCCTTGACTTGTTCCACGTTTTGTTACATTACAGCCTTATTCTAAAATGTATTAAATAAATAAAAAATCCTCCTCAATCTACACACAATACCCCATAATGACAAGCGACAAAATATGTTTAGAAATCTTTGCAAATGTATGAAAAATAAAAACAGAAATACCTTATTTACATAGGTATTCAGACCCTTTGCTATGAGACTCGAAATTGAGCTCAGGTGCATCCTATTTCCATCCATTATCCTTGAGATGTTTCTACAACTTGATTGGAGTCCACCTGTGGTCAATTCAATTGATTGGACATTATTTGGAAAGGCACACACCTGTCTATATAAGGTCCCACAGTTGACAGTGCATGTCAGAGCAAAAACCAAGCCATGAGGTCAAAGGAATTGTCCGTAGAGCTCCGAGACAGGATTGTGTCGAGGCACAGATCTGGGGAAGGGTACCAAAACGTTTCTGCATCATTGAAGGTCCCAAGAACACAGTGACCTCCATCATTCTTAAATGGAAGAAGTTTGGAACCTCCAAGACTCTGGCTCCAAGAGCTGGCTGACCTGGCCAAACTGAGCAATCGGGGGAGAATGGCCTTGGTCAGGGAGGTGACCAAGAACCTGATGGTCACTCTGACAGAGCTCCGTAGTTCCTCTGTGGAGATGGGAGAACCTTCCAGATGAACATCAGGCCTTTATGGCAGACTGGCCTGACGGAAGTCATTCCTCAGTAAAAAAGCACATGACAGCCCACTTGAATTCACCTAAAGACTCTCAGACCATGAGAAACAAGATTCTCTGGTCTGATGAAACCAAGATTGAACTCTTTGGCCTGAATGCCAAGCTTCACGTCTGGAGGAAACCTGGCACCATACCTATGGTGAAGCATGGTGTTGGCAGCATCATACTGTGGGGATGTTTTTCAGAGGCAGAGACTGGGAGACTAGTCAGGATCCAGGGAAATATGAATGGAGCAAAGTACAGAGAGATTCTTGATGAAAACCTGATCCAGAGCTTCCAACAGGACAACGACCCAAAGCACACAGCCAAGACAATGTAGGAGTGGCTTGGGGACACATCTCTTAATGTCCTTGAGTGGCCCAGCCAGAGCCCAGACTTGAACCTGATCGAACATCTCTGGAGAGACCTGAAAATAGCTGTTCAGCAACGCTTCCCATTCAACCTGACAGAGCTTGAGTGGATCTGCAGATTAGCATGGGAGAAACTCTCCAGATACAATTGTGACAAGCTTGTACCATAATACGTAAGATCGCTGTCAAAGGTGATTCAACAAAGTACTGAGTAAAGGGTCTGAATACTTACTGGATGTAAATGTATTATTTCTGTTTTTATTTGTACTAAATGTGCAAATTGAAAACCTGTTTTTGCTTTGTCATTATAAGGTATTGTGTGTAGATTGATGAGGGAAAAAACAATTTAATCCATTTTAGAATAAGGCTGTAACAGCAAAATTTGGAGAAAGTCAAGGGGTCTGAATACTTTCCGATGCGGTGTACAGTGTTGTAACTCTGTGCAAATAGTTAAAGTACCAAAGGGAAAATAAATTAACATAAATATGGGTTGTATTTGCAATGGTGTTTGTTCTTCACTGGTTGCCCTTTTCGTGTGGATACAGGTCACACATATTGCTGCTGTGATGTGAAAAACCAAAAACAGCCCTATCTGGTGTAACAAACACAAAGACAGGAACAATCACCCACAAAACCCAACACAAAACAGGCTACCTAAATATGGCTCCCAATCAGAGACAATGACTAACACCTGCCTCTGATTGAGAACCAAATCAGGCCCAAACACAGAAACAGACAAACAAGACATCCAACATAGAATGCCCACTCAGATCACACCCTGACCAAACAAAACATAGAACATACAAAGCAAACTATGGTCAGGGTGTGACAGTGTCCCTCATATGATCATACATTTTGTAGGAGGTTAGGAAGTGCAGCTCAGTTTACACCTCATTTTACGGGCAGTGTGCATATAGCCTGTCTTCACTTGAGAGCCAGGTCTGCCTACGGCGGCCTCTCTCAATAGCAAGGCTATATTTTCTCTCTCTCTCTCTCTCTCTCTCTCTCTCTCTCTCTTTCATACTTTCTTGTTATAGAATCACAAATAGGCTGTACCTGATGGAGGGGAGAGAAAGCAGAGTTGCTGATGGACGAATAGAGGCCTGCATGGTTGTGAGGTTCCCCTGTCTGAGATGTCGCACTGGCTCCTATCTGGGTCTCATCAGGCTGCTCCAGGCCTGAGAGGAGGAGGCATGAGTGGAACAGGGCTGAGGAGTAAATGAAAGAGCTCAAGGTCCAGAGGTGAAGTGAGCAGAATCACCTCCCGCCGACCTCTATAATCAACAAAGCATATTCCAACATGGCAATTTATTCTGACCATCGAAAAACCTCCCTTTTGCATTTTCCAAATGCAACCATTACATACCAATAACTTTGACTGTTTAAAACCACAACATTAACATGCACTGCGTCAATCAATCTTAGCTGTCATTATCTTAATCAAAGCAAAGGTTTGTCTGTTGTCCGTCAATGTGAAGATTTCCTCTTTCAGTTTGACACAACACTGTAAAGCCATTTTGATTCAGAACAGACCCTTTCGGATATGTTCTGCATGCACTTCTCTGTTGACAAATTCCTCCGCATTGCAAGCCAACATTAACATCTAGGACTGTTCGTGAAGCATTCAAGCTGGTATTGGTCTAACAATCATTTCTAAACACATAAACACGTGCCTGTATACCATATGCTGCTGACATGCCCATTGGCAAAACATTTAATGACATCACAATTACTGTTCTTTGACGAGACGCCGAACAGTTTCTTTTGAAAAGCTATCGTGTATCTTGGGCATGATTAGTGGACGGTTTCCATTCTGTGACATTTCTACATTGTGTCCTACAGAAAGCAGAGGGTGATTCAGATCAGTGGCCTTTTCCCCCCCACAAAGCTATGGCTGTTAGAGTCAACAGCAAGTCATTAGGCATTTCCTCCTCCTCCTCCTCCTCCTCCTCCTCCTCCTCCTCCTCCTCCTCCACCCAACCATGTGCACTTGAATCTCATAAATGTTATGAGCAATGCTACAATGCCATGGTTGCTCATGGCAACACTGAACACTTGTGAAAAACATGTTTGCAAGTAGCAACAGTATGCCAATACATCATTAAGACGTTTTGTTTACAGGCCTCCTTTATCTTTTGAATGGGACAAGACAGGGCTTTTCAGAACCACATCAGGATCGGTCCTCTCTGCCTCCCTATAACCCAGAAAACACTGGGCCAGGCTCATGAAGTGTGTTTTTAATGCGTCTCTGTGCTGTGCAGACCATTGCTCAGTAAACATATGACATTGGTTAATGCACAGCCAGCCTGTTTTCATGGGGTTCCCTGTAATGCAATACCCCCAGTTGGAGACTGCTTGTGTGAATTTTATGGAACCAAGGGACAGTGTAAGTTCCACCTCACAGTCCTGATAAAAATGTGTGCTGGCTTACAAGGCCGTACAACCATTTCCCCACCTCTCACACACGCCCAAGCATTACCCCCGAGTCTCTGCTAACAATGACTTTTATAGATTACTCACTGTTTGAGCAATTCATTCTTTTTAGAATTACGTCTACTCAGTTCTATCATATGCGTAATGCTTGTAAGGCTTTCTAGTCTTATGCAAGCTGATGTTTAATACAGCACTGTAATTGATCACCCTGTCGCTGGCCGCCTTTGGGGAGGGTGTAAAGTGTGAAAGGCCGAAACACCCTAGGTACACTACTGACGATGCGCTCCCCAAATTTCACCAGGCTCACTGTTCATTAACTCTTGGAAGTGCTTCACAAAGGATAGTAACATCTCATCCTGTGTTCTTGGAATCTGTAAACATTGTGGTCAGTAAACCGTACTACTATGGCTGACCCTGTAAAACAACACATTTCATTGCACCTGTCCAGTGTATGTGACAATAAAACATTTTAAATAGTATATATATATATATATATATATATATATGTACACTATATAATTGTCTGTTCACTTGCATCTACTTTGTGTGGTGGCCTTCTGAGATGGAGAATCTCCTTGGAAGGCCCTTCCTACCCCAGCCAGTGTACAAACCCTTCAATCTGAACCATCTGTATTGATGATCATATTTTCCCCTCTGTCCAAGTTTAGGTTGGTTGACTGAAACTCTTTTGCTGGGCTGCAGTGGTGTGGTCCACGTTGGTATCCCCATCTATCAGTTTAATGGCACTGTAACTTAACACTTTATCGCTTCCCGATAAAGACAAAGTGTTCCCCCCCTTACCTGATCCATTAAACAAGGAGAGGGGGGAGCGCTCATTATGGCTCAATTGGGGTACAATGTCACACCACATCTCATAAACCCTGGCTGCAGCAGCTGCAGGAGGGCACACAGCTCACTTACAGTGGCATTATTTATGGAGGGCGACGCACTGGACACCTCCGGCCTGCACATTGTTTTATTTGGTTTTGGGGCAGGGGCCCCCGATTCTACACCGTGGGAAAGGAGCTCAACCATCAGGTCGTGTGGAGGTTTTTACTGTGCATTGTCCAGGAGTAGAGGTGGGTTGGAGACCTTGGAATTAGTTGCCCCTATTCTCCCCTTGTCTCCCCCCTGTTAGGTGTAACCCAGGGGAAATTAGTATTTAAAGTGGTAGGGTTTCCTCCTTGTGGGTCCTGTGTTGCTCATCACTCTCCTGGATATTACACAGACCCAGGGGCAGGATGTGTGTGGTTCCCTGATGTGACCTATGAGGCAGTCGGGATGATAATGATGTCTTGTAGTGTGTGGTTGTGCACTGATCCCATCAGTCCTGTTCACCATTCCTTGGTGAAGTGTGCACCACTCTCCTTGTTGTTTGGACTAGGAGGAACTTTCTCGTTGTTTCGCAATGATGATGATGCTAATGATGACGAAAGGGGAAACTGAGCACTATAAATATTAGTATTGTCTTATTAACATGTTAAGTTGAGGTACGTCACATTTTCTTTCAGGCACAGCCTTTCCCTTTCACCAACAAATAAACGTTTCAAATTATATTACCAAATCAATGGTGTATTTTGGTAGTGGTGGGGCCACTTGGGGGTGGGATGTAGTGACAGCAACATCTGGGATGTTTACCCTCTGAATCTCTCCTCTCCCCCAGAGAGAAGTCTCCGAACTCCCAGATGAATCTGTCTCTCTCTTCCTGTCTCTCACACAGCTAGGGCTCAGTAATGACTCAGTCTCTGCTGTGTGTTGTTCACGCAGCTTTGGGGTTTTGGTGTAACATAATGACATAACCCATTGTCCTCACAGTAACACTCCTTGACTCCAGCACAGCTTCTTGGCCGTTTCAGTTTAACACACTGGCAGATTGTCAAACATTGTTATGGACACGGCGATTCCCCTGCAGGCCTCTGGGACAGGGTGGGTATTGGAACCTAAGTATTTAGAGGCCATGTGTCCTTACATGAAACGTAACCAATTTGATTATGGGGGGAAATGAGAATGATAAATAAATCAAAAGAACTGACGGCATCCTCGAAAGTATGTGTAGAAGGCATGTGTCTGAGGTGGAAGGGTCTAGGCCGGGTTACCGTAAAGCACTTTGTGACAACTATTGATGTCAAATGTTTAGTTGAAACACGTTTGATTTATTGATTGATTGATTGACTGATCGCAAGCTTGTTCCAAGAGAGGATGTGATCTTTAGAAGAGGATAGCACAGCTGCTTGTTGCTTTTTGACGTCCTCTCACGCAAGCCAGAGATTCTACTGGGAAGGGACTGGTCATGCAGGAGTTAAGGCGGTTAAGGCGGGCACATCTTATGTCCTGGCAGGTGTCCTGGCTGGCTGTTGTCAGGATTAACTGCTTCTCTTCCTCTCAACATTTCCATATGTTCACTCCATCAAGGCATAACAAGGGACCAGACACTGCTGTGCTCACATGAGTCCTTACACGGACACAGTGCGATTCCCAGGGAAGCGTATGAAAGAGGTTTTAGTGTGAAAGTTTAGCAGGGGTTGGCGTTCCCATTCATGCACTGACACCTGTCGGGGGTCCGGGCCGTGCACGGTGATATGCTGAACGGCAGATGTGCATGGATCTCTTACTACTCGTTGAGGACACTGATGTTCTGAGACATTTGGTTCTGGATATGAACATTGTAACACCTGCTCTGGTCCCTCGCCTTTGTATAACAAGTCTAACAGCAACCTACATTTTAGAAGTGTGCACCTGTCTCGTGTTAATGCCAAAATAGAAGATTATATCTTTTTTTTAAATGTCTGGAATAAATGTTGAGTTGCGTGCAGTTGTGTATGATTAGTGACTCCTTGGCAGCATTTATCGGTATCCTGATACAGTGGCATCACCGTGTGGTGAAATAGTTATTAAATAACTGTTTCTTCTTGTCACGTTCTGACCTTTATTTCCTGTGTTTTGTATTTAGTTAGTATGGTCAGGGCGTGAGTTGGGTGGGCAGTCTATGTTTGTTTTTCTAGGTTTTGGGTATTTCTATGTTTTCGGCCTAGTATGGTTCTCAATCAGAGGCAGGTGTCATTAGTTGTCTCTGATTGAGAATCATACTTAGGTAGCCTGGGTTTCACTATGTGTTTGTGGGTGATTGTTCCTGTCTCTGTGTTTGCACCAGATAGGACTGTTTTGAGTTTTCACATTTCTTGTTTTTTGTAGTCAGTTGTTCATGTGTACCTTAACGTATTAAAAAGAACCATGGACACTTACCACGACGCATATTGGTCCTCAAATCCGTTTCGCCTCTCCTCTTCGGAGGAGGAGGAGGAAATTCATTACACTTCTTCATGTACTTCATTGCATTTACATATTTGCATCTATTAAAGGCATATTATCCCATGATTAAAAGCGTATATTACTTGTACCGAAATATCTAACAGTGGAGAGTGGAAGCCTTTTCTGCGCGGGTTAGTGTTTTTTGTGATGGATTTTGTTCTGGAAGCAGCTCTGCAGAGTGATCCCTAGCTGGCACAGCCACAAAGTCCTTAAACCTTAACCACAGTGCTAACACGAATGCCTAACCCTAACCTTAAATTATGACCAAGAAGCACATTTTTTGTTTTCATTAATTTTTACAATATAGCCAATTTTAACTTTGCAGCTGGCCTATCTAAGAGAACATCTTTCCAGGACAATACTCGTGACAAATGTCAACCTGCCTTTTCTGTCCAAACCAAGCCCAGTGCTCTTACCTTACTGCCGAGATATGCCCAGATATTTTCTATTGGTCACACATCATTTAAACAAGCATTTTACTACACCCACAATTACAAGTATTTCGCGACACCCGCAAAAACGCCTGCCAAATATGTGTATGCGACCAATAACATTTGATTTGATCAATTTGACTAGACTTTGATTTGACAAGTTTGACAGATGCCCCATTTCCTCTGAATTTACTGCCCACATATTTCTATTGGTCATCCATCATTTCGACAGGTTTGACAGATTTCCCATTTGCATGTCTCTTCACCTTTAAGAAATCAGCAGTGGTACAATAAAAACACTTTTGTTACACAATGAGTTTCCTGGTTAATCCCATTTCCTCCCAGGGGATTGAGATATTGGTACAGCCAGAGATTTGGTGTAGTTCCTTAATGTAACCGCCCATGTGCTTTGTGAACATTATGCTGTACTGTGTGAGTCCGGGAATATACAGTATTCACGTCTCCATTTCCCCTATAGGAAACCATGTGGGTTCCTGCGGTTGTGCTGCATTATGCTTGGATTTGAGTGTCTATCGCCACTAATCTATCCGTTAAACAAAACAATTTAAGAGCTCTGCAGAGTTTTATTCAGCTACATTACGTCATCGAGAGCGTACACCTGGGACGAGTTGCTCATGGCACTCCAAGCCTCCCACTGAGTCAGTGGAACCTGAGCGCTTTACATGTTCCCAGGAGTTCATGATGTGCTTAATCTCCCCGCTGAACAGATTGCTGCGGAGCACCTACCCCAGCAGATGTTATTGAGTGCACATTTGTACATGTTTACCCGGCTGAGCCTATGAAACCCAGGGAGGCTGGTGTTTTCAATCGCAGAGGCCTCAGTTAGAAAGCACAGTCATGGCGATCTTAATCTACAAGCGAGGACTAGAGGAGGTGGCTTAGAGAGCACTGAAGAAGGTGGTCGTATAGTTCAAGTCTTAGAACAAAATAGTAAAAGGTTTGTGGTTAGAAAATGCTTGTCCACTACCTCAGGACTTGTAGAGAGTGCTTGTAAGCTTCGGGCTCTAAGCTGACAGTTTTATACTGTCATGTTTTATCATCTGAGTTCTCCCTTTTTACTACACTGAGCTCTGTGTCTTTACAGGAAACACAACTTCCTCAGACTTAATTCAATTTGATCCAAGGAATAAAATGTATGGTATTTTAAATCAATATGACTGGAATAACATTGACAATTTTGCAAGAAAAAATTCAATGAATCGCACTTCACTCAAGTGGGCATGAACAGAGCAAAGCAAATGGACAGAGAGAAAGAAGAGGGGGCATAAAAAGGCATGAAAGGAGGAATAACTCTCAGCTTGACATTAGGTCTGCCCCGCTGTCGAGCGATGTGCCCCTAGAGAGAAGGGTCAAAGTGTGCCTCGGAGCTTGCAGCCCTTTGCCTCTAATGAAGATAAAACAGACATGCTATGAGCGCCATCTGCCCTGACGACCGTCATTACTGAAACTAATACGGAAGGGAGAGAAGTTATAGGGAGCTAGCTACTCCAGGGGAGTTAAAAAAAAAAAATATTGAACACTATTACCTCTTACATAGTAAGGGACTGAACCATTCCAAGCCGCTCCTCAGTGAGCACTATATCAGAACTAGATTTATGGTACATGCATGTACATCACAACTGTATGTGAGGAGTCTCGAGTCTCTGCAATGTTTTGGCGCCTACATGTTTAACATGTGTTTGCATGTTGAGTCTCGCTAGCAGATCAGCTTCAGCTTTTGTAGTTCGATACGCAGCACCAGAGGGGAATAATCATGTTAATTATGCATCTGAGAATGATTATATGAACACATAAAATGTGGGCGAGTAGTAGTGCTCCTCTTTGTTGCAATAAAACCCTGTCTTTGTTGGTACGATATGTCTCATTAGTGCTATTCCCACAGCTGGATGTGGGCTAACAAGATGGCCGAAGAATCTCTCTAATTAGCTCCGCTGGTACCACTCTTCCCTCTGCGTGCCCAATGATAGCCTTCACTACAAGGCCTTGCCTTTGCTTTACCATGCAGGGGGTTGGAGATATTGATTGCGGTTGTGCTTCTTTATTGATAAATTCCCTTTGTGCTGTTCAGCAGGCAGTTTCTAAGGTTGTTGCTGGCTGCCCTGTGCAGGGATCTCCCTGAGACTGTATTGATCAAGCGGAGGCAAACATTGGGGAACCAGTAACCTTGGGATTATGAATGAAGACAGAATAGGGGCCCTCCGCGTGCAGTCTGGCTTAGGCCTTGAGCTGCACTGTAGGGGGGCAGAGTCAATAGTTTGACTAGTGTTCACCGTCTGCAGGAAGATATTCCTTATAAATTGTTTACGGACTTGTTGAATATTTTTTGACTGCTTCGCTTTTTGACTGCTTTCGCTCCCAACTGTGCTTCAGATAGCGATTCCTTTTTTCCATGCTGCTCTCACAAACTTGTTAGCAGGGCAGTGATGTACCACCATCCCCATGTGTCTTTCTACTGATGGAGGGTGCTGACGAGGGCATGAGGTACCCTAGTGACTGGTCACACAGGACAAGCCTAGCTTCTGAAGGTGGGGGGAGTTATGGTTCAGAGGGAGGGTTAAGAGTGAACTCTGGGTGAGCGACCCTTTCTGCCAGAGTGTCGGGTGTCTCCACACAACATGCCAGCGTTTATTTCGCACCAGGCAACAAGTTGTAGGGAAACCTGATCGCCTTTCAGACAGTGGGCCGCTGCTCCTTCACACACGGCCGCCCTGGCCTCCACGGCGTCTCCCCAGTCTCTCCCTGTACGTACTCCTCTGTGGAGTGATGCGATAGTGCCCGTTATAGCCAGCCACTGATGCACTTCAAGCAGAGCCAAGTCGCCAGCTCTCACATTACAGTACACCGGACAAGCGGTACCCTGTCAATAACGGCCTACGGGCAGATGAGGAGCACTGCGTTAAGTTGTAAAGGGATCATCGGTTTCTTTCTCAGTATGGCGTGTTGAAAATGGGGATATAAGGGATATATTACATCTAGCGCAACCAGATACAGGAGGAGCCTCCGAGTTGCACACCAGTAAATTGATTTAGAAAATACATACGCGTAAGTCTGTCCTCTTTACTCCTTATTGGATGGGAGACTAAAACAAGTGACTGAGAGCTTGACTTCTGATCTTTGGAATCTGTTTCATAACTGTGCACATAACTGGGGTGGCACTGACTGGAGCCAAACTGGGGGAGGCTGGCAAAGCATAGTTTAGCAATTAAAAAACAGAAACTGATCTAGGTCAGTCTATTTTTCTGTGGCTGTTCATGGAATGCTTTCTTGAACCTTTCATATGACCTGTTAATATCTCTCATTGAACCAAAGAGGGAGAAACATACAAAAACCTCCTATATTATGCACAGTGACAGGTCATACCTTTAAACTCATTGACTTTGTGATTATTTTGCGAACCAGGAAGTGGTTACCACAAAGCTGGTGTTAGCTTGGCTAGCTGTCAGTTGGAGAAAGGACAGTGCCCACATCTGGAGTGTGCTGAGACAGTCTATTAGGAAACGGACATTGATTAGAAATGATCTGCCGAGTATAGGGAGGGTAAACTCTGGGAGAGTGTTTGGTATGTCATGTCAGATCATACACAGAGCCCTGCCTAAGCACATTGATTAATGATGGGAACAGGCAGCTCAACAATTTCCCTGGGTTCCATTTTCCAGAGAACAACCAGATTTATCAGGTCAGGGTTATCGCAGCTGCCCGTCAAATGATCAAATGATCAATGAAGTGGACCCAAGTGTTTTTGCCCAACTGGACTTTAGAAATGAAACGGATTGACCCAGAAGAACAGTGTGTGTGACCTGTTGTTCTAAGACCGGTGTGTCCGGGTAGGGTGTGATCTATGACAGGGTCATGAGTGTGAGACACACTTGCTTTATTTATGTGGGTGGTTAATTAAAGAAGGGCCTTCTACAGTGCCTCCCTTCCAGATACTTAAACAATAACTTGATTAGCAAGAATTACTGTGGATACGTTCATCCAAACAGACTTATTTGCATTGCTTTATTAGTCTGTATGGTTTTTTTTTCATTCCCTTTTGTGTGTTTGTAGATCTACGGCATTTAAAACTACAAAAAAAATGTGTTGCTGTGCTATGTTGTAATCTCCAGGATCAAGCTTCAGATTCTTTTCAGCAACTCAAGAGGCTGATAGCCACCCAGCCCAGCAAACTTGGTCATAGAGTCATGTCAGCACTGTGATATTCCCCTGCAGAGAACCTTCGCCTCATCAGTAATCTTACTGTGAGGAGGGATGTCTCCACAACGCATTATAGAGCTTATATCACCTTTACTGGTTATATTTTCACCTCATGGTCCAGTCACAGTTAAACAACCCACAGATTTTGCATGGATACCTGATCCAATTCAGGCTTTTAACAGATGATGTACATCCATTTGAGTGTGGAGAAGCAACAGGCATCTAGGATGCCCAGATTAGAACAGATAGAAAGTTAACAGTCATGTTGGAAATGTATTAGTCATGTTAAGTGTGATTTTATGAACCCGGTGATTTGCATACTGTCTATAGAAAAGCATGTGACTTAAGTCAATCTTCAGTTGATCAAATCAAGTCCGAGGGCTCCTCTATATGAGCAAAAAAGTTTGCATTTTAGCAGCCAGGCTGAAGTCTGGCCATACCTCCTGTCAGTCCTGGTCAGCAATGTGGTTAGAATCACTGGGACACAAAGGACAAGACGGCTATACATTCAGGACTTCCAACTAAGGTCATGTGAAGCCTAAACCTTGTGCGTGACCCATCTGGACAGAAGGTCTGTGTGGTTGGGGCCGTCCACCCAACCCATGCACCGATAAAGCTGTAAAGCCATTTAAACAAAAGGCAGATGAGATGGGATCTCTTTGAGGACTCCGACTCCCAGCTTTCCCACAGTGGTGATAAGCTCCAGTCCCCTCACCAGACACATGCAGGGTGTTGCTGTCAGCCTGGATCTGGATGTACAGGCCTGGGGTCCACACGGACTACACACTTCACTGGTCCACTATCGCAGAGAAAATGAGAACCCAGGAATAATCTAGAAAATATAATTTGGTATTTCCATGGTAATAAAATAGAGGACATTTATAGTTGCAGGATCATACATGGATCCCTGCCTAAGCAGGTTTCTTTTTCCAGAGGACAACCAGAGATTATCCCAGCCCTGAACACGTCACTGTTTTCAATCACCTTTTGAAAATAGAGGAAATGTATATTTCCAGGATCTTTGGTTATCTAATACGTGAGACATCATACATTTCAGTCTTATTGCTTATTGACATGCCAATATATAGTGAGAAGAGTCCATGCATAACAAATACTTTCAGAAGAACGTCATAGAGTCATCAAAGCCCCTTGGACCAAAATGCCATAAGATGTGTAGACATAGCCCACAAGCAATCAAGCAGATCTAACTCAAATACCCCTATTCCCCTCCATGGGACAACAGACTTTCCCAACAGCCACTTGGTATTCCGTGCAGAGAACTTGAGCAGAGAACTGATAGCTCGACCCACAGCCACGGGCAGCTTCTCCCTGCTTCTGCCAGGCATTGTTTTACAAATGTCTAGCTTTTGTTTTGAAATGGAGAGATAAGGCTTTACAAAGGGAAAGCCGGGTTACCCTCAAAGAGAGACAACTTTAAAATTAGTAGCATGATTGCGATAAGCTTAAATGATGGAAGTGCTGCCGCTTTCTAATGCAGGCTATCAGCAGGGATGAAGAGGCTGTCTGAGAGCCCTCCACAAAGTAGACATGCAGGTAATAAGCAGGGCATGATGGGTGTAAATACCTCCCACCCTGGGGACACGCAACGCACTGGGGATGATCCCTTCCCTGCTGTCTTACAACACACACTTACAGGAGGAGCAATACAGACCGAAGGGATGCATCCTGGAGCCGAGCAGCGTTGTCACACACACACACACGCACACACACACACACACACACACACACACACACACACACACACACACACACACACACACACACACACACACACACACACACACACACACACACACACACACACACACACACACACAGCCTGTATTTTTACTGTTGTTTTATTTCTTTACTTAGCTATTGTTCACCTAACACCATTTTTGCACTATTAGTTAGAGCCTGTACGTAAGCATTTCACTGTAAGGCCTGTTGTATTCGGCGCCCGTGACAAATAAACTTTGATTTGATTTGATTTGACACTCACACAAGTACACTAACAGCATACGATCTGAACGTTTTTACTAGGTTACATTCAAAGTTGTTTTATTATGCACATGAATCCAATTCCATGTAATAGCTGTCATATTACGAATGATCCCACACCGTACATTGAGCCAGTTCAGCTCCTCGGCCCGGACATAGCATCATTCTTGTGAGACGAGGGGTGTGTAATGACACATTAAGGACGATAAATATAAGACGGATTCCCTATGAGGTCATGAAAGGGCTGGGAACTCAGACACGGCATGTCTGGTAGTCACTGTGCAGTGGGACACAACACAGCTGGTCATTGTGTTAGTACAGCACTCCAAATACAGCACTGCTGCTCCTGCCTCAATTCTCCTGGGTCCATGTACAGCTGTGTGACACCAGCCAGGGTTGGGGGTGGTCAGCTCCAGACACGTTGTATAATCACTCACTGTAGGGACGTCTACCACTGCTCCTACCCATACACCTCAGTGTCTCCATGGATCCAGGTGTTTGTGCAGTGAATTTGGAAAGTATTCTGACCCCTTGACTTTCTACATTTTGTTACGTTACAGCCTTATTCTAAAATTGATTACATCATTTTTTCCCCCTCACTAATCTACACACAATACCCCATGATGACAATGCAAAAACAGGTTTTTAGACATTTTTGCAAATCTATTAAAAGTAGAAAACAGAAATTCTTAGTTACGTAAGTATTCAGACCTTTTGCTATGAGACTTGAAATTGAGCTCAGGTGCATCCAGTTTCCGTTGATCATCTTTAAGATGTTTCTACAACTTGATTGGATTCCACCTGTGGTAAATTCAATTGATTGGACATGATTTGGAAAGGCACACACCTGTTTATATAAGGTCCCACAGTTGACAGTGCATGTCAGAGCAAAAACCAAGCCATGAGATCAAAGGAATTGTCTGAAGAGCTCCTAGACAGGATTGTGTCAAGGCACAGATCTGGGGAAGGGTACCAACAAATGACTGCATCATTCAAGGTTCCCAAGAACACAGTGGCCTCCATCATCCTTAAATGGAAAAAGTTTGGAACCACCAAGACTCTTCCTAGTGCCTGCCGCTAGGCCAACTTGAGCAATCAGGGGAGAAGGGCCTTGGTACGAGAGGTGACCAAGAACCTAATGGTCACCATGACAGAGCTCCAGTTGCTCGGTGGAGATGGGAGAAACTTCCAGAAGGACAACCATCTCTACAGAACTCCACCAATCAGGCCTTTATGGTAGATTGGCCGGACGGAAGCCTCTCCTCAGTAAAAGGCACATGAATTCCCGCTTAGAGTTGAGTAACAATATTCTCTGGTCTGATGAAACCAAGACTGAACTATGTGGCCTGAATGCCAAGCGTCATGTCTGGACGAAACCTGGCACATTCCCTTAGAGTGAAGCATGGTGGTGGCAGCATCATGCTGTGGGGATGTTTTTCAGCGGCAGGAACTGGGAGACTAGTCAGGATCAAGGGAAAGATTAACATAGCAAAGTACAAAGAGATCCTTGATGAACACCTGCTCCAGAGCACTCAAGACCTCACACTGGGGCGAAGGTTCACCTTCCAACAGGACAAGTCTCTGAATGTCATTGAGTGGCCCAGTCAGAGCCCTGACTTGAACCTGATCAAACATCTCTGGAGAGACCTGAAAATAGCTGTGCAGCGATGCTCCCCATCCAACCTGACAGAGCTTGAGAGGATCTGCAGAGAGGAATGGGATAAACTCCCCAAATACATGTGTGCCAAGCTTGTAGTGTCATACCCAAGAAGACTTGTGGCTGGAATCGCTGCCAGAGGTGCTTCAAAAAACTACTGAGTTAAGGGTCTGAATACTTATGTAAATGTGATATTTCAATTTTTTTATCTGTAATACATTTGCAAAAATGTCTAAAAACCTATTTTTGCTTCGTCATTATGGGCTATTGTGTGTAGATTGTTGGGGGGGGAATGATTTAATATGTTTTAGAATAAGGCTGTAAAGTAATAACATGTGGTAAAAGTTAAGGGGTCTGAATACTTTCCGAATAACTGTATGTCACCTAGCCAATTAGACACATTCAAAATGACTTTACATTGGCTCGTAATGTTGAGCAGTTACTGAGGTCGACCACAGTCGGCTTGTTTTATTATGGCATTGGCTCACTCTATGCTATCCTAAGAAGGCCCTTCAGAGAAGTTAGCTTATAAACGGGGATACAGAGCGAAGACATTCAGAGTGGATTCAGTATAGTTACTTGTGTTGGACTTAGCAAAGACCCGTTCCGCAACTTGAATTTACGTATATCAGAGAACTGTCTGTGACTCAGTGTGCCTTTGCATATGTATCAGTCTGTTGGCATTCTACATAGTCATGACTAACCTTTGGCTAGTTGTTTCATCTCTACTTCATAGTAAAATTGTAACGGGCATGTTTTGATTAAGTCTCACCATAAAGACCTTTCTAGCTGCCAATATCAATAAGTGATTGATTTGTTTGAAAAATAGAAGTTGGCATACATACAAATCTAAAATGATTACTAACGTGTCAGTCATGTGTAGATATTTATATATTTTTGAAAGTAGAGAATGTTAGAAATGTTTTACTGTTGGCATTGTTTCCTGTGCTTTTTGCTTAGCCAAACAGTACCAATACATAAATCATGAAACTTCACTTATTGCCTAGAATGCAATGTCACAATGAATGTATGTCCAAATTAATAAAACATTATTAACATACTATAAATCCTTATAAAACATAAATGTGCACCATACGTTTTTGTAGTTTTAATAATGATATTAGCAATTACAGTATATAACAAGACATTAAAGCTAATCCATCTTTCCAATTTGATTGTCAGCATTGCAGTAATGATTCTGTTATTCTACTGAGGTTGGTCCATGGTTAATGTTTGATGTCAGGGGTGGTGAGGTTTTTGGACTCAACACTGGCCAAGTCAACCTGTCATTTTTCCCCTATGTTTCATTTGGGTGTCATTCTGAGGTTCTGAGGGAGAACGCGGCTTGGCCTGCGGTACCGTTGGCTTCTCTCGTGGCCACACATGGTGATATAATTCTGAACACTCAATTATAAAAAAAAAAATCACAACCAATAAATAGACTAGTCGTTGCTGGCCATGTGACTTCAGAGCACGTGAAGAACATAGAGACTAGTCGTTGCTGGCCATGTGACTTCAGAGCACGTGAAGAACATAGAGACTAGTCGTTGCTGGCCATGTGACTTCAGAGCACGTGAAGAACATAGAGACTAGTCGTTGCTGGCCATGTGACTTCAGAGCACGTGAAGAACATAGAGACTAGTCGTTGCTGGCCATGTGACTTCAGAGCACGTGAAGAACATAGAGACTAGTCGTTGCTGGCCATGTGACTTCAGAGCACGTGAAGAACATAGAGACTAGTCGTTGCTGGCCATGTGACTTCAGAGCACGTGAAGAACATAGAGACTAGTCGTTGCTGGCCATGTGACTTCAGAGCACGTGAAGAACATAGAGACTAGTCGTTGCTGGCCATGTGACTTCAGAGCACGTGAAGAACATAGAGACTAGTCGTTGCTGGCCATGTGACTTCAGAGCACGTGAAGAACATAGAGACTAGTCGTTGCTGGCCATGTGACTTCAGAGCACGTAAAGAACATAGAGACTAGTCGTTGCTGGCCATGTGACTTCAGAGCACGTGAAGAACATAGAGACTAGTCGTTGCTGGCCATGTGACTTCAGAGCACGTGAAGAACATAGAGACTAGTCGTTGCTGGCCATGTGACTTCAGAGCACGTGAAGAACATAGAGACTAGTCGTTGCTGGCCATGTGACTTCAGAGCACGTAAAGAACATAGAGACTAGTCGTTTCTGGCCATGTGACTTCAGAGCACGTAAAGAACATAGAGACTAGTCGTTGCTGGCCATGTGACTTCAGAGCACGTAAAGAACATAGAGACTAGTCGTTGCTGGCCATGTGACTTCAGAGCACGTAAAGAACATAGAGACTAGTCGTTGCTGGCCATGTGACTTCAGAGCACGTGAAGAACATAGAGACTAGTCGTTGCTGGCCATGTGACTTCAGAGCACGTGAAGAACATAGAGACTAGTCGTTGCTGGCCATGTGACTTCAGAGCACGTGAAGAACATAGAGACTAGTCGTTGCTGGCCATGTGACTTCAGAGCACGTGAAGAACATAGAGACTAGTCGTTGCTGGCCATGTGACTTCAGAGCACGTGAAGAACATAGAGACTAGTCGTTGCTGGCCATGTGACTTCAGAGCACGTAAAGAACATAGAGACTAGTCGTTGCTGGCCATGTGACTTCAGAGCACGTGAAGAACATAGAGACTAGTCGTTGCTGGCCATGTGACTTCAGAGCACGTGAAGAACATAGAGACTAGTCGTTGCTGGCCATGTGACTTCAGAGCACGTAAAGAACATAGAGGAATTGCAATAGAGGCAGAGGGACCTGCTGTTGCCAGACTCTGTATTGGGCTGGAAATCTTGTTGGTCCTCCAATGCAGCTCCCATTTATAACATCTTTATCTTATTTATCAAATGGAACTGAAAGCATTGCGATAAAAGACAGGATTGTGTTGAATTACAGCCAAGCCAGGGAAGCATGGGGAAAGCGTTAGTGAACTCCACCATCTGCATTTTAAACCATAACCCCTATCCACAGCATACAGTGTGTGAAGCGGAACATTGCACGCGGAGAGTTCACAAATATGTTGATCTTGCATGCCTTGGCTGAAGCCTGCTGTTGTTTTTCCTTCTGTGCACGCCTGTGAGATAAGCAGGGAGGGTTGGGTTCAGATAGGATCTCCCGTCTTTTCAGTTTAAAGATGGGCGACTACAGTTTAGCTCAGTTATCAAGACACTTCTAAAGAGACTGTACCCCAAAAGGCCCGCCGCTCACATTTCTACATGGCAGACTGACTCCAAAGGAAGGGAAGCACTATGGGAAATCCCCTAGAAGTGGAGAAAAAAAGACACGAGCATCTCTCTGACTGGTGATCTGTTAGTCACCATTTAACAAGCCAGTAGAGTTGGGCTAAGACGGCCACCACAATGAAACCTGTTGAGTGTTTGAGTGGTAACGCTTAGACCTCCCAGTTTCTCACTCGTTTTGGTCAAATAACGAGAGAGGACATCATGCTTTTCACACCAGTTTTGCCATTTGTTTGAGAACTGCAATTGATTTATTCTTATATAATTGCAATATCCATTATTTAGTGGTGGCTCATACGAAATCCTATGTATTTATATCTGAGGGCAAAATGAGGGTATAACTTTCATCACACTGTCCCTCTCTTTCCTTCTCGCTGTCATTCAATTCTCTCTCTCTCTCTCTCTCTCTCTCTCTCTCTCTCTCTCTCTCTCTCTCTCTCTTAATTAAATTCAGTTCAATTCAAGGGGCTTTATTGGCATGGGAAACATTGTTTACATTGTGAAAGCAAGTGAAATGGATAAACAAAACAGGTCACACATTTTGCTGCTGTGATTGCACACTGTGGTATTTCACCCAATATACATGGGAGTTTATCAAAATTGGATTTGTTTTCAAATAATTTGTGTGTATGTGTAATCTGAGGGAAATGTGTGTCTCTAATATGGTCATACATTGGGCAGAAGGTTAGGAAGTGCAGCTCAGTTCCCACCTCATTTTATGGGCAGTGTGTATATAGCCAGTCTTCTCTTGAGAGCCTGGTCTGCCTACGGCAATCTTTATCAGTAGCAAGGATATGCTCACTGAGTCTGTACATAGTCAAAGCTTTCTTTAATTTTGGGTCAGTCACAGTGGTCAGGTATTCTGCCACTGTGTACTCTCTGTTTAGGGCCACGTAGCATTGTAGTTTGCTCCGTTTTTTTGTTAATTATCTTTTTGTTTTCTCATGATTTGGTTGGCTCTAATTGTGTTGCTGTCCTGGGGCTCTGTGGGGTCTTTTTGTGTTTGTGAACAGAGCCCCAGGACCAGCTTGCCTAGAGCACTCTTCTACAAGTTAATCTCTCTGTAGGTGATTGGTTTGTTATGGAAGGTTTGAGAATCGTTCCCTTTTAGGTGGTTGTACTGTAGAATTTAACGTCTCTTTCGGGATTTTGATAATTAGCTCTGCATGCATTATTTGGTGTTTTACATTGTACACAGAGGATATTTTTTGCAGAATTCTGCATGCAGAGTCTCAATTTGGTGTTTTCCCTTTTTGTGAATTCTTGGTTGGTGAGCAGACCCCAGACCTCACAACCATACAGGGCAATGGCTTCTATGACTGATTGAAGTATTTTTGCAAGATCCTAATTGGTATGTTGAATTTTATGTTCCTTTTGATGGCATAGAAAGCCATTCTTGATTTGTCTCTCAGATCGTTCACAGCTTTGTGGAAGTTACCTGTGGCCCTGATGTTTAGGCCGAGGTATCTATTGTTTTTTGTGTGCTCTAGGGAAACTGTGTCTAGATGGAATTTATATTTGTAATCCTGGCAACTGGACCTTTTTTGGAAAACCATTATTTTTTGTCTTACTGAGATTTACTGTCAAGGCCCAGGTCAAACAGAATCTGTGCAGAACATCTAGGTGTTGCCGTAGGCCCTCCTTGGTTTGGGACAGAAGCACCAGATCATCAGTAATCAGTAGATTTTTGACTTTAGATTCTAGTAGGGTGAGGCCGGGTGCGCTCGCCAAATCGTTGCCATATCTGTTGAAGAGAGTGGGGCTTAAGCTGCATCCCTGTCTCGCCCCACGGCCCTGTGGAATGAAATGAGTGTGTTTTTTGCTAATTTTGACCTCATACTTTTTGTTTGTGTACATGGATTTGATAATGTCTTGTGTTTTTCCCCCGACACCACTTTCCATTCATTTGTAAAGCAGACCCTCATGCCAAAGTCCAAAAATGTTTTGAAGTCAACAAAGCATGAGAAGACTTTGCCTTTGTTTTGGTGTGTTTGTTTGTCAATTAGGGTGTACAGGGTGACTACATGGTCTGTTGTACGGTAATTTGGTAAAAAGCCACTCATTGAGTATTGCTCTGTTCAGGTAGACTGTGATTTTCCTGTGATTTGATAGGGGTGTTAGTGGGATGACTGTGAACGCTCTGAGAGACTCTGGGTTGAGGTCAGTGATAAAGTAATCTACAGTACTACTGCCAAGGGATGAGCTGTAGGTGTACCTCCTATAGGAGTCCCCTCGAAGCCTACCATTGACTACGTACGGACCCAGCGTGCGACAAAGCTGCAGGAGTTGTGACCCTTTTCTGTTGGTTCTTTTGTCATAGTTGTGTCTAGGTGGGCATATTTGGGAGAGAAAAGTATGGGGATTCTATTGGGGGGATTTAGGTAGCACACATGAGGACATATTTCTCTGAGATAAGTTCCTTATTCCTTATTCATTTCTAAGCAGATGTAAAATGTTCCTGTTTTAACTAATTTAATAGCGTGGGCAAGGTCTGCTCTATATCATGTTTCTTGTAGGATGACTATGTCTGTATTTCCAATTTATTTAATGAAGTCTGGGTTCCTGTTCTTTAGAGCAACGGCAGATGACCTCAGACGTTGTATATTCCAGGATGAGATAATAAAAGCTTTGTGTTATAGTGTTGTTTTCGTGTGTTTTAGGCCCGGACCATTACAGTAGGTCTCTCTCTCTCCCTCTCTCCCTCTCTCTGATGTTTTTCTGAGGAAATTAATGTGAATGTGTCTGATTAACCTGCTTTAGACTTAAGTGAAGAGCAGGTGCAGTGTGGTGCTTGCAGGCCAGGCTGTGTGCGTGTGCATTAACCAGACCCTGGGACATGACAGCTCTCCAGTGGAGGCAGGCAGCAGGACTAGAGGGGCGGGGGAACAGAGAGCAATCCCTGTCATGGTGCATTCTGACTCCCATGGCTTACACTAACAGCAGCCAAGCTCTGGTCTACGGGGTTAACACTAAGGACTGGAGACAAAGGTCAATGGGTTTTAAATGGTGATATCCAGTATATGCCGCCCCATTTTGAGGGAATGTAAACCAGAAACAGCCTCTAGTGTTAAATGCTGGCCTTTCAACTCCTGCTGTGCTGAATGTATGGTTATTCCCCAGTGAAACTAGGTTGACAAAAACACTCTCATCTAAATGCCAGATCGGGGCCCGTAACCACAAAGCATTTCAGAAAAGTTCAAAGGAATCCTGTTAAACCCTGCTTAAAAAATAAAATAACAAAACTCCCAGCTCAGAGTAGGTTTTAGGATGATGTTAAGACAATGCCCATACAAACTCTGGCCAGGAGTAAAATCAATTTATAAAAGTTAATCTCATCTGGTAATCACGACAGTTTGAGGTATCGCAAAGGAATTGTTGCAAATTATGGGGAATAACCCATCGCGATGAGGCATCACCCAGCTGTGAACTCTATAGCACGTTTCAGACAACCACGGTTAATGTGACTTTATCAAATCTTGCAAGAGTACAATATTTGATATCATTTTCACCTGACACGATCACTTTGCCTACTTTTAACTATCGCCTGATATGTTCGAATTGTCACACCCTGATCTGTGTCACCTGTCCTTCACCTGTCCCATCTTCCCCACTTATCCCCTGGGTATTTATACCTATGTTTTCTGTCTGTCTGTGCCAGTTCGTCTTGTTTGCCATGTCACCCAGCGGTTTTCTCTCGGCTCCTGTTTTTCCTCTCTTTTTTCTCGTCCTCCTTGGTTTTGACCCTTGCCTGACCTGACTCTGAGCCCGCCTGCCTGACCACTCTGCCTGCCCTGTACTGTTTTGGACTCTGCACTGGCTATGAACGCTTGCCTGTCCCTGACCTGTCTTTTGTCTATCCCTTGGATTATCATTAATACCAGAGCTCAAACCATCTGCCTCCTGTGTCTGCATCTGGATCTTGCCTTGTGTCATGTTAGGAATGCCAAATTAACCAATTCTGACGGTTTTTAAAAGCAGGCTTTTTATAATGTTACTGTTTTATCTACACTCTCGTCACTCCCATTTAACAACTCTAAATCGCTTTGGCAGAGTTGGCATTAAGTCACTTGCCAATCATGTTGCACACAACTTTGCATGCAACGATTAAAAGGTCTATCATTTTCATCTAACACAATCAAAGTTAACATAAGTCCTAGATGCCTTCCATTGCCCAACTTATAGGCATGTGACTGTAGGCACATTGTTTAACAAAGTGATGTTGCGCACAAAGGGATAACTTGAAATAACATGATGCAGGTAATTTAATAATCGAAAGAGGAACGTGTTCATTTATTAGCCTAGTATTTAGGCATATCATGTGAAATAGGTTTCATGTGAAATCCTTGTCAAAAGCACAAGAGAGCCTACTGTTGCATGGGTCTGTTGCATTGATCATATATATCAACAACAATATTTTAACAACTCCAAAGCAATTGCACGTGGCGCAGGAACCACTGATTCGCTGCATTTCTCGGTTATCAAGACACCTGGTTAGGACAGCTCATGAGGTCTTCTAAATATCTGACTAGCTTGGACTCTAATGCCTAAAAAGATGTATAGTTCTTATTTTGAAGTGAAGTGCCTCTATTCACTCACAACAAATGTTCTGACGTTTTATGGATACAGACCCAAGACCCGTTGTACCGCTGGCTTGTTTTCCCATTAAACTCTCGTCGTGACCTGGCAGTTTCTGTTGCCTTGGAGGGATTGGGCCTCTGCACTTGATCACACAATGTTGTCAGCCCTGTCCTGTTGAGTGTCCCGTACCTCTTCAGTTCAACCCTCGGTGAATATGAACGCAAAGTATTTATTTATGGGTTTTAGGCATTACATCGTCACTCATCCCTGTTTTTTTTCTCCACAGGACTACTTTCATACAGTACATCTGTTTCTGATTCCTCTAGGAAGCAGGGATAAAATGCGTTCCTATCAACCGGATTTAGACGGGAAGTGTAATTGCGATTCTGAGTTTTACTACAAGTATCAAATTACTCTTGTAAAACAATGTAAAACAAAATGTATTCTACTTGAAACAGAAAAGAGAAGACACAGGCACATAGTGCTCCCGATTCCAAGTAACTCCACTTCTCTCCTCTGCCCTCTGGGGAAACAAGGGGTTATCAAGTCTCCTCGCCTATGTATCATTTTGATTCAGTGGCCTCTTTCCTGTAATTATCTCACTATCTACCATCATTCTTTTTGTCTGTAATCTACTGTCTCATTATTTATCTCCCTGTCCTCCTCAAGACCATATGCTACTAGGGCTTTTAGTGGATAAGTCCTGTCGTTCCAACTCATAGTAATCTTTATTTAACTCATTCAATTGTGTTAATAACTACATTTATCGTAATAGCATATCATTGTCAGCTGACAATATATTTATTTTGTCAGCATAGGCCGATACCATATGTCTCCACTAAAAGCCTTGTCAAATTATACACTGATAATGTGAAACATAACGGAGCTTCTCACTCTGCTTAAAGCTGGCTTTAAAGAGAGCGCCAGTGGACACTGCTCTGCATCATCTAAACTGATGCTGAATGCTGTCACACAGAGAATGCAGAATAAACACAGCACTGAGTGCTAAGCTAAGGCAGAAATACATTCCTCCAGCACTGTTTGATGTTGTCCTCCTCTCCTCAATAACTGTAGTGTTGATACTTGAGTGTCTCGCTTTGGATCATATCTATTTTGCAATTTCTGTGCTTGATGATTGGGATTTCAGTGGGACAGCATACTGTCCCTGTAAGTCTCTACCCATAAACCTATTTCACATCTTCCGAGGTGTAAATTCCCTTTGTCGACACATCAGCGACATCAATTACATGCATGAGAACATCATGGCAACAATTGTGATACTACTTGATTATAGGAACAACCGCAAATTCCCCCCAAATACACACTCACAAATCAATCCAGCTTTGAGCTAAATGCGTGAGTATACTCTGACTTTCACCTAAGTTGGCTCTGTCGAGGGCAGAGTTTTTACCACAGATGCTCTCCCCTATGTTTTTATATGATGCTGTGTGAATTGGGCTTGACACTAATACAAGCCTTGGAGGTGAATTATACAACCAAGACTTTGAAAGATTTTTTACTACTTATGACAAACATACCCAGCAAACAGGGGACGAACTGGGGACATTCGGTGATGTTCCTATTAGGTCCCTTAAGGGTTCCGGTGCGATGTTACCCCACTTGCGTTCTGAGAACGTTCTAAGAAATGTTGCGTGATGTTCCCAAGGAAACATTCCATGGGGGACCTTTGTCTAGCTTGTTAGCTAGGAAATGTTAGCTACCTTACCTCAGCGTGTCCTCTTTTCTGCTGCAGTGATTGGATGCCTTTCTCTTTGAAGTGAAGGGGAAAAAATGTACGGAATAGCATCACTTTTCAACATTCGATGACATGGCAACCCCATCAGTTGAGACTTCATTTCCATTTCGAAATCCTCTGGCTGAATGTGCTGGCTACAAACACAGACATTTTGATATTTCTCACATCTGTTGAATATACCTCCACGGGGAAGTCCTCCACGTCCTGAAATCACTGGATTCTGAATATTGTGGTTTGCTTACAACCAGAACATTCTGCTGGCCCGTTTCTAAAGGAGAGATGCAGAAACGCTCATAATTGCGTGTAGTGAGGAAATTCAACATTTGTACGACACCTATGATATGTTCATAACACATTAATGGACATAGAGTACAGTATATAGGGAAATGGAGCAGCAGTGAAATGTCCCTTTAATTATCCTGTAACCATCCCTGCTTGAATGAGCTCCTCACTAAGCCGTGCTGTAATGTGCCTGTCATAAGTGAAAGCACAGTAGGTTTAGGATTGTTTCCGATAAACAACGATCTGATGAATTGCTGAATATTTCTGAACTATTTGGGGAAAGCAGTAAGTGGTTTCCTGTCCTTTTCAACACATAGTGCCTAATTCTGGATGAGAGTTTTTGGAGCGATGTCACAGGGCATGACCTCCACTCTGCGTGCACTCAGAACGCTTCCTCCTCAAATATATCACAAGTCGTGTTTTACTACCTCACATTCATTGTGCTGTAGTACCATTTTACTACAGTTGTGTGTGTGAGAGGCTGACGATGGAAGTATATCTTAGTGTGACCATATCGGTTACGGTGGTGGTAATGCAACTTTAATAAAGGAGAATTTATAGGGCCTTGTGGTGACCACAGTTTCCAGTGGGGCATGGGGCCTGACACACTTCATTTTCACTAACATAAACATGCAGGGGTATAATATTCTTGGATAAAGACCATATATAGTCAACATGCCAATGGGCCTACACTTACCACCATGCACTGTGTGTATGAACCCTCTACTATTTAAAAACTCCACTTTCCCATTATCCAATCTGTCCCCATAGTCAAATCTGTGAGGAATGTTTTGACCAGTCACAACACCTCTATACTCTAAACTACATTGGCCATAGTGCTGTCTGAAAACAGAAATGGATGTCAACTGAATTGGTCCACCCACACAGACAGCATCGTGAAGAAGGCGCAGCAGCGCCTCTTCAACCTCAGGAGGCTGAAGAAATTCGGCTTGTCACCAAAAGCACTCCCAAACTTCTACAGATGCACAATCGAGAGCATCCTGTCGGGCTGTATCACCGCCTGGTACGGCAACTGCTCCGCCCACAACCGTAAGGCTCTCCAGAGGGTAGTGAGGTCTGCACTACGCATCACCGGGGGCAAACTACCTGCCCTCCAGGACACCTACACCACACGATGTCACAGGAAGGCCATAAAGATCATCAAGGACAACAACCACCCTTGCCACTGCCTGTTCACCCCACTACCATCCAGAAGGCGAGGTCAGTACAGGTGCATCAAAGCAGGGACCGAGAGACTGAAAAACAGCTTCTATCTCAAGGGCATCAGACTGTTAAACAGCCACCACTAACATTGAGTGGCTGCTGCCAGCACACTGACTCAACTCCAGCGACTTTAATAATGGAAGTGATGGAAATTGATGGAAAATATATCACTAGCCACTTTAAACAATGCTACTTAATATAATGTTTACATACCCTACATTATTAATCTCATATGTATATACTGTACTCTATATCATCTACTGCATCTTTATGTAATACATGTATCACTAGCCACTTTAAACTATGCCACTTTGTTTACATACCCTACATTACTCATCTCATATGTATATACTGTACTCGATACCATCTACTGCATCTTGCCTATGCCGTTCTGTACCAACACTCATTAATATCTTTATGTAGATATTCTTTATCCCTTTACACTTGTGTGTATAAGGTAGTAGTTTTGGAATTGTTAGGTTAGATTACTCGTTGGTTATTACTGCATTGTCGGAACTAGAAGCACAAGCATTTCGCTACACTCGCATTAACATCTGCTAACCATGTGTACGTGACAAATACATTTGATTTGATTTGACTAGGGCACATTCACCAGAGGGCTTACAACTTAGAATGTGGATTGAGCTAGTCGCTCCACTGCTACAGGGGAGCCACTTGAAAAGCACTGTTTAGTGGTATATCATTACTGCTTTCAATAAAGAGACATTAGGATGATGATCCTTTGATTAAATGGCTGTTTGGATTTAATTGACTGACTGTTAAACTGTCCCTTTATCCTCCAATAGGTCTCATGTCAAAAGTGAACAACTGGATATATCAAAAGAAAAAAAATGGGAGAAACAGGTTACGTCCCCGTGAACCTTCGGTCCTTCAGGAAGTTGACCTTTTTTTCGAGGGATTTAGTTCAAATGATATTGCAACAGCTGTACTTCACTTTCTTGTTAGGATAATTGTTGTAACTTGTGAAAGATGCGCTCCTTTGAAGTCTGAAGGGCAGGGCCAGTCAATCAATCTGTGGAGGACTAAGTAATTACAAGGCCAGAGGGGATGGAGCAGGGAGGGGCGAGCTGTGTGTCTTCAAGACATTGAGGAACATTCTCAAACCATGGTCCAAAGGATTGTGTACACTTGCGACACACTTTGAGTTGACCTCTACAGTTGAATAGACTCTTCCACATAACTTTCCAAGGCTCTGACATTATTAATATAAGATGTCCATTATTATTTAGAATGTCCTACAGTAACCAAAATAGACAAGTTGTCCTGCGCTCCAGGAAAACATATCCTTCAGGTATGCAAAATAATCAGGAACGTTTCAATGTCAAATAAGGGCTACAATATCTGGAGGCCCAAGCAAGCCAGCTAGTGATAACATGATTAAAATAATGAGTTTCCATTTAGGCTGTTTTGAAAATCTTGCTGCCCCTTGGGTGATGCGTGACAAGGATGTGTGAAGTATTTTGCCTATTTGTATCACATTGTCAGAGTCATTCATTCAGAATGGGACACATCTGGGTCAATGTCAACTTGAAAATGGGTCATGAGGAGGTATACCTCTTTAAAAAGCACCTGATGTAATATACTTTGTTTATCAGTGCATGTTATGCATGATAATGATTTGGTGCCCACAGGCGTATTCATGTATTTATGAATGTTTGAATGAATATCCCATATTTGCATTGATCAATGTCATCTAGTCAATGCTAGAATCACTCTCGAGGTTGAAAAGATGGCACTCAGGTCAACGGACAGCTCAAGGCCGTTGTTAAGAGCAGTTCATTAATGTGGAGCACTCAAGACAGCTAGGGGTGGCGAGGTCACATCTTCTCTGGTGGTTTGGTTTGACGCCCCTGACTGACAGAGCCAGACTGATGCTCCACTAATAATGCCTGCCTGCCTGGCTGCCTGCCTGCCTGGCTGAGTGTTTGGGCTCAGGGACCTTGGATCCAGTGGCTGACAGGGAGAAAACACAAGCACAGCAATCAATATCTGCACATCCAATTGACAGGTGGAGGTGTAACTTCATTTACGCCTTGCCCTGGCATTATTTATAGCCACCTCGTTGGTGTGTGGGGCCTGGTGATTAGTCATGTAGCTGGGATAGGGCTCGGCCATGAGTGTGACTGAGCTGCTGGCCCACAGCTGTCCTCTGGCTTTAAGTGACTGACAAAGCACTGTAATGAGCCTGCCCAGTGTGGTCCCAGGGCGTGGGAAAGCATGTCACAGTGGGTGTGAGGGTATATGTGTGTGTGTGTGTGTGTGTGTGTGTGTGTGTGTGTGTGTGTGTGTGTGTGTGTGTGTGTGTGTGTGTGTGTGTGTGTGTGTGTGTGTGTGTGTGTGTGTGTGTGTGTGTGTGTGTGTGTGGCATAGCACCAAAGCGACCATACTTAGCAGCCGTGGTTAACCCCCTGTTCCATGATGGCTATGCGTGTGCTCCTTTTCAACCCGTTGTATTAGCAACAGCCTTCTAAATTGTTAAAAGGTTCTAATTACAAGTCTGATAAATGCAACAGTTGGACAATTGATGAAGATACTCAAAAGGTTTTCAATTTTTTTATCGATCATATATTGAGAGAATTATAGTATATCACAAAAAACATTGTACTGGCACATACAAATAATGGAGTATTTTCTTATAATCACTCCAATATATATACAGTTGAAGTCAGAAGTTTACAGACACTTAGGTTGGAGTCGTAAAACTCGTTTTTCAACCACTCCACAAATTTCTTGTAAACAAACTATAGTTTTGGCAAGTCGGTTAGGACATCTACTTTGTGCATGACACAAGTGCTTTTTCCAACAATTGTTTACAGAAAGAATATTTCATTTATAATTCACTGTGTCACAATTCCAGTGGGTCAGAAGTTTACATACACTAAGTTGACTGTGCCTTTAAACAGCTTGGAAAATTCCAGAAAATTATGTAATGGCTTTAGAAGCTTCTGATAGGATAATTGACATAATTTGAGTCAATTGGAGGTGTACCTGTGGATGTATTTCAAGGCCTACCTTCAACTCAGTGCCTCTTTGCTTGACATCATGGGAAAATCAAAACAAATAATCCAAGACCTCAGAAAAAAATTGTAGACCTCCACAAGTCTGGTTCATCCTTGGGAGCAATTTCCAAACTCCTGAAGGTACCACGTTCATCTGTACAAACAATAGTATGCAAGTATAAACACCATGGGACCACGCAGCTGTCATACTGCTCAGGAAGGAGATGCGTTCTGTCTCCTAGAGATGAACGTACTTTGGTGCGAAAAGGGAAAATCAATCCCAGAACAACAGCAAAGGACCTTGTGAAGATGCTGGAGGAAACAGGTACAAAGGTATCTATATCCACAGTAAAACGAGTCCTATCTCGACATAACCTGAAAGGCCGCTCAGCAAGGAAGAAGCTACTGTTCCAAAACCGCCATAAAAAAAGCCAAACTACGGTTTGCAATTGCACATGGGGACAAAGATCGTACTTTTTGGAGAAATGTCCTCTGGTCTGATGAAACAACAATAGAACTGTTTGGACATAATGACATCATTGGAATGTTAGGAGGAAAAAGGGGGAGGCTTGAAAGTCGAAGAACACCATCTCAACTGTGAAGCACGGGGGTGGCAGCATCACGTTGTGGGGGTGCTTTGCTGCAGGGTGACTGGTGCACTTTACAAAATAGATGGCATCATGAGGGAGGAAAATGATGTGGATATATTGAAGCAACATCTCAAAACATCAGTCAGGAAGTTAAAGCTTGGTCACAAATGGGTCTTCCAAATGGACAATGACCCCAAGCATACTTCCAAAGTTGTGGCAAAATGGCCTAAGGACAACAAAGTCAAGGTATTGGAGTGGCCATCACAAACTCTGACCTCAATCCTATAGAACATTTGTGCGCAGAACTGAAAAAGTGTGTGCGAGCAAGGAGGCCTTTACAACCCTGACTCAGTTACACCAGCTCTGTCAGGAGGAATGGGCCAAAATTCACCCAACTTATTGTGGGAAGCTTGTGGAAGGCTACCCAAAACGTTTGACCCAAGTTAAACAATTTAAAGGCAATGCTACCAAATACTAATTGAGTGTACAGTATGTAAACTTCTGACCCACTGGGAATGTGATGGAAGACATAAAAGCTGGAATAAATCATTATCTCTACTATATGTTTTATATATATATATATATATATATATATATATATATATATGTTTGTTTTACTCCATGTGTAACACTGTGTCTGTGTTGTATGCGTCGTTGCTTTATCTTGGACAGGTCGCAATTGTAATTGAGAACTTGTTCTCAATTTGCCTACCTGGTTAAATAAAGGTGAAATAAATAAATACATTCTTAAAATAAAGTGGTGATCCTAACTGACCTAAAACAGGGGATTTTTACTAGGATTAAATGTCAGGAATAGTGAAAAACTGAGTTTAAATGTATTTGGCTATGTTGTATGTAAAGTTACGACTTCAACTCTATAAACCCCAGTCGTTCTTTATCAAAAGCCTTTTCAAAGTCAGCTATGAAAACCAGGCCAGGTTTCCCCGATTTTTCATAGTGTTCTATTGTTTCCAGTACTTGTCTTATATTATCTCCAATGTATCATCCATGTAAAAAAAAAACTGTCTGATTAGGATGAAAATGATCTGACAAAACCTTTTGAAATCTATGCGCTAAGCATAATTTTTGCATCACAACACTGAAGTTTAAGAGGCCTCCACTTTTTGGGATCTTTATATACAGCACTTGGATCCTGTTTCAATATACAGTATATTAAGACGCAAACTTTTTTTGATATACTCAGAGGACCATTATTAGCATGTTTTAACCACTCCTATATAAATGGTAGGTTATCGTAAACTCAACAAGAAGGTCTCATTTATTTATTACATACACCACCATTACTACGTTTGGGGTCACTTAGAAATGTCCTTGTGTTTGAAAGAAAAGCAACATTTTTTGGTCCATTAAAATAACATCAAATTGATCAGAAATACAGTGTAGAAATTGTTCATGTTGTAAGTGACTATTGTAGCTGGAAACGGCTGATTAAAAAAAATATCTACATATGCCTACAGAGGCCCATTATCAGCAACCATCACTCCTGTGTTCCAATGGCACTTTGTGTTAGCTAATCCAAGTCTATAATTTTAGAAGGCTAATTGATCATTCGAAAATCATTTTGCAATTATGCTAGCACAGCTAAAAAGTGTTGTTCTGATTAACGAAGTAATAAAACGGTCCTTCTTTAAGCTAGTTGAGTATCTGGAGCGTCAGCATTTCTGGGTTCAATTACAGGCTCAAAATGGCCAGAAACAAAGACCTTTCTTCTGAAACTCGTCAGTCTATTCTTGTTCTGGGAAATGAAGGCTATTCCATGAGAATTGCCAAGAAACTGAAGATCTCGTACAATGCTGTGTACTACTACTCCCTTCATGGAACAGCGCAAACTGGCTCTAACCAGAATAGAAAGAGAAGTGGAAGGCCCGGGTGCACAACTGAGCAAGAGGAAAAGTACATTAGAGTGTCTAGTTTGAGAAACAGATGCCTCACAAGTCCTCAACTGGCAGCTTCATTAAATAGTACCCGCAAAACACCAGTCTCAACGTCAACTGTGAAGCGGCAACTTTGGGATGCTGGCCTTCTAGGCAGGGTTGCAAAGAAAAAGCCATATCTCAGACTGGCCAATAAAAATAATAGATTAAGATGGACAAAATAACACAGACACTGGACAGAGGAAGATTGGAAAAAAGTGTTATGGGCAGACGAATCTAAGTTCAAGGTGTTCGGATCACAAAGAAGAACATTCGTGAGAAGCAGAAAAAATGAAAAGATGCTGGAGAAGTGCTTGACGCCATCTGTCAAGCATGGTGGAGGCAATGTGATGGTCTGGGGGTCCCTTGGTGGTGGTAAAGTGGGAGATTTATACAGGGTAAAGGGATATTGAAGAAGGAAGGCTGTCACTCCATTTTGCAACGCCATGCCATACCCTGTGGACGGAGCTTAATTGGAGCCAATTTCCTCCTACAACAGGACAATGACCCAAAGCACAGCTCTAAACTATGCAATAACTATTTAGGGAAGAAGCAGTCAGCTGGTATTATGTCTGTGCTTGTCACTCCATTATAGTCACTGGATCTCAACCCTATTGAGCTGTTGTGGGAGCAGCTTGACCGTATGGTACGTAAAAAGTACCCATCATGCCAATCCAACTTGTGTGAGGTGCTTCAGGAAGCATGGGGTGAAATCTCTTCAGATTTCCTCAACAAATTGACAACTAGAATCACAAAGGTCTGCAAGGCTGTAATTGCTGCAAATGAAGGATTCTTTGACGAAAGCAAAGTTTGAAGGACACAATTCAATTTTGTCAATTAAAAATCATTATTTATAAACTTGTCAACGTCTTGACTATATTTCCTATTCATTTTTCTACTAATTTCATGTATGTTTTCATGGAAAACAAGGACATTTCTAATTGACCACAAACTTTTGAACGGTAGTGTATATTTGTGTATCAGCTATTGTTTTATTACTTTGTGATAAAATAAATAAAATGACTGTATATGTACCTCATTTGCGTATAGGTGTATTTGCATACATTAATAAATTAATATAAAGGGGTGGAACAGGGATGCAACCACCAAAAACCTCCAATCAAAACGGTGCTGTCTGGACTGCCTCGTTAATTATTCATAAATGTTGTTTTCACCTTCTCTTGCATACTTCAACAAGTGTGTCAAGAGAAGGATACCTATGCGATTTAAAATCAAAATGTTTGGCTCGAGATTACACCTATCTATATATAATTTACATTGTTTGCAAGATCAGACATAATAATCCGAGTGTTCCCTTTTCGGAAATTGCTTTCATTTCTATTTTGTAAACATTTCAACTGTATTAAATTATTAGTTTTTTTAATTGCACAAAATATCAACACCCACCAAAATAACGTTATTTTTCCTCTCTTTCATGTGATCTAAGTGTGATCTGCAACCAAGCGTTGACGTTCTTATAGGGGCGACGGAAAGCCATTGTATTCCATCAAGCCCATTTCAGCCAATACCAGAGTGTGTTTGACAGACCATTACAAATGTTTCCGTGGTCGTAACGTTAACGGGGAAAAAACGAATGCCGCAAGAGTCACCATAGTAAAATGAAAGCAAGCAATCCAGCAAGGTTTTAAGTAATAAGTGGATTTTTCCCCCCTCAAACACCGGAAATAGATGGACGAAAAGGAGAGATCCTCAGGTGGGCGGGGCCCGCGTGCTGCTACTTTCCATAGAGCAGCACAATAGAGCTGGAGGCCATGCCTCTGTTTTGGACAAAGCCACAAGGCATGTGAGGAAACAAAGGGTTTATCTTTTTCATCCTTCCACAGCTGTCTTGGAACTCGTAGCTCTGGTTTAATGTACTGCATCTCTGCCAGGTAAGATAAGAAATGTGATACTGGACACTGAGAGGTGGGAAATATTCTGTGGAGACTTATTTTACCAATATGGAAAAACAGCCTATTATTAATCGAGACATATTCCTGGCAGGGACTTCCTTAATTAATGGAGTCGTCACCCATCAGATGATTAGATTAATTAGCACAGATTACCTTTCGCACTGATTTCACAGCTATGTCCCTTCAGGGACAAGCGGAGGTGATATCATGCCTATCAACAAATAATTACTTAAGAAAAGTGAAAAGGTGACTGATACTTTTTAATCCAGGTTGCCACACAGCTCAGATAACTGACATCATCAGAAAGCATTGCAAACACACTAAGAATCTACATCAATTCCGTATTTGTCTCCCACAGCCTCGCCAATCATACCCTGTGGTAGAAGAACACCTATAATCTCAGACTGGGCGAGGCAGGCAAGACAGAAAGACAATATATGGTGTCACTGGAGCCTTGCTGTTCAATCCCCCAGAATGGGAGCCCCTTTTCGCCAGTAACCTGGTCACATAAAAGGGAACGGCTGCAGGTCTGGCCTGAGATGAAAGGGGGCGTCACTCAGCGTACCCAACAAGCCTGCCCACCTGTACCTGCCCTGAATACCTTCTAACCAGATAGCTAATGAGATGTCATATCAGAGTAGATTAAAAGCTGCTAAGGGACACAGAAATACAGTACCTCAACCAGGTCTATCTCCAGGCCCTTGCTCTCTGTGCTTTTCTGTCGTGGAGCAGTGGCCAGGTCATTGATACAGGACAATGATGGGATTATCTGTCACCCTCTAATGCTGCCAAATGCTGTGTTGTTGATTGACCCCTCATCTACTGCCATTCTCGATGGCTCTGGGGAACAGGTGCTACATTCTAATGAGTGGCCAGAGGTCCCTGCGCCCCGTCCTTTATATAGTCTACTGATGTTTCAGATTCTGTAGAGCTGTAGATACTCGCTTTGACGTTCACATTTTTGTATCCTTTCTTCCAGACAACATTGTTCATCTTTAATGCCAAACTTGCACTTGGCTTCAGGAAAGAATGTCCATTATCCATTCAGCTCTTTCTTAGCATTTTAAAATGTCTTCCGAGCTAATGATTCACCAAAACAAACGTTATGTAATTCATTCTTATGTAATGATGTGACTCAGGGCAAACATTTAAAATGGCCCAACTGGTATGAACTGTACTCCACACTCAATGGACTTCACATACAGTACGTTCAGCACTATGTACATTCTAATATCAACAGGTTTTCTCTGCTGTAACGGAATCCCATCTAAGGTGCCTGATCTCACACACACACACACACACACACACACACACACACACACACACACACACACACACACACACATACTCAGTCAGCCTCCTTTGAGACATGTCTGCTCATGGTCAGGGGAGTGTTAGGCAGCTCCTAAGATGACAGTCCATGAATAATGGCAGTTTGAGGCAGAGAAAGATCACCTCTTTAACTCAAGAGACCGTGAATTATCTCCCGTTAGGAAGTGAGTATAGCCACAGTTCCACTGAGCTGTGCTGTGCTGAGGTGCTAAAAGTGTGATTTTCTTTTTGCATTGGTTACCTCTGCTGTGACTTTGTAGTTTTTTGTTATTGCTCTTTTTGGAATAGTAAAACATAATTCAGTAAGTGAACATGTCATGTAATGTTAATAACAAACCATTAACCTTTTTTATTTGAAGTTCAATTGTGTGTAGATGATTTATTTGAGGGCATCTGCAATGAACAGATTGATTCATACAATATGAATACTCTCTCTAACAGTAGCCCTTAACCTTCAGTAAGAGATGCCAGCTATGATTACATGTGTATGTAGCTTGTCAGTCCAGAGGTTCCAAAATAGGAATGTAATTCCCATGTCAATCATTGCATTGACTCTCCAGACATTTTACTGCTGTGCGTTCTGGCATCATGTGATGGACTCTGGGCTCTGAATGTAATGGCTTCTGTAGTGACTCGGCATCCCAAGGTCCTTAGGGACAGCATGTCTCCCATTTTGGTGGCAGGTAATAATTAAAATTTGCTTTCTAATAGAGCTCAGTAGTCTAATAGTTTGGCCACGCAGAGCAAGCATTCCAAATCAATCATTCCCTAATTTGCTTCTGTAATTATGGTCCTTCTAAAATGAAAAATGAAAATGTAAGCAGGTTTATGGCTCTGCTCCATGCGGCACCATTCTCTGTTGTCGTGGTAGATAGCCAACAGTGCTTGTGCAGTATCACCGGTTGCTATGGACACTTCAGAGTTAGAGCTGGGCTAAGGTCAGCAGTGCTAATACAAGGTATAAGAAATGTTAGCAAGCACATGAAATGGACACCCCCCTGCCTTGCCTTCGGCTTCACCCATAACTACTGTAGATGCTTACTTACTTATTCTAGACAAACAATTCTCACTGGGGTCCCCTCTCACCCACATGGTATGGTCTCCATTGAGACACACGTCCATTGAGACACACGCCCTGCCTTTCCCCATCATTTTGTCTGTCATGCCTTATGAGAGTCCACTAGCCAGTTCTCCATCCCCAGTAGTACTGTTAAACCAAGATGAGGTCTTTTACTGGTTTGATCTTCCACTGGGTTTTGTTTCTTTCCTACCGTGTGTTGTTAGCAGGAATGATATTTTGACCGACGGCGTTAGGAAGTTGAAGGGATCATCAGTGGTGTGTTCGTTTTCACAACACTCTAGGAGCTCTTTCATGTGTACTAGCATTTTGGAGAGAAGCAGCATTCAAGATTCACATTTAACACACACGCACGCACGCACACAGACATACAGACACCATACGCACAAGCCGATACAGACTCAAATTACACTGATGCCTTAATAATTTACAACCTAAAGTTCAATCTGTTTCTCTCCGTTTTAACATTTTATTAGATATTCCTTTTGCTATCCCATTCTCAAGAGAGAGACAGGGGAAGACTTGAGAATCTTATTGTGCTTTATTCATTTTCTTCCCCCCAAGCTCCTTGTCAGTTTGGATCAAACGATGGCTTCTCCTCAGCTCACACTCTCAAAGCCTGGCATGTCCAAAGTTTTCAAGTACTTCAAGAAGTTCTTCATTCCTTTTAGAAAGTATGGGAAGTAAGATTCGAGCTTGGACTTTGAAGATATGTCAGGTGTTTACATTCAGATTCAGGGATCAAACTGACATATGTATGCAAATAATACTTGCCAATTGAGCTAATCTGTACAAATAGCCAACACTATTTTCATTACCCTACTCATAAACACAATTTCTTTCCAAAAGGAAAACGTTGTGTCACGAGGGCAAAGGAGAAGTGGACTCTCTATGATGTTCCATAAGGGTAAGTAGAGTAGTTGGCCCAGAGTGATGGCAGCACAGAGGGGCTGTCCCTTTGTCAGTAGGTCGCAGGGTCACTGTAGACAACACAATAGATCAGATGTGGAGAAACACTACATTCCATTCTTACTGTAAGCGGACAGATCCCCAGAGCTCTCCTGGATGACATGCCCTCAGGGCAGGCTGACTGAAGAATATAATGCTACACTTAGCATCTCCTCATAGAGAAACTTGAAAAGATCTCTGTGTGAAGGTGTCAGTTATACATCATCTCCTGATGTCTTGTGTTACCTACATTTCCCAGTCAATAGACCACCTGTGTTGTCAAGGTGCTTGTGATGCAAATACCAACAGCAGGAAACCACAGGAATATATACCTTTTACTCTCTTATGGGCCTATAGTCGCCCACTCTTTTATGCTAAGCATGACTGTGTGTGTGATGACTAAGCTGTGTGTGTGTGTGTGTGTGTGTGTGTGTGTGTGTGTGTGTGTGTGTGTGTGTGTGTGTGTGTGTGTGTGTGTGTGTGTGTGTGTGTGTGTGTGTGTGTGTGTGTGCATTTAGTTTTACAAATGTATTGCCGGGGCCCGCCGGTGTAACTGCTGAACTGCTTACTGACTGTACACTGTACTTCATGATTGCCACATATTTACTAACGCGTTAGTTATATTAACTATATTGAATGTGACGTCACTTTAGCTAATATGGTGACAACGATGTAGGCTGTGTGCAGCGGTTATGATATGTTTTTTTGTCACCTGGTCACATACAGCTGATGTGTTTTGCATTGTCCACAAGTGATGAAAAAAGGTGAGAGGAGGAGAGTGCATAGATGCGAGTAGGATGTGGCTGCTATGAAGTGAACTGTGTTTACGTGTGATCAGGGAGTATTCATTCCGCCGATTCTGTTGAAAAATATTTCTGAAACGGAAGCAAACAGAACGAAGTGGGGATAAACCTACTCTCGTTTGCAATTGTTGGACTAATGATTACACCCTAGATCAACTAGATGCAGGCAAGAATGTGTCACTGTTTGTCCATGTGTCACTGTAGGTCACCTAAACATTTTCACTCAACATTTGTGCTTCTATGTTTTCATTCATAGTTTAGGTTGTACCAACTTCATGATGGGTATTGGGCAAATTTGAGTATCATGTAGTAGGCTAAACCTATTGATACATTGAGCTAGGTTAAAAAAAATATATAAATATCAGTCATCCAATATGCTGTAATAGAAATAAGGCCATGCTCATGAAAAAATATATATTGTCCTCCCTCATCTTCTACCAAATACCAAATAATCCAGTTACCATGCCTCTCCCTTTCACAGTACCAATGTGGAGAATAACAATGCAAAGCATGCTTAACCTCTTGATACTAGCCACACCGGATCCGGGGTCGTGAATGCAGCTTCAAGCTCATTACCATAACGCAACGTTAACTATTCATGAAAATCGCAAAAGAAATGAAATAAATATGCTAGCTCTCAAGCTTAGCCTTTTGTTAACAACACTGTCATCTCAGATTTTCAAAATATGATTTTCAACCATAGCAAAACAAGCATTTGTGTAACAGTATGGATAGCTAGCGTAGCATTTAGCGTTAGCATTCAGCGGGCAACATTTTCACAAAAACAAGAAAAGCATTCAAATAAAATCATTTACCTTTGAAGAACTTCGGATGTTTTCAATGAGGAGACTCTCAGTTAGATAGCAAATGTTCCGTTTTTCCTGAAAGATTCTTTGTGTAGGAGAAATCGCTCCGTTTTGTTCGTCACGTTTGGCTACCAAAAAAAAAAAGAATTCAGTCATCCAAATGCCAAACTTTTTTCCAAATTAACTCCATAATATCGACTGAAACATGGCAAACGTTGTTTAGAATCAATCCTCAAGGTGTTTTTCACATATCTCTTCGATGATATATCGATATATGCTTTCTCCTCTGAATCACATGGAAAAATGCTTGCAGCTGGAGATTACGCACCAATTTCGACAAAGGACACCGGGGCGGACACCTGGTAAATGTAGTCTCTTATGGCCAATCTACCAATGATATGCCTACAAATACGTCACAATGCTGCAGACACCTTGGGGAAACGGAAGAACGTGTAGGCTCGTTCAGGGCGCAATCACAACCATATAAGGAGACAATGGAAAACAGAGCCTCAAAAATTCTGCTCATTTCCTGTTTGAAGTTTCATCTTGATTTCGCCTGTAGCATCAGTTCTGTGGCACTCACAGATAACATCTTTGCAGTTTTGGAAACGTCAGAGTGTTTTCTTTCCAAAGCTGTCAATTATATGCATAGTCGAGCATCTTTTCGTGACAAAATATCTTGTTTAAAACGGGAACGTTTTTTTTATCCAAAAATGAAATACTGCCCCTAGAGTCTCAAGAGGTTAACATACCAAACTAAGGCCATCTCTCTCTTAGTCTTTTGTTATGATAAATTATCGTTTCTCTCTGTGTTATCTCCGGCTCCCTTATCTGCTCTGAGTGGACTCTGTGTCACTATTCTGACCTCCGTCTTCTAATGCCTCAGTACTGGGCTCTGTGTCACTATCCAGACCTCTGTCTTCTAAACCTGAGTACTGGGCTCTGTGTCACTATCCAGACCTCCGTGTTCTAAACCTGAGTACTGGGCTCTCTGTCACTATCTTGACCTCCGTCTTCTAATGCCTCAGTACTGGGCTCTGTGTCACTATCCAGACCTCCGTGTTCTAACCCTGAGTACTGGGCTCTCTGTCACTATCTTGACCTCCGTCTTCTAATGCCTCAGTACTGGGCTCTGTGTCACTATCCAGACCTCTGTCTTCTAAACCTGAGTCCTGGGCTCTGTGTCACTATTCAGACCTCTGTCTTCTAAACCTGAGTCCTGGGCTCTGTGTCACTATCCAGACCTCCGTCTTCTAAACCCGAATACTGGGCTCTGTGTCACTATCCAGACCTCTGTCTTCTAAACCTGAGTACTGGGCTCTGTGTCACTATCCAGACCTCTGTCTTCTAAACCCGAATACTGGGCTCTGTGTCACTATCCAGACCTACGTCTTCTAAACCTGAGTACTGGGCTCTGTGTCACTATCCAGACCTCTGTCTTCTAAACCTGAGTCCTGGGCTCTGTGTCACTATCCAGACCTCTGTCTTCTAAACCTGAGTACTGGGTTCTGTGTCACTATCCAGACCTCTGTCTTCTAAACCTGAGTACTGGGCTCTCTGTCACTATCTTGACCTCCGTCTTCTAATGCTTCAGTACTGGGCTCTGTGTCACTATCCAGACCTCTGTCTTCTAAACCTGAGTACTGGGCTCTGTGTCAGTATCCTGACCTCCATCTTCTAAACCTGAGTATTGGGCTCTGTGTCACTATCCAGACCTCCATCTTCTAATGCCTGAGTACTGGGCTCTGTGTCACTATCCAGACCTCTGTCTTCTAATGCCTGAGTGCTGGGCCCTTGGCTGTAAGGCTGCTGTGTGGAATAAAATCATTCTTTCTCACCTCCTAATTGAGATGTCACCCCCAATTCCCAGGCTGTTGAAGGTAATTTGGTTCCAGTGTTATTAAATTGTCACACCCTGATCTGTTTCACCTGTCTTTGTGATTGTCTCCACCCCCCTCCAGGTGTCGCCCATCTTCCCCATTACCCTGTCAGCACTCACCTCGCCCAAGGTTCCGTTCACGTGGTCTCCAGCTGCTGACCGGGCTTTCCGGGACCTCAAACATCACTTCACCATAGCTCCCAGCTTGGTTCATCCTGACCCATCCCGTCAGTTCGTGGTGGAGGCCGATGCTTCGGATGTCGGAGTGGGGACTGTCCTGTCCCAGGGTTCTGCCCTGAACCTCAAGCTACATCCCTGTGCCTTCTTCTCCCATTGCCTCAACACCACGAAGAAGAACTACGACGTGGGGAATTGTGAGCTTCTCGCAGTGAAGATGGCGTTGGAGGAATGGAGGCACTGACTGAAGGACCGACCACAAGAACCTGGAGTATCTCCGCACCGTCAAGCACCTCAATTCCAGGAAAGCTAGATGGACCCTGCTGTTCATATGGTTCAACTTCTAATCCAAGAATGTCAAGCCGGATGCGCTGTCACGCTGCTATAGCCCCACGACTACTCCCCCGCAACCTGAGCCCATCCTTGTCAAGCTCCGACTGGTCTCCTTCAACCTCTGCCTGTCCCTCACCATCCCTGGTTTCACATCTCCCTGGACTTTGTCACGGGTCTTCCCCCGTCTGATGGCAACACCGCCATCCTGACCGTGGTGGATCTGTTTTCCAAAGCCGCCCACTTCATTCTTCTCCCCAAACTACCCTCTGCCAAAGAGGCAGCCCAGCTCATGGTGCAGCACGTCTGCAGCAGATCCATGGACTACTAGTGGTCATGGTCTCCGACCCGTGGTCCTCAGTTCTTGTCCCAGTTCTGGAAGGCTTTATGCACCCTCATTGCGTCGTTGGCCAGCCTGTCCTCCAGGTTCCACCCCCAGTCCAACTGTCATGACTTCCACCGAAGGTGGCTCCTCTCCCTGTTTGGGCGGCGCTCGGCGGTCGTCGCCGGTCTACTAACTGCCACAGATCCTTTTTCCTTTACTTTTGGTTATGTCTGTTTTGTTTTTTCACCTGATTTCATTTTGGTTAATTAGGGGGGGTATTATCTTGACATTTCCTTTGGGGTTTTGTGCAGGATTGTTTTCGTTTGACTGTCAGTGAGTTTGGGTTTCCTTTTCATTAGTTCATGTTTAACAGGTGTTTTTCTCTGGACTGTGTCTGAGTGGGATTTTGTGGCTACTGCTGTAGTCAAGGTGTCCTGTTATTTTTTGAGCTGGTTGAATAAAACACCCTTTTCTTCTGAACTTGTTTCTCCTGCGCCTGACTCCACACCCACATCTCCTTGGGGAGATCTGACACCAACGGCCAGTCGGAGCGAGTCAAACAGGCCATAGAGACTACTCCGCTCTGCCTGGTCTCCGCCAAACCCACTACCTGGAGCCAGCAGCTTGTGTTGGTCGAATACACCCGCAACACCCTTCTCTGCTCTGCTACAGGTCTACCCCCTTTGAGTGTTCCCCGCTCTACCCTAAGCAGGAAGAAGAGGTCGGCATACGTTCTGCCCAGACGTTTGTCCTCCCGGGATCCGCCCCTCTGGGTAGATCCCTCAGTTTATCGGCCCATTTCCCATCTCCAAAGTCATTAACCCCTCTGCTGTTCATCTTCTGTTGTCCCGGACCCTTCGTATACATCCTACCTTTCATGTGTCCAGAGTTAAACCCGTGTCTCACAGCCCATTGTCTCTCGATTGTTCCTGTTTCCTAGTTTTCCCGGTGTTGACCATTCTACCTGCCCTGACCCTAAGCCTGCCTGCCGTCCTGTACCGTTGCCACACCTATCTGGATTACCGACCTCTGCCTGCCCGTCACCTGTCTTTTTCCTGCCCCCGTTCGATTATTAAACTGTTGTTGCTTCGACGTTGTCTGCATCTGGGTCTTACCTGAAGCGTGATAGTCAGTATTAATAAAGACTTCAACATTGTACTAGTCCCTTTAAGTGCTTTGTTTTTATGGAGGACAGTTCTGCGGAAAGACTTTGTATTACTAATTTAGCAGGGCTGAAGAGTAACTAGACAATCAGATTTGTTACATATGTTTACCCCCTTCAATAATTATGGCAAATGGCCCTTTCATCTTTTCTACTTGGTGTGCTGGTGCTTACCTACCCCCACACACACCGAGTCATTTTCCTATCGCCGCACGTTTACAAGCCAACCAATAAACTCAGGTGGGTTCTATGCAGAGAGTTGCAAGTTCAGGTGACTGTAGTTACTGTTGCTGTAAGACACTCACAGTGTCGGAGTCCCCTGTTTCACTGGAGTCTCACTGGTGAAGTCAAGCGACGTGCAATATGTACACACCCCTGCCAAATAAAACATTTTAAATAAATCACAGGGGGATGAAATAACAAGATCGTGTGAATTATAAAAAGGTTTCAGTTTACTACATAGTTTAGTTATTGTCACACTGGGCTCTCTGGGTCTGGCAGAGGCATAGCCAGTGCTTGCCAGAAAAAAATGATGAACTCCAGCATAAATCACATCCAAATGACCTGTCTGTGTTGGTTGGACACTTGTGTGTGATTCCTCTAAGCTGTAGAAAGATAAAGCATGTGGGAAGTTTAAACCCCAGAGAATCAGCTCCTGTTTATTTTAATTAGACCAGAAAACCAACACAGAGTGCTCTAATGTCTGTGTTTGGCGACCAATGATTGGCCAATGAGTTAAACTATGATGGTGCCCCAGTGACATCACAGTCCTGGGATGATGCCATTAGTCGAGTTCTGGGAGAGGTGCTCTCTGAGGAACGACCAATCCTTCAGCCATGGAGCACAAAGCAGAAAACAAATCTGAACCTCTACTTATGAAAACCAGGCCAGAATGCTTAACTATTTGCTCCGGTCAGCACTGGATAGGCCTACTCTACATCAGACACAATTACTCAAGCCTGGGAGGAGGACACATCTCTCTCTAGAGAAAAGGCTATGTTTTTTCCAATGAGAGGCGTTTTTCTCCTGTCATGCAGAGTTGCTCCATCCACACTGTAAATATAGACCCGAGGAGAACAGATAGAAATGGATCCGCCCTTGGAAGTAAGTGAGTCGTGTTTCTGGGTGCATTCCTTCTGTGGCCTATTTAATGATTTGACATGTGCACAACTGTGATATATGCAGTACATACATTATCCTCAGAACTACCTCACACTATACTGTGGTTGCATAGTTTTTTCCAAAGACAATAGTTGGAATATGTTTTCCTCATTCAAAACAAATGAGGGCACATTGATGTTACAAGGAAAGTATTTTTATAATTGTGGATGAACACGGCTTTTGTAAGTGGAGCGTGATTCATGTTCATTTGTCCGAAGATGTAGTAATTCTGGTGCATTAGGCATGTTTGATGCTGAGGGCAGAACTGCCTTGTAAAACCTCTTGTATATATATTTTTTATTTCTACTTTGCACATTCTTCCACTGCAAATCTACCATTCCAGTGTTTTACTTGCTATATTGTATTTAATTCGCCACCATGGCCTTTTTTTTGCCTTTACCGCCCTTATCTCATCTCATTTGCTCACATCGTATATAGACTTGTTTATACTGTATTATTGACTGTATGTTTGTTTCACTCCATGTGTAACTCTGTGTCGTTGTATGTGTCGAACTGCTTTGCTTTATCTTGGCCAGGTCGCAATTGTAAATGAGAACTTGTTCTCAACTTGCGTACCTGGTTAAATAAAGGTGAAATAAATAAATAAAATAAATATATAACAATGCCAATAGGGCATATAGGGAGTAAGCATGGGGGTTCAGGGTAGACCAGAAATCCATCTGGATCTAAAATCAAGCTGTGATGTATGTCTTAATAACTGGGTGGTAGCTGAATTGATACTTACTTCAAACATATCAATGAACTTAAGTGACAGTCTCAGGGGAATTGTAGGTAGTCCCATTGGGAAGCATCTATACTTTATTAAACAGTTCATAACTAAACTGTGTTCAAAGGGTGTTGGCTATGGCACACAGCACTGCCAGTCATTAGTAGGTTCGTTTTTCACCTGGAGCCTATAGCCCAGGAACCCCAGATAGAACCTGTGGTTTAACACCTCTACTGGGTGAGCTGGGCTGGGAAGACCCCCCCTGGGATCCAGACCCTCTTGGGATCTCTGTCTGTCTGTGTGGGATGACATTTGAGCTGGATGTGTTTTCCACCAGTGGGGTTTAGAGGCACCACAGTTCCAAGCCATCCTTGATCAGCTATGTCCCCTACAGAAGATCACAGGATGACCTCTCAACCTGATCAAGAGGTGTGTCATGCCTGTAATTTACTGAGGAGAGTCTTTACTCACAGATTTCATCCTGTGGAAGAGAACATGCTCCGCTGGCTGTTTCTGTCAAATCCACCTTCACTTGCAGTGTAACAATACATAGGAGCCAGTGGCATATAGGGGAAGGCAGTGGGGTCTGGTCATCTCTAGTCGCCCATCATGTCTATTCGATGCTGAGTACTGTAGGTATGTGAATCATTTATTGCGTCAGACATGTTCTTGATTTCACTGGAATTAGTGTTTAAACCACAGAAAGGATTCAGCAATCTCATTACTGAATCCTCCTCAGGGAGAGATGGTAATTCATCACCAGGTCAGCAGATACATTAAGCGCTCCTAATAGCACCACAAACAGAGGGTTTACATTTGCTAAGTTCTGGCATTGCGCAGCAGCCATGTGTGTTTATTGCAGGGAATGAGGGAGTCATTGAAAACATCCAGGGGTCTCTCAGCGCTCAGCCCCAGAAATGAACTTTCTGCTAGGAACATCTCCTATGACATCATTCACTCCCCAAACTTGAACCAGGCCTGGCAAAAAAAGAGAACAAAAGCATTCAAGAATCGAATTTCTGGTGTCAGTGAAGATTTAGAAACGAAGAGAACTGTTGGCGAGGCAGTTAAGTTACGTGTAACAACTGATGGCGCACAGTTTTTTTAGAAACATCATGTCAGTGACAGGCAGAAGAAAAGTTCAAGTGTTCGAGACATTCTATGGGGTTGGTGTAGTCTACGCAGAGGAGCCCAGACATGCAGGTCCCACAGTCCCTCCAGCACAGACAAGACAAGGGCCTCTAATAGCAGCCAAGGCTTCTCCCCTTCCTCAACACAATTTCACTAAGTCTCTGGCTGTCTGTCACCTAGACAACGCTCAGGCAGGTACTGTAGGTGTGTGTGTGTGTGTGTGTGTGTGTGTGTGTGTGTGTGTGTGTGTGTGTGTGTGTGTGTGTGTGTGTGTGTGTGTGTGTGTGTGTGTGTGTGTGTGTGTGTGTTTGTGTGTGTGTGTGTGTCTGTGTCTGTGTCTGTGTCTGTGTCTGTGTCTGTGTCTGTGTGTGTGTGTGTGTGTGTGTGTGTGTGTGTGTGTGTGTGTGTGTGTGTGTGTGTGTGTGTGTGTGTGTGCGCGCGCTCGCGTAGCTATGTATGTTGTCTCCTGTCCAACTACTGTAGCTTCTGGTGCTGAGGTGTTAATTATCATGAAGCAGCTCTCACCACCCAGTCTTACTCCCCTCCCGACATCAAAGGCTGATTCACCAAGCAAACAAATGCTGTGGAGTTGTTCTAATGGATGTTTTCAGAAAGGACGAGATACTCATTATTTGGTCGTTTGTACTGGGAGTAGGGCTGTCACGATACCAGTATTGCGAGTATCGCGAGTGTTGTGGCAAGGAAACAAAACATTAACCAGATTTTATTTATTGAGGGAAAAAATCGTTATGTTGGGGGGACAATTTATGTTGGTTGACACCCTATTTTACGTAAAGCAGGTTTTTAATGAAAGATGTAATGAATACTCAGGGAGAAAAAGGTGTAGATTCACAAGCAGAGTGCAGCAGGTGTTTATTTCGCAGAAGGCAGGGACCGTGGTCACAGGCAGGCAATGGTCAAACACAAGTAGGCAAACAGGCAGGTGAATCAAAACTAGGACTGAAGGCTATAACTGGTTCTCACAAACGAGCTGGGAAAAGGCTTAGTAGAGTCAAAACAAACAATACCTCACAAAGGCACAAACAAAATGAACTGAACTAAATAAGGAGCTGATGAGACCAGGTGCGTAACTAACACAGTTGAAATCAATGAACAAAAATGAGAGACAGGGCTACGTTCAATAACACAACGAAACAGGGCTATGTTCAAGAACACAACGAAACAGAACACAAGGTTGACTAAGAAAATAAATACAGAACCTTACAAAGGACCATAGAGTTTCGTCTGCTTCATGTTTTCTTTTTTGCCATGGAAAAATGTGTATCAAAGTATTGCGATATTGATATTGTGAAAAAGCTTACTGTGAGGTGGTGGACACTCATCCTGAGATTAGCTGAAGTGTACAAACACTTGTTCTGACAGTCCCTTTTCAGACAGCTTTTGTCAATTATCCTCTTGAAGGACCTGCGTCATACATCATGACTCCAGGTTAGGGTTAGAAACAGTATGAGTCAATTCTCTTGGCTCCAATTGGTCGGAAGCAAACAGGTGGTTTCAAGTTGCGATATCTCGACTGCTCATCTTTCCTGTGAACGATATGAGAGTGGGTTTCCATGACTTCTGGGTGGTGTGCATGTGGGAGTTATGAGTTATGTCCTAGAGTGACGTCTGGAGAGCACAACATGGCACATTGGAACCCTGGGCTTTGCCTGGCTTCCTGTGGGCTGGCACAGGGAAAATAAGCAAGCATCAGCAGGGAAGGGAAACAGAAACTACATGGGAGAATGTTTCCTTTATTATGAAATGACGTGATGAGGAGTGCGCCACTGTCCTGAATGACTGTCAGACGCACACCCTTTTTCCCGAAAATCCTCATGGTTAAACTCAGCCACTTGTGCTGTCTGCCACTCACACATTACCTGTACAAATCCCCATTGTAATGTGTTTATGAAGGTTATGAACATCATGGATACTCACCCACCGGTGTTGTAGTACATGAATAGGAAGGGGGACTGTTGATACCTTCCTCTCATAGGTCTAATGTATTCTCCAACCAGCATCCAAAGACAGCAGACAGAGCAACCAAAGTCTCAACACACCTCATTGACAGTGTGAATGTTGTCAGATGGTGTTTCATTCGGGTGTGGTACAACACAGTAGACACCACTGCTGTGTACTGTAGGCTATCTCCCATGTCTTATCTCTAGTCTACTCGATCATTGGGGGTGTCACCTCGATCAACGAGAGGAAGGGGAGTGCTCTGTTTCTGCTGCTGCATTAGCTGATAGGACAGCCAGTGAGATTCTCCCAGGCCTTTTTCACCCGAGACCTCTCTAGACTCTTTACTCTGGCAACCGTCATAAGCCCAACTCACAGTGGCCAGAATGGATATGAAGACAGATTCCGCAAAACAGTCAACCCATTCCATTACTACCATGGCTGTACAGTATGCAGGAGAGGTTTGCATTGGCAGAATGACATATTACATACATATTACACATCCCCAGTAGGATGTTGCGACAGGTGTCACAGCCCCACTGCCAAATAGGAAGACCAATTAGACAGAGGAACCCCTGCTCTCTTATCCAGTAGGAGCCTGCTACCTTCCCACAGTATCCTCATGAAGTATCAATGGACTGGGCAATGCCAAGCCTACAGCACAATAGACCAGCTGGGGAGAGAGGCCACTGAATGTTCCAACGGTAGCTGACTTCCTTTGGCACAAGAGAGGGACTAAGTAAAAGATGAATACAGAACTTGACGTATTTTTTTCTGTCACTTCAAGATGTGTATCATATAACTGGTAAAAATAAAAAACAGAGGGTAGACAAAAATACATCAAACATGTAGGGATAAAGGTTATTGGTTGAGCACAAAGTGGAAGGAAAAGGTCCCAGTACAGCCTCGTGTAAGCAGATGGTGGTGAGAAGTGAACATGCAGCCTGCCCGACGGAGTGCCTGCACGGTCTCAGTGACCCCACTGACATGACCGCCTGCTCCATGGGCTGTCCACTACATGAACATGATCATGATAAGTGATTCAATGTTGTCCTTGTGGTCGTTAGTGTTTACTGCCTATCTGTTACTCAATAATACCGAAGTCTATCTTTATGTAGTGGTATGCAACCATACAAGGTGATAGTGTTTACTGCCTAATGAGCACAAGGGACCACATTGAATCATTATCATGATCGTGTTCATATAGGGGACAGTGATGACAGAGACACTGGGTGTCTGTCATCACTGGGGCTGACAGGCCCATGTTGTCTCTACCTTCTTGCCCTTTGTGCTGTTGTCTGTGCCCAATAATGTTTGTACCATGTGTGTGCTGCCACCATGTTGTGATGCTGCCATGTTGTGTTGCTACCGTGTTGTCGTCATGTCGTGTTGCTACCATGCTATGTTGTCATGTGTTGCTGCCATGCTGTGTTGTTGTCTTTAGGTCTCTCTTCATGTAGTGTTGTGGTGTCTCTCTTGTCGTGTTTTGTGTGTTTTGTCCTACATTTTTAATCCCAGCCTCCGTCCCTGCAGGAGGCCTTTTGTCTTTTGGTAGGCCGTCCTTGTAAATAAGAATTTGCTCTTAACTGACTTGCTGAGTTAAATAAAGGTTAAATAAATAAATAAAACCTTGTTGTAGAGATGAACCCTCGCATTCCTCTGGGGGAGATGCAGATGTGTCCTTACATGAACCACCACCGTAGCTGGAAGTGAGACTGTGTGGCATTGGCAATGTGCTGGGGGCATGCAGCGATGAGAGAGAGACAGCTGCTGATATGTTTTTTAAACGTACCCATGCCTCTCAGTTGCTTTCCACGGTCTCCGTTTGTCTGATGGACACACCACAATGTCAGTGTAGCAATACGATACGATACAATACGATTTTCTTGTCCAATGTAACATCTTGATTGGTGGTTTTCATCATTGGGGACAGTAGAAAATGAAAAAGGCCTGGTGATATCACAATCAGATGTTGGATTTACAGTATATTGGTATTTGCAACTGTATGGAGATTTACTCTTATTCAAATGAACTTGTTGTAAATACTGTAGACACTCCTAACGATGCCTGCCTTCCAATAATAATGCAATAATTACATAATAGACCATTTGACTTCTCGCAAGGGTACCAGCCAGCACAAAGCACAAGTCCACACAGTACTTGCTCTTACCTCCCTGAAACTTCCCCTGGAATGTCATCAAAGAATGACCCACCTTCTAATTGTGCTTATTTCCTTTTATCGAAACTGTTCCTTTTCCACAGAATGAATCACCACTCAAAGTTTGGAAGACGGATTGTATGTTTACATTTCTGCCCCTTGACTTTAGCAGCCAAGAATGGCCACAGAATTTGAAGTTGAGGTCCTGCCCTTTAAGAACAGAGGTTTATTGCGGAACATTTAGTTTGTGGCCACTGATATGTTCTCCATCCTAGCACTGTAGAGTTGTGATTTTATTAAATGACAGACTATTTACTTTAGACATATTTCAACATTGATGTAGGGCAGTCCTGGGTAAAAATTAAGTCACCTCTTCCTCCACACACACACACACACACACACACACACACACACACACACACACACACACACACACACACACACACACACACACACACACACACACACACACACACACACACACACACACACACACACATTAGGAAGTGGTCTAGTAGTCTCACTGGGATACTGGTATATTTGTGCAGCTTAGACGAGAGCAGTTTATAGTGCTACTTCCCTATTTGATGTGTGAAAGGTGGAAGGAAATCAAAGCCATTCCTTCAAATGGTTCTGGCTACAGTGGGTTGTGGCTCCAATGAGAGACTGGCAGTAAGGAAACACGGGGGGGGGGGGGGCTGCATTCAGTCTGGGAGGGAGGGAGGGAGGGAAGGAGGTATGGAGATGTGCTGCATGCAGGGCTCAACCCTCTGCCAAAAACAACAGGGGAAACTGTGGCTCAATCCCTCCAACCACAGGTACGGGAAAAGAAGGTGGCCCTGTAACATTAGTGTTCTTGTGAGTACCATGCTATTACGAGCATTCAGAGAACATTATCAATACATATAATCTTTGAAATGTAGTTGATTTCTGGCACTGGTCAAGCTGAGGGGGCAGCTGTATAAACAGGCACGGTTATGTGGTAAGAGCTGCAGAGGGTTGTGGTCTGTTGCTAAAGGGGCCATCACACGGCCAGTCGGCTTGTTCAACACTGCTGCCAGGCCACACTCACTCCCTCTCTCAGCCATTCGCTCGCTATCTTGCTCACTCACTCTCTCACTCACTCTTGCTCGCTCACTTGCTTCTATACATCATCTCAGGTGGATTCATAGTGCATGTGTGTTTAATTTGAAAAGTATTTTCAGCTGAAGTACTTCTGACTGTCCTTCATTAGACCTGCGGCAGGTCTATAAGTTCATACCAACGAAAATATAAACACTTTTCCAAAAACTCTCACTCTAGACACGGGTCTTTCCTATAAGCAGTATAGGAAAAGGTTTCTTCCATGATCAAGGTGAGATGCTGTCTACTGCAATATCTTCTTTTCCCATTTAAATGCAAATAACTCTGAGAACATTGACTTCACACTAGCAAAGAGTCAGGCTTTTTGTCATATCTCGTCACACCATAAGGTTAAAGCTTTTCTATGGAAGCTGAAAGATTACCACATGTGCAGTCCTGAAACTCAACAGGGCAATCTCTTTCTGTGTTTAGGGTCATGAGTAAAAATGCCCAGTTGCCCATTATTCTGGCCACCATGACTAGAAGAAGAGATCTCAGTGACTTTGAAAGAGGGGTCTTTAACGGAGCAGGGGGGGGTTAAAGTGTGTGTGTGTGTGTGTGTGTGTGTGTGTGTGTGTGTGTGTGTGTGTGTGTGTGTGTGTGTGTGTGTGTGTGTGTGTGTGTGTGTGTGTGCGTGCGTGTGTGCGTGTGTGCGTGCGTGCGTGCGTGCGTGCGTGCGTGTGTGCGTGTGCGTGTGTGCATTTTTCCTTTTAACATTGTTTCTCCCTTGGTGATGTTTGTGATTATGCTTTACCTTTAGGCTTATTGAGAAGGACTTAAAACTCTCACGAGTTTCACAAACAGAGTGTTTGTGATTGGAATTCCCTTTGTTATGACCATGGAACAGGGTCAATATTGTCCTGTTGACTTCCTGTTTTCAGGGCAGAACAACCCATGGGGTTACGATATGTATCTTTCTCTGAACACAAAAGAGGAGAGCGGAGAGAAATGATCTCTGTATTAATTAACATCAACTCACAAAACATAGCAGGAGGGGTTGAAGACTTGAAGACTCAACAGCACTATGTACCAAGAAAACGTTCATTGAAATGGCAACACAGCATGTGGAGACAGCATGTGGAGACAGCATGTGCCAACACAGCATATCACAACCACATTATAACCAGGTTCATATGTGAATGATAGATATTGTAAAATACCAATGAGTTGGAATTTCCCCAAAATGAGAAAAACACCACTGCTAAGAAAATGTTCATTGACATGGCAACACAGCATGTGGAAACTGCAATACCCATTTCCAGGACGAACAAAACACCTCGTGTTTTTCTCACAAAATGGCGAAAACATGTCCCACAACTTGCCTGAAACATTGAGCTTAGAGACAGAGTTCAGGGCTGACAACTACACCTTTCAGCTCAGCAGCACCGACTCGAGGTGGATTCTGAACCCTGCCTTGCTCAGCAGAACGCCAGCAGCACTGGATCCCATGCAGTCACAAAGAGTGGAGAGTGAGACATGCACCAGGGGTGTTACATCTCCCTACACAATAAGCCTACACAATGTGGATGAACCCTGGAACTCTGCAGTGTGGTGTCCAATGCCAGCCCTCCATTTGAGCCCCAAAGGCAGTCAGTGGCCCTGAGCAGGTATTGCACACTCCATTTGGAATGCAGCGTATTCTGCAGAACACTAAAAACAACGTCATACACCACTTAGATAGATGTCAACAGCATCATTAAATCGTGTGCTGGCAAGATTTTATCCAAAATATTATAGTTCAGGCCCACTTAAAAAGTCATGTTGGCGGCAAAATGTGCACATGTCATGTTGTATTTCTATCAAGCAAAAAAGCTCAACTCCCATATGGGCAGAGTGGAACTAGATCTGACACCCCCAACTTTTGTCTTTAAGCGTGAAGACTGGATGGGGAGAAGAATGTAGAGATGGCTTTGCAGGACTCTCAGGCTTGCTTCTCATCTCAGCCAGCAAATCCATTCTCACCCTCAGCGAACAGATAACTTGTCGGACCTTGCCTGAAGAGATGGAGAGGAAAAAGTCAACTTGGAATCACCGGGGAGATCTTTTTCATTTGACCTCTGCCAAGTGGATTTGTAAAAGGACCTTTATGGAAGGCCAGAATAGATTGGAGATTCAGGAGTATAGAGTGAATGGCATGGCTTTGTATGTGTGAATACTTGGAAGGGACAGTTTCTTTTGACCACATTGATTCCATCCTGACACTTCCAGCTAACTTCTTTCAAGTCATTGGCAGGCTTTCTTGAGAAACTAATGCATGACATTTAAAGGGATGAGGTTGAATAAGGAACTGATAATGCAGGTAGGAAAGGACGGTGAAAAGAACGAGTCTCCTTTTGAAAATTAACAAGTCTTTATAAGCAATAACTCAATGAATATATTAAGTTCTATCAGTTTGGAAGGGGAAAGTAACAATTTTAATGGTAATTTCCCAATCGCTGTTAAATAAATTACACCGGCTGCCCTCTGAAAAGTACTATTCAAATGATCATCATTAAGTACGTGACGAAGATAACACTTTGTAATTTCTGACATTTGCAATGGGGTTATTAATCAGCACCTGTTAAGGTGCTCTGTCTTCAGTCGCATTAGTGGAAGTGAAAGTCAAACATTATTTGGAAAGAGATATGAATGAGGTTTAAAGGCTTAAAGGTCAAGTTAGTATGTGATCTCACACAGTATTCATGGCCACAGAGGTAGCGAACTGAACGTACGCAACATGTGCATTACCAGTGATTTGCAATAGGTCTTCATTTGTCCATTTTTCTTCGTACATGAAGTTCCAGTGAAAACACACAGAAAAGTATATTTTATACCACTTGTGGATTGGACAAGCATTGAAATCCGTAGGAATACACAACACATTATTAGGAAGTGTATACTCAGCCAAATCCTGTTGAATATTTCCCGTCCACATTTCATGTGAGGGTGGCAGATGGTGCGTTGCTGGCTGTCGGTGAGACGGGAGATGGAAATAATACAGACAGGCAGTTGATTCAAAGCAAACAAACACCCTCTCAATAGTCAGATTCAGACATGGTCATATAAATTCCAAAGGAGGAAATAGAGTATGAATAACCGGATTTTGAGTCATTCCCATTCCCAAGTGCTGAAAACATAAAGACGTCAGCGGTTACTTTCTCTAACATATTTTTCATATCCATTACAGTTTTGAGAACTATTTTGTAACATTGGAATACACATTTCTGTGTTTACAGGATAAGTCACAGCTGTTCCATAAGCAAGTCTCTGATTTGTTGACAATTGAAAGGAGCCAATCAAAGGGGAATGTAGAATATTTGAAGGTGAATGTTTTGTTGACCTTTGTTTGAAGGTAATCTTGTCAGTTTGTCTCAGCTGTAATAGCAATGCAATGTGCTACTCCTGTTGTGTGTAATGAAATATTGCCTATAATATACAGACCTAATGTAAATCTTCCAAAAGTCTGACGTTCGAGTCGAGCAACAATATCCATTTAACTGTGTTTGAACTTCCTTCTTGTTGATGTATGGCTAGATGTGTGCCTTCCTGCTATATTGTTAGTGGCTGTCTGTCTTCATTTGAGTCCATACACCACACCTACATTCCAACATCAAAGACATTGTTCATGGAAGCGTGTCAAAGACCAAGATGTTATTGCTGTCAGGTACAGTATGTTCCATCATAGGTAAGTGATTTAATCTTCTTAATTCCGGATTCATCTCTGATATTTTCTTCTCATATCATTATCATACAGACTAAGGCAGTATGCCCTGTGAGCAGGTAAGGTCTACACGTAGGCTATAACAATGTGTAGGCTAGTAGGGGTGGCAGGTAGCCCAGCGATTAAGAGCGTTGGGGTGCAGGTTAGAATCTCTGAGCTGGCTAGGTGATGTGCCCTTGAGCAATGCACTTAACCCTAATTGCTCCTGTCGCAATTGTAAGTGTTCACTGTAATTACAATAGACGTCGATAAGAGTTTATAATATAGGTTTAAGGTCATATACATTGGTAACACACTATCAAAGCAAAAAGCCTTAAGCGTATGTGTTTTTCATAATTGTGGAAGCAATCTGGTTTGAGGGCCACTGTTGTCCAGTTAGTCACCACAATACTCCGATATTTTCTAAAAGCCTGCTCATCGAGATGCTGGAGGAATGGGCGGTGGCAGCTAAGGTACTTCCCGCCTAGTGGGCGTGTTTTACGCAAATGACCATTGCATCCACCTGCCAGCGCGTTTCCCCAGCAGTCAGGAGCGAATACACTTTCACCAGTAACACTGGCTGCATGTTTAGCCGAGTTTCAGACGAGGAATTCTTTAAATTGACAATTTGGAAGGAGCTGTCACATTGGACTTGTCACAACTTCTGGTCATTAAACTTACACTAGATTTACTTGGAGAGACGATATTTTCAGCTGCGCCTCATGAGCATTGGACCGGGCAGCGGTAAACACACCGGGCTCCAGGTGTATCTCTATAAGGACTCCTGCAACGGGGCCACGGCACCCCGGATCTTATACATTTTAAACTTGGAGAATTGAGGCGAACGATTCCGTGGAATTCTGTTGGTTTCTTCGATGACTTGTAAGGTTGGACTTGGACTCAAAGTTACTTGTGTAGAGTAAAGTGACAATCAGGTATGCATAATTATTTATAACGTTAATGATTTGCATTCAAACAGCCTGCAATTGGCTCGCACAGCACTGTCATTTTTAATTTACTTTATATTACCGTGAGAGGTATACCTGTGCTGTTTACTTTACTGGTGTGTTACATGGGACATTTGGTTACCTCAAAATAACTGTGACAAAATGGTTTTAATAAGTTCTATACTGGCATTGTAACCCGTAAACATGTTAATTCGATTAGGCTTAATTAGCCTTGTGAAAACCATCATGAGGCTATTTCAATTATAACAATCAACTTTAGCATTTGAAAGTGTGACAGTAATATTTGGACACTTAGACTTTGTTATAAACATCGAATTAAATATTATATTTCATGTCAGTGAGTTTTAACGTGCTTTAAATTAGTATTTTGATGTTATTATATGCCCTCTTGCAAGTTGCGCATGAACTCCTAACAGGTTCAAATTGTTTACAGCATTAAAATCAGAAAAATGTATAGCTTTTATCTCTCGCAGTCCAACACCGATAGTGTTGATGTGAAATTGGGGAAATATTTCTCGATATCATTCAATTCAATTGCCAGACTACTTATTCATAGCCTATTGCTTTGTTCGCACTGGAATTTGACAGCTGAAGTGTTTTCAAAATAGCATAACAATAAAAAAAATGGTTGAAAGTGGTTTTGTAATACACTAGGTGTTTTCTTTTTAGAATAAATATACGGACGGGATGGATTTAGTAATCCACAAAGTTTATGTTGCTGCTGGTAAAAGCGCACAAATCATTAACAGCGCACACATGTCTCTAAGAAAAGCAATGCAGTATTTAGCCTACCCACGCCTGAAAGGGAAAAATAGCTAATTACCAAATAATTGGGAACATGAACAAATGTAGGCTACTCTTGGAATACGATCCCCTATGGACGGTTGAATTTACAAGCGCGACTGGACCAAGCAGGGAGGGTGATTGGCTGAAAGCGCGTTTTAATAGTGGTCTTTACCACCCTGCGCTTGTAAATCATGCTCAACATGTCGATTGTCTTGACTCTTGACTCACAATATAGCAATAAGTTAAGTTTGGCTGTCTAAAACACATGCAAGAACTGCGAAAAGACAATTGGTCAACACTCACCTTTTATAGGAATGGTCTTGATAAAAGTAATAAACGAGGTACCGTTCAAAATGCCAGTGAACCGATGGCGTGGGGGATACGTTGCCTTAATGTAGATGTCATGTTTATTATACATGGTTGATCCTTTGATTAGAATTATGTCAAGGCTACTGACCTTGATTCCTGTATTTAGCGCCAAATATGTTTTAGCGTGTGTGTTTGTGTCTGCCTATGTGGTGTGTGTTGAAATGTAATTTGTAAATAGTCTGTTGTTTAATTTAATTGTGTAAATATATCTGCCCTTGACTTAGAATAAACAGCTGGCCAGTTAACACATTGCCCATAAATAGCTGAGGTTTGCGCTGATGTTTATACTCGTAAATCCCCCCTAACCAACCCGTTTGGTTCGAGGATATATTTTGGACTGTAGGCTCTGGCTCCAGCTCTCCAGCAGTCTACATGTTGAGTTTGTGTTTGTGGTGGAAGTGCCCTTTAAAATGTGCCCTCTGGCAATCACATGCAGAGTGGTTAGATGGCCGTCAAGCCATTAAATAAGACCAATTTGTAGATTTGTTAAATAACGTTTCTAGGCAACCCTCTATACCCATAAAGAAGCATGCAGTATTCTGCTTACCCTTTCTAACTTGAGTTTATTGCACATTCCTGTTTGATGTGGTTGGCTCCTTTACACAATTTAATTACAATGTTATATACAGTTTCAATCAACAGTCCCAAATGGTTCTGGCAAGACTGATTTGATTTATCTTCAGTACCATATTGTCCTTTGTAGAGATGCGATTACATCAGTGACCATTTGTCACACTGAATTGTGTGACAACAAGGTATATTGCGTGACGAAGACAAGGTAGAACCTTACATTAGGTGACTACAGTACATAATTACAGAGTAGTGCACAGGGTTGGTGGTCATGCAAGAGGAATGTGTTTGGTGGGACTAGGAGACAACAGCATCTTCTTGCACAAGAGGCAGGGAACAGTGGAGGAGGCATCATTGTGTCACACATACATAAAGGTCAAATATGACTCTTGCCAAATGGAATTGTATAGAAAACTAAAAGGCTGGATTCTCTACGTTCGAAAGGCATTAGGTCCCAATGGTCTGGTTATAATCCCTGAACATCAGTGATGTACTTCAGATGTTCACATCTCTCACAAAGAAGCTCTCATGAAGACCAATGTTTCGAGATCTACACTCAAGGATGCTGTGTTATAATGTGTATGGCTTTTCGCAGCGGAAGTTTTAAAATCTTTAATTGTTGACCTCTTCTTTCCTCCAGCGTTCTGCGATCGTTCTATTCCTGGAGGTTGGTTTACCATGCTGTTGGACAGTCTGTGGACGGTCCACATGCTCCTGGCCCTGGTTGTCGGGGCTCTGTGCAATCACAACATCATCGACCCTCATGCTGCACCCCGCGTCTTCATCTCCTTCAAAGGTAAGAGGCAAACGTCTCTGGTCTATTTCTCCCCCAACCACATCCCTATCTCTTTAGTGTTTTGTGCTAGTGGTTTCTACGTGGTGTCTTGAGTTCATGCAGTGCTCTCCTCTAATAGCTCGGTGTATCGTCTTTAAAATGTGCTGTTTTCTGCTACTCTGAAATGTGTGTGTGCACCCTTATGTGTGACTGAAGAGTTGATGATCAGATAAATGGGACGATTCTGGCTTTGATAAGTGCTCTAGATTCCATAGGAAGAACTCAGACTCTCAGGTTACACTGCAGACCCGTCCCAGTGACCACTAACAAATCATGCAATGCTAATTTGCTTCCCCTCTTAAACATCCTGGCATGGTAATTCTCAGCAGCTGCTTCCACTTGACTGTATGTACGAATAATTAAAAACATAAACAAAGATGGAAAAAATGGTTCAAATTGAGGTTAACAGAGACAACAGTGTATTTTTGAGAAGCCTTTTGCGTCTGGTACAGAATGCTTAGTTATAAGGTGTCCTTGAATCAACATGATTAGATTCTCTGATGTTTTTGAAATTGAAAAGGAACAATCTAAAAGTGAAAGTGATGCATTAAAAAGACTTCGCCTGCAGCATATTAGCATGTAATAATAACACTATCATGGTCATTATCAGATTGGGGGTCCCTCTACAGAAAGACACATCTCAGGGCTTTGTTCATGCACTTCAGTGGTCATGTAGATGAGGTGGGGTAGGGAGGGAGCAGGTAGCGGGTATTACTGAGAGCAAATTGCCTGGTTCAGCCAAGCAGAGCGCTGTCTGTCCCTAAGGTCTGTCCCACTCTCAGATCTAGCTTGCGATTAGCAGCCGGAGCAGAGCTAAGGGACTGAGCAGTGCCCCTGTTTGCTTTGCCTTCCATTTCCCTGGGCTCTCTCCACGGCACCAGTTGACTTAATTAACTGGACAGGCACAGTTCACTACTAAAGGTTCTTTCCCTTTTTAATCAAGTCGAATTTTACATGTCACTGAGCACATATCCAGAGCTCAGCAATTCCTTCATGTTTTTTTTCAAAATATTATTTACCCAGTTCTCTAGTTTAATATCTGCAAATATATTGCTTTTACTCAACTGTAGGTTGGTCTTTTCGTTTTTTTTCAGTTCAATGATTTTCTTAGAATGGATGACTTTTTATTCAAATCTTTTTCTCAGAAGTATGTAGTTGAAATTTTTGCCAGTTCTTTATTCACCTGCAAGACTCTAAAAGAGTCATTCATTTCTGTTAAACCAGCTTACTATAGCAGTATTGTTTAGCTGACGAGAAGACGGAGGAGTCCCTTGCTCTCTTGCTTACCTGTTTGTTTTTCTCCCGTCAACATGCATGTCACGGTCGACTCTGCTTTTCTCCAAAGCTCTGGAGAGAGCATTTTACCTTTAAATATTGTGAAATGCACTTAATTGTTTTTCTAATCTCTTGGTAACCTCACCTATATATCATAGTGTTTTAGTACGTTGACTATTGGCCAGCAATTTAGGTTACTAGATTGTTGGCAACAAGTTTTAGATCCTCTTTAGCACCCTTAGATGTTTTGGCTATGGGCTTTGGCACAGCATAAAGTTGATAATGATATATTTTTTGCTAGAATATACTCGTTATGAACGTGCCGTATAAAGGTGCTGTATCATATTAAACATATCTCTAATTAAAAACTTTAAGCTTACATCCCTCTCTTGGTTACCTGACGGTCCGGTCTCTCAATATTACAAAGTTGGCTGCCTGCCAAAAACTGATTAACTCTGTTTCTCCCGAGACGGTTTAAGGACCGTGACCTCTTACTCAAGAGGCCCTCACTTCCCCATTAAAACAGGTCGTACACATGTGGAGAGTAAATCAAGAACCTCTTAATTGTTTTTTCTTTCTTTCCCCTTTATTTTGTGCTTCACTTAAATGTTTCCCCGGGGAACACCATCTATGATCCACAGTCTGGTCTACTGACTGAGTGTCCATTAAATGCAGATATGTTAGTTAGTATGTCTCAAGATATTCACTCTAATGCTTGATAGTTAGAAATGCTTATGTACTGCACATACAGTATGTTTTGGAGCTAAATTATGTAACTGTTGATATGAACCACAGTGAGGAAGTGTAGCCATCAAAAGGATACTCCTCTGTAGCTCGCGAAAACATGAGGTAAGAGCCTTGTAAGCCTGACCAAAGTCTACTTTTCCAACTGTCTCCGGCCCTGCAGGATCACAGCCAGGGTGAAGGACTTTGATAGCCAGAGCTGTGAAGTCTGCTTCAGTTAGGAGAGCTTATAGGAATCTGTGTAATCAATACCGCACAGCTTGTTTAAATTGCCAACCTAACTTAGGCATAAAGAGAAGTGTGTCGCCATAGATAATCAATTGCACTCTATGGGTGTAGCTCAGACAAGACTGCTGTCTCCAGAAATCTCCAAGAAGGGAATGTCTCCTCCCCTCTTCGCACGTAAGTCAGAGGGCCTGGAAAGAAAATGGAAAAAACAGTGAATTTGTTTGAGCCTTTCCCCAATGACCGTATTTTAAGGATCAAAGTTGAGTTCCGAGCCAGCGGGAATTCATAGGGAGTGAAATCTGCCGTAACTCTGTGTGCCTGAGCCCAAAAATAATATTCCTTTCTACGGAACTCGATGACCAACACAGTTCTATATTTATGTAATAAATGGAGTTAAGGGCATTATTCCAGATTGGGTTTATTGCCATGCAAAAGGATTGTGTGAGAGAATACAGGCCTCCAATGTGACAACTACTAAGTTATTGTTTACATGCAAGGCCCCTTGTAAATCCATTTAAAGATTACAACAGATGTATCTGTGTACTTTTACAGATTACTCATTCCGTATCACAGTTTGACAATAGCCATGGAGAATGACAAATCATTTGGATGAACAAATGCACTGCTAGGCATTGCTCCAGGGAAGTTTCTTCATTATGTTTTGGTATAGAATTCCCCTGCATCACAGAAGTGTAACCTTACTATGTTGGCCCATATTCCCCCTCTGACACATTTCTGCTCATGTGTTACAGATCTAAATTCATGCTTATAGCTCTGCTTTTTGAGGTCTTAAACCACACGTGGACCCTGGCTACAGCTGTGCTGGTAAATACGTAGCTTACTATAACTGACTCAATGCTTATTGTACTCTTATAGAACGTCAGCTTTTGTTTAATGTTATTGTAAAAGGCACAGGGTCAAGAGCCACTACAGTTGTAAATAACATGACCATGGCTGTGAAGGTGACATGGCCCTCCCCTGCAACCGCCATCACTAGATACATGCTGATAAGACCATGGAGCACACTAGTGTGTATACTCGCATATAATTGGTTGTGTTTGATGTTGTGTTTGATGTTTCTAGCTTCCTATTAACTGCTAGTGAGAAGTTATACATGCACCTTTACTCTCCCTTTCACCTTTTCCCTGACGGACTTAATGACATTTGAAACGGCTGTTCTCCAGTGTAGTCCCTGGAATTATGGACCATGGTGGGAATGCCGTGACATCACATTACTCCCCCATTGGCGTACAGGACCAAATCCACTGGAAGGGGGTCACTGTTACCACCGTGGTTGTGGTCGGGAATGCCAGCGGTAGGTGTCTCAGAGCAGGAGGAAGCTACACTGAATGATTGCCCCTGTCTTTCAATCACAGTTGTCATCTGCATCCTCCCCATCCATGCCGGGGGTAGCAGCAGACTCTATTTCGGGTGCTGTTGGGGTTAAAAACTCCCCTTCAGGGCTAAAAGCCCTGCACTCATGAATGGCAGTGCCCTTGAAGTACAGTATTAATTTATCTGTAATCTAAAGTGTTATTTGCCAGTGTTTTTCTGGGTTAACGCATTAGAACCTGCACAACAACAGAGAAGGATTTAAAAACCATGAATAAAAAGCAGCTTAATACTGTTAGTACATGCCGTTTAGCAATAGTTGTTTTCCTTTTAAAAAATCTGAGTGCCAGTTCATCTTTCAGCTAATCCCCCAGTTGTGCCCTCTCACTGTCTCCACTAGTCAATGTTTAAAACATTACAACATTGATACAGAATACAGACAATAGCCCAAGTGTTCACTTAGGTTAGGAATACATTAGACAGAGTTGTCTCATCCTGAACTCCTGAGTATGTTTGTTTACATGCACACTAATAGTTTGATATTAAACTGATTATTATTAAACTGATTATGGCAGTAGGTCGTACACATAAAAAAAGTGTGATTTATCAAACAATCCTATGAGTGTCATACACACATGGAAACATGACTCTCTTGGGATATACTGTCCCTGTCCATACAGCCAGGCTTCTCAGTACATCGCGCAGTCAGGAATAAAGAAGTCTTCAGGAAGAATGGTGTGATTGTGATAACATACAGAAACTCAATTCCTTTTGTTCCCCACACCTAGAATACATCACAATCAAATGCCAACCATATTACCTCCAAAGAGAATTATCTTTGTTTATAGTCAGAGCCGTGTATATTCCCTCTCAAGCCGATACCATGACGGCCCTCAAAGAACTACACTGGACTTTATGCAAACTGGAAACCACATATCCTAAGGCAGCATTTATTGTATCTGGGGATTTTAACAAAGCAAATGTGAGGAAAATGCTACCGAAGTTCTACCAACACATTGGCTGTAGTACTCACGCTGGGAAAACATTGGACCACTGCTACTTTTCGAAATTCTTACAAGGCTCTCCCCCGACCTCCCATTGGCAAATCTGATCATGACTCCATTTTGCTCATCCCTTCCTATAGGCAGAAACTCAAACAAGAAGTACCCATGCTAAGGTCTACTCAACGCTAGTCTGACCAATCCGAATTCATGCTTCAAGATTGTTTGATCACTCGGCCTGGGATATGTTCCGGGTAGCCTCTGAGAATAACAGCAACAAATATATGTATACGGTGACTGAGTTCATCAGGAAGTGTATAGGAGATGTTGTACCCACTGTGACCTACCCAGACCAGAAACCGTGGATAGATGGCAGCATTCGCGCAAAACTGAAAGTGCAAACCACTGCATTTAACCATGGCATGGTGACTGGCAATATGGCTGAATACGAACAGTGTGGTTATTCTCTCTGTTAGGCTATCAAACAGGCAATACATCAATACAGAGACAAAGTGGAGTCGCAATTCAACGTCTCAGACACGAGACATGTGTGGCAGACAATTACTCACTACAATGGGAAAACCAGCCACGTTGCGGACACCAACGTCTTGCTTCCGGACTAGCTAAACACCTTCTTTGCCCGCTTTGACGACAACACAGTGCCACCAACGCGGCCCGTTATCAAAGACTGTGGGCTCTCCTTCTCCGTGGCTAAACGTGAGTAGGACATTTAAGCGTGTTAACCCTCGCAATGCTGCCGGCCCAGATGGCATCCATACCCGCGTCCTCAGAGCATGCGAAGACCAGATGGCTTTAGTGTTTACGGACATATTCAATCTCTTCCTATCCCAGTCTGCTGTCCCCACTTTCTTCAAGATGTCCACCATTGTTCCTGTACCCAAGAAAGCAAAGGTAACTGAACTAAATGACTATCGCCCCGTAGCACTCACTTCTGTCATGAAGTGCTTTTAGAGGCTAATTAAAGATCATTTCACCTCTACTTTACCTGACACCCTAGACCCACTTCAATTTGCTTACTGCCCCAATAGATCCACAGACGATGCAATTCCCATCGCACTGCAGACCGCTCTTTCCCATCTGGACAAGAGGAATACCTATGTAAGAATGCTGTTCATTGACTATAGCTCAGCATTCAACACCATAGTATCCTCCAAACTCATCATTAAGCTCGGGGCCCTGTGTCTGAACCCCGCCCCGTGCAACTGGATCCTGGACTTCATGACAGGCCTCCCCCAGGTGGTGAAGGTAGGAATCAACACTTCCACTTCGCTGATTCTCAACACAGGGGCCCCACAAGGGTGCGTTCTCAGCCCCCTCCTGTATTGTCCACCCATGACTGCGTGGCCAATCACACCTCCAACTCAATCATTAAGTTTAAAGACAACCCAAAAGTAGTAGGCCTGATTACCAACAATGATGAGACAGCCTACAGGGAGGAGGTGAGGGCCCTGGGAAAGTGGTACCATGAAAATAACCTCTCACTCAACGTCAATAAAACAAAATCAAGGAGCTGATTGTGGACTTCAGGAAACAACAGAGGGAGCACGCCCCTTTCCGGGATCGCAGTGGAGAAGGTGGAAAGCTTCAAGTTCCTCGACGCGCACATCACTGACAATCTGAAATGGTCCACCCACACAGACAGTGTGGTGAAGAAGGTGCAAAAGTGCCTCCTCCACGTCAGGAGGTTGATTTTTTGGGGGGGCTTGGCCCCTAAAACCCTCACAAACTTTTACATATTCACAATTTAGAGCATCCTGTCGGGCTGTATCGCCGCCTGGTATGGCAACTGCACCGCCCGCAACTGCAGGGCTCTCCAGGGGGTGGTGTATCACCGGGGGCAACCTACCTGCACTCCAGGACACCTACAGCACAAGATTGTCACAGGAAGGCCAGGAAGATCATCAAGGACATCAACCACCCATAATGTGGTTTCCATATGAAGATCATTAATATAGGGACAATTGGCTGTGTGTATGAGGCTATTAGCTCCATGACAGTTTCCATGGCTGTCTCTCCAACCTGCCCTGATTTTCATGGCACCTCAAGCGTACACATTTAGACACACCTTTACACCGAATACCTAGCTCATAACACTCCTATGGACCACAAGACGTGTTGAATCTATGAAACCAAACCGCTGTCATCTGGCACAGATGAAAATGTTTGGCTATGTTTTCTAATTACAGTTAGCAGGCCAGTGGTGGAGAGGTAATTACTGAGAAAGCATTAAAAAATATATATTACATTGGCCCTGGCCCAGACCTCAGTTTCTCCCCATAGCAGCTATATTTAGTGAGAAATGCTGTGCTCCGCTAAGTGTCAGGCACATAGCGCTCATCTGTAATATAGTTGTTAATCAGAGACAGATGAAGGCCAGTGGATATGTGGAAACACTGCCTGGTCGTGCCTTTCTCTCTGGGTTTTGTATTCATGATACACGTGTCAAGTGTGTCACTTCTGTCAGGCAAGCAAGTCTCACTCTGTCAGATGCATATTGTTTGTGTACAAAATTGTGTGTGTGTGTGTGTGTGTGTGCGCGCATGAGAGACAGAGAGAGAGAGATTGTTGAAGCTCTATGCTGTGAGGTCAGTAGATTGAGCTCTTGTGTTCCAAAACCAGTTTTGATCCTCCACTTTGGTCCACATGATAGGAGGGGGTGATGGGGAGGGGAAGGGAGTGGAAGGGAAGAGATGGGAGGGGAAGTGAGGGGGGGGGGGGTAGTGGAAGGGAGGTGAAGGTAAGGGTGTGTAAGGGGTGAAGGGGAGGGTGGCATGAGTCCCCCCCACTTAGTGAGTGGTTGGCTGGCATACCAACAGTATAGCTCCATGGATTAGTAATTAACCAAAACTATTTGTAAATCTGTTTACACAGTGTGAGAGCACTAAAGGCAGAGCTGTGTTTCCTACTTGACAGGATTAGTCATGTAGAAAGCTGCCTTCATCTTACACCTACCCCTACCCCTACCTCTCACCCTTACCCCCCCACCTCACCACCGCACCCCCTCACCCTTACCCCCTCACCCTCACCCACATCAGGTGGTGTGTTAGAGGGGTTTGTGATCCCAGAAGGGTCACACATGGGGGAGTGGTTCTGCACATACTGTCCTAAATTCAGTTGTAATATTGTCTCACATCTTCATGTGTTGGTCAGTAAAGGCACACTGTAGGTTTTATGACAGCCCATGAATTGAGGTCATTGTAGTGATGGGTTATAGAATTGCTGTTACAGAATCTTGCCAGTTGGCACTTGAGTCTGCAGAAAGCTTACAGTACAGTATCTAAGGCCATGTGGCCATTTTATTTATTTTTAATTAACCTCTATCTAAGCAGGGAGTCATGCTGAGACCACGTTTTTATGCCATACTGAGACCACAGCCATGAAGTCTTTAAGAGAATATGTATCAAAAACCACTTGGGTGGTCCTCATTTTTTATGCTGATAATGGGTTGGGGCTTCTCTCTGGAATCTATTGGGGTTAAATAAGAGTTAGTAGCATTGCTCAGTGTGTGCACATCTGGGCCCAGTTGCTGAAAGATAGATGTTGATAAAGTCTGTGCTTTCATGCTTTCATGAGGGATCTGTTGTGTGGTAGTGCGTGTGTGCGGAGTGCATATGTGTGTGTGTGTCATTAAGTGTGTAAACAGATTCTGTGGAGGAACAGGAGACACAGGCAGGTCCAATCCCCACTGTGCTCGGCAGGGACCCTAAGTGCAGCAGGCGGATTATTCTGGGGAGGGAAACTGAAGGTGACAGTGTGTCATCTAAACATAGCCCTCCCCATCTCAGCCGCTCAGTTTTCTGGTGCAGAGCTCCCTCTCCTACTCCCACTCCCTCTCCTACTCCCACTCCCTCTCCTACTCCCACAACCTCTCTCCTACTCCCACTCCCTCTCTCCTACTCCCACTCCCTCTCTCCTATTCCCACTCCCTCTCTCCTATTCCCACCCCCTCTCTCCTATTTCCACTCCCTCTCTTCTCAAACTCCCTCCCCCCTTTCTCTCACTCCTTCTTTCTTCCTTCTCTCTTCAAATAACAAGGAAATGGCAGTAAATGCAAAGGGAGTGGAGTGTTTGGGATTCCTGGAGTGGCAGTGGTGATCTCTTTTAGCACACACAGGAACAGAGCTGCTGGCGTGTGCGTGTGCGTGTGCGTGTGTGTGTGTGTGTGTGTGTGTGTGTGTGATGTCCACTTTCACCTGTGGACATCCTCGCTGGACTCGGGTTCCTGATTCTTTTAGAGCCTTGTCTTCATTGAAACTGAGATTGTCCCAAAAAGACTTCTGTTTCGCAGCCATGTTGTTGCATCTGTTGCTCCCTCGCCATGCTGCAAAATCCAAATCATCCAGACACTATGAATAACTTCTACCCTACTGTAGCAGACCAGCGGGGCCTGTACACATTTGTTTTTATATTGATATTGTGAAGGTTACACTGAAACTCTTACAGAGAACGTGTGCAGACATTTCCAGTCTACAAGCAAAGTCAGTCTTCTCTCCCATTGGTAAGGAATGACATTTAGTGAACTACATGCAGCTACAGTTACAGATGGCTTGTACAGTGCCTTGCAAAAGTATTCATCCCCCTTGGCATTTTTCCTATTTTGATGCATTACAACTTGTAATTTAAAAATATTTGGGGGGGGATTTCATGTAATACACATACACAAAATAGTCCCAATTGGTGAAGTGAAATGAAACAAATAACTTCAAAAATTCAAAACAGAAAAGTGGTGCGTGCATATGTATTCACCCTCTTTGCTATTAGGCCCCTAAATAAGATATGGTGCAACCAATTACCTTCAGAAGTCACCTAATTGTTAAATAAAGTCCACCTGTGTGCAATCTAAGTGTCACATGATCTGTCACATAATCTCAGTATATATACACACGTGTCCTGAAAGGCCCCAGAGTCTGCAACACCACTAAGCAAGTGGCACCACCAAGCAAGCGGCACCATGAAGACCAAGGAGCTCTCCAAACAGATCAGGGACAAAGTTGTGGAGAAGTACAGATCAGGGTTGGGTTATAAAAAATATATCAGAAACTTTGAACATCTCACGGAGCACCATTAAATCCATTATACTTTTTTTTTAAAGAATATGGCACCACAACAAACCTGCCAAGAGAGGGCCGCACACCAAAACTCACAGACCAGGCAAGGAGGGCATTAATCAGAGAGGCAACAAAGAGACCCAAGATAACCCTGAAGGAGCTGCAAAACTCCACAGCGGACATTGGTGTATCTGTCCATAGAACCACTTTGAGCCATACACTCCACTGAGATGGGCTTTATGGAGTGGCCAGAAAAAACATTGCTTAAAGAAAGAAATAAGCAAACATGCTTGGTGTTCGCCAAAAGGCTTGTGGGAGACTCCCCAAACATATGGAAGAAGGTACTCTGGTCAGATGAGACTAAAATTTAGATTTTTGTCCATCAAGGAAAACGCTACGTCTGGCGCAAACCCAACACCTCTCCTCACCCCGAGAACACCATCCCCACATTGAAGCATGGTGGTGGCAGCATCATGCTGTGGGGATGTTTTACATTGGCAGGGACTGGGAAACTGGTTAGAATTGAAGAAAGGATGAATGATTCTAAATACAGTGAAATTCTTGAGGGAAACCTGTTTCAGTCTTCCAGAGATTTGAGACTGGGACGGAGGTTCACCTTCCAAAGGACCATAAGCATACTGTTAAAGCAACACTCGAGTGGTTTAATGGGAAACATTTAAATGTCTTGGAATGGCCTAGTAAAAGCCCAGACCTCAATCGAATTGAGAATCTTTGGTATGACTTAAAGATTGCTGTACACCAGCAGAACCCATCCAACTTGAAGGAGCTGGAGCAGTTTTGCCTTGAAGAATGGGCTAAATTCCCAGTGGCTATATGTGCCAATCTTATAGAGACATACCCCAAGAGACATGCATTTGTAATTGCTGCAAAAGGTAATAGTATTGTTGTTGTAGTATTTTTGTTGGGGTGAATAGTTATGCACACCCAAGTTTTCATTTTGTTGTCTTATTTCTTTTTGGTTTCACAATAAAACATATTTTGCATCTTCAAAATGGTAGGCATGTTGTGTAAATCAAATGATACAAACCCCCCCCCCCCCCCCCAAAAAAAATATATTTTAATTCCAGGATGTAAGGCAACATAATAGGAAATATGTTAGGGGTGAATACTTTCGCAAGCCACTGTATATGGACAAACTTAGAGAGCAAGATTATATTGTCACTTTGTCCAAAAATATGATACAAAAACTGATAGAGCAATACATGGTTCTCAGAAATGAGCTCTCTTTCAGAACAGGCTTGCCAGGTTCAACCGGAACAGTGAAACTAACATGTTTCCCTCACCTGCAGGGTTTTACCCTTCAAGGTGACTCTTTTCTAGGTGGCACAATTGGCACATCCTGTGGGATTTGGTGGCTTTTCTCACCAGTCAAGACAGAGCATTAGTGCTTACTGGATAAACAGGTCTAGAATCCTGCCAGGCTTTGTCCTGTTGTACCCGGCACTCTCTGCTCTCAGTTTGAGACCTGAACCACAGTGTATTCTTAGATGTAGTACTAAGCCTGTGGAAGATACGATTAAGGTGTCAGTGAGAATGATAGTCCAGATGGATTAGATGCCTAATAATTAGTTACGTGTGCATGCATGGATGTATCCTCCCTAAACCTGAGCTGAGGCTGGAAGGCTACCTGAAAACAGAACCCTGGTGAAAGTGAGAGTATTATAACAGGACCAACTTAAAATGCTCTGATTTACTGGAGTGGTGGGAAAAAGAGAGAATGAGGGAGGGAGAGACAGAGAGAGAGCGAGCGAGAACCTGAATGCAGTGACCCACGCAGTGATCAAGTGCAGTTTGACTGTGCCATGACCTTGACAGGCTTCTTTGTCTTCTCATTTGGATACAGGGAGAAAACCCAACAGAGTTGGGGATGGGTGGTTGCACAGTAAATTCATGTAGTTTTAATCATGTTTTGTCCTCCATCTGTTTAAGGAAATCTCTCTCAGGGTGTCAGGGTGGGAACAAGATGGTTGTGATGGCTCCTGTCTTTCATGGTAGCTACTGTTGTTTAGTAATTGGCTAAATCTCAAACTTGTCTCTCTCTCTCTCTCAGCAGTATGGGGAGCACGTTGAGGCACAACAACCATCCTCTGAAAATGTGTCCAGCTGGATAATCTATTTATTTAGTTGATGTTTGTTGGTATATCTCAGGAGTTATGCCACGTAACATGGGGTATGGACTTAACCCATACCCCATTTGTCTTAAACAGATAGACAGTAGCACTCTTACATGTATTCATGGACACTGCTCCTTTCTCCCAAGAGGTGAGCTATGTGGGAATTCCTCCGAAAGTTTGTGTCAGCAGGCCTTACTCTGACTGAGGAGGTCAAGGGCGCTCTTCCCCTCTGATCATTCCGCCCAACCATCATTTCTCACCCTTCTGTCAGTCGGAGATTCTGTTACCGTAGTCTCTCTCTCTCTGGGCTGACACTGGGAACACCATGCAGTCACCAAGCTGAGTTATGAGAGTGGGCGAGTAAAGTTTAGACCTGAACCAAATGGGCTCAACTGAGTTGGACCTCAGGAAGAAAAGGTCATATAAGTTGGCCATAGTACGATGTTGCAAACCAACTATTTAAAAAAGAAGACTCCATGCACCATGTCTGAACGTACAGTTCTGGGCATTAAAACATTCTGTTTTATCAAAATGCTAGCTACATCGTTAACTTCAGGTTAACAAGCTGGAATAATATGGATAATATAACAATATAATTTCCAGAGGTACACCTCTAAACGTCAAGTACGTTTTCATTTCTTCTGACTTCTGATTAAATTACCATCAGCATTTCACCCACTCTCTCTCGGTTCCCTTTATGACTGTCAAGTCCCCCCCACTCCACCTCTTCAACTGGTCAGCTGTAGTCATATCCCCCGTTTGGAACAGGGGAAACTAACTAATCCCTTAGGAAGGCACAATGTATGGGAAGTGGCCCCAAAGAGCACTCAGGCGTAATAGGATGCGTGTTGCTTTGATGCTTTTGTGGCGGGGCGTTTTGAAATGCTGATTTCTACTTTTCCCTTTGCTGCCTCTTGCATGTTGGCGGGAGTAGGTAGGTGTTGATTGTTATGTGAGGAGATGGACTCGCATCCACATCAATTGAGGCCATGCCAGGGCAGCTTCTACCCCCTCTGGTTTTGTTTGTGGCTCATCTTTTCAAGCCCCCCCCCCCCCTCCTTGGTGGTGCCTCCTCTCCATTGGTGAGGGAGTGAAAGGGGGGACCCCGGCATGCATTCCCCTTGTTGTTGTTGTTGTTGTTATGTGTCGCCCACACACTCTTCCCCCTGTGAAGGTCCCGCAGGCCTCTCAAGCCACAGGGCGTTTGTATAGGTCTGCCTCCCATTCACAGAAGTTCATTCACATTCTGGGAGACCTGGGGGTGGGTGTCAAACTGGCATCAGGCCTTTTTGTCAATGAATGCACCCGCACCGCATCCCACAGGCCTCTTTCGGTGCTGCATGTACTCTATAGGTCGGCCCCAGAGAGGTTTCGCTTTGGAGATGCAAAGGGACGACAGCTGCTTTGAATATGGGTGAAAAATGAAGTCCTTGGGTGGACATGGGGGTGCTTGGATGGAGTCAGAGGAGCTGGGAGGATTGTTCACTCTCTCTCCTCTGGCTGGCCTATCGCCATGTCGACATGAGCCCGGTGTTGTAATCGGAAATATCTGTGGATATTATGGGTGTGGAGAGAAAAGAGAATGCTTTTTTAAATGCCTTGGTGAATGCTATGACATAATACTCCACTTAACCCTGGGAGATTTCATTCATCTGATTTAATTTCTATTTGTTCCAGCTCTGGAGTTCTCTTATTCTCTTACCTCCCTCAGGTGCACCCCAAACCTGAGCTCATCAATGGCTTCCCATTGTTTTACAAATCTAGAAGGGGGTTTACAATGTTAAGTCTGTTTGACTTATTAACTTGGCCGCTTGTTTCGCCCGCTTCCTCTCTGAATGGGGGTTAATGAATACTTTATTGCTACTTTACTGTGTGTATCTCAGTGAGCGTATTTAACCCCCCCCCCCCCAGAGACGTCCCATGGCGTTTCCCAGAGTATCACGACAGCCTCATTTGCATTTCCTTTCTGTGGGAGGACAAACGAACCCAGAGTCTGAGAAAAACCACTCGCTCATACACTCCGAGAGAGGGAGAGAGGGAGTAAGAGCGAGAGAGAGAGAGGCAGAGGATAGGATAGGATTACACTCTCCCACTCCTCAGTTAGGCTCTCCATCGGTCCACAGACAATCTCTCTCTTGGGCTACAGCGTGGATCACATTTCATCCACAGTTGTTCTCTTCCACTTGCCCAGTTTTGGCATGTTTGTGCTGTGTCTTCCAGGACATGAATAGAGCGTAAGAGCAAAAGAACGGGGTGAGAGACGGAGAGACAAAAATTGTAGACTAGCGGAGGAGGATAGGGATGGAGTGAGTGAGCTGTTTGGGGGCAGAGCGTTGGGATTTGGCTGCAGCCCTGTCTGTAACTGTACACTGTGGTCCGTGGCGGCATGCGGGCACTTCCCTGGAGTTGAGAGCTACTAGTGAGTAGTCAGGCAGGGGTCCATGTGTTTGTCACCATTGAGGTTTTATTTCTGCTTCCTTTCGTGCCCGTATGAACAAACTACTCAACCTCACGCTTTTTCACTGTTGGATGACAGATATCATCAGCCCCTTTGTAACGTTGCTTTTTACTCCGTGGACTAAGAAAAGATACAGCGCATAACTCTGTCTGTTTATGGTAAATGACATGGCACGGCGGTGATGATGACAGTTGGCTATTTTAATCTATGTTATTAAGTAAATGCACCTCCTCATTTTCCGCTACGGGGGAGGAGGGTGTGTGTGACCATGCAGAGGAGGGTGCCAGCCAGGGAGGGTCTCCCTCTGGATGCACCTCTGTCCACCCCAGGACCCCTGAGCGAGCTATGTCTATTTAATGGGACCTGCCTTCTCAGCAGAAATCAGGCTGAGCTGAGCTATTGAAACAAACCAAACCAAGCCGGGGGAATGTTTAAGCGGTGGGCCAAAAGAGCAGCGGCACATAAGCACCTCTTCCTGTTGTGTTAGACATGAAAGCAGCATTGAGTAAATGTAATTGATCGTAACTAATTAGCGGAGCGCAGATAAACGATGCCGAGCGGATGAGATGCAGTGGTTTTAATGACACACTGGAGGATAGAATGCACTGTGGAATTAACTCTTCAACATCCGTCTTGACACGGCTTCAAGCACAAGACGCTTGGTGTGTGTGTGTGTGTGTGTGTGTGTGTGTGTGTGTGTGTGCATGAGTTTTTCTCATTGCTGGCCATGCTGGTTTATGGAAACCTATGCAGTTTAGATGATTTAATTGACAGATTTTTCCTGTCTCTAACATTTATACCCAAAAGCCTTTACAAAAAGGTTTTTGGTGGAAATAAATAGGAGAGGGTTTAATAGAGCTAGGGTTTATGTCCGCTCCAGGGAGAAGTAGTGACCTTGTTGGGCTAGTTTGGGTTGACTCTCTCTTCTCTCTTTACTCATCTTGGCTTCTGCTCTCTTTACTAATCAGCACTATACCAGGTTGACTCTCTCTTCTCTCTTTACTCATCTTGGCTCCTGCTCCCTTTACTAATCAGCACTATACCAGGTTGACTCTCTCTTCTCTCTTTACTCATCTTGGCTCCTGCTGTCTTTACTAATCAGCACTATACAGGGTTGACTCTCTCTTCTCTCTTTACTCATCTTGGCTCCTGCTCTCTTTACTAATTAGCACTATACCAGGTTGACTCTCTCTTTACTCATCTTGGCTCCTGCTCTCTTTACTAATCAGCACTATACCAGGTTGACTCTCTCTTCTCTTTACTCATCTTGGATCCTGCTCTCTTTACTAATCAGCACTATACAAGGATGATGTTGCCATGGTGAAAGCGAGAGAGGGTGTGGTTCTGTACTGACCAGACCTGTTCTACTGTTCTACTGCTCCAACCCCATGCCAGTCCCTATAACAGCCACTCCTCTCCATGTCACACGTCAGCTGGCATTGCCAGGAAGGCCCACGCAGCACAGCTCTGGTTTTGTCTAGTAGCTGGAATAAATAATGGGCCTTCCTGAAAAGAGAATCTGGCAAGACTGCAAAATCTCCCAAACAACTCAGAAGTGACTTTATTATGCTTCCACTTGTAATGATTTCTGTAGTTTGATTTGGAAAGAGAAAGTGTCTTGTGGTGGTTAAGCTGAGGCTTCAGTTTAGTTGTTTTAGTGTCATAGATGCATTACCAATGGGAGCTTTTTTAACACACCGTAATTACATTTTAACAGCTACGAGGGACCTGTTAATTGGATTACCGTAGGACAGAGAGAGTAAATCAATACAAGATCATAATATTGCTCTCTGAGGCGTTCATGGCCTCCTTTCAAATGAAGGTCCAGGAGATGTTTTGCAATTTGCTTTTGAGTTGTGTTACAAGAATACTTTCTTATTGTTTCAAAATGTGTATTTTGTCAACCCCTTAGCTAAGTGTTTCTAGGTCAATAGTGAAACTGAGAGTTGGTTTTGGATCACTTGTTTAGTTTTTTTTTTCACAGTCAGGCTTCTATCTCAGCTAAGCTGTCATTGTCCTCTGTTCAAAAGAACCCCAATTCTCCTTCTCAGTAACATTCTTAAGTTACCTGCCAATGGCTGCCATTTGAGATGGAGAGGAGATTCACGTCCATCAGTGAAAGACAAAATGCGGTACGCAACTGCCTGCCATAATTCCTGTCATAGAGTTTCATCTCCTACTTTCCTGTATCAAACACAAAAACGGTTGCCAGCAAGATATTTTCATGCCAGATATTTCCACATTTGATTAACATCATGTTGATCTGCATCAGTGTGTTATACAGAAGGCCTATGGGCATTACTTGACTGTTTTTGTCTGTGCTCTAGGAGGCTGGCACAAGTTACTACAGCAGCTGCACCACGATCAAATGTGATTAGCTAAACAACACCGTTTTTCCTCTAATCAGTATATGAAGATGCTTGTCTTGTCAAAATGCCTCTCTGTGTACAACTATGCAGTGCTTGTGGTTTGAGTAATGGGAATATACAGGAGAGCAGATCTGAATCTTGTGATTGTAGGTGTAAGGTACTCAGTTTCAGAGTAACTTAGGTTCTCACTTCATTCTTCAGAAGCTTGTGAGGAAATAGAAACGGTCTGGAGGTCGATGGTGGTGTACATCATCTGTGAAAAGGAGTTTTCGAAGGTAATGTATCAATGTCAACACATTCTGGTTTAGAGTGCATGGATAATCCAAGTTGTTCTCTCTCCATTCTTCTCAGCTTCACAGTAAACCCGATCTGCCCGCTGGATAAAAACAGATAGGTTTGCATATGTCTCAACATTATTTGAATGCTGTTGAAGTCCCCACACATGGAAATGTGTTTTAACTACAGCTAGGAATGACAAAAGAACATTGCAACAATTCAATGTTTCTTTCTCTACACCCAACATCTCTCCCACATCATATCACAGCTGAGACAGTGTGGGGTTGATGCATAAAGCATCCGACAAAATTGATTTAGGACATGTTAGCTGTTGATGTATTGCACTTTCACATTATCCAACAGACCAAATATTTCCCCTTCAGTGCACTTTCTCTGGCTTTGATTCAAGCCAAAGATCTTCAACGGACATTCTGCATTCTCTCCGAGCGTTCTGTGGAAGAGAAACTTGCCCGGGGAAGCAGATTACCTTCTACCTTACACACAAGCTCCGTTTTGACTTGTCTTGCGTAATTGCCGTGGCAATTAAAACTGTTTTTCAGAAACATCACGACGGTGCGATAGAGGCCAGGCGAATCGCAGAAGGCTACATCTCGATCTTGTTCACAGCTGTGCAACGTCTCTAGTGTAGCTGCTGTAGAGAAGAAAATCTGGCGAGCAGAAACAAACAGTGGGCCAAGAATCATATCTGTGGTCCAGTCCAAATCAGATGAACAATATTACTAAGATTCCAGTAAGTGAGAGGCACCTCCTTTATCATGATATACATGTGGTTCTTTCTGGAGCTCCTCTGATATCATCTGCATTGACCTGATGCAGATGGAAGGAGTGGAGCTTGGTTGGCAGTCGTGGTAAGAGATAAAAAAATGCCAAGCAAAATCTTCGTTGCAGGTGGTACCACCCTGTCAGCAGGGCTGGCAAAATGATTGTATAATCGTGTAACCAACAATTATGGACAACAACCCGTGAACAAAATAAAATGATCGTCATAATCATCTTTATACATTCATTTTAGGAGCAGTAAAGAATCAACTTTATATTAAAGTAAATCGAGTTTACCCAATAGCAGGTTTTCATTTTTATATGAAGTGGGTAAAATGGGTAATTATTTTATGAGCAGAATGAATGGCATAGTTGGGAGAGGTTTCACTTCCAAAAGTTACAAGCGGTCAATACCATTTGTTTTTAATACGGTGTCAGGGTTTTCGCTGCTGGTCATTCGAGTCAAGTGCAGGAGAGCAGAGATAGATGATCAGGTGACTTTATTTGCCAAGAGCAATAACAGACGGGCGCAAACAGCTTACAACTCAAGCCAACCGGAAAAAGTGACAAGCGCAAAATACCGTCAAGAATACAACCATAAGTTTCACCAACATTTCCCCAATAGGGTACAGGCAATGCCCAGGTTGAAAAAAAAAACAGACTAGCGCGATACAATAAACACAAAACAAAAACAATTCCACACAAAGACTTGGGAGGAACAGAGGAATATATATATATATGCAGTGTGATTATGGAATGTAAACCAGGTGTGCAGGGAACAAGACAAAACAAATGGAACAATGAAAAATGGAGCGGCGATGGCTAGAAGACCGGTGACGTCGATCGCCGAACACCGCCCGAACAAGAAGAGGAGCCAACTTCGGCGGAAGTCGTGACAGACAGAGGTGTCACCAAAGCTGTGTTGTATTCATTAGGGATGTCGTAGCTAATTTTCAAAGATGCATTATGATGCATTACAAGCAACAACAACAAAAAATCTACTAAAATGACAATTATGACAACCGTGGTCATTTGCATGACAATTAAACATGACCCAAATTTCCGGTCAGTCTCTTGCTGTGACCTTAGCACATGGGAAGTGCTGAGACTAAGAGACAAACTGAAAATGAATGTACATCAAAAGGAAACAGACAATTCAAACAAGAGAGAATTAAACCAAAGGAGAAAGACCCTAACAAGAGAACAACTTGGTCGCTGTTGTAATCGCAAACACTTAAAAAGGGTTTTGTGTTCATCTGTTTCGTTGTGCCTCTTCAATAGAAGAGCACTGGCACCAGAGATGGAAGACTACTGACCCTGTACAGAACACCCGGTACCCTCCCAGCATTCAATCCTGCCTCCTCCTCCTCCTTTGTGTATTGTTAGGTCCTCATGCTGGGTGGTCGTGGTTCTACACCCCACACAGACATTACATTTGTGGAACACCCTTTTCATTCCACTTTTTTCCCCCACTGGATCAAATCATCTGTTTGATGTTCAAAATCCTTCCCACAAAGCCCCTTCACTATACATTCAGATTTTTTGGAAGAGTATGACTTTGATTACTTTGTATAACTCAATATGAAGTCATTCTCATACTAAGTGGATAGTAAGCACTCTCGTAAAATGACTCTGGGGCCCCCTCGTTGTGAATGATGTAACTATTAGAGACGTGCCTTTCAGTGTATCCGTGTTTTCTTGCTTGAATAGAGCCAACAATAACATGCCATATTAATTGCTTACATACTGGGATTGGGTTTTGTTCCACTTGGCACAGCATGGGGAATCCATTAATCTCTTCCCTCAAACAAGGGGATGCTCTCCATCCATGGTTTGATGCCCAGTTGATGGTTAATTGCTGAGACATGGAGGCCACAAAGGAGTGCTGAGAAGTACTGGAGCATGCTGGGCTTTTACACAGGGCCAGGGCCAGACGGAGATCTCAGCTCCACAGAGCAGTTTGGGTGCATCAAAGCATAACACTGCTGCCTCGGAGGAAGAGGAAACGCTGTGATAACCCCAATTATAGACAGACCAAAATAAGTTAGTCACTGGCTTCCATTGTACTTGTTCCTTTACTTTTCTCTCCATCTCTCTCTGCCTTGCTCCTTTTTACTTTATTTATTCAATTTCCCCTTTATCCATCTGTGTCGTTTCCACACGGCTACACCAACAGGCACTCTGTCTGCAACCAGGTGTGAGGTATCTCATCTGTGATTTGTATGACATTTAGAGAGCACCCTCTCATTGAGCTTGTACTTGGTCCCGTTGCCTCCTCCCAACCACATCATTGCCTTACTTGCTATCTAGAAATTCACTGAGAAAAGCAGTTGGAATATATACTTCCGACCTCACTCACTACCAAAACTCCTCCAGCGATGGGCTACAAGGTCATGGGGTAGAATGCCAATTAAACATTAAGACTGTCAGTTTAGACTGCAGTTTAAGATTTAGTTCCTCTGGGAGAGACTACCTGGACAGTCCCCGCTGGGGGAGAGGAATAGCCTTTATTTCACTCTTTTGTCAACCTGTCTTTTATTTACGGTGCATTCAGAAAGTATTCAGACACCTTCCATTTTTCCACATTTTGTTACATTACAGCCTTATTCTAAAATTGATTAAATACATTTTCCCCCTCATCAATCTACCAACAATACCCCATAATGACAAAGCGAAGTATTTAGACCCTTTGCTATGAGACTCAAAATTGAGCTCAGGTGAATCCTATTTCTATTGATCATCCTTGACATGTTTCTACAACTTGATTGTAGTCCACCTGTGGTAAATTCAATTGATTGGACAATATTTGGAAAGGCACACAGCTGTCTATATAAGGTCCCACAGTTGACAGTGCGTGTCAGAGCAAAAATCAAGCAATGAGGTAGAATGAATTGTCCGTAGAGCTCCAAGACAGGATTGCGTCGAGCCACAGATATTTCTGCAGCATTGAAGGTCCCCAAGTGGCTTCCTTCATTCTTAAATGGAAGAAGCTTGGAACTACCAAAACTCTTCCTAGAGCTGGCCGCTCGGCCAAACTGAGCAATCAGGGGAGAAGGGCCTTGGTCAGGGAGGTCACCAATCAGGCCTTTATGGTAGAGTGGCCAGACTCAAGCTACTCCTCAGTAAAAGGCACATAACAGCCCACTTGGAGTTTGTCAAAAGGTCCCTAAAGGACTCTCAGACCATGACAAACAAGATTCTCTGGTCTGATGAACTAGATTGAACTCTTTGGCCTGAATGCCAAGCATCACGTCTGAAGGAAACCTGGCACCATCCCTACAGTGAAGTATGGGGGTAGCAGCATCATGCTGTGTGGATGTTTTTCAGCAGCAGGGACTGGGAGACTAGTCAGGATCGGGGGAAAGATGAACAGAGAAATTCTTGATGAAAACCTGCTCCAGAGCTCTCAAGACCTCAGACTGGGGTGAAGGGTCACCTTCCAACAGGACAACAACCATAAGCACACAGCCAAGATAATGCAGGAGTGGCTTTGGGACTAGTCTCTGAGCGTCATTGAGTTGCCCAGCCAGAGCCCGGACTTGAACCCAATCAAACATCTCTGGAGAGACCTGAAAATAGCTGAGAGGATCTGCAGAGAAGAATGGGAGAAACTCCCCAAATACAGGTGTGCCAAGCTTGTAGCATCATACCCAAGAAGACTCAAGGCTGTATTCAGGTGCTTCAACAAAGTACTGAGTAAAGGGTCTGAATACGTATGTAAATGTGATATTTCAGTTTTATATTTCTAATACATTTGCAAAAATGTCTAAAAACCTGTTTTTGCTATGTCATATGTCACTGACCTCCTTGATTCGGTCTTATGTAGCACAATTTGAAATTGTGTTTTTTGGATGAAAGCATAGACACAGAGCTACAAAATGGTATATCATACATTGCATTTGAGGAACAATGGGAAAGTATTTCTGCTTTGAAAGTTGATTAACTCGTTACCTCACTTTTGAAAAAATGGCCTTGAATGCTTTGGTAACTACTGGAGAGCTCTTCTTTGTCTACACCCATTCAGCATTGTCCCTACCCTTTTAAGCTTTAGCTCCACCCATCTCTTTAAGGGTTGATTCGCGCATTCTGTCCTAACAACAACCGTCAAGCACCCAAGCTAACTGGCTAGCTACTTCCAGACACAAATGATAGAACAGCTCACTGACCATTTTACGCACCCTAGAATAGCTGGTTTGGCTGTTTTTATGTTATCCTGAGCGTTGGTGACTGCAACTGTACTGCTGGCAACAATTCACTCTTTTTTGGTAATGTTTACTGACACTGGCCATATTCAACAGGTGTTGAGCATTTGTAAATTCATCAGTTATTCTGCTCTCTGGCACACTCAAGATGAGAGTGCTCTGAAATTGGAGTAAATAACCAGAGTGAATTTACCAGCTACGTCTATCAACAGTTGTCGCAGTGGCATTCTATTGAAATGATTACTTGCATAGTGGAGTCTGTTAAGACATGTAGCTACAGTAGCGAGCTAGGTAAGCAATAAACCATAATCCTAACTCTTGACGTTACTACCGTTCATGAATCTGCAGGTAGCTAACCAACCAGGTTCAATGTTAGCTAGCTAACATTAGGCTATAACTAGCAAAGCAAATGGCTCTGAGATACGAATAATAAGATCATACATGTAATGTTAGCTAGTGAGCCAGCCAGCCAGCTAACGTTAGCTCGCTAGCTAACAGTACACTTTAACTTTAAATGAAAAATACTTTCTGTCAAAATTAGAAACATGTCAAATCCAGAGACAGGTGTTTTCCATTTCCTTAGCTATCATACTCTAATTCCACTGATTTCAAAACTCAGTCCTTCAGAAAGTGGAGAGCAACACTTATGCGGTTCTACTATGCAATACATTAAAAAAGACTCATTCGACAGGATTACCTACACATGCTGACCAGCTCAAAACAAATTGAGTGTGCTATATGGCAGACCAATTCGAACTCATTTCTCGGCATGTTCAGCCCACTCATTATCTCAGCCAATCATGGCTAGCTGGAAGGTTGCCTCTTTTTCTGTGGCTAAACCAACTAGGATTGTAATTTAATAATTTTATTTGTATTTGCAGATGGCATATAAATATGTTATTAATGCACATGAATGTTCTAGAAGGTTTGTTCAAATGGCTCTCCTGTGAAGTAGTGACAGGCGACATGTGCCTAGTTTCCTGAAACGAGTCACATATGGGGTATTGTGTGTAGATTAATGAGAGGGAAAAAAACAATTTAATAAATTTTAGAATAAGGCTGTAACGTAACAAAATATGATAAAAAGTAAAGGGGTCTGAACACTTTCCGAATGCAAGTGTAGTGAACACCTCACTGACCCCAGACATAAGAGTATGAAAACAGCGAGAGACCTTAGCTTTGGTGAATGGAGGTTACTGGTTGGGTCGTCTCTGGCTCTCACTAGATATTCTCATGCATCTAGCCCTGGCCTGACCCCCGTAGGGCTCAAATGAGATTAATGTCAGGGCCACTGGATGCTGGAGGGCTGCAGAGAGCTTAGAAGTGCTTTATTCTCGTCTCTAAGAGTGGACCCATGGATTTAGAGTGCCTGATGTGGATGACCAATAGGGCTGCAACGCAACTCGGACTCCCGAGTGGCGCAGCGGTCTAAGGCACTGAATCCCAGAGCTAGAGGTGTCACTACAGACACCCTGGTTACATCACACCCAGGCTGTATCACAACCGGCCGTGATTGGAGTCCCATAGGGCGGCGCACAATTGGCCCAGCGTCGTCCGGGTTTGGCCGGTGTAGGACGTCATTGTAAATAAGAATTTGTTCTTAACTGACTTGCCTAGTTAAATAAAGGTTAAATAAATAAGTAAATAAAATAGGCTAGCTGGTATTTGACAGGCCTACTATGTGTTAGAACGTAACGCTTAGACCTTGAGTGATGGACTTGATTCAGAACAATACAAAATCCATATTTTATTTGTTTTTAAAGAGTGCTCTTAGTGTAATATCATCCATATAATGTTATTATATGAGAATATAATATACATATACAGTGGGTCAAAAAAGTATTTACACAGCCACCAATTGTGCAAGTTCTCCCACTAAAAAAGATGAGAGGCCTGTAATTTTCATCATAGGTACACTTCAACTATGACAGACAAAATGAGAAGAAAAAAAATCCAGAAAATCACATTGTAGGTTTTTTTTATGAATTTATTTGCAAATTATGGTGGAAAATAAGTATTTGGTCAATAACAAAAGATTACCTCAATACTTTGTTATATACCCTTTGTTTGCAATGACAGAGGTCAAACGTTTTCTGTAAGTCTTCACAAGGTTTTCACACCTTTTGGCCCATTCCTCCATGCAGATCTCCTCTAGAGCAGTGATGTTTTGGGGCTGTTGCTGGGCAACACAGACTTTCAATTCCCTCCAAAGATTTTCTATGGGGTTGAGATCTGGAGACTGGCTAGGCCACTCCGGGACCTTGAAATGCTTCTTACGAAGCCACTCCTTCGTTTTCCCGGGCGGTGTGTTTGGGATCAGTGTCATGCTGAAAGACCCAGCCACGTTTAATCTTCAATGCCCTTGCTGATGGAAGGAGGTTTTCACAAAATCTCACGATACATGGCCCCATTCATTCTTTCCTTTACACGGATCAGTCGTCCTGGTCCCTTTGCAGAAAAACAGCCCCAAAGCATGATGTTTCCACCCCCATGCTTCACAGTAGGTATGGTGTTCTTTGGTGTTCAAATGCTCTCTAGCAAACTTCAGACGGGCCTGGACATGTACTGGCTTAAGCAGGGGGACACGTCTGGCACAAGCAGGGGGACACGTCTGGCACTGCAGGATTTGAGTCCCTGGCGGCGTAGTGTGTTACTGATGGTAGGCTTTGTTACTTTGGTCCCAGCTCTCTGCAGGTCATTCACTAGGTCCCCCCGTGTGGTTCTGGGATTTTTGCTCACCGTTCTTGTGATAATTTTGACCCCACAGGGTGAGATCTTGCGTGGAGCCCCAGATCGAGGGAGATTATCAGTGGTCTTGTATGTCTTCCATTTCCTGATAATTGCTCCCACAGTTGATTTCTTCAAACCAAGCTGCTTACCTATTGCAGATTCAGGACAGAGAAGCCTCTTAAAGAAGAAGTTACAGGTCTGTGAGAGCCAGAAATCTTGCTTGTTTGTAGGTGACCAAATACTTATTTTCCACCATAATTTGCAAATAAATTCATAAAAAATCCTACAATGTGATTTTCTGGATTTTTTTTCTAATTTTGTCTGTCACAGTTGAAGTGTACCTATGATGAAAATTACAGGCCTCTCTCATCTTTAAGTGGGAGAACTTGCACAATTGGTGGCTGACTAAATACCTTTTTGCCCCACTGTATTTATGTATATATATATATATATTACACTGATTGTACAAAATATTAGGAACACCTGCTCTTTCCATGACATAGACTGACCAGGTGAATCCAGGTAAAAGCTATGATCCCTTATTGATGTCACTTGTTAAATCCACTTCAATCAGTGTAGATGAAGGGGAAGAAACAGGTTAAATAAGGATTTTTAAGCCTTGAGACAATTGAGAATTGAGACATGGATTGTGCCATTGAGGGTGAATGGGCAAGTGCCTTTGAACGGGGTATGGTAGTCGGTGCCAGGCACACCGGTTTTCGTGTGTCAAGAACTGTAACGCTGCAGGTTTTTCACACTCAACAGTTTCCTGTCTGTATCAAGAATGGTCCACCACCCAAAAGACATACAGCCAACTTGACACAACTGCGGGAAGCATTGGAGTCAACATGGGCCAGCATCCCTGGGGAATGTTTTCGACACCTTGTAGAGTCCATGCACAGACGAATTGAGGCTGTTTCAAGGGAAAAGGGGGGTGCATCTCAATATTAGAAAGCTACTCCTAATGTTGTGTACACTCAGTGTGTATGTATATATATATATATATATATATATATATATATATATATATATATATATATATATCATGTTTTCATGTTAATAAAGGATTGTTGTTGAAATCTGTGCAGTTTAAGAATTTGAACTCTTGTTGTCCAAGTGAGAGTGAGAGTAGGCTCAACGAATCCAAACTGTTCAGAAGGAAGTTTATTGTATTTGTCATACAGTTTCTGCTCTTTCTTTTTCTACCATGTTTCCTTTACTCACAGCTTGACTCATAGCCTCCTCCTCCCATACCACTCCCTGCTGCTTTCTGTTGTCATGCCATCCCAAAAGTTATAACTGAATGTAAATGAGTAAGCCTGTCATGGGTGTGCAGAGGGAGTCCCATTGTGAGTTTCAAATGTTTGGGGTCAATACGAGGCTATCGTACACTGGGAAGAGCTATGGATGTCACATCGTGTGAGATGCTAGTTTTAGTGTTTGAGATGATAACAGGAAGTCCGAGTGATGCATGTTACCACTCTTCCACTGGAAGACAAAAAGATTGGAGGAGATAGAGGGAGAAGGGAAGCCCTCTAATCAGGGGGGACATACATTCCAACCAGAGAGATGGATGGAGCTTTTCTTCTACACACAGACTGAGTGCTCTGCTACCATAAGCAGCCGCAGCGCCTCCGCTGAGCTCTAAGTGCACTTAGCGGCGGTGGAGATTGGGGGTGGCTCGTGAGAGATATTGAGCTTGGACCACTAGCTCAGATAAGCCCGGCAGGGATTGAGACGCTTCGATCACTGAGTCATTATGGGGAGTCTATGGTTATAGCTCTCTGCCAATGTACAGAGCAGGATGCTTATGGTCCGGCTTAACAGGCACTGCAGCCCAGCATCCCCCCTACAACCCACGCCCAGCCTGTAGTCAGGGCATTGTGGTTCAATAGGATCCCTCAGGGATTTACTACTGATTCTATATAAGACTGGGAATTGAAAGGGACCTCATGATACAATATTATCATGATACGTAAGATGCAGATACGATATGTGTTGCGATTCTATATATGTCTCAATTCTATACAGTGCCTTCAGAAAGTATTCACACCCCTTTACTTGTTCTACATCGTTGGTGGCATTAAGGTGGGATTCAAATGGATTTAATTGGTATTTTTGTTGTCAACAATCTACACAAAATAGTCTGCAATGTCAAAGTGTAAGAAGAATTCTACAATTTGTAAAACATTTTACATTTATTGTGCTGATAAGATTAAACTATAATTATGATACCAATTGAATTTGTATTGAACTTTTTCCATTGTTTTGAACTTTTTTCATTGTTTTTGTTTCTATTTATGTTTCTGTCATATTTAATGATAAAATTAAAATTAAATATTTGGTATGATGCCCTGGTGGGTGAGTGGATGGATTGGAAGGAAGGGTGGAGGGGAGGGTTTGGGGTTGTACTATTTTTCTGTTCTCATATCTGAAACTCTATGAATAAAGTACTACAAAAATGTAAAAATTTAACACAAATATATCTTGATTACATAAGTATTTAACCCAATGAGTCAATACATGTTAGAATGACCATTTGGCAGTGGTTACAGCTGTGATTCCTTCTGGGTAAGTCTCTAAGATTTTTGCACACCTGGATTGTACAATATTTGCACATTATTCTTTATAAAATATTCAAGTTCTGTCACGTGGTTTGTTGCTCATTGCCGGACAGCCATTTTTTTTTGTCTTGTCCCAGATTTTCAAGACAATTTACGTCAAAACTGTAATTTGGCCACTCAGGAACATTCAATGTTGCCTTGGTAATCAACTCCAGTGAATATTTGGCCTTGTGTTTTAGGTTACTGTCCTGCTGAAAGGTGAATTTGTTTTCCAGTGTCTGTTGGAAAGCAGACTGAACCAGTTTTTCTTTTAGGATTTTGCCTGTGCTTTGCTCTATTCCATTTATGTTTTATCCCCCACAAAAGCACCCTAGTCCTTGCTGATGACAAGCAAACCCATAACATGATGCAGCCACCACCATGCGTGAAAGTATGAAGAGTTGTACTCAGTGATGTGTTGTGTTGGATTTGCCCCAAACATAACGCTTTCTATTCAGAACATAAAGTTAATATCTTAGCCAAATGTTTTGCTGTTTTACTGTAGTGCCTTATTGCAAACAGGATGCAAGTTTTAGAATATTTTTATTCTGGACATTTTTATTCTTTATTTTACTCTGTCATTGAGGTTAGTATTTTTTTGAAACTACAATGTTGTTGATCCATCCTCAGTTTTCTCTTATCACAGCCATTAAACTCTAAAACTGTTTCAAAGTCACCATTAGCCTCATGGTGAAATCCCTGAGTGATTTCCTTCCTCTCCAGCAACTGAGTTAGGAAGGACACCTTTATCTTTGTAATGACTGGTTGTATTGATACACCATCTAAAGTGTAATTAATAACTTCACCATGCTCAAAGTCAGCTTTTTTTTTTACCCATCTACCGATCAGTGCCCTTCTTTGTGAGGCATTGGAAAACCTCCCTGGTCTTTGTGGTTGAATCTGTGTTTGAAATTCAGTGCTCGACTGAGGGACATTGTATGTGTGAGGTAGAGAGATGAGGTAGTCATTCAAAAAACACTATTATTGCACACACAACCTTTCTAAAAACATAATTCCAATTTGACATTATGGGGTACTGTGTGTGGGCCAGTGACACAAAATCTCAGTTTAATCCATTTTATTAAGGCTGTAACACAACAAAATGTGGAAAAGGTCAAGGGGTGTGAATACTTTCTGATGTTTAGGTTGAGAAATTAGTTTTACTGCAGCTACAGCCAAATAGTGCTAGCTAGCGTTTCTTGGCGTCACAGTATTGACATAAAATAGGCAAAAATATATATTTCTATACTACACTGTATCAATTATTTTCCCCCTTCCCTAATTCTATGTCAAATATACTCTCCAGGAATAATGAGCAAAGTTTTCCATGTTTTAACAGGACACTTTCTAGGACTGTGAATGAGTTTAATAACCCAACGTGCTTTTTGTTTATTTCCAGTTAGGGCTTTACTGTGGGATGCGCTGATGGTGTAGGACTTGTTGCTTCTACCTCAGACCATGCACCGTACACAGACCGAGGGCTCAGGTAGTGCTTTACTGGGATGTAGGCCTACAGTAGTGGGATTAATTAAAGGCCCTGCTCATACAGGAACATTGAAACCCGCTACAGATGAAGAGCGCTGTTCTTTCGGTGGTTGTTTTCACAGGCCTGAGGCAAGGACTATTACTGATACGGATTCAGTGAAGCCTGTGATGCCAATGTAGAAATGTGTTTGTTTATGTGTACGGAGGACTTGTTTTCTCTAACATCAACAGGCTTTTCTCTCCTGCTCTGTGGCAGCGATTACATTTTCGTAACCAGGGCACAAACTCTACTGTGGCAGCAGTACTAGTTTCATAGTGAGTGCTGTGTATTGTTGAGAGGGCTGTACTGTTATGTTATCTCTCTAAAAGAGCAATTCACCAGATGTTCACTCTTTTTCTGACCTCAGTCATACCGCATCATTATGTTCCCTAAAAGGAGATATTTCATAACATTATGCGTGATTAAGAGTGTTGAGCAAAATGTTGATGCTCCCAAGTAGTGAAAAGGAGGATCCAGTCTTCCTGGTGATGTCATTGTTTGAAAGGACAGTAGCCTTTTGTTTGTATATGTCGTGCATGTCCAATGACATTATGGTCAGAAGCTAGCCTGGCATGCTATGTCTCTGTATTGGCACTATCTTAGTAGAGAGGGTGACTTCTCTTTCATACCTGGGGATCAAGTGTAGGCAGGTCGGATGTAGGAACTGTTGTGGGGTTTGGTATGCTCTGGTCACATGTCTGCCTTTCCCTTTCTCTCTCTCTCTCTCTCTCTCTCTCTCTCTCTCTCTCTCTCTCTCTCTCTCTCTCTCTCTCTCTCTCTCTCTAACTAATTACCCCTCTTCTTCCATGGCCCAGTGTCCTGTTGGCTGATTGATCAATGTTGAAAGGGGATCCCTTAAGTGAAAGTGTAAAAACTCTCTGCAATAAATGATTGACAGTTTGGTTTTAGTCTATTAAGGTCACCCAGACAGACAATATTAGCCTGTCAGAGCTGTAGGCCAATCAAGTAATGAGTGGAAATGAAGGTTTGTTTTGTCTCTTCAGATTCTCCCCACTGGGCACACATGAATTGAATCAACGTTGTTTACACATCATTTAAATGAAATTACGTTGAGCCAACGTGGAATAGAGGTTGAATTGACGTCTGTGCGAAGTCGGTCTAGTACCTGAGGGAAGTAGAGAGGTGGGGGATGCAGTCAAGCAGACTAGGATTTAGTGCTATGAGCAGGACAGAACAGAACCAAGAGGGAAGAATGATTTTGTGTTGCTGTCATCTCTGCTCCCTACAAATGCAATTCAGCTTTAGGCTACAGTACTTGTTTAATATACCATAGGCCTGATAGATTAGCTGGTTAATATACAGCTACATGTGGTCATATACTGTATCTGATCAGTATGAGTAAATCCTAATCCCAAAGTATGTTGTGTTTAGTCATCTGAGTCATGAAATTGTACCGTTTGGCATGAAAACATGCAGAGGTACACACCAAAAAGCTATTGCATATCACGGCTAAAACAGCTTGCACCTGCAGTTGGTAAATGCATTTCGACGTAATTCACTTTTCATTTAGTGAAAGTGAGGAAATTAATCTGGGTGTTCCAGTTGAGGATCTGTTGGCCTGTCATGCTAGCAGCTCACACATGACTTTATTTAGAATAATATCCCTGTGTTTCCCCTTCAACAAAGGAGACTTGGCTGTAATTGGCTCGGCTCACGGACAGGCAGACTGAAGACGTTTTCACATAGGCCCCCCATCTCTCTCTCACTCTGGGGTGGAGATGGGGTGTTTCTTAATTCAGAAAGCATATTGTCAGAGGCGCGAGGTCTCGGTGAGATGACAGGTGTACGGCGTGTGGGGGTATGGGGAGGTCACGCTGTGGTGTTTTGAGGGAAGGGAATGAGGGATACTTTGGCTTCGTAGCTAGCTGAGGTCCTAAGCACAGCCAAACTAAACACCTCAGGAACCGGCCTGATACGAACGTTGCCTCGTTCACACGCTTCTTGCTTTACACTCTTTCTCTGACCTTGGTCTTTGATTATCTCATTCTTTCAATTCTAAAAGCTAGAATCATTCATTGAAACAATAACAAAGCGGCACCCTGCCTCTGTTTTGGGAAAAAGCTGAGGGGTGGGCATGGAGAAATGTAACCACACTCAAATTCATAGACAGGGCTATGGATGCGAGGATTGACCATCCATGATATAGAAATAATGTCTTGATTTCAGCGAATAGGCAGAACTTAACACACTGGATTTAAAAAAAAAACGCTGCTAGCTTGATTGCAAATGGACCTACAAGAATTAACCAGCCGACCAGTTGATCTCTTGTTGTCACCGTGTCAAGTGATGATGATACCAGACAGCTGGTCTAGATTCACTACTAACCCTGATCTTGATAAGAAATGATCATTCAGATCATTTTATTTTCAAGTATTTAATGGATTACATAAATTCGAAACAAATGAAATAATAACAGTAGGCTACACCAACATTAGTTTTCCATTCATACGTGTCAGGTAAATTCCCACACAGTAGATTTGCCTGGTTTAAAACGAGGAAATACTGTATTTCAGTTGTATGGACTGATTGTCAAATAGATTAATCACCCCTTAGTCTGCTCAAAGTAGGACAAATTTATTCGCTGGGCAATGTTGGTTGCAATTTAAATCAGCTTTTTGGGGTTCTTAATTAAGTAGTACAACAGTTCAACTAAGCTCATGAGGCATTTATAAGTTTTGTTCTTCAAGAATCAATGAGTATATAAAAATGGATGTAGCAACTAAGGATTCTAGCTTTAACCATTTCCCTCTCAATTTTGCCCTTTAAGCTGTTAAGAAACATGAGGAATGTTGGGGATTATTTTGGTCTGAACAAATGTGTGTGGGTGTGTGTGTGTGTGTGTGTATGTGTGTCAGAGAGGGAGAGTTGAAATCAGAGAAAGCCTGTCCTCATCAGCTTAAAGTACTTCCCACCCCCTGTCCCGCCCTGTCTCGTCCTGTTAGCTGCAGAGAGATTACCAGCGACAAACTGGGAGGACCAAATCGGCTTGGCAAACTCCAACTCGCTGACCCTGGCTCCCATTCCCCTTATCCTGTATCTTCTTTACACCTCCAACTCACATGGACTGGGAGTAGAGCAGGTGTAGAGTAGAGCATAGTTGAGTCTGATAAAGCTCTGGGGATTGCAGGAAGCCATCTGAACCATTTGTGACTGTTGTGTGTACATTTTTAAGTAGGCCTACCAACGTGTGCTCATTATTCCATACAATCCATACAGTGAAGTAGAATAATTGAGATTGTTTTAGCAATTCTGTCATTATTTATGTTATGAATTATTATTGTAATGGACATTGAGTATTGTACAGAAGTAAACCACTGTCCAATAATGTGAAGGGACAAGAGCATTGACACAAACATGACAAATGGAAAGACAGGACTTTTCTGACCAGATAGAATGCTAGTGTCTTAAGGGAGACTATTACCTCTTTCTGGTTCCCGAAGCAGATCAGACAGCCAAGGCTAGAAAGGCCCTTTAAAACTGCCATGCAGGTTTAAAGGACTGTCACACAGTCACAAACCACCATGGCTTGAGCTCAGTGACTTCTGCTCCCTGTGTCTGGCTGAGGCTAGCTGTCTGATAGTGTTGTGCTGGAGGGGTTAACGCTGTGGACTCTCGTTCCCATGGGAGCAAGTGTTGGGGATGTAGGGTACTTCAGCACACTGCTTGGAGAGGCGGCAGCGGACCAAAAACACCATGCTGTTGGTGATGGGCTAATCACCCTTATTTCAGATGAGTGCCCTCTCAAAAGAGAAAGAAAATGATGAGGCAAAAATGCATGACCCTGCTGACATAAGCGTGAGAAAACACCCGCTTTGACTCCTAATCCCATTTCCTGTCCTTCCGGCATGGGAAACGGGGCACCTGCCTGGGGACTGAGCCGGGTCCGTTGCTATAGGAGGGGCTGACTGGGCCACCCGCTGGCCCAACCCCCATAACTAACCCTATCTCCCCTAACCAAACTCCATGTAAGGGGTGCAGGCTGCAACTGTTGGACACTTGGGAAGGGGATGCTGATAAAGCAATTAGTGTATCCTCCTTCATTCCTCCATCCCTAAAAACAGAACACACTCACACAAAGGGCCACACAATGCCATTCCCCTCACACTACATCCCTCCCACAGGTCAGGAAGATAAACGCTGAGGTGGCGCTGTGCAGTGGAGGCCAGGCCCAAAGTGAAGCAGCAGCAGGCTGGTGGGAGGAAGAGCCCCGTCACAATGGCCTCTGTCACATTCTGTCTGCTCTTCCTGTCCTCCACAGGATGAGGAGAAACAATAATGCTGTCCAACACTGTGACCCCACACTGGTGTACAAATAGGTCGGAAGTTTACATACACTTAGGTTGGAGTCATCAAAAAAACTTGTTTTTCAACCACTCCGCAAATTGCTTGTTAACCAACTATAATTTTGGCAAGTCGGTTAGGACATCTACTTTATGCATGACACAAGTAATTTTTCCAACAATTCTTTACAAACAGATTATTTCACTTATAATTCACTGTATCACAATTCCAGTTTAATACACTAAATTGACTGTGCCTTTAAACACCTTGGAAAATTCCAGAAAATTATGTCATGGCTTTAGAAGCTTCTGATAGGCTAATTTTAAAGTCTACCTTAAAACTCAGTGCCTCTTTTCTTGACATCATGGGAAAGTCGAAAGAAATCAGCCAAGACCTCAGAAATAAAATTGTAGACCTCCACACAAGTCTGGTTCATCCTTGGGAGCAATTTCCAAATGCCTGAAGGTACCACGTTCATCTGTACAAACAATAGTACTCAAGTATAAACACCATGGGACCACGCAGCTGTCCTACCACTCAGGAAGGAGACGCATTCGGTCTCCTAGAGATGAACGTACTTTGGTGCGAAAAGTGCAAATCAATCCCAGAACAACAGCAAAGGACCTTGTGAAGATGCTGGAGGAAACAGGTACAAAAGTATCCACAGTAAAAATGAGTCCAATATCGACATAACCTGATAGGCCGCTCAGCAAGGAAGAAGCCACTGCTCCAAAACCGCTGTAAAAAAAGCCAGACTACGATTTGCAACTAGACATTGGGACAAAGATCGTACTTTTTGGAGAAATGTCCTCTGGTCTGATGAAACAAAAATAGAACTGTTTGGCCATAATGACCATTGTTGTTATGTTAGGAGGAAAAAGGGGGAGGCTTGCAAGCCAGGGAACACCATCCCAACCATGAAGCACAGGGGTGGCAGCGTCATGTTGTGGGGGTGCTTTGCTGCAGGAGGGACTGGTGCACTTCACAAAATAGATGGCTACATGAGGCAGGAAAATGATGTGGATATATTGAAGCAACATCAAGACATCAGTCAGGAAGTTAAAGATTGGTCGCAAATGGGTCTTCCTAATGGTCAATGACCCCAAGCATGCTTCCAAAGTTGTGGCAAAATGGCTTAAGGACAACAAAGTCAAGGTAGTGGAGTGGCCATCACAAAGCCCTGACCTCAATCCCATAGAAAATGTGTGGGCAGAAGTGAAAAAGCGTGTGCGAGCAAGGAGGCCTACAAACCTGACTCAGTTACACCAGCTCTGTCAGGAGGAATGGGCCAAAATTCACCCAACTTATTGTGGGAAGCTTGTGGAAGGCTACCCGAAACGTTTGACCCAAATTAAACAATTTAAAGGCAATGCTACCAAATACTAATTGAGTGTATGTAAACTTCTGACCCACTGGGAATGTGTTGAAAGAAATAAAAGCTGAAATAAATCATTCTCTCTACTATTATTCTGACATTTCACATTCTTAAAATAAAGTGGTGATCCTAACTGACCTAAAACAGGGAATTTTTACTAGGATTAAATGTCAGGAATTGTGAAAATCTGAGTTTAAATGTATTTGGCTAAGGCCTATGTAATCTTCCGACTTCAACTGTACATTTAGGGGTCATCATATGGGGTCACGTTAGGTCACCATCCTCTTTCCTCTGGTTTGTAAATCAACTGCAGACTTGAGGATACAGCTTAAATGTTAGAGAGAGAGATATGTCCAGTTATCTTCCAAAGCTCTGCATGTTGTCTCCCCATGACCCTCATTCTCTTACTCAGTTGAAACCCCTGTCTCTTCTTACTTTCCTTCAGTGGTGGAAAAAGTACTAAATTGTAATTCTTGAGTAAAAGTAAAGATACCTTAATAGAAAATGACTCAAGGGACAGCATACTGTATCAGTTTTCAGGTAAGACCCAAGGGCCGACTGTGTTGAAGTAATTTATTGCAACAGGGGCAGGCAAATGACAGGTCAAGGCAGGCAGGGGTCGATAACCCAGAGTAGTGGGGCCTAGGTACAGGACGGCAGGCAGGCTCCGAGTCAGGCAAGGGTCAAAACCAGGAGGACGAGAAAAGTGAGACTGGGGAAAAGCAGGAGCTGAGACAAAACACTGGTTGACTTGAACAAGCTAGACAAACTGGCAAAGACAGACAGAAACCACAGGTATAAATACCCAGGGGATAAGTGAAGATGGGCGACACCTGGAGGGGGTGGAGACAAGCACAAGGACAGGTGAAACAGATCAGGGCGTGACATACTGTAAGTCACCAAGTAAAATAGTGCTTGAGTAAAAGTCTAAAAGTATCTGGTTTCAAATGTACTTAAGTACAGTGTTGGAAAAATTACTCAATTGTCATACTTGAGTAACATTTTAAGTAAATGCTGTACATCAAATTCCTTATATTAAGCAAACCAGATGCCACGATTACGTGGCATCCAACACTCAGACCTTTTAAAACTGAGTATTTGAGTTGAGTGAGTTTGTCATCCATGCTGCATCTGATCTGACAATGTGTTATATTGATAGGTGCATGAATTGGGCCATAATTCTGTTATGCCTGAACATTACAAATGCAACAAGTACTTTTTGACGTCAGGGAAAATGTATGGAAGTAAAAAAGCACATATTTTCTTTAGGAATGCAGTGGATTAAAAGTAAAGATATGTCCATATCCTCTGCTTGATGTAAAAAATGCCAAAAGAGAACAATTTACAGTTTTATTTATGGAAAATAGAGCAATTGCTTTACCTCTATACACCATAAAAAATGACCTTGCAGAAAGAAAAGCGCACTGAATCAAAAGGAAATCAGTGGTGTAAAAATACTTGAAAGTACAACTTAAGAAGTTTTGAGGGGGTATCTGTACTTTACTTTACTATTTATATTTTTGATAACTTTTACTTTTAGTCCACTACATTCCTAAAGAAGATAAAGTATTTTTTTCCTCATACGTTTTCCCTGACACGCAAAAGTACTCTTTACATTTGGAATGCTTAGCAGCAAATGGTCCAGTTCACCACTTATCAAGAGAACATCCCTGGTCATCCTTACTGCCTCTGATCTGCCGGACTCACTGAACACAAATCTTTCATTTGTAAATGATGTCAGAGGGTTGGAGTGTGCCCCTGGCTATTCGTAAAAAACAACAACATTTGTGCCATCTAATTTGCTTAATATAAGCAATTTTTAAATGATTTATTCTTTTACTTTTGATCCTTAAGTATATTTAAAACCAAATACTTTTAGACTTTTACTCAAGTAGTATTTTACTGGGTGACTTTCACTTTTACTTGAGTCATTTTCTAATAAGGTATCTTTTACTCAAGTATGACAATTGGATACTTTTGTTTTTACCACTGTGCGCGTGTGATCGTTGTGTTGGATAAATAAGATACATGATGGCTAACGAAAATACACACGGGACCCTTTAAATCCACAAATAATGCAAATTGCCCTGTAGACTGATAAGCATTTTGGTCAGATGTATTTCCATCGACTGGTATATCCATCAATGAATAAAAAGCGTTATTTTGCAATGTTTTTTTTTTTTTTCAACGGTCATTTTGGCCGGCACCTTTTTTATTTATAATCTTTTTTTGTGGAGCTGAAAGCCAGAAATGGCAAGAAATGTGGCTAGACACATACTGTTAATGCATGTGATTCATGGGTAGACAGGGCATAGTAATTCATAGTCACACATTGTCTTCCAGTGAGTGGAACCTAATGGAAGACTGTTTCAAAGTGATGGCAGGGGTCACGACCCTGGGCTCAGTGAAACATGGATGAGCCTCTTTCTGCCCATTCTTCTCTGTGTGTTTGGTCTCTGCATCTCTCCTCCTCTCCTGGTGAACACAGGCTCATTTGGATTCTGTGCACTGTGCAGTAATGCCACTTCACCCCAGGACAATCCCTGTTTCCTGATTCCTCTCAGGCCGGGGGGAGATAACCCTGACAATGAGTTAATCCCAGATTATACTGGAGCATGGCCGGCCACTGCTGACCACTGCTGACCTTTCACCTCTCGGTCTCAGAGCTGATGCTGGAGCATGCTCAGCACTGCTGAACAGCACTCAAAACACTGTGAGATGGAAACCAGGTCAAAGCCGGTCGACCAGAGACACAAGCCATGTCATCTCTCCAAGCATTAAAATCCACTGAGTGCCTACAACACAGATACAACACAGGAGTGTGTCTGCAATAATCATCTTAACATTTGGTTTCAAACCCCCAGAGAAAGAGATGGGGGAGAACTTGATCCAGAATGCACCTGATTAACAGCAGACTGTGGTGTAGACACACTGACTGGGCTCGCAGTCCGATGGGGAAGATGTGGGGAGGGGACGTGTGAGATAGGAGCAGGGTTGAGATTTGTCACTGTTGAAAAGGAGATAAAGCACATGACCACAGAGAGAGAGAGAGACGTTTTTACCCAGAGAGGATCTCCTTCCCTCTCATTCACCTTCTCCTTTTCCTCACTCTTTCTTTTGCACCCTTTCTTAAGCTGTTTCTCTGTATGAGATGGTGCTTGGACAGTGCTCGGGCAAACAAAGCAATTCCTTCCCATTTCTGCTTGTTTCAAAACAAACTGTTCTAATTACATTTTGCCTCCCCCTACCTTCTGAACAAGACGAAACATTAAAAGAGGAGAGTGTCTTCTTCATGAGAAACGACTCCCTTAGAAATCCATCATCATCCTCCCACCCATGTTGACACTGAAGTAGGCCACAGCTGTCTGCGGCTGCAACATTTAGAATGACGATAGAGACAAACATACAGTATGCCTCTCCCCATATACCTTCCCAGCCTGTATCCTCTCTCACCAAGCCTGTCCATCACTGGTATGGGGCTGGCTGGCAGCAGGAGAGGAGAGGGCTTAGGCCCCAGTGAAGGGCCATCACTCCACATGACAGCCCATCAGAGCTGACAGTGAATACAAATGAGTGCCTTTAGCTGGAAGGGAGCAGCCATGAGTGGGTCCTAATTATAGGGTAGGTGAGTCCCGGGGTCGGGGGTGATAATGAGGTGGCGATGGTGGTAAACAGAGATGTGTCAGAGGCATAGAGGGACATCACAGCACAACCTCTGAACTCTGTGGGGTCAGAGCTATACACTAATGATCTTCATCTGGTAATGCACATTCATGTGACACACACACACTCACACACCATGCTTTGAGACATTCTTAAGCAGTTCCGGGTTCACACCTTTTTTAATATTGAGGGAGCTCTATGCAAGAGACTATCAACAGCATGCCGTGAATGCCTGGGTATGTATGCATTATTGTGGGACAGCTGGCGAGATGGGGTGGGATGATATAGTACCCTGTGCAGTTGTCAAATCAAAGATGCCTAAGGATTCGCTTTAGCATGGCTTTCTTGCTGTATATACAGGTTTCGTGCAGGAGAAGCTAGAAATTAAGTAGAGTATTGGTATTCACACAGGCCACTAATAAAATGAAATTGCAAAGGTTTCGGTTCTAGCTCCACATGTAAGAGACAGCAGTTAGGTAACACACACAGCACAGGACACAGGCATGCTGTCACGTCTCTATTTGTTTGCTTCTCCAGCAACAAGGCGCCGGGCTGTCTCTACACTTAGATACTAAAATACAGTGTGCAGGGAAACGTGACCACACCACTGAGAAACAAAAACATGAGTTTACCACCCCCTCTCCATTGGCCTCTAAGGCATCACCAAGGAAGACTGATCATACAGTATCTCCTCATTCTAACCATGAAGCCGTGCTCTTGTATCTACGTTATTTGGTGATTCATATTTGCTGTCTGATCTGACACTGCCAGCCACTCTGACCCTGTCCATTATGCTTTAACCCTCAGTGGTTTTCTAGAAGCACTAGCTCAGTAAGCAGCAGCTGCTGTATTTCCGTGTCCCATGCTCTTATCATCATTCCTTTTCATTTAAGTAGCACAGCTACTCATACCAGTGGCGGTCGGTGCTGTTTAAGAGTAGGGAGGACATTTTTGTTTTATGAGAATGATCTTATTTCTATAACATCATATTGGATGACTGTCATTCATATTCCATTAAATGTAACATCGATAGGTTTAGACTACTACGAAATACAGTTTTTAACAAATTGGAGTAATCGAAGTGACAGAGTGATTAGTCCAAAAAGTTGCAAATTCATTCAGGTTTTTATTGGAGTTTCTATTGGACAAATTCAGATTTTTATCTGTGTGTTTATCCCCACTTCATTCTGTTTGCTTCCGGTTAAGAAACATTTTTCAGAATTGGCAGAATGAATATGCCCCTGATCACCTGCACACAAAGTTCACTTTCATAGCAGCCACATACAAACAGCATCATCACTTTGCTCATTGTATAATTCCTTCTCGCATCTACACGCTTTCCTCTCACCTTTACCCATTCGCTTGTGGACTTCAGTGCACAACACAATGGCTATCTGTGACAAGGCGAAAAAACCTTTCCAAGCCAAACCATAGTCAACTTAGCTACTAGAACTAACGCGCTAGTAAACCCACTACAATCACGCAGTACAATGTACATCAAACAGTTTAGCAGTTACATCATCAATGAAACATTTGATTTCAATTCATTTTTTTGTTCCCAAAACTAGAATCTGTTATGAACAGAGTGGACTAAGTTACTTTGCCAAAGTAAAAACAAAAGTTTTGTTTAGAAGGAGTGCAATGGCGAATTGACTTAATGCATCTCTCACTTCACAGAGTAGGTGTTCCCGAACAGAAACATGCAAATACATGCTAGAACGCTAGCTCTTGCTTGGCTCTACACCTCTCATTGCATGTTCTATGACTCATTTGTTCCCATTGGAGATGACAGACTGTGGTCTATCTTGGGTTAGGTATAAAAATCTTTGGTTCCAGTGTTGGATAGCCTTAGCCAGCTAGCTAACATTATTCTCAGAGTAGTTAGCTAGCTGCATTAGATAGCTAAGTAAGTGAATGTGTAAAATATACAACAGAATATAGCTAGCTCTCTCTCTCGCTCTGCTGCTTCTTCTTATTTTTTGAATAGATTTTTTTTTTAACTGTTCAACTATTGTCTTTCTCCCTCTGAGTCAATTACTCACCACATGTTATGCCCTGCAGTGCTAGCTATGCTTTCAGTACTATATTCATTCTCTGATCCTTTAATTGGATGGACAATATGTCAGTTCATTCTGCAAGAGCTCTGATAGGACGTTTTCATAATTACTGTGTAAGTCTATGGAAGGGGGGTGAGAACCGTAAGCCTCGTAGGTTTTCTATTGAAGTCAATATATATAGAGGAGGATGGAAAATAGATGTCCTCCGGCTACACAATTTTGCTTCCCAGAGAGTGCTGTTGCGGCAACAAAACATTGGGTTTCAATCACTTATTTATTGACGTGATTATATTTAGAATGATTTTTATCTAAAAAGGATAACATTGTTAATGTATCACTATTTAAATTGTTCTGAAATTCACTGAGTAGGATGGTCCTTCCCTTCCTCCACTGAGGAGCCTCCACTAACTCATACTCTCTACAGTACCAACCTCCAGCAATCACACGGGCATTCTTTTTACATGTGTCACCTCGCATGCAGCCAACTCAAAGCCAAATAACTCCTGTTAATGTTTGACATGAAGAGAAGTCGTGTTGAAAGGAGCTGTTAAAGGCTAATCAAAGACCCTGTAGGCTCTGGGCTGCTGATTAGAAGAGGCTCCCCTGTGGCTCATGTGTGCAAACTGGGACTGAGGGGATGTCAGTGGTGGTGTCAGGCTTAATCTTGTTCCACTGTAGTGGAGATCAAATCAAATCAAAGTTTATTTGTCACGTGCGCCGAATACATCAGGTGTAGTAGACCTTACAGTGAAATGCTTACTTGGAGGCTCTAACCAATAGTGCAAAAAAGGTGTTAGGTGAACAATAGGTAAGTAAAGAAATAAAACAGCAGTAAAAAGACAGGCTATATACAGTAGCGAGGCTACATACAGACATTGGTTAGTCAGGCTGATTGAGGTGGTATGTACATGTAGATATGGTTAAAGTGACTATGCATACAGTATATGATGAACAGAGAGTAGTCGTAGCGTAAAAGAGGGGTTGGTGGGTGGTGGGACACAATGCAGATAGCCCGGTTAGCCAAAGTGCGGGAGCACTGGTTGGTCGGCCCAATTGAGGTAGTATGTACATGAATGTATAGTTAAAGTGACTATGCATATAAGATAGATAGAGAGTAGCAGCAGCATAAAAAGAGGGGTTTGTGGGGTTGGGAGGGCACACAATGCAAATAGTCCGGGTAGCCATTTGATTACCTGTTCGGGAGTCTTATGGCTTGGGGGTAAAAACTGTTGAGAAGCCTTTTTGTCCTAGACTTGGCACTCCGGTACCGCTTGCCATGCGGTAGTAGACAGAACAGTCTATGACTGGGGTGGCTGGGGTCTATGACAATTTTTAGGGCCTTCCTCTGACACCGCCTGGTGTAGAGGTCCTTGATGGCAGGCAGCTTAGCCCCAGTGATGTACTGGGCCGTACGCACTACCCTCTGTAGTGCCTTGCTGTAGAACCTTTTGGTTCAGGACCCATGCCAAATATTTTTAGTTTCCTGAGGGGGAATGCCCTCTTCACGACTATCTTTGTGTGTTTCTAGTTTGTTGTTGATGTGGACACCAAGAAACTTGAAACTCTCAACCTGCTCCACTACAGCCCCGTCGATGAGAATGGGGGCCTGCTCGGTCCTCCTTTTCCTGTAGTCCACAATCATCTCCTTAGTCTTGGTTACGCTGAGGGATAGGTTGTTATTCTGGCACTACCCGGCCAGGTCTCTGACCTCCTCCCTATAGGCTGTCTCGTCATTGTCGGTGATAAGGCCTACCACTGTTCTGTCGTCTGCAAACTTAATGATAGTGTTGGAGTCGTGCCTGGCTATGCAGTCGTGGGTGAACAGAGAGTACAGGAGGGGACTGAGCACGCACCCCTGTGGAGCTCCAGTGTTGAGGATCAGCGTGGCAGATGTGTTGCTACCTACTATCACCACCTGGGTCCGGCACGTCAGGAAGTCCAGGATCCAGTTACAGAGGGAGGTGAATAATCTAACCGAATCCAAACCGAGCTCAAAAAGCACTAATCGCTCAGCACTAACAGGAAGTCACTGTGAGAAAGTTAACAACCGGTCTTAGACATGCAGGTATCTGGAGATGGACCATATCTGTGTAACTAAACTACACTGGATTCCCCACGGTTATGGTTATGGTGGCATCTTACTCTGGTAGGACGAGGTCACATACTCCGATAACGCTCTTAGAGTATCGCGGTGGTTGTTTCAGAGGGTGTACCAGTTAACTGCCTCATCACATTTACTTTTACTGCTTTGTCCTGACACTTGGTAGTGAGGTGCAAATTCATTCACGCCCAACCGCTAAATATCACACTGCATTTCCAGAGTTAAACACAAGCTGGCTCATTAACAGCTGATTACCTCTTCCTGAAAAACTCTGATTACATACAAATCTCTCACATTATTTGAGTGGCTATGATGATTAGATTAATCTATTATTAGATGATAAATCAACCAAAACGCTGCATGCAGAATTTTCTCATATTTGTCCTTAAACTAGTTGAAGCATGTTTACAATAGAACCGTGAAGGAGAACCTTCTTGGCAGCATTAAGCTGCCACATCATGTTTTTCTCTTACAATTTGGACTAGACGGTGACAGAATGGCACAGTGAATGGTTGTAGCTCTGATCTCCAGATAGCAGAGCCTGAGCGCCGAGCCCATTCCCAGGTCCATCCTACCCCTGGCAGGCCTAACCAACCACTGACATTTACTCTGCCTGAGAACAACTGAGCCTTTCTTATATGTACAGGGCTACAGGCAGCAGACACTTCCTAATTATGGCAGGGAGAGAAGAATAACACAGACGTTAATGAGAATGTCTGACTTAGACTTCCATAAGGTAATGGATGACGGGTAAATCTGTTAAACCTGTGGCACCGTTGCCTGGTTGACACATTACTGCACCTCGTAAAAATTGGACAGAACTGCCAACACGGCAGCTCATTCTGCCCTTGCTATTGGCGTTCGGTTTTTCCTTAGGTCCTAAATCTATAGGGGTTGAGATCCCGTCCACTGGTGTTGAAACGGAGTGGGCGTAAAGGAGTAGTGTTGACCACTTTGCCATTTTTCTTCACGACATTGACAGCTTAAAAAAAATATTAGACCCCAGTTTCTGACATGCACATCCTTTCATGTGAGTGAGCATGCCACTTCTCCCGCCCCCCTCTTAAACACCCTAATTATCACTACTGCCACTCCAGTGTGTGTGAACTCACACACCTCGCCTCGCTCCAAGGAGCTGAAAACGGCCTCGGGCCTCTAGTAGTAGTAGTACAGGCTTGTGTTAGTGTATCCAAATCACATTGTTTGTTTTTCAATAAATATGTCCCAGTGAATGAATATGGTTTAACTGGATAGACTGATGTTACTGCATGTATTCTAGCCTTAAAACTCACTACAATTCCACTAAGGAGAGACTGTCATTTTTAAAACGGAAACCACAGAACCTAGATGGCTCATGTGGTATAAAACCAGATATTTTTGCAATCCCTGCCCCTATCTTCAATCTGGCAGATTCCATGTAACTATTCAGCCCCCCAACCCTGTTTCCCTCCACTCTGCCACCCTCCCCTTCCTCCAGGCCTCTGCAGAGACACAGGCAGTCTTCATGCAGCAACATGCCCTGTTCTGTCGTTCTTTGGCAGGGCCCACACTTTTAATTTACCCAATTCGAAACCAGAGAAACACTGTATGTAGCTGGGTGGAACACCCACATCAGGTTCATGTAGCTAATGTGAGCCGCACAGTTGGGTGCCAGAAGTATTTTTTTCCCCCTTTGTTATGGTTAACCATACAGTCAAACATTTTCCATTATTCAATCATTCGCCTCATTCATCTTGTAGATTTGCCAGGAAAGTAAATACACTCTTAAATCATGGTAGATGCGGTAATCTGTCCTTAATGAGAGGAAGTGCTCATGTTTCTAAACCCACCACAAAACATGATTCATTAATACAGTCTAAATTATAAATCTACAAGTTCTGGTTATTTTGGTTATTTGAGTGGATTGTGCATTTATATACTTAACAAAAATATAAACGCAAAATGTCAAGTGTTGGTCCCATGTTTATTGAGATGAATAAAAAAATATTTTCATACCCACAAAAAGCTTATTTCTCTCATATTTTGTGCACAAATTTGATTACATCCCTGTTAGTGAGCATTCCTTTGCCAAGATAATCCATCCACCTGACAGGTGTGGCATTTCAAGAAGCAGATTAAACAGCATGGTCATTACATAGGTGCACCTTGTGCTTGGGGACAATATAAGGCCATTCTAAAATGTGCAGTTTTGTCACAACGCAACGGCCACAGATGTCTCACGTTTTGAGGAAGCATGCAATTCAAATCAAATTTTATTTGCCACATGCGCCGAATACAACAGGTGTTACAGTGAAATGCTAACGTACATGCCCTTATCAAACAATGCAGTTTTAAGAAAAATACCAACGAAAAAAATAAGAAATAAAATGAACAAATAATTAAAGAGCAGCAGTAAAATAACAATAGTGGGTACCGGTACAGAGTCAATGTGTGGGGGCACCGGATAGTCAAGGTAATTGAGGTAATATGTACATATAGGTAGAGTTATTAAAGTGACTATGCATAGATAATAACAGAGAGTAGCAGCAGCATAAAAGAGGGTAGGGGAAGCTGTTTAGAAGCCTCTTGGACTTAGACTTGGTGCTACGGTACCGCTTGCCATGCGGTAGCAGAGAGAACTGTCTATGACTAGGGTGGCTGGAATCTTTGATAATTTTTAGTGTCTTCCTCTGACACCGCCTGGTATAGAGGTCCTGGATGGCAGGAAACTTGGTCCCAGTGATGTACTGGGCCGTACGCACTACCCTCTGTAGTGCCTTGCGGTCAAAGACCGAGCAGTTGTCATACCAGGCAGTGATGCAACCCGTCAGGATGCTCTCGATGGTGCAGCTGTAGAAACTTTTGATGATCTGTGGACCCATGCCAAATCTTTTCAGTCTCCTGAGGAGGAATAGGTTTAGTTGTACCCTCTTCACGGCTGTCTTGGTGTGCTTGGACCATGTTAGTCTCGTCATTGTCGGTGATCAGGCATACCACTGTTGTGTCATCGGCAAACTTAATAATGGTGTTGGAGTCGTGCATGGCCGTGCAGTCATGAGTGAAAAGGGAGTACAGGAGGGGACTGAGCACGCACCCCTGAGGGGCTCTGTGTTGAGGATCAGTGTAGCACATGTGTTGTTACCTACCCTTACCACCTGGGGGCGGGCCGTCAGGAAGTCCAACATCCAGTTGCAGAGTGAGGTGTTTAGTCCCCGGGTCCTTAGCTTAGTGATGAGCTTTGAGGGCTGTGAGCTGATTGGCATCCTGACTTCAGGAATGTCCAACGGAGCTGTTGCCAGAGAATGTAATTAATTTCTCAACCATTAGCAACCTCATATCGTTCTAGAGAATTTCCACTTCCAGCTTCTTCACCTGACACCAGCTGTCTGACACCAGCCACCCAGACAGCTGATGAAAACCGAGGATTGTTTCTGTCTGTAATAAAGCCCTTTTATGGGGGAAAACTCATTATGATTGGCTGGGCCTGGTTCCAAAGTGGGTGGGCCTATGCCCTCCCAAGCTCACCCATGGCTGAGCATCTGCCCAGTCATGTGACTTAATGTATTAATGTATTTATTTAAATGTACTAATTTCCTTTTATGAACTGTAACTCAGTAAAATTCGAAATTGTTGCATGTTACGTATATATTTTTCTTCAGTATATTATATAAGACAGCTTTAACCTGTATAAATATACAAAAACTTGAAATGGAGATGTCCAGTTTTGCCAGGGGATCTCAAGAATATATGCCCTTGAACTCAGCATTTTCATGCTCAAAAAAAAGAAAAAAGTAATCTAAACCCATGGGCAATTAACTGAAGATGGTGAGTTATAGGTAACTGTCAAAATAAAGGAAACACCAACATAAAGTGTCTTAATAGGGCATTGGGCCACCACGAGCGGCCAGGACAGCTTTAATGTGCCTTTGCATAAATTCTACAAGTGTCTGGAACTCTATTCGATGGTTCTTCCATGAGAAATTCCATAATTTGTTGATGGTGGTAGAACATGCTGTCTCAGGCTCCACTCTAGAATCTCCCATAAGTGTTCAATTCGGGCGAGATCTGGTGACTGACACCCTCATTTACTCAAGTGTTTCCTTTATTTTGCCAGTTACCTGTATGTGGTAACATGCGTGCCTGCAGCCAAGGGATCTCATTGTCAGTAGCCAAGTATTCTCTCAGGAGGACTGATCCTGTTTGACTGTGGGGCTTCTGAGTTCCCCCTTTGATTTCTGCCTCCCTCCTTTAGCCACCAGAAACATGGATTGGCTCTCTGGCCCGTTTCTGTGTAATCCCAGAGGAAGTCCTTATGGCTTACCCTGAACCATTAGAGATGGGGAAATCAAATCTGTGGCCATTTCACAACATAGTGAAGTGCACATATGCATTTGAACCTGTTGCTCCCTCTTAACATGTGTCAATGTGTCATGTGTGACTGTGAGCTTGAGTTTGGGCTGTATGGTGGCTGGCTCAGGAGTTAGGGACTTGGGGCATCGGCCAGAGAATAGGCTATTAAGAAACAGTGGGTTTGGGCTTCATCTTACATGACTCCAAGCTACATCCACTAACATAACCTTTTCTGCTAATAGAATGGGAAGCGGGCACCATCTAGAGATATCCAGACGGCGGTAAGAGGATTGTCCCTGTTCAGTAGACTAGAGAGGAAGGACAGGACCGCCACCAACGACTTTACTGACAATTCTCAGCTCAAGCTACAACGGGATCAACTTCCTCTCTGTGCACCATTACTCCTGGGAGTAACGTTCATTTCAGTGTGTGTTTGAGGGATCAGGAGTACACGGATCAGGTTCCGTCACCAGCAACAGGAAGTCTAACTTTCCCCACTAATAGAGCCATTGCCATTCAACTGGGGGAACTTGTCCACTCCCGAAACAAAGCCCCCCTCTGTCCTACAGGCCCCCCAGAGAGAGCTAAAAACCCACACGCAGTAATGGACTACTTTAAGAGCTGATCTGCCTCTAATATATACGCTCTTATGTTGCTCCGGGTCTCCTGAACTCCAAACTGTGGTGAAAATGGCGTCCTGCCCTAATGCGGATGACTCAGAGGAGTTCAGGTTTTGAGCCTCTTCCTGTACTAAAACTCCCCTGACCTGCCCTGCACAGGTCAAATTCCTGCTGCTTCACTCCCTCTACTGTTGGGGATCATGCACCTGTCCTGTAATATAGAGAGAACCAGCACTTCTTGGAATAGGCCTTAGATTGGCTATATATATGGTAGTCTTGAATGAAGTAAGAAAAAATAAGAAAAATAATCATGTGGTATGAGGCACCCTGTTCCCTCCAAACTCAACCAAATCTCTCATTCTGCTTGTCAAATGGTTTGACAGCAAATGAAGTAGCCTGGTTAAAAATCTTGATCATGCACGTTTTCCCCTCTGTCGTTGTGTGCCTTAGCTTGCTGATGGTGTCTCAGTGTTTGTCCAGTCCCTCTCCAGGCCTCCTGGGCTTGTTTCCACAGGTGGCCTGACCTCTGAGGCAGGGTGGCGTAGCTGAGCCCAGTCTCCCGCCATTATGAGCCCTGGATCAACATTTAATATGAGCACACTCCCCAGTGCTTCTGTCTGTCTGAGCAGAGGGTCGAGCAGGGGATAGGAGGGGAGAGGAGAGCAGGGGATAGGAGGGGAGAGGAGAGCAGGGGATAATGTACAGTAGCTGGCAGACTTTTCCTTTCAGATTTCCTCTTATTTTTTCCCTTGTGTATTTACCCCCAACGAGACCCAACGAAAGTTCAATTTCTCTGACTGATACGACAAGATCCCTAAGTGGCATGTTGGGATTACAATGAGCTCAATGCCAAATCACCGGGAAAATGGCCTCTAATGCTAGTATAGGAACAGTAGTTTCCTCTTAGTAATGCTTTAACTGCAGTGCCACAGGAGCATTAAGGAACAGATGGAATATGATTTTCTACGCAGCCTAGTAAACGTTCTGTATTTGTTTAGAGAACGTTCTTTCACTAACAAGGGGAGGGAGTTATTATCTGAATATGTATATCTAATGCATAAGATATATGCATAAGTTCATCCACCTCTGGCCTGCTCGCCTCCCTACCACTGAGGAAGTACAGTTCCCGCTCAGCCCAGTCAAAACTGTTCGCTGCTCTGGCCCCCCAATGGTGGAACAAACTCCCTCACGACGCCAGGACAGCGGAGTCAATCACCACCTTCCGGAGACACCTGAAACCCCACCTCTTTAAGGAATACCTAGGATAGGATAAAGTAATCCCTCTCACCCCCCCTCCCCCTGAAAAGATTTAGATGCACTACTGTTCCACTGGAGGTCATAAGGTGAATGCACCAATTTGTAAGTCGCTCTGGATAAGAGCGTCTGCTAAATGACTTAAATGTAAATGTTAAATGTAAATGTAAATAACAGTATTATTATCTAAATATGCATATCTAATGTATGACAATATTATATAAATATGTATATCTAATACATAACAGTATTATTATCTAAATCTGTATATCTAATGCATAACAGTATTATTATGTAAATATGTATATCTAATGTATAACAGTATTATTATGTAAATATGTATATCTAATGTATAACAGTATTATTATGTAGATATGCATAGCTAATGTATGACAATATTATATAAATATGTATATCTAATGCATAACAGTATTATTATCTAAATATGTATATCTAATGCATAACAGTTATTATGTAAATATGTATATCTAATGCATAAAAGGATTATTATGTAGATATGCATAGCTAATGTATAACAATATCATCCAAATATGCATATCTAATGTGTAACAATATGATCTAAATATGAATATCTAATGCATAACAGTATTTATATCAAGTGTTATGGATGTTTAAGGTTTTTGGTTTGTGGAAATATGGCTAGCTAGCTATAGATGTTTAATAAAAGGGTCATATGTTTGGTTTGTCACCACGCTTTAGTGTACATTATGACTCCATTATCTGTCCGTTGTCAGATGATTATGGGCTTCGATTACATATGTTTTGGAGCTGGATACGGAGAGCTCTATAGAGTCTGTTGTTGCTCTGTAGTGCTCTGACTCCCTCCTCACCAAACAGATGGTTACATTCAGCTACTCTCTGAAAACAAACATACGCTCAGGAGTTGCTGACAAACTGGTTCAGAAAGGGCTTAAACTGGCCCCTGGAGTGTCTGTCTGTCTGTCTGTCTGTCTGTCTGTCTGTCTGTCTGTCTGTCTGTGTCTGTCTGTCTGTCTGTCTGTCTGTCTGTCTGTCTGTCTGTCTGTCTGTCTGTCTGTCTGTCTGTCTGTCTGTCTGTCTGTCTGTCTGTCTGTCTGTCTGTCTGTCTGTCTGTCTGTCTGTCTGTCTGTCTGTCTGTCTGTCTGTCTGCAAGTGTGTATGTGTGTATGTGTGTGTGTACATGTGCATGTGTGTTAAACTTCACATCCAGTAGCACACAGCCAATGATATACAGAGGGGTGTAGTTTGGGGACTCATCATTCAACCCAACTCTCAAACACAAATAATCACGGGGTGAGACCACATGTCGCAGCTCTTATGCATAGGGCCTCGACAGCTGTCAATCACACAGATGACCTATAAACAGACCCTTGGCAGACACTCTTATTAAATCAAACTGTACAAATATAGCAAATCTAATGCTATGAATCGTTGATTATTGACGTAACCCAGAGTTAAATTTAGATACGGTATGGAAGACTGGTAATATCAGATTCCATGGTAAGTATGTTGAGAAACGTCTGTGGATGGAGTTTATTTTAAGGTCCTGTGGTTTGATGGGGGACATGGGGATGGCTTTCGTCTTGTCTTGGTATTCAGATAACTTCCTGAGAGACAGTCAGATAACCAGATAGGAATGTATTTTTCACCCTGTTCAAACAGGGATTGAATATAAACCAGCACACACCTTCTTTGGCTTTATGGAGGCATGTTTTTTTCCCAGAGTAGGGTGACCAGTTTAGAAACAGGTCCTGCATAAACATGGATATTAATAAACTTATTTTTACCCTTTTGCTATATCAGAAGGATTTGTTATTTGAAACTATGTTGTGCAGGTTTTGACTTTGAAGCTACAACAGGACCATTTGAAGCTGTGATACAACAGGACCATTTGAAGCTGTGATACAACAGGACCATTTGAAGCTGTGATACAACAGGACCATTTGAAGCTGTGATACAACAGGACCATTTGAAGCTGTGATACAACAGGACCATTTGAAGCTGTGATACAACAGGACCATTTGAAGCTGTGATACAACAGGACCATTTGAAGCTGTGATACAACAGGACCATTTGAAGCTGTGATACAACAGGACCATTTGAAGCTGTGATACAACAGGACCATTTGGACCATTTGAAGCTGTGATACAACAGGACCATTTGAAGCTGTGATACAACAGGACCATTTGAAGCTGTGATACAACAGGACCATTTGAAGCTGTGATACAACAGGACCATTTGAAGCTGTGATACAACAGGACCATTTGAAGCTGTGATACAACAGGACCATTTGAAGCTGTGATACAACAGGACCATTTGAAGCTGTGATACAACAGGACCATTTGAAGCTGTGATACAACAGGACCATTTGAAGCTGTGATACAACAGGACCATTTGAAGCTGTGATACAACAGGACCATTTGAAGCTGTGATACAACAGGACCATTTGAAGCTGTGATACAACAGGACCATTTGAAGCTGTGATACAACAGGACCATTTGAAGCTGTGATACAACAGGACCATTTGAAGCTGTGATACAACAGGACCATTTGAAGCTGTGATACAACAGGACCATTTGAAGCTGTGATACAACAGGACCATTTGAAGCTGTGATACAACAGGACCATTTGAAGCTGTGATACAACAGGACCATTTGAAGCTGTGATACAACAGGACCATTTGAAGCTGTGATACAACAGGACCATTTGAAGCTGTGATACAACAGGACCATTTGAAGCTGTGATACAACAGGACCATTTGAAGCTGTGATACAACAGGACCATTTGAAGCTGTGATACAACAGGACCATTTGAAGCTGTGATACAACAGGACCATTTGAAGCTGTGATACAACAGGACCATTTGAAGCTGTGATACAACAGGACCATTTGAAGCTGTGATACAACAGGACCATTTGAAGCTGTGATACAACAGGACCATTTGAAGCTGTGATACAACAGGACCATTTGAAGCTGTGATACAACAGGACCATTTGAAGCTGTGATACAACAGGACCATTTGAAGCTGTGATACAACAGGACCATTTGAAGCTGTGATACAACAGGACCATTTGAAGCTGTGATACAACAGGACCATTTGAAGCTGTGATACAACAACCATTTGAAGCTGTGATACAACAGGACCATTTGAAGCTGTGATACAACAGGACCATTTGAAGCTGTGATACAACAGGACCATTTGAAGCTGTGATACAACAGGACCATTTGAAGCTGTGATACAACAGGACCATTTGAAGCTGTGATACAACAGGACCATTTGAAGCTGTGATACAACAGGACCATTTGAAGCTGTGATACAACAGGACCATTTGAAGCTGTGATACAACAGGACCATTTGAAGCTGTGATACAACAGGACCATTTGAAGCTGTGATACAACAGGACCATTTGAAGCTGTGATACAACAGGACCATTTGAAGCTGTGATACAACAGGACCATTTGAAGCTGTGATACAACAGGACCATTTGAAGCTGTGATACAACAGGACCATTTGAAGCTGTGATACAACAGGACCATTTGAAGCTGTGATACAACAGGACCATTTGAAGCTGTGATACAACAGGACCATTTGAAGCTGTGATACAACAGGACCATTTGAAGCTGTGATACAACAGGACCATTTGAAGCTGTGATACAACAGGACCATTTGAAGCTGTGATACAACAGGACCATTTGAAGCTGTGATACAACAGGACCATTTGAAGCTGTGATACAACAGGACCATTTGAAGCTGTGATACAACAGGACCATTTGAAGCTGTGATACAACAGGACCATTTGAAGCTGTGATACAACAGGACCATTTGAAGCTGTGATACAACAGGACCATTTGAAGCTGTGATACAACAGGACCATTTGAAGCTGTGATACAACAGGACCATTTGAAGCTGTGATACAACAGGACCATTTGAAGCTGTGATACAACAGGACCATTTGAAGCTGTGATACAACAGGACCATTTGAAGCTGTGATACAACAGGACCATTTGAAGCTGTGATACAACAGGACCATTTGAAGCTGTGATACAACAGGACCATTTGAAGCTGTGATACAACAGGACCATTTGAAGCTGTGATACAACAGGACCATTTGAAGCTGTGATACAACAGGACCATTTGAAGCTGTGATACAACAGGACCATTTGAAGCTGTGATACAACAGGACCATTTTATTTGAAGTTGATCCTCTGATTATGTGCAGACATACCTTAGTTCTGATATATAGTATGTAAACAGTCAAATACTTGAATTAGATCTACATCCTTCCTATCTGTCATCGACTATTTTTTCCTGACCACAATTTAACCACTAAAATTACCATAGTTGTGGCATTGTGGAGATGTTGTTTTTTGGTGGACTCCTAAATTAGTTCAGTAGAAGCTTATTGAGTAAAACTGCAATGTTTGTCAAGCAGCAGTATATGATTGCCACCCTGCTAAGCCCTACACTGTAGGGTCCCATTGATTGTTTATCTTTGGTGTCGGGCCCGAGCAGCGGAGAGACAGTGGGCCTCTCAAACAGCACTGCCCTGTCTGTACATGGCTGCTGAACCGTGGAGAACGTATCAAACAAAGTCTCACAGGGAAGGGTCTATAGGAAGGGTCCTGTTACTCTTGACACAGGAATGTCTGTCAACTGCATTCTTAATGTAGCCGCAGAAGACCCACTCAGACCTTCAGATGACCAGAGAAAAGCATCCTTGGCAGATGTCCATGCCGGTATTTAACAGAGATATGGAGGAAAAACAGTATTGAGATGGCAACACAATGAGACGCTCTCTAGCACTTGTCACTGACCGACTGTATTGGGTTTCAACAGTGTTGATAAAAAAAACATCTCATAACCCCACATGGGTATGCAGGACAGGGGTGGAATGTCTCAGTTGAGACTGCATGTGTGTGTTAATATGTTTGTGTACAGCAGCTGTCTTTCCCTAATGGATATTTTTGCTCTCTTGTTCCCCCTCTCCTCTCTGCAGAGCTGAGGTCCACCGGCACTGCCCAACACTTTGCCTACCTGCTCAACACGTCTGACTACCGTATCCTGCGTATGGACGAGGACCACGACCGCATGTACGTTGGCAGTAAGGACTACATCCTGTCCCTGGACCTGCATGACATCAACAAGGAGCCGCTCATTGTAAGACCTTACAGTCACGAACCCTGTATCTCTTCACCTTCTCTTACCTACTCTCACCTCTTCTCCCCTCACCCTTCTCCCCTCACCTCTCCTCCCCCCTCTCCCCTCTCTCATCTCCAGAGCTCTATGATCCGGGGTGAGGCTAACCCTTTGCCTCAGCTCTCAAAAACGGCTCCCGAGGGTCATATGTCTCATTTCGCTGCCCTGTGTCTGACATTTTGATTAGCTCGCCTACAGTTTGTATTGGACTGCACTATTTTCTGGAGACAGGGGTTGTAAAACACTGTAAAAACAAAATCTGGATATGACCATTCCAAGGGGGCTAATGGTACCCTGTGGCAGGTTTAGCCCCACATCTATAAAGTCCAGTGATGTTGAACGGGTTGTGCGATGTGTTGGGTTATTGCTATAAAATAACCTTTGTTCCCCCCCTGCCTTCAGCTCCACTGGCCTGTCTCTCAGCAGAGGAAGACTGAGTGTGTTCTAAGTGGGAAGGACACCAATGTAAGTATTTCTGTTGACTCTCGATCTCCACACAACTAATTCAGGATTTATGTTTCAGATCAGGTGACTTGTGCCACCTGTAATATGTAGTAATGTATTTTCTATATTTATCCATCTATATATATATACATATACATTTCCGGTCAAAAGTTTGGACAACACCTACTCATTTCTACATTGTAGAATAATAGTGAAGACATCAAAACTATGAAATAGCACATATGGAATCATGTAGTAACCAAAAAAGTGTTATTTTTTTATTTTATATTCTTCAAAGTAGCCACCCTTTGCCTTGACAAGAGCTTTGCACACTCTTGGCATTCTCTCAACCAGCTTCATGAGGTAGTCACTTGTAATGCATTTAAATTAACAGGTGTACCTTTAAAAAAATATATTTGGGGGATTTATTTTGTTCTTAATGCGTTTGATACAATCAGTTGTGTTGTGACGAGGTAGGGGTGGTATACAGAAGACAGCTTTATTTGGTAAAAGACCAAGTCCATATTAAGGCAAGAATAGCTCAAATAAGAAAAACGACAGTCCATCATTACTTTATGTCACGTTTGTCATAATGATGAGACCAAGGCGCAGCGTGAGTAGAGTTCCATATAATTTTAATAAACTGAAACTCACCTAACAAAACAACAAACGAAACTTGAATCTACTGATGTACACCAAGGCAATTATACATAGGCAAGATCCCACAACACAAATGAGGCAAATGGCTGCCTAAATATGATCCCCAATCAGAGACCACGATAAACAGCTGTCTCTGATTGGGAACCATATCAGGCCAACATAGATATACAAAAACCCCTAGACATACAAAAACCCTAGACATACAAAAACTAGAGTACCCACCCTAGTCACACCCTGACCTAACCAAAATATATAGAAAAACAGAGATATTTAAGGTCAGGGCTTGACATTTTAAGACATGAAGGTCAGTCAATACGGAACATTTCAAGAACTTAGAAAGTTTCTTCAAGCGCAGTCGCAAAAACCATCTAGCGCTATTATGAAGCCCAGTTGAAGGGCATATTTTTTCCCTTTATTTAACTAGGCAAGTCAGTTAAGAACAAATTCTTATTTTCAATGACAGCCTAGGAACAATGGGTTAACTACCTTGTTCAGGGGAAGAATGACAGATTTTTACCTTGTCAGCTCAGGGATTCAATCTTGCAACCTTCGGTTACTAGTCCAATGCTCTAAACACTAGACTACCTGCCGCCCCATATACCTACGGGGATTTAATTTGGCCCTGTAAAATCCTGGTTCCGCTGTGTCTGGACAAACAGACAGGGCAGGACTGGCACCAACTAGTCTCACTCTTCCCCATCTGCCAGTGTAGGGTGTGGATAAATAGATTATACTGGCATTATACTGGCACACTAATATATTGACATTTCCATTGATGTTAAAGATAATTGCCTCTTGTAATATGCTTTATGTTGTATATAGGTATTATCATACATGTTGATAATCCATTCATGTCTGTCTATGTTTGTTCCCATGCAGGGCGAGTGTGGGAACTTCATCCGTCTGATTGAGCCATGGAACAGGACCCACTTGTATGTCTGTGGTACTGGGGCCTACAACCCCATCTGCACCTACGTCAACCGTGGACGCAAACCGCAGGTTAGAGCTCCACACCTTATTGAATACATTGAGTCTGTGTTCACATAATGAAGAGGTGAGGGAGCATATGGCTCTGTCTGTAAAATCAAATCAAATGTATATTCATCATATTCAGTGTAGACTGTGAAATGCTGACTTATGGGCCCTTTTCCAGCAATGCAGAGTTAAAGATCAAAATGTCATACAAAATTGAAATAGTGACACGAGGAAAACAGTTGACGTCGGAAGTTTACATAGACCTCAGCCAAATACATTTAAACTCAGTTTTTCACAATTCCTGACATTTAATCCGAGTACAAATTCCCTGTTTTAGGTCAGTTAGGATCACCACTTTATTTTAAGAATGTGAAATGTCACAATAATAGTAGAGAGAGTGATTTATTTCAGCTTGTATTTCTTTCATCACGTTCCCAGTGGTTGAGAAGTTTACATACACTCAATTAGTATTTGATAGCATTGCCTTTAAATTGTTTAACTTGGGTCAAACATTTCAGTTAGCCTTCCACAAGCTTCCCACAATAAGTTGGGTGAATTTTGGCCCATTCCTCCTGACAGAGCTGGTGTAAATGAGTCAGGTTTGTAGGCCTCCTTGTTCGCACACGCTTTTTCAGTTCTGCCCACAAATTTTCTATAGGATTGAGGTCAGGGCTTTGTGATGGCCACTCCACTACCTTGACTTTGCTGTCCTTAAGCATTTTGCCACAACTTTGGAAGTGTGCTTGGGGTCATTGTCCATTTGGAAGACCCAAGCTTTCACTTCCTGACTGATGTCTTGAGATGTTGCTTCAATATATCCACATAATTGTCCTACCTCATGATGCCATCTATTTTGTGAATTGCACCAGTCCCTCCTGCAGCAAAGCACCCCCACAACATGATGCTGCCACCCCCGTGCTTCACGGTTGGGATGGTGTTCTTCGGCTTGCAAGCCTCCCCCTTTTCCTCTAAACATAACAATTGTCATTATGGCCAAGCAGTTCTATTTTTGTTTCATCAGACCAGAGGACATTCATCCAAAAGTATGATCTTTGTCCCCATGTGCACTTGCAAACCGTAGTCTGGCTTTTTTATGGCGGTTTTGGAGCAGTGGCTTCTTCCTTTCTGAGCAGCCTTTCAGGTTATGTTGATATAGGACTCATTTTATTGTGGATATAGATACTTTTGTACTTGTGTTCTCCAACATCTTCACAAGGTCCTTTGCTGTTGTTCTGGGATTGATTTGAACTTTTCGCACCAAAGTACGTTCATCTCAAGGAGACAGAACGCATCTCCTTCCTGAGCGGTATGGCTAAGTGAAATGGTCATGGGACCACACAGCCGGAGATTGCTCTGAAAGATAAACAAGACTTGTGGAGGTCTACAAAATCAGGCTGATTTCTTTTGATTTTCCCACGTGGTCAAGCAAAGAGGCACTGAGTTTGAAGGTAGGCCTTGAAATACATCCACAGGTACACCTCCAATTGACTAAATGATATCAATTAGCCTTTCAGAAGCTTCTAGAGCCGTGACTTAATTTTCTGGAATTTTCCAAGCTGTTTAAAGGCACAGTCAACTTAGTGTATGTAAACTTCTGACCCACTGGAATTGTGATACAGGGAAGTATAAAGTATAAAAATGACTTGTGTTATGAACAAAGTAGATGTCCTAACCGACTTTCCAAAACTATAGTTTGTTAACAAAAAAACGGTGGAGTGGTTGAAAACGAGTTTTAATGACTCCAACCCAAGTGTATGTAAACTTCCCGACTTCAACTGTATATTGTGAATAACAGTTCCTCTCTCATCGCGAAACATCTTTCAAACACTCGCCCTAGATAACCACCAAGCCTTGGTATGAAATAGATCATTGTCATTCTCTGATCCCACATTTCCACATAGTTTTGCGTGAGCACAGTGGGTGTGGTTTGATGTAGTTTACAATTTAAGTTATCTGCTACAGTATATTTCCTAGTTCTGTGCTCAGCTCTTTTGCCACCAGTTGCTCTCGGTGTATCATACAATGCATCCATTGGTCAGAGGAAGACATACATATTCATAACTAGAGTGCAGAGGCCTGCCCACCATCCCACCGTAGATGGAGCCACATCTGTGTAAAAGCCCACCATTTAATCCCATAGAATCTGTTTTTCGTCAACATAGCACACTGAACATCCCGTGCCATTTAATGCTCGGGAATCGTGAGACAGAACTATATGTCTTCGTGAATAGCATCCCCCGACATATATATCGAACAAAACTCAATGCCACCGGGGTCTGACAATCTGGATGGAAAATTACTGAAGATAATAGCAGATGATTTTGCCACTCCTATTTGTCACATCTTCAATTTAAACCGACTAGAGAGCATGTGCCCTCAGGCCTGGAGGGAAGCTAAAGTCCTTCTGCTACCCAAGAATAGTAAATCCCCCTTTACTGGCTCAAATAGCTGACCAGTCTCTCAAATATAATCCAGTTAGAACCAGGAATTCCCCAAGGTAGCTGTTTAGGCCCCTTGCTTTTTTCAATTTTTACTAACAACATGCCACTAACTTTGAGTAAAGCCAGTTTGTCTATGTATGCGGATGACTCAACACTATTCATGTCAGCTAGGACAGTGACTGAAATGACTGCAACACACAAAGAGCTAAGTTATCCCTAAATATTTTCGAAAACTAAAAGCATTGTATTTGGAACAAAACACTCACTAAACCCTAAACCTCAACTAAATATTGTAATAAATAATGTGGAAATTGAGCAAGTTGAGATGACTAAACTGCTTGGAGTAACCCGAGATTGTAAACAGTTATGGTCAAAACATATTGATGCAGTAGTAGCTAAGATGGGGAGAAGTCTGTCTATAATAAAGCGATGCTCTGCCTTCTTAACAACACTATCAACAAGGCAGGTCCTACAGGCCCTAGTTTTGTCGCACCTTGACTTCTGTTCAGTTGTGTGGTCAGGTGCCACAAAAAAAGGATTAGGAAAATTGCAATTGGCTCAGAACAGGGCAGCATAGCTGGCCCTTGGATGTACACAGAGAGCTAATATTAATAATATGCATGTCATTCTCTTCTGGTTTATAGTGGAGGAATAGATTGGACTTCATCACTACTTTTATTTATGAGAGGTATTGACATGTTGAATCCACCGAGCTGTCTGTCTAAACTACTGGCACACAGCTCGGACACCCATGCATACTAGAGATCGACCTCTAATGCCTACCCCACAAGACATGCCACCAGAGTTCTCTTCACAGTCCCCAAGTCCAGAAACAGCCTATGGGAGGAGCACAGTACTACATAGAGCCCTGACTACATGGAACTCTATTCCACATCAAGTAACTGACGCAAGCAGCAAAGTTAGATAAAAAGAAAATAGATTAAAAAAACACCTTATGGAACAGCGGGGACTGTGAAGCAACACAAACATTGGCACACACACACACACACACACAGATTTAGTAATGTAGATATGTGGTAGTGGTGGAGTAGGGGCCTGAGGGCACACAGTGTGTTGTGAAATCTGGGAATGTATTGTAATGTTTTTAAAATTGTATAAACTGCCTTAATTTTGCTGGACCCCAGGAAGAGCAGGTGCCTCTTTGGCAGCAGCTAATGGAGATCCATAGTAAATACAAATACAAATGCATGGGCATCTCGGCCCTCACAGCTAACATCCATTTGGAGAGCATAAGCTGGGGAGTTTGAGTTGTTCAGTCAGTTTCCTCTTGATTGCAATAGCAAAAATTCTGTGTTTAACAGTGTTCTCAGAATGATATTGATGTGAGTTTCTGTGCCTCTGCCTCCGCACACATTGTTTTCACCATATCAATTGCGTCCGGTAATATCAAAGTCTCTGCAATAGTGTGTGGCTTCATAGCGTAGCTGGCCTAGCCATTCACCATGGGAATGATTCAAGTGCAACAAGTAAGGCCTTTTCCTATAAAGGCACAAGGTGAGACCCAGATGCAGACACAGGATGCAGATGGTTAGAGTCCAAGATGTTTATTAACAATCCAAAAGGGGTAGGCAAGAGAATGGTCGAAGACATGCAAAAGGTCAAAACCAGTTCAGAGTTCTAGAGGTACAGAATGGCAGGCAGGCTCGAGGTCAGGGCAGGCAGAATGGTCAGGCAGGTGGGAATGGAGTCCAGAAAAACAAGCAAAGGTCAAAACCGGGAGGACTAGTAGAAGAGAATAGAAAAGCAGGAGCACGGGAAAACATGCTGGTTGACTTGAACATACAAGACGAACTGGCACAGAGAGACAGGAAACACAGGGATAAATACACCAGGGAAAATAAGCGACACCTGGAGGGGGTGGAGACAATCACAAGGACAGGTGAAACAGATCAGGGTGTGACATTTAGTCTTTTAGATTTGAATAATTTTGATTTAGATTTTTAAGGTTAGCCACATTACAATGCTTTTTTAGATACAAAGACAATATTATAATACATATGTATTTTTTGGGGGTAGATTTTGGAAATTCACCCGTGACCCCATTTTCATATCAGGTGACACCACATTGGGTCGCGATCTCTAGTTTGGGAACCACTGCTGTAATCCATGGCTTCTGGTTGGGATATGTACAGTCACTGTGGGGACAACCTCGTCAATGCACTTATTAATGAAGCCAGTGACTGATGTGGTAAACTCCTCAATGTTATCAGATGAATCCTGGAACATATTCTAAGTCTGTGCTTCTGAAACAGTCCTGTAGTTTAGCATCCGCTTCATTAAACCATTTCCATATTGAGCACGTCACTGGTACTTCCTGTTAAGAGTTTTTGCATGTAAGCAGGACGCAGTATATAGTTATGGTCTGATTTGCCAAAGGGAGGGCAAGGGAGGGCCTTGTATGTGTTTCTTTGCACAGGAGACATGCTGGTAAAAATTTGGTAAAACGGATTTCAGTTTCCCTGGATTAAAATCACCAGCCAAGTGAAAAGTCGCCTCTGAGCTGTAGAGATCATCTCCACATTTACTCTCCCTCCCTCCCTCCCTCTCTCCCTCCCTCTCTCTCTCTCTCTCTCTCTCTCTCTCTCTCTCTCTCTCTCTCTCTCGCTCTCTCTCTCTCTTCATCCCCACATCTCTCTTTCTCTCTCTACATTTCTCTCACCATCCTACCTTCATTCCTACCTTTCCACATCCTCTACCCCCCTCTACCCCCCACTGCTTCATCTCCAGCCCCAGGCCTAAGCAGCCATTGGAGTCTCAGTCTTCACAACTGTCGTCCCCAGCGTTACTTCTCACCTTTACTGTTACGGCGCTGAATGTTAATTCTCACTCTTTAAATGGAGGTCTTGAGTTTCGTAGAGCCAGGCATCACCACCATGGAGTACTTTACCCCTCTGCTATTTAATGTGGATCCATATGACCGTTACTAACAAAGGGCATCCATCCCTACATCTATCCATCCATCCATCCGTCCATCCACTCATAGCTCTAGAAGCCCTGTGTGATTCTCAGTTGGCCTGCTCCCGCTATGCTCCCTCAGCCTCCAGTCCTCACCATATGAGAAGTTGAGAGCTCCCGTTATGGGGTGCCAGTGGAATGTTCTAGTTATAGTACAGTAATGAGATGGCTTTTATTTTCCCCTTCATATTAAACAGACAGGTCAGACTCTTCCCATGAGTCCCCTCTCTCTCTCTCTCTGCTGGTCTGGAGTTAAGTATGGGAGCAGAGATGTGAAATGGTACACCACCATACACACAGCTTTTCCAGACAGGAAGCCAGGAGAAGGCGAAATGCTGCTCATTGCCAGAAATCTACTGTTCTCATTGTCTCATGTAGATGTATATACACACACACACACACACACACACACACACACACACACACACACACACACACACACACACACACACACACACACACACACACACACACACACACACACACACACACACACATACACACACACATACACACACACACAGATTTAGTACCATCATTCTTTCTTTTTCAGACGTTATTCAGACACGTACTATTCACTCAGTTGTAGATCATTTCCTTTCTAAATACCTAAAGGATATATATTAGCCTACACGGGGCTATGATAGCTAGTATTGTCTTAAAAGCCAAATGTTGGTTCTTGGCGGTGGCTCAGGCCAGGATTTAATGTATGTACCATACTGTGAGAGACTGTATTGACTCAACCACATGGTACAGAACTAATATTGATGATTTTCACACCATCTGGTGAAGTTGAGCCACACAGGCATTCCTTGCACAGAGAATGTAGAGGATAAGATGTCCACACATTTTACCCACAGGCTTTCCAAATTACATTATTGAAACAGTCATGTAGTTACGTCAGTCCCAGACCAGTTTACAGACTTACTGAGCTCACGTCAGGTCCCACCTACTGCAGGTGCGTAACATCTAGAATGTGTCGCTGTCTCCTGTTTTAGGCCGCCATGCACCTGCAGATGCCCCAGACCGGAGGGAGGGCTAGCCGCGCGGCCCAACCAAACGATGTGTCCGAAACACTGGGACTAAAGGTGGGACGTGGGTCTGGGTCAGGTGCCCATCACTAGCATGGGCACGTCTGCCTGCCTGCCTGCCTGTCTGCCCCTGAACCTTACGTTTATGGGCTGGGGAGACCCACTATGGGACTCAGCCAACATGCCATGCCTTTGTCTCTCACTCTCTCTCTGTCTCCCTGTAGGGGAGGGCTGTGCATGTCTCCCGACCCCTCAGTTCTGTCTGTGCTCATTCTGTGTCTTGAAGCATTTCTGTTCTGTCTTTATCAGTTGAATTGTCCCACTCTGTTGGGTGTCTAGTGAAGTGGATCGCTTATCTCCTCATGGCTACGCATCTCTTCTCTAGACCCTGTCCATTTTAAGTTTCATCCATCATGTTTGTGTTATCCGTTGCTCTCGTTGTTCATCTGTCCATTTTTGTGTAAGCCTCACTTTCTGAGCGCTCTCTCCCTCTCTTTCTCGTTCTCTCTCTGTGTGTGTTTGTTGAACTGATTTGTCAGTATTTGCGTTGCCTGCTTCTTATGCATGAGAGAGATGGAAGCCCAGCATTTTGTGATTTGCTACACAAGGTCACAGAACATGTTGATACAGTACACAATCAAATATACATGTTTCATTTGTGATAGATAAATGAGTAACTTTCCTCTCCTCCTCACATTGTCTTGTCACTTGTCTTAGAGGGCACAGCATGCCCCATCCTCCATTTCTTTACCCCCCCCCCCTCCCTCTGTAGGAATGCGGGCCAACCCCTCTCACAGGTCTCACACGGTTAATGTCTGACCCTCTCACACTACCGTTGGTTCAGGACAAACACCAGTCGACTGTGTCCAACTACTAAAGCAGAAAGGAAATAATAGACCCACATAGCTGAGCATTACTTGAATGTTTGTGCTCTCCCACCATTCGCAGCACAGGAAGGAACTCTGAACCCTTTGAAATGACAGGGCCATCATGTTTTCAGCCTTATGTTTTGAATGTGTTGCATGCAACACTTAATCCTCTGAAGGGTCAAATCTTTCATAAAGGTTTAAAAACATGTTCAGAGAATATCCCTTGGCGCATGTAACCGTTGGTGACTTGGTGCATGTCAACATCTGGCATCTCTTGCACGGAGCTGCCAACACCTTCAGATTTACATGTGCGGTTGATTTTAAACAAAGGTGAGAGGGAGTCTCATAAAGGTGCACGTAGGAGCCAGTGGAGAATAACTTTGGCAAGCACCTCACTTTCTCCTGCTCGGTTGTTGACGGACAAGGACAGAGATGTCTTCGTCTCTGCTCCCCTTCTTCCTCGATTGAAGAGCGAGGGTTTGGGGGATTTGGTTTGTTCTGGCTTGTGGCAAGGCTATGTCATTGCATGCCATTGGCTGGTCCCACCCGCAAATGCAAATACCTGCCAATGACCTTTCAGTGCTGCGTATAGAGATACCAGGAGTCATGAGCATCAGTCATCCAGCATCCATCCAGGAAGTGTTTTCACTGAGCAGGATTGCAGGTGTCAGCAGCAGTAGGGGTACATAAACAGTTATAATCAAGAGGGGATGAGAGACATTTGGCATAGGAGACATTTCTGTGCAGAAAGAACAGCTTTTGACGCATTATTCCCCCAGTCCTTCTAGTGCACTATGGATGGATTTAGAAGAGTTGAATTGAAATTTTTTCTGTATGAAGGAACTCTCATTATTCTATGTTTCATCCTCTGAAACCACAATGCCTTATAGGCCCCAGAGGACCTACTGGAAACATATTGCACTGCCTCATTTCCCCTCCACTAGGGAATTACTGTGACATGATGAAGAGCACTATGAATGTATCGCTTCTTTCTTATGATTTTTCTATTTCAGGAATACATATGGCATTTGGAGCCGGGCAAAGTGGAGTCTGGGAAAGGAAAGTGCTCCTACGACCCAAAGCTCAACAGCGTCTCAGCTTTGATCAGTGAGTATCATCTACACTCGGCCACATGGCTGGAGAATGGCTGGAGAGGTCCCCAGTCCAGTCCCAGATCATCCAGTCCGTCCCCATGGCTCTCTCAGTGACTCTGAGGGACCTTGAGGCCATGTCCCCTGTGTACGCCTCCTTTTATTTCCCACTACTAAAAATGGCCACCTCCTCTATCCTCAACTTAATGGCCAATTTTGCTTTTGGCACACTTAAAAAATGTTTCAATGCCTAAGTTATGTCCAGACAGTGTCCTTTTCCATTCTGTGCCTATTTCCCACGAGATAGATCAGAGTGGAATGGTCATCTCATCTCTCATGATAAAATCAGAAGGCATTTTGCTTTGTTAGGATTGAAAGAGCTGTGGGCAGTCTGGACACATACCACTGGGTTCACTGTTTTAATAAGCCAATCCTTTCCATCCTGGTTTCGTGACTTCCAATGGAAAAATACCCAAGAACATATTCACATGATTTGTTGTGGTCATTTACCTTCATGAGAAATCCAATATTTTGCTTACCTGGCCCAAGTTCGAGGAGCAATCACATGACACCTTGCAACATGTTTGGTTTCTGGTAACTTCATGATGTGATGTTTATGATATTGGTGTTTATGAGGTAGTAGAGCGTTCTCCGTCTGCCACTCAAGATCAGTCAGCCAGGGCCAGACCTCACAGTTGCCACCAATGTAAGTTGATTCTGACTCTGTGGGGTGGAATAGTCCGTATAAATTGTCAGTGTAGCATACTGCCAGCTGACCAGGGCGGAACCAGGAAACCAAGGGACTGTTGTCTTCTGAGACCAATTACCCCGCCGCCCCACCCCCCATCTCCACCAGTTAGCATCAGCTATGGGTGACTGATGGCAGGAATTGAGAACTGGAGACTACTTTGTGTTAAAAATGTTTTATTGATACCAATCAGGAGAAACATTTGAGTATATATTGTCATAGTTTGGGACATTTTTTTAAGGTTACAAATGGTCAAATGTAGTCATAGAATGTGTGAAAAAATAAGAAAAAATTGTAACTTTCCTTCCCACTATCCCAGCCCAACCCCACATCCCCAGTTCCCACCCACCGGGAAGATAGTAAGATCCTTCCTGGCTGTCACTTCAGTCCCACGGTTCACCCTCCCTCCACCCTTTAGAAAGAACATAATGTCTCTCAACCACCACACATGAGAGGGTGGGGCAGTCTCCTTCCAATTCGGCAACAATAACAAAAACATGTCGCGCCAGAACGGAGGCAAAGGTTCTTGTGTCTCATTGTAGTTTTGGGAAACACAACTCTTCTGGGGTGACGCCAAAAAGATCAATCAACAGGTTCGGTGAGGTGAGGTTGTGAGTGTCCAGAATTTTTTGGGGTGGTCAGCGTCATTATCAGCTGATTTACATGGCATTATCACAACACACAATGAATGAGTATTGTCAAAAAGAAAGAGTATTATTAGCCATGTGGGTACAGCGATTGGATGTAACTACATAGTCATAGTCAGTCAGGCCAATACAGGGGAAAACAACAACAATCAAACCTAATGTACAGTGGCAAGAAAAAGTATGTGAACCCTTTGGAAATACCTGGATTTCTGCATAAATTGGTCATAAAATTTGATCTGTTCTTCATCAAGGTCACAACTATAGACAAACACAGTCTGCTTAAAATAATAACACACAAATAATGATCATGTCTTTATTGAACACACTGTGTAAACATTCACAGTGCAGGGTGTAAAAAGTATGTGTACCCTTGCATTCAATAACTGGTTGATCCTCCTTTGTCAGAAATAACCTCAACCAAATGTTTTCTGTAGTTGCGGATCAAACCTGCACAATGGTCAGGAGGAATTTTGGACCAATTCCTCTTTACAAAACTATTTCAGTTCAGCAATATTCTTGGGATGTTTGGTGTGAACTGCTCTCTTGAGGTCATGCCACAGCATCTCAATCGGGTTGAGGTCAGGACTCTGACTGGGCCCAGGTAATTAGCAAAGGGTTCACATACCTTTTCTTACCACCGTAGATTAGCCAAAATAAAAGGTGCTTAATATGGGAACGATTACAACTTAGTGCTTGACATTGTCACAACGCACAATTAGAACGATTACAGCTAACGACAAAAAAAGACACAGTGGTGGTCGCTGCAGCAGGGAGGAAGGAGAGATAACGGGTGCTTGTCACACAGTCACTCGCTTTCACTTTGTTTAACACAGCACAGCAATTCTGAGTCCGGCCCGCCACAATCAAATCAATTGCGTCTTAATCAAATCAAATCAAATCAAATGTTATTTGTCACATACACATGGTTAGCAGATGTTAGTGCGAGTGTAGCGAAATGCTTGTGCTTCTAGTTCCGACAATGCAGTAATAACCAACAAGTAATCTAGCTAACAATTCCAAAACTACTACCTTATAGACACAAGTGTAAGGGGATAAAGAATATGTACATAAAGATGTATGAATGAGTGATGGTACAGAGCGGCATAGGCAAGATACAGTAGATGGTATTGAGTGCAGTATATACATATGAGATGAGTATGTAAACAAAGTGGCATAGTTAAAGTGGCTAGTGATACATGTATTACATAAGGATGCAGTAGATGATATAGAGTACAGTATATACGTATACATATGAGATGAATAATGTAGGGTATGTAAACATTATATTAGGTAGCATTGTTTAAAGTGGCTAGTGATATATTTTACATCATTTCCCAACAATTCCCATTATTAAAGTGGCTGGAGTTGAGTCAGTGTGTTGGCAGCAGCCACTCAATGTTAGTGGTGGCTGTTTAACAGTCTGATGGCCTTGAGATAGAAGCTGTTTTTCAGTCTCTCGGTCCCAGCTTTGATGCACCTGTACTGACCTCGCCTTCTGGATGATAGCGGGGTGAACAGGCAGTGGCTCGGGTGGTTGTTGTCCTTGATGATCTTTATGGCCTTCCTGTAACATCGGGTGGTGTAGGTGTCCTGGAGGGCAGGTAGTTTGCCCCCCGGTGATGCGTTGTGCAGACCTCACTACCCTCTGGAGAGCCTTACGGTTGTGGGCGGAGCAGTTGCCGTACCAGGCGGTGATACAGCCCGACAGGATGCTCTCGATTGTGCATCTGTAGAAGTTTGTGAGTGCTTTTGGTGACAAGCCGAATTTCTTCAGCCTCCTGAGGTTGAAGAGGCGCTGCTGCACCTTCTTCACGATGCTGTCTGTGTGGGTGGACCAATTCAGTTTGTCTGTGATGTGTACGCCGAGGAACTTAAAACTTACTACCCTCTCCACCACTGTTCCATCGATGTGGATAGGGGGGTGTTCCCTCTGCTGTTTCCTGAAGTCCACAATCATCTCCTTAGTTTTGTTGACATTGAGTGTGAGGTTATTTTCCTGACACCACACTCCGAGGGTCCTCACCTCCTCCCTGTAGGCCGTCTCGTCGTTGTTGGTAATCAAGCCTACCACTGTTGTGTCGTCTGCAAACTTGATGATTGAGTTGGAGGCGTGCGTGGCCACGCAGTCGTGGGTGAACAGGGAGTACAGGAGAGGGCTCAGAACGCACCCTTGTGGGGCCCCAGTGTTGAGGATCAGCGGGGTGGAGATGTTGTTGCCTACCCTCACCACCTGGGGGCGGCCCGTCAGGAAGTCCAGTACCCAGTTGCACAGGGCGGGGTCGAGACCCAGGGTTTTCCTCACGTTGGCTGCAGTGAAGGAGAGTCCGCATGTTTTAGTTGCGGGCAGTGTCAGTGGCACTGTATTGTCCTCAAAGCGGGCAAAAAAGTTATTTAGTCTGCCTGGGAGCAAGACATCCTGGTCCGTGACGGTGCTGGTTTTCTTTTTGTAATCCGTGATTGACTGTAGACCCTGCCACATACCTCTTGTGTCTGAGCCATTGAATTGAGATTCTACTTTGTCTCTATACTGACGCTTAGCTTGTTTGATTGCCTTGCGGAGGGAATAGTTACACTGTTTGTATTCGGTCATGTTTCCAGTCACCTTGCCCTGATTAAAAGCAGTGGTTCGCGCTTTCAGTTTCACGCGAATGCTGCCATCAATCCACGGTTTCTGGTTTGGGAATGTTTTAATCGTTGCTATGGGAACGACATCTTCAACGCACGTTCTAATGAACTCGCACACCGAATCAGCGTATTCGTCAATGTTGTCGTCTGACGCAATACGGAACATATCCCAGTCCACGTGATGGAAGCAGTCTTGGAGTGTGGAATCAGATTGGTCGGACCAGCGTTGAACAGACCTCAGCGCGGAGCTTCTTGTTTTAGTTTCTGTCTGTAGGCAGGGATCAACAAAATGGAGTCGTGGTCAGCTTTTCCGAAAGGAGGGCGGGGCAGGGCCTTATATGCGTCGCGGAAGTTGGAATAGCAATGATCCAAGGTTTTTCCCGCCCTGGTTGCGCAATCGATATGCTGATAAAATTTAGGGAGTCTTGTTTTCAGATTAGCCTTGTTAAAATCCCCAGCTACAATGAATGCAGCCTCCGGATATATGGATTCCAGTTTGCAAAGAGTCAAATAAAGTTCGTTCAGAGCCATCGATGTGTCTGCTTGGGGGGGAATATATACGGCTGTGATTATAATCGAAGATAATTCCCTTGGTAGATAATGCGGCCTACATTTGATTGTGAGGAATTCTAAATCAGGTGAACAGAAGGACTTGAGTTCCTGTATGTTGTTGTGGCCACACCACGTCACGTTAACCATAAAGCATACGCCCCCGCCCCTCTTCTTACCAGAAAGATGTTTGTTTCTGTCGGCGCGATGCGTGGAGAAACCAGCTGGCTGCACCGTCTCCGATAGCGTCTCTCTAGTGAGCCATGTTTCCGTGAAGCAAAGAACGTTACAGTCTCTGATGTCCCTCTGGAATGCTACCCTTGCTCGGATTTCATCAACCTTGTTGTCAAGAGACTGGACATTGGCGAGGAGAATGCTAGGGAGTGGTGCACGATGTGCCCGTCTCCGGTGTCTGACCAGAAGACCGCTTCGTTTTCCCCTTTTTCAAAGTCGTTTTTTGGGGTCGCCGGCTGGGATCCATTCCGTTGTCCTGGGTGAAAGGCAGAACGCAGGATCCGCTTCGCGAAAATCATATTCTTGGTCGTACTGATGGTGAGTTGACGCTGCTCTTATGTTCAGTAGTTCTTCTCGGCTGTATGTAATGAAACCTAAGATGACCTGGGGTACCAATGTAAGAAATAACACGTGAAAAAACAAAAAACTGCATAGTTTCCTAGGAACGCGAAGCGAGGCGGCCATCTCTGTCGGCGCCGGAAGTACTGTACTATTTCATCAAATAGTGTGCTTAAAGCATCAGACAAGCTCAGTGCATATAGTTGATTTGATTAAAACATATATGGAAAAATACACATTTAAACATTTTGACCAATCGATTGGTCGAAAGAATAGATGACTCCTGGACGACCAATATTTTTTTTTAGTCGGGGAAAGGCCTACATCCATTAGCTTAACCTCTTAGTCCGCCCCATCCCGCATGCGGTATCGTTACTACAGCCTCAAGCTCATTAGCATAACGCAACATTAGCGATTTTTAAAAATCGCAAATGAAACGAAATAAATATGCCTGTTCTCAAGCTTATCCTTTTCTTAACAATCCTGTCGTCTCAGATTTTCAAAATATGCTTTAGAACCAGAGAAAATCACTAATTTGTGTAAGAGTGGTGATAGCTAGCTTAGCGTTAGCATTAGCATTTAGCATGCAACATATTCACAAAAACCAGCCAAGGAATCAAATAAAATAATTTACCTTTGAAGAACTTTCAGATGTTTCAATGAGGAGACTCTCAGTTACATAGCAGATGTCCAGTTTTTCCTGAAAGATTCTTGTGTAGGACACATCGTTCCCTTTTGTTACTATGCATATGGCTACCGAAACTAACCGAAAATTCAGTCACCTACATGTCGAACTTTTTTCCGAATTAACTCCATAATATTGACTGAAACATGGAAAACGTTGTTTGAATCAATCCTGAAGGTGGTTTGTCATATTTCTCTCCGTTGAAAGCACCGTCCTTGTAGCCTGGTTTGTTCTGAGATTTGAATGGAAAAATACCGGGACCTGACTTTTGCGCACCAATTGCCACGCAGCCACCTAGCGGGACACCTGGTAAATGTAGTCTCTTATGGTCAATTTTCCAATGATATGCCTACAAATACGTCACAATGCTGCAGAGACCTTGGGGAAACAAGAGAAAGAGTCCGTTGATTCCTGTCGCATTCACAGCCATATAAGGCGATCATGGAAAACGTAGCCTCAGAAATCCTGTGCATTTCCTGGTCGGTCATACATCTTGGTTTTGCCCGAAACATTTGTTCTAAGGGACTCACAGTGAAAATCTTTGCATTTCTGGAAACGTAAGACTGTCTTCCTTCCAAAGCTATCAATTCCAAGCATATTCGAGCATCTTTTCGTGACAAAATATTGCGCTTAAAACGGGCACGTCTTTTTATCCAAAAATGAAATACTGCCCCTATAGGACTAACAGGTTAAACAGACAATAATGAACTGAAGGTCCCGTACCTTTGTCTCCAAAAAGTTTTGTGGTTTGGTAGCAAAGCCAGTCTCAGCCAAACTAGCCAGTGTTGTAGCCCAGCTAGTCGGTGGCAACTCAGGGCAAACTTTTTCGGCCATAGTTTTCCAAGTCTTCTACTCCCTAGTGGATTTTTCTGCAAGTTCCATGAATCTGTCGGACTCCACGGCAGAGTGCAGCCACACCACTTCTACGTTTTGGGTGATTCTCAACTGGGCAGGGTAGAAGAGGGAGGGTCGGAGGCCACGTTCGTAGAGCTTGGACATGGCATCTTTGAGCTCAGCCCTCCTATTATTGGCTGTAGTTCTCATAGAAGCGTACAGTGTGCCCATGGTATTTCAGGGGCCCCTTCACCCGTGCAGTCAACAACACAAGGTCCTTAGTTTGGTAACGGTGGAAGCAAACAATGACAGCACGAGGCTTCTGGCCTGGTCCAGGCTTCTGAATGAGGCTGTGGTGGGCCCTGTCTAGCTCCGGAGGAGAGGGGAAAACATCTTCCCCTAGGACCTCCACGAAGAACTTGGAGAAAAAAGCAGTGGGATGTGTGTCCATTTCTGTCTTTTCGGGTAAATTCACAATCCTCACATTCTGGTTCCTACTGCGCCCGTCTAGGTCCATTACCCTCACCATTAGGGTAGTGGAGTGTTGCAGTGGTCTAAGATACTGCATCCCAGTGCAAGAGGTGTCAGTGCAGTACCTGGTTCAAATCCAGACAGCATAATATCCGGCTGTGATTGGGAGTTCCATAGGGTGGTGCACAATTGGCCCAGCGTCTGCCTCGTTTGGCTGGGGTAGGCTGTCATTGTAGATAAGAATTTGTTCTTAACTGACTTGCCTAGTTAAATAAAGATTATATATTTTTAAATTGCATTTCAATGTCTCTCTTCAGCTTGACGTTTCTAGTGTTTAGACCCAGGTATTTTCAGCAGCTGCTTCAAGGTTGACGATCCGCCTTGAGAAATAACTAGAGTGTGGTTGTTGTCCAATTTCGCATCCATTCTAGCAAATTAAGTCTTGAATCCTCAGCTATTACGACAAAATTGGCGGGCGATGCCCGCCATTGTTGCCTGCCAATGCGGTTTCTCTCGCAGGGCAAAGTTAGATCTTAGTGAGGTGGCCTCTGGTTTGTCAGGTTTTGGCAGTTTAGGCGTTTTCGATTGCCACAGGTATTACAAAACTGCCTGTACTAACTGCTAGTTAGTACATACTAGTAGTTTAGTTGTTTGCCCTGAGCCCCTGTTGTCCTGATAACCCCACCCAACCAGCCAGGTAGGCTGGTTGAGAACAGGTTCTCCTTTGCAACTGTGACCTGGCCAAGATAAAGCATAGCAATTCGACACATACAACAACACAGCGTTACACATGGAATAAACAAAACATAGTCAATAATACAGTAGAACAAAAGAAAACAATATGAGGCCCAACCAGCAACTGAAGGACCAACACCCAGCCTCCCCACTGACTAACAAGACTTGTAACGGTTTTCCTTAGGTGAAAGAGAGTCAGACCAAAATGCGGCGTGGCTATTGCGATCCATGTTTAATAATGAAACAAAGTAAACACAAATCAAATACCAAAAACAATAAACGTAACACGAAAACCAAAACAGCCTAATACTGGTGCAAAGTAACACAGAGACAGTAACAAGGACAATCACCCACAAAACCCAACACCAAACAGGCTACCTAAATATGGTTCCCAATCAGAGACAATGACGAACACCTGCCTCTGATTGAGAACCATATCAGGCCAAAAATAGAACTAGACAAACTAGACATGTAACATAGAATGCCCACTCAGCTCACACCCTGACCAACCAAAACATAGAAACATACAAAGCAAACTATGGTCAGGGTGTGACAATGGTCCTCCTTCTCTGTACATAACTTTAAAAGGCCTGGTTAGTGGCAAACCGTGCAATCTTCCTTATGTATGATTGTGTAATATAATGTGTGTTGTTCATCTGTCTTTATCCACATTATGTGCTAAAACTGTCTTTTACACGGGCACCGTGATGATGACAGTCTAAAGATATGTATCTGGACGTAGGGGATGGAAAGCCCTGAGGTATTGGGCACTAGGGTCCTGTCAGGGGACCTGCCGGGGACTAAAAGTTTAATTATGGGGGTGGGGGGTTCTGCGTAAGGAGAGCCTCAGTCCTTCATGCCAAGGGTGTGGCTGGCTTTATATCAAAGAGTCAAAAGTATTTGGCTCAGCCGATTTAATCTCTCTCTCTCTCTCTCTCTCTCTCCCCCTCTGTCCTTCCGTCTCTCTTTTCCTTTTCTCTCAGACGGTGAACTCTATGCTGGGGTCTACATTGACTTCATGGGAACAGACTCTGCCATCTTCCGTACTGGGAAACAGACCGCCATGCGTACAGACCAGTATAACTCCAGATGGTTAAATGGTAAATAAATAAATGGCTTCTTTGGCACTCGAGATATGTGTTATACAAGAGCTTGTCTATGCTATTAAGACGACTGTGCTGTAATTTATGCATGGGATGGCACGGATTTGAAAGTGCCATTTGTCAACATGTGAGCCGAAACTATTGAAAAGTTTAATCATGTTTACAAAATCGAATCCTTAATTAAACACGAAATGCAGACAGTTTGTAAATGATATTAACCAGACGTTCAGTGAAATTTATCTCCTCCTAAGCTTCTCGCACTCCTTCTCTCTCCTTCTTCCAGACCCGTCCTTTGTCCATGTGCAGCTCATCCCTGACAGCGCAGAGAGGAATGACGACAAGCTTTACTTCTTCTTCCGTGAGACGTCTGCTGAGATGGGCCAGAGTCCCGTGACTCAGGCCCGCATCGGTCGGATCTGCCTGGTGAGCACAGCCTCAGAATGGAGTGTATTAATAATGAGGCCACGTTCACCTCAGAACTGTCAAATAACAATACATGTGACATGCACAACATGACAAATAAACACTAGTTTCTTTAAGAAAGGGAAAGGAACCAGTTTTGTCGGGACTTCCTGGGTGTGGAACTACTTGTGTTAGTCTAACACTAACTCGCTGAAATCCACATGTCTATTTAACCTTCCTGTGTACAATGCATGCCTCTGTCCATGAGATGGTACTCTGACCTAAGACCCCATGATCCTCTGACCTCTCCTGACTGGTAGTCTTAAAAAACTCTAAAGGATGTAGTATATTAGGTATTCAGTTAACAGCTTGGTAAAGTCCAGAGCCTCTAAACCAGCCCAGCAGCCCTTCGACATCATTATTCTCTAGTGCCTGTGGTAATTAACCACACACTGTCTTAATAAAAAGCACGGCCCTGACCTTCTACCCCCAGAGCTACAAATTGAGAAGAACAGCAAAAACGAATAACAGGGAATGTGTTTGTCCCCTGTAGGGTATACTTGGAGCTTAGGATGCATCTTTCTGGGCTTAGCTTACAAACATGGAGAGCGTAGTGTTTATTCAGTTAGTCACCATGCTCCAGTTCTTCCACAGCTCACCACTGTGTTTATTTGAATGGGTGAGGCAGTGACCCTGCACACAAACACTCATTCCCCTCTCAATGTTTTTTACACTGGTCCCCAGGGATGCTGTTCTATCATTCTCACTTCCATACACATCTGGATGCTCTTAATGCCATTCACTTTATTGGCTCTATACACTCCTCATACCCCAAAACATGATCAACTGTACAGCGTAGTTGCTCTAAAAATGGAGTACAAAGTTTGTGAAAACAATTTCAAATCCCATTTAGGGATTTATTCCAAATACATGTGTGTAGAAGGTAGCGTGCAGTATGTACAGGCCTACAACCGTCATGTGGGTATTAAAATGTTATATGTGGTGAAAACAATTTGCTACAGCAATATTTTTAAAATATATGACACGGCAGTGTGTTGTCCCCATCAAAGTGGAACGTGCTTTAAGGAGAATGTGTTGGTTAAGGAGGAGGAAACCTCTAAATCACATCTACTGGGTTTGACTGTCCCTCACTAGACTGGAATTTGGCCCTGCTCCATGACAGATGGGAGAGGCTCTAAATAAGAGGAGACAGTGTTTACCATCTCATCCCCCCACAACTAAGCATTTCTCAACGTTTTGCAGGGCTGCTCTCAAAACCGGCCTGCTTTTTAAAATGTGTACAATGTATGTGGGTGGCTCCACCTGTTTGTTTTTGGACAGAGGATGTGAGTGCGTGTGTGATGAAGACTGTGTTTTCTCCCCCTCTCTGCAGAATGATGATGGTGGACACTGCTGCCTGGTCAACAAGTGGAGCACTTTCCTGAAGGCACGGCTCATCTGCTCAGTGCCGGGGGCCGACGGAATTGAGACTCACTTCGACGAGCTCCGTGAGTTCTCCTTCCTCCCCTTTACTGTGGTTTCATCCACTATCCACATCAAAGTAAGAAACGAGGAACCAGACAGCCGGTTGAATATCTTGAGGTTTCTCATCAGTATTAAAACTGTGTCAAATAGAGACCAGTTAAAGAGGATGGTGGTGGAACTGACTCCAGACCAGTTTCAGGGGTGGGCAACTCCAATCCTCAGGTGCCTGAATGGTGTCACACTTTTTCTCCATCCCCTAAAGCTGATTAATCATATTGCATTCTAAACTGAAGACCACGATTAGGTGATTATTGGAGTCAGGTGTGTTAGCTGGGGCTGGGGCAAAACTGTGACACTAATCAGGCCCCTGAGGACTGGAAATGCCCACCCTTGATAGAGGAACTAGTTGGTGTTGCCTGTCTTTTATAACCCTGCTTGTACTATCCAACCAGGCTCATCTAAGGCCAGTTTTAGCTCTGCATACCACCACCTGACAAGTGCCTGACTACACTGCGCTGCACTGCACACAGCCCAGTCTCTGCACCATATGGCAGCCTCTTCCATTACACAACCTCCTCTCAATCCTCCCGTGGCCCATACGGCATGCTGTAATGGGAATTGCGCACACTCCGGTACTATAGTTGTTATTTTCTTTCAAGATGTCTCAAACAAAAGGCTCCTTTTTCCTTGCTGTGCAGTAAAAGGTGTCTGGGAAGCACTCCCATCCTGTCATAGACTGGATATGAGGGGCTTGCTGCCTCGTGGCAGACAGATCAAGTAGCCAGGCAGGACTGTCAAGCCCATTACCATGTCTTCCTATCTCTGTCTCACTGCTTCCAAATAGAATGTTGGAATGATAAGAGTTCTGATTATTCTACGACCGAGCCTACAGTAGACACGTTCTAATCTCAAGAATGAAAAGCTTGTGTTACTTTCTATTTGACCTCTGTTTATAGTCCCAGAGTGCGCTCTTGCATTATGCCTAATTGAACTACAGTGTAGGTTATGGTTGATTCATTTTGCTTGCGTGTGCATTAGTCTTGCAAGTTTTTTTTCTCTCTCAGTAACGTTTCCATCCAAAGTTTTTATGCGAGTTAAGTCATACCGTATATTAAAATAAAATCACTAAAGCTGCGATGGAAACAGTACGTTTCGGTACAACTTTATAAATGCCGACAGACCATTTGTTAGTTCAACATGGTCGGTGAAATTAAATACGCGAGAAATGGCGATGGAAATGCCTTTATCCGCAAATATAGATATAACAACTATCATATCGAAGTCAACTTGGAGTCACGCGATGACATGGTCTGTATTCCTCCCACTACGACTCGGGAAACCGTGCAGCCTATTAGGCTAAATACGAAATAAGTTACAGAGAGGAAAGTGCACAGTGATCTTGATCTCCTTTCCAATAATGGGGGGACGACCCTGGGCTAGAGCGCACATGTCTCGCCAGTAGGCACATTTCTATTTAATGCAACAGTTTAATGCAACAGTTACAGTTTTGTGCAACAGTGACTAAACTATTGGTAGAGTTTAAAATGCGATGGAAACACATTGAACTTTAGATTTTTATTAAGTACATGGAAGCGAAGAAGTACATTTTGTGTGCACTACGTCATCACACACTGATTCTTTATCTGCAACAAGTCAGTTTGGTGGAAACACGCCACTTGGTTGGAAAATGCACAGATTTTTTAGAATGTTTGCATGAAAATCTGCGGCAATTGTATGTAAACCTAGCTGCTATAAAACAATTTTGCCCAAGTAAATGAAAGGATATCCAAACCGTGAGCAGCGTACTCGACGGTTATAAACTACTTTGTGTCTTTATTAGTCGGCTCAGTGTTGACACAGGCATGCCGTGCACACTGGGTTTAGAGGAGTGTGGAGGGCTGGCACTGGTTCACATGTACAGTGCACCGTTCAGGATAGTACTTTAATAAAGCTGTAAATGTGTAAAGACACGGGCTGTTGCAGTCTCCTAATGAACAGTGCAGACTCAGCTTAGCAACAGGCTGTCCATACAGTACATCCATACAGTACGTCCCGAACTAGGAAGAAAAGGTCAGACAGACCTGATGCCAGTGGCCACTGCCCACTCCTGCCAGGCACTGTACCCCCAGGAAGTGCATGTGTTTAACTGGGTATAGGTGAGCTCCATGCCAAGTCTCCAGTTTACTGATGGGTTATAATGTCTGGTCTAAATACAGGTGTAGGACCTTTATTTGAGCCAGTTTGCTACAGCAGGAAAGTAATCCTGCGGCAACAGGAAATGTGAATTATTTTGTGGATTTTATGTATGTACACTACCATTCAAAAGTTTGGGGTCAATTAGAAATGACCTTGTTTTTGAAAGAAAAGCACTTGTCCATTAAAATAACATCAAATTGATCAGTAATACAGTGTAGACATTGTTAATGTTGTAAATGACTATTGTAGCTGGAAACAGCTGATTTTTAGTGGAATATCTACATAGGGGTACAGAGGCCCATTATCAGCAACCATCACTCCTGTGTTCCAATGGCACGTTGTGTTAGCTAATCCAAGTTTATCATTTTAAAAGGCTAATTGATCATTTGGAAACCCTTTTGCAATTATGTTAGCACAGCTGAAAACTGTTGATCTGATTAAAGAAGCAATAAAACTGGCCTTCTTTAGACTAGTTGAGTATCTGGAGCATCAGCATTTGTGGGTTCGATTACAGGTGCAAAATGGCCAGAAACGAATAACTTTCTTATGAAACTCGTCAGTCTATTCTTGTTCTGAGAAATGAAGGCTATTCCATGCGAGAAATTGCCAAGAAACTGAAGATCTCGTACAACGCTGTGTACTACTCCCTTCACAAAACAGAGCAAACTGGCCCTAACCAGAATAGAAAGAGGAGTGGAAGGCTCCGGTGCACAACTGAGCAAGAGGACAAGTACATTAGAGTGTCTAGTTTGAGAAACAGACGCTTCACAAGTCCTCAACTGGCAACTTAATTTAATAGTACCCGCAAAACACCAGTCTCAATGCCAACAGTGAAGAGGTGACTCCGGGATGCTGGCTTGCTCAGAGCCCTGACCTCAACTCCATCGAGCACCTTTGGGATTAATTGGAATGCCGACTACGAGCCAGGTCTAATCGCCCAACATCAGTGTCCGACCTCACTAATGCTCTTGTGGATGAATGGAAGCAAGTCCCTGCAGCAATGTTACAACATCTAGTGAAAAGCCTTCCCAGAAGAGTGGAGGCTCTTATAGACGCAAAAAACCCATGATTTTGGAATGAGATGTTTGACGAACAGGTGTCTACATACTTTCTGTCATGTAGTGTATTTTGTAGGGGGTGTTAGGGCTGACATTTTAAAGTGGAAATGACAAACTTTAGAAGTCTTTTTAAACCTTGAATGCACCACAAGTTTGCAGTTCCTGCTGTGCCACAAAAATTCTCAGCAACAAAGGAGTGATCCAATGAAGATCCTACATCTGTCGGTCCATGCTCAGGTTGTGGTGTTGACAGGGGAGAACAAGGATGGAAGGATTACTCCAGTACTGCAGGGCAACAAGTTCTATGTGCCTGCTACACTGAACCAAAATATAAATGCAACGTGATGGTCCCACCCATGTTTCATGAGCTGCAATAAAAGATCTCAGGAATGTTCCATATGCACAAAAAGCTTATTTCTCTCAAATGTTTTGCACAAATGTGTTTACATCCCTGTTAGTGAGACAAAATAATCCATCGACCTGACAGGTCTAACACATCAATAATTAGTTGTTTAAAAAGCATTATCATTGCACAGGTGCACATTGTGCTTTGCACAATAAAGCCCACTCTAAAGTGTGCAGTTTTGTCACACAATACAATGCCACACATGTCTCAAGTTTTGAGGGAGTGTGCTATTCGCATGCTGACTGCAGGAATGTCCACCAGAGCTGTTGCCAGAGAATTGAATGTTCATTTCTCTACCATAAGCCTCCTCAAATCAAATCAAATCAAATTTTATTTGTCACATACACATGGTTAGCAGATGTTAATGCGAGTGTAGCGAAATGCTTGTGCTTCTAGTTCCGACAATGCAGTAATAACCAACAAGTGATCTAACTAACAATTCCAAAACTACTGTCTTATACACAATGTAAGGGGATAAAGAATATGTACATAAGGATATATGAATGAGTGATGGTACAGAGCAGCATAGGCAAGATACAGTAGATGGTATCGAGTACAGTATATACATATGAGATGAGTATGTAAACAAAGTGGCATAGTTAAAGTGGCTAGTGATACATGTATTACATAAGGATGCAGTCGATGATATAGAGTACAGTATATACGTATGCATATGAGATGAATAATGTAGGGTAAGTAACATTATATAAGGTAGCATTGTTTAAAGTGGCTAGTGATATATTTACATCATTTCCCATCAATTCCCATTATTAAAGTGGCTGGAGTTGAGTCAGTGTCAGTGTGTTGGCAGCAGCCACTCAATGTTAGTGGTGGCTGTTTAACAGTCTGATGGCCTTGAGATAGAAGCTGTTTTTCAGTCTCTCGGTCCCAGCTTTGATGCACCTGTACTGACCTCGCCTTCTGGATGATAGCGGGGTGAACAGGCAGTGGCTCGGGTGGTTGTTGTCCTTGATGATCTTTATGGCCTTCCTGTAACATCGGGTGGTGTAGGTGTCCTGGAGGGCAGGTAGTTTGCCCCCGGTGATGCGTTGTGCAGACCTCACTACCCTCTGGAGAGCCTTACGGTTGAGGGCGGAGCAGTTGCCGTACCAGGCGGTGATACAGCCCGCCAGGATGCTCTCGATTGTGCATCTGTAGAAGTTTGTGAGTGCTTTTGGTGACAAGCCGAATTTCTTCAGCCTCCTGAGGTTGAAGAGGCATTGCTGCGCCTTTTTCACGATGCCGTCTGTGTGAGTGGACCAATTCAGTTTGTCTGTGATGTGTATGCAGAGGAACTTAAAACTTGCTACCCTCTCCACTACTGTTCCATCGATGTGGATAGGGGGGTGTTCCCTCTGCTGTTTCCTGAAGTCCACAATCATTGTTTTAGAGAATTGGTCAGTACGTCCAACAGGCCTCACAACCGCAGACCACAGTGTCGTATGGCGTCGTGTGGGCGAGCGGTTGGCTGATGTAAACGTTTTCAACAGAGTGCCCCATGGTGGCGGTGGAGTTATGGTATGTGCCTGGATAAAGAGAACAGATGAACTTACATTTTCACTCTCTATTAGTGTAGTAGTAAAGTAAAGAGGACCTTGGGGTAATTATTGTGAACTTTGATGAGCCTTCCAGCCCAGCTGTATTACTTGTGTGGCAACAGTTTTATGTGTGACTTGCTGTTAGCTTCGGACGCCAGAGACCCAGAGAGTTTTACAGTTGAGAAGAGTTAAAGATTTGGCTCTACTTGAGAACTTGCACCCAAATGACCCCCAGTAAATTGAAACACAAGGTAGAGGCCCTTATCCAGGCACATGTGCTTGTATTCTATGTCAAAATTAATAATGCAAAGGAATTATAGAAATTGATATTGTAAAGGTTTAGATTGTATGGTTTTATATGAATAAGGAAGTGCATTGCATGAAATTGAGCATCAACAATATTTACACTTTTGAAGCTACTCTAATCAATCTCACTGCTTCAACAATCCGCAGGTACCTGCGCATGGACTTTATGAGAGATGAACAAGAGTGGTAGAGGGAAAGAAAGACTGAAAGAGAAGGGGGAGAGGTAGAGGGCAATATCACGCTAAGCTCTAGGAAAAATACATTCATACTTTTGAGGAAACGAAAAATGTTAAGACAGGATTTTTATTGCCTTGCAAAAGTAGGAAGGTGAAAGGGCAGTTTGGAGTCTGGATTCACTCACAGCTCTTACTAACATGCACGTGAGAAGCCTTCCTGTTGCCAACTCTTCTGTGCCTTGTCAGAATATTTCAATTTCAAATCAAGTAACTTTTTTCATAATAATAATAACATTTTTAGGAGACAACAGACTCGAACAGCCAACTGTATTGAGCTAATGATAGCTCTGGTTTTCTGGCTGTTTGTGATTGCAGTGTAGTCTACGGTATCTGATTCATCACTTCCTGTAGTGGAACAGCTGTGTTTCTTGGTGGGGCTCATCTGTTATATGACAACCCTGACAGCCTTTCTCTCTGTATTCTATTAAGTATGTCGAATTGCTAATCCTAGTGAATAACAATGTGCCCAGTCTACGCAAAAGGAAGAATTGTAGACTAGCAGAATTTATCATAAGTCTCATTGGAGTCCATTGCATGATGATGCTTTCAATTTGATTTATCACAGGCTCTTCACAGGCTCTTGCATGTAGACATGCAGTGTCTTTATCCTCTGGCCAATGGCCATTCCCCTACTGCACACAAGTAGTCTGACTTACTATTGAGTTCTGTTCTGTGAGGTGGATGTGACTCCTGAGAGGAGAATGTGGGCCAGTCAGAAAGCAGGCCAGCGAGGAGAGACTATCACTATTGGCCGGAGGCCAATCAGATCTAAAGTAGGTCTCCTTCTGCAGCCACCTGGGCTCCAACCAGAAATAAACTGGTTGGAGTTTCTCTCTGGGACCCCCAGAGGCATGTGAGGTATGATTTCATCTTCCTCTAAGGCACGTGTCAAACTCATTCCACGGGGGGAATGTCTGCAGGTTTTCGCTCCTCCAATGTACTTGATTTGATTAATTAAGGTCACTGATTAGTAAAGAACTACCCTCACCTGGTTGTGTAGGGCTTAAGTGAAAGGAAAAACCAAAAACCAGCAGACACTAGGATTGAGTTTGACACCCCTACTCTAGGGCTTAGAACAAAGCCCAACTGCCACCCCTCCCAACCTTGGACACCGGACGTGGAAAGTGTCTGTTCGTCACGTATTAAATAACTCAGATTCCGGAGAAAACTCTCAGGTGACACGGCAATCATGTTGTCTCACTCAAACCTAGACACCTCAGGCGACTGTGTGGGTTTCATTGCTATATATCTTTACATGGTGTCCCAGTTTGGTGTTTTTTATTAATTGTTCTGCATACATAGATGCTCAATAATGAGTTTCATTACCCTCTGGGTTCAGTTGGGAGTATCCGCTACTGGATAGAATGCTTACTGTTCAAGGGTGTGGTCTCTGAAGCGCTTTGTCTTTGTTTTATCATATTGTGTACTGTACAGACAGTACTGTAGCCTTCATCTTGGCCTAGGGAGGAATCCTGTGGACGTTTGTCTCTGTTAGTTTCCTGTTGCTCTGTAAAGATGTGTCATGGGCTTACCCTTCCTGTTTCTGTCAGCAGTATGATGGATGTCAGTCGTACAGCCCTGGAGGAAAAGGCTAGCCACATCTTCTCCTCCTTTCATTTTGACCCCATCCTCACTGCTAGGCTAGTTTATCTCCAATTCCATCAAGCCCACCGCATTTTTTATTTAACTAGGCAAGTCAGTTCAGAACAAAATTCTTGTTTACAATAACGGCCTAGGAACAGTGGGTTAACTGCCTTGTTCAGGGGCAGAACGACAGATTTTTTACCTTGTCAGCTCGGGGATTCGATCTAGCAACCTTTACGGTTACTGGCCCAACACTCTAACCACCTGCCACCCCTGCATGATTGTGGTCCGGTCACACAACGTCTTCAAGCAACACAAAGCTTGACATTAGATTTAGATTAGAAGTCGAATCGCTACATGTAAGTGTTGCAGGTCTAATCACAGGGTACAGTGAAAATGTTAAGCTCCGAGCTCCAGCAATGCAGGTCAAAGTGAAATAGAAATGATTCATGTGATGATAAAGATAAATTAAATGCGTGCCTCTGAGCTGCCCTCTAAAAGAGGAGAGGAGAGACACTGTGTGCATTTGCTCCTCCGGTTTGATATCCATAAGATCAGAAATGTTCTGATGGGAGTTCAGGTTTTGCCAAAAGGTGTGAAAAGCGAAAGGTGGATTGACTGGACCTCTGTAAATACTACCTTCTCTTTGCACTGACGTGATTCTTGCTGTGTATCTCTTTAAGGAGACGTTTACATACAGCCGACCCAGGACACCAAGAATCCTGTTATCTACGGAGTCTTTTCCGTCTCGGGGTGAGTGGTCAAACTTGTTTTCAGAAACTTTCATTAGAAACATTGAAGAATAATTATTTAAATACACTTTCGTTGTCATATGATGCCCCTATTAGTTGTTTCAGTTCTTAACCCAATGAGCTGTCTGTCTCTCCCCTCTCCACACAGCTCAGTGTTTAGGGGCTCAGCAGTGTGTGTCTACTCCATGGCAGACATCCGCCAGGTCTTCAATGGGCCCTTCGCCCACAAAGAAGGGCCCAACTACCAGTGGGTCGCCTACACTGGGAAGATCCCCTACCCTCGACCTGGGACGGTGAGCCTCACCCTCCCATGGCCATGAGTGTTAATACCAAACCACGCTGGCATAAGAAACACTTAGACTTGAAATAGAAACCGTCTGTCTGTCAAGCAGGACACAAACATTAGCCTCCATAGCCGTGTTCTCCTGCTATAAGAGTCCTCATGTCTCCCATGTTGATGCTGTGGATAAGTGGTTGTTGTTGTTTCTGTGGTGAGAGGCAAAGTTTTAATGCTCATTTCATTTTCAACCACAGTGCCCAGGTGGAACGTTCACCCCCAACATGAAGTCCACCAAAGACTACCCAGACGAAGTCATCAACTTCATGAGGAACCACCCCAACATGTACAATGCAGTGTACCCAATGCACAAGCGCCCCCTGGTGGTCCGGACCAACGTGGACTACGAGTTCACCACCATCACTGTGGACCAGGTGGCCGCCGCAGACGGGAACTATGAAGTGCTGTTCCTGGGAACTGGTGAGTCGTCACTAGTCTATATTCATGTGAAATAAAGTAGGCCTACATAAAGTCACATTAGCTTTACTTTCTATAACTCTTTGTACAATGTCCAAGGATGCTCAACAAAACCTCCGCCAGATGGACCTGGTGTCTTTCTCATGATCATTTATCACCAGGAGAAAAGCTTCTGACCCCCTTTTTGTCAAAATGAATGTTTAACCAATAAACAGGGTCGTCCTTTGTGTCATTCACTTGAAGTAGAAGCTTTTGAGGTCTCTACCTGCAGGTCAGGGGGAATGGGTGAGAGGAGGGGGAATGGAGGTGGGGGGTTACAGTAATGAAATCCATTATACTAATCTCACCACCAGCATAGTGAGGCAGTAGAGATTTTACGTTTTTGTTTTCCTCCCACACGCGCATTATCCCTTTAGTGTGCCGTCTTTGTTCTGCTCTGCGTCTCTTGGAGACTAGAGGGTTTTTATACGAGTGCACCGTGCTCCACTGTGCCCGGAGTCAGTGGAATGTCTCTCCTTTGAGCCGCCGTCAGGAGCACGCATTCATCGCTGAGTTGGGGCACATTGAGAGTCATAATAAATCTCAGGTATCCTGCACTCAGGAATGCCTGGGTGCAGAAATAAAACATGCCATTCTGTTGGGGCGCGGCTGGGCTGTCTGGGGGGAAATTCCTACCTCCTGGCTCCTGTAGAACGGGGCGCAGGGAGGAAGAGGAGAACGTTATGCCAGTTGACATGCGGTACTAAGCAAGTGAAAGAGATGATGTTCATATAGGGGAGTACAAAGGTGAACACTGAGAGAGATCTGTCTGAAAAAGGTGAAGAGTACTGAAGTGTAAAGCCTGATGGAATGAGCAGTGAGGATGAACCTTTACATAAGCAGACTGTGAGGGCTGTTTGATTGACAGGCAGCAAGGCAGGGTAGTGTCAAGCCACAGTAGGTGTGTGTAGTAATATTAACTCTCAGGTGTTTCCCTGGGCCACAGACAGGGGGACGGTTCAGAAGGTGATTGTTCTGCCCAAAGACGACCTGCAGACTGAAGAACTGGTCCTGGAGGAGGTTGAGGTGTTCAAGGTGAGCACTCACTGTCTTTCTTCTGTCTCTCTCTCTGCCTATATCCACGTCTATTTTCAATAAAGATACTTTAGAAGACTCATCAATGCATTGTCTCTACATTCCAGGTTCCAACTCCAATTATAACCATGAAGATTTCGTCCAAAAGGGTAAGCATGTCTGTATAAACTTACCTAATAGACTTAGAAATCACTGAGAAATGTCCTTATTTTTTAAAAAGAAAAACACTTTTTTTTGTCCATTAAAATAACTTCAAATTGATCAGAAATACAAGTGTAGACATTGTTAATGTTGTAAATAACTGAATAGACTGACGAGTTTAAGAAGGAGGTTCTTTGTTTCTGGCCATTTTGAGCCTGTGATTGAACCCACAAATGCTGATGCTCCAGATACACAACTCGTCTAAAGATGATCAGTTTTATTGCTTCTTAAATTAGAACACCAGTTTTCAGCTGTGCTAACATCATTGTGAAATGGTTTCAATTAGCCTTTTAAAATGATAAACTTGGATTAGCTAACACACCGTGCCACTGGAACACAGGAGTGATGGTTGCTGATAATGGGCCTCTGTACGCCTATGTAGATATTCCATTCAAAATCAGCCGTTTCCTGCTATAATAGTCATTTACAACATTAACAATGTCTACACTGTATTTCTGATCAATTTGACATTATTTTAATGGACAAAAAAAATGTTTTTCTTTAAAAAATAAGGACATTTCTAAGTGACCCCAAGCTTTTAAAAGGTAATGTATATTTCGTAGGATAAAGAGGAGGGAGTGAATTAAATGAAGGGAAATTATTTAAGAATGCCATGAGCTACCTATATGAAGCTGTGGAACTAATGTTTCCCTTCACAATTCATAGAATGCCTGCAGTCTGGTCGAAACAATAAAAAGAGAAATATGGTAAACGCATTAAGTTAGTGTTGTCTTTCGCTGTGGTTAAAATAGTTGGCCTTGGATACATGACATGACATCCTTCTTAGAAAGGGTTACAATTTTACACAGGCTGACAAGAATGATCAATTCAAAACAGCTGATCGTAAAAGCTGAAGGTGCATTGTCCTGGGACAATGGAAATCTTAGTTATACAGTAAAGATGAGCTCTCCCAGTGTGCTCGCAACTCTTCCAAGTAGCAAACTATATTTACATGTGTTTTAATAGTTATATTATCACATTACATTGTTATAGCTTTGACCGACTCTTGGCCACTGTGACCCTCTGCACTGTGACTTGATCTTTGGTAAATATTGGATATTCCCCTACTTTATCCAGCTGGGATCTCACATCCTCCTTTGCGTTCTACTCTCACAGCAACAGCTCTACGTGTCTTCTGAGCTTGGTGTGACCCACCTGGCCCTCCACCGCTGTGATGTGTATGGGGAGGCGTGTGCTGACTGCTGCCTGGCCCGGGACCCCTACTGCGCCTGGGACGGAAAGTCCTGCTCCCGCTACTCCACCTCGCAGAAGAGGTGAGCATCAGCATGAGCTGCTCAGAATGGCTCTATAGATTGTAAATGGCTTTATACTGTAGATTGTTGAATGGCTCTATAGATTGTAAATTGCTTCATACTGTAGATTGTTGAATGTCTCTATATATTGTTGAAGGGCTCTATAGATTGCTGAATGGCTCTATAGAATGTTGAATGGCTCTATAGATTGTTGAACGGCTCTATAGATTGTTGAACGGCTCTATAGATTGTTGAACGGCTCTATAGATTGTTGAACGGCTCTATAGATTGTTGAACGGCTCTATAGATTGTTGAACGGCTCTATAGATTGTTGAACGGCTCTATAGATTGTTGAACGGCTCTATAGATTGTTGAACGGCTCTATAGATTGTTGAACGGCTCTATAGATTGTTGAACGGCTCTATAGATTGTTGAACGGCTCTATAGATTGTTGAACGGCTCTATAGATTGTTGAACGGCTCTATAGATTGTTGAACGGCTCTATAGATTGTTGAACGGCTCTATAGATTGTTGAATGGCTCTTTAGAATGTTGAATTGTTTCCATAGATTGGATGGTTGATGTATATGGATTGTTTGCTGGCTCTATAGATTGTTGAATGGCTTCCGGTATATGGATTGTTGAATGGTTGAAAAGCTCTATACTATAGGCCGTTGAATGACTACTGCATGCAATGTTTTATGGCAGATTGTTGACTGACTCTATGGAATGTTGAATGGCTTTGCATTTGCATGGTAATTTATTCTCTTCTCTTATTCGGGAATACTGGTCTGACCCCTTTAGACGCAGCCGGAGGCAGGACGTGAAGTACGGGAACCCCATCCGTCAGTGCAGGGGCTTCAACTCCAATGGTAAGACCAGTGTGTGCCCGAGGGTGGATGGAGTAGAGATTTTCAGTGGCGGTGAATACATCTCATCCATTCATTGACTTTATTTATGCCATCACACGGCAACATTTTCATCAAATAGAAATGAAATAAAACATTGCTCTTCTGGATTTTTGGTCTTTGTGGAACATGATACTGAATCTATGATTGCCATGGTGTCTTTCTCAGCTAATAAGAACACCTTGGAGATGGTGCAGTATGGGGTGGAGGGCAGCAGTACCTTCCTGGAGTGCCAGGCCCGTTCTCCCCACGCCGCCATCAAGTGGCACCTGCAGAGGGACAACAGTGACCGCCGGAAAGAGGTGAGCGGCCATCTATGACACACACAATATCACTCAAACTAGTATTCTTCCCAAAACACTGTTGCGCTCTATACTCTCTGCCAATTGAGCCCAGACGTATTATATATTATATATATATGCCACCACTGCGACCTGTATGCTCTAGTCGGCTGGCCCTCGCTACATATTCGTTGCTAGACCCATTGGCTCCAGGTCATCTATAAGTCTATGCTAGGTAAAGCTCCGCCTTATCTCAGCTCACTGGTCACGATAACACCCACCCGTAGCACGAGCTCCAGCAGGTATATCTCACTGGTCATCCCCAAAGCCAACACCTCCTTTGGCCGCCTTTCCTTCCAGTTCTCTACTGCCAATGACAGGAACGAATTGCAAAATTAGCTGAAGCTGGAGACTTATATTTCCCTCACTAACTTTAAACATCAGCTATCTGAGCAGCTAATTGATCACTGCAGTTGTACATAGCTCATCTATAAATAGCCCACCCAAATACCTACCTCATCCCCATATTGTTTTTACTTTTTTGCTCTTTTGCACACCAGTATTTCTACTTGCACATCACCATCTGCTCATCTATCACTCCAGTGTTCATTTTCTAAATTGTAATTACTTGCTACTATGGCCTATTTATTTCCTTACCTCCTCACGCCATTTGCACAAACTGTATATAGACTTTCTTTTTTTCTATTGTGTTATTGACTGTACACTTGTTTATCCCATGTGTAACTCTGTGTTGTTGTTTGTGTCGCACTGCTATGCTTTATCTTGCCCAGGTCGCAGTTGTAAATGAGAACTTGTTCTCAACTAGCCTACCTGGTTAAAAAGGTGAAATAAAATTTTTAAATAAAAAATATAAAAAATATATGGGTTTTTGGTATACTATGACCTAAGGTAATTCAAACCATACATCAACTTCGTGACAGGGGATGTGATCTTGTTCAGATAAAGTGGGATTAGTTTAGGAGTAAATCTCCCAGGAAGGACATGATGTTCCCCTCTGTCGACTGCACTTCTCATTCTGTTACATAATGATGCCGAGGGGTCTTCTTCAGGCTACAGTATGTTTCATCTGAAAGCTGAAGTTGTCAGTCTATTGATGTATTACTGTTGTCAGTGTATTGATGTAATACTGTAATAAAGAGATAACAGCCATACAGATATGATAACCAGGTGGTTGGTTTTCAACCTGAAGGGATAAAGCCCAAACTGTCCCAGTACCCAAAGGGAGGGCCCATCCATAAAACAACATAAGACCTGCTCATAGTTTCTCCCCCTGAGGCTATTCTTGAAGTTTACTGTGAAGCTATAGTGTAACGTCTGTTTTATTTGGCTTTTCGGTTGGATACTGCCTTTCCCCAATGGCATGGCTCAATTGGCTGGGCTGTTGCTCAACCCATCTGATTCTGGGTATAAAAGCTGTCAGCAGCTAAGCAAACTCTTGGATATGTTTCAGGAGTTACATCGAGAGACAATGGAAAACATCACGAGAGCACTTTTATTGAAGTGGAATTGACTGTCGTATTTAACTGCAGATCAATGTGGATCATGTTAGTGGAAGAATGTACAGGTAGACATAACACTGATATATTGATATAGTAGGTGGTTGGTGGTGCTGGGCTGCCAATAAGAACAGGAGATTAGCTGTCAGCTTGGCCTCTCCACTGATGTTACTATCCAGGCTTGACATCGTGCCTCATTTCATCATTGTAGATTCAAGTCATAACTCTCTCTCTCTCAGATGCGCTCTGACGGGCGGGTACTGAAGACAGAGCAAGGTCTGCTGCTGCGTTCTCTCCAGCCCTCAGACTCCGGGGTCTACCAGTGCACGGCCACAGAGAAGAACTTCAAACACACGCTGGTCAAGCTGCAGCTGGTGGTCCTGTCCGGCCGAGCCATCAACAACGTCCTGGTGGAGGGTGGGGGACTGGGGCCATCTGCTCTCCAGTCCAGCGCTTGGACGCCCAGCGCGGGTCAGTACAAGGACCTGCTGACCATCCTGAGCCAGCCAGAGATGGGCCTGATCAACCAGTACTGTCAGGACTACTGGCAGCTGGGAGACCCCATGATGGGAGCCATCAAGGCCAATGACATGAAAGAGCTCAAGGAGCAGAAGAAACCACGCAACCGCCGACATCACGGTGAGGGAGAGGACGAAGAGGAGGTGGAGACATGAGGGGTCCCTCAACTCTCCCAAACTTCAACCGCACCCCAGGGAAACTGGGAAAGACTCAATTCAGGAGACTGACAAGGTGAAAGAAAATCAAAACCCACAATAAAAGAAACGGAAGTAGAAAAAAAACAAGTCATACAAACAAACACAGCCCACATCCCTTCAACAATAAAGTATATGATACACAGTATTTATTGTAGGTTGTATATAGTATCATTCTGTGGATTTCTTTGTACTTATAGAAAAATGCTCTTTGTGTATAGGTACCTTTTGGGTAAATGTTATTGTATTATTGTTATTAATTGTATTATTGTTGTTACTGTCATTACAAAAATCTTAATCTTTCCATCTTTCGACATTGACAGCTCTGTTTGGAATGTAAACTCTGTTGGTAGTAAGCTGAAATGGGTCATTGTGTAAACAGATACGTTAACCGAGGGTTGGGGTAGATGGGGATATAATGGTTTCCTGTTTGCTTTGATTGAATGTCAATACTCATATTCTCAGCTCACCAGGAAGTGTTTGAACATACAGTAACCTCACAATCAGTGCATAAGGACAAAGACTCCTGTCTCCAATTTCAGAGGATGCACAAATGGCCCCACTCATTGGCTAGCTGTCCATTCTCCCTGTGAACCTGTTGTCTAGATGACTATGTTGAATACTGTTGCTGCTAAGCATAATTGGCTCCCCTAATAGGTTGAGGCTATTTATTTTCGGCTTCATTGGTTATTCCTCACTGTACAGTATGTGCCATTAACTCAGGCAAACCAATTGTTAAAAATACAGTGTTGCCATGTAGCCTATGCATGAAATCATCTCTAGATTACCAGTCCGTGAAGGGGGGGGGGGGGGGGGGGGTTATTATTGAATGGCCAGGTCAATCGAATAGATTTTTTAACAAAGAATGAAAAAAGGATTAAAACCTTACCTTTCAGCAGCTAAATTGTGGTAAATGACATTGCGAGAATCAGAAAGTAAACTTATTCAGAAGAGAAAAAAACACTGTAGATACTTAGCAAATAAATATTTTAAGGACGTCTATGAGCTTTGTTTGGTATATTTTGCAATCTAAACATCGAATGGGACTGAGTGTGAGGTACAGTAAAGGGTCAAGATTGTGCACAAAGGGCATTATTCTCTTACCTTCAAATTATTCAATTGAATCTTATGGAAGGTATAAGATATTCAAAACATTGGCCAGGGCCAAACCTAGCACACTTTGGCCAAATACATTTCCTTTTGGTCAACAAAAACAAAGCAGAATTCAGTTTGAGATCAAGCGATGCTAGAGCGGAAGAGGCGAAGCGAGGGGGATAACTGGGCCCAAAATCTGTCTTCACCTGCCATTTGTTCTTGTTTTTTTCCTCTCACCAAGCAGAGTTTTTGTATGGAGGTCAAAGAAAGTGTAGAATTTGGTTAACAGAAAATGTAATGGCTTATTTGCTACTTGTGGCTTATTTGATCGAACAGAAGTTTCGCAATGCTTAAGGTTGTTACGAATGTACTGATAGAAGAAGGACATGTCACCTCCCGGCAACTTTGAGAAAAAAACACTTTGTATCGGAGTGGTGCCTTTTATCACAATCGTATCTGCCTTCTCATTGGCTAGAATGGTCCCACCTGATATTGCCTCCTACCAACTACCTTCCATTTTTGAAGGCATTTATTTTCATTATTAGAGAGGTGAATGGAGTATCTGATCAATATAATGGATAATCTATGGCAATGCCCAGATCACTTTCACTCAGCAGCCATGTTGGTTCAAACTAAGAGCCATCTCTTTTCATTTACCGGTGCATTTGGATTCTTCGACTTTACATGTGAAAAAAAAAAATGTCCTCCTTACACAACAAAACATTGTAACAACGTTGTGACAATAACCAAAATATTCATTGTGTGCATGAATATGTATTTGTACTGTAATTATGAAACAAAAAAAACTATGTTGTAGTTTTTCTGTTCTTCAAGTGTACAGTATGGTCAAACGTCAGCGAAGACATGAGGGACAGCCTCAGTGCAGCATAAAACAGAATGGAGGAGAATTACTATGTGTAATGTACCAGCAGATATTGATAGGCTCTCTTTTCCACGCTTCACTATGGGATAGTATTCATTCCCAGAATAAAACCAGACGGCCCCTGTTACTCTCCTCCAGTTGAAAACAGGGTGTTACAGCAAAAAAATGATTGTACAATTTCTTGGTATTTTTACGGTGTCTTTTTTTTCTTTTGGTTTTGTATTTCTTTTTTTGTGTTCTTTTTGCTATCAGTTAAGATTCAATGCACAGAGGTGATGTTATTGTAATTACTTGTGTAAATTACTTTCTCTTCCCTTTCCATTGTTGTTGCTGACTAATAAATTAAAGCTCTATATTTTATAAAATATAATGCTCTGCTTTTATTCTGATGTACGGTGTGATGTTTCCATATTATATTTTGTGTATCACTCAGAACTTTTGGGAATAAATGTTCCAAGCTACCATAGAGAGAGAAAGATGAGCTACCAGCCATTTATGGCAGACAAGGTCATCATTGGCAGCTTGACTGACAGTGACGCTCTGTTATTATCCAAGATGGAACCCTGGGAGGAAATAGATGCGTAGAGCTTTTCTTCAGCCTTAACATTTTTATCATCTCCTCTCATATTTCATTACGGAATCACATGGCCTATACCCTCATTGCTAGTAGATATCATGATCAAATGGACTGTATGATTTGTTGTGGTCGTCAAGTAACCCCAACAGCACACATTGTTGTTGTAATCCCGGACAAAAACACCTGAGTCAACTAACCATCAAGTTGAAAAGTAGAATCAGATGTGCTTGTCCGGGGCCACACACAGAAATTTGATCTGTTGGAGGTACTCGAGGACCGGAGTTGGGAAACACTGCCTTAGAGGATGGCGCTGACTACAAGGCCATGGGAGACTGCATGGTTAACCTGTTGCGACGAGCAATCCCGTATCTGGGAGCATAATTATAGCCTCAAGCTCATTACCATAACGCAACGTTAACTATTCATGAAAATCGCAAATGAAATGAAATAAATATATTGGCTCACAAGCGTAGCCTTTTGTTAACAACACTGTCATCTCAGATTTTCAAAAAATGCTTTTCAACCATAGCTACACAAGCATTTGTGTAAGAGTATTGATAGCTAGCATAGCATTAAGCCTAGCATTCAGCAGGCAACATTTTCACAAAAACAAGAAAAGCATTCAAATAAAATAATTTACCTTTGAAGAACTTTGGATGTTTTCAATGAGGAGACTCTCAGTTAGATAGCAAATGTTCAGTTTTTCCAAAAATATTATTTGTGTAGGAGAAATCGCTCCGTTTTGTTCATCACGTTTGGCTAAGAAAACCCCCCGAAAATTCAGTTATTACAACGCAAACTTTTTTCCAAATTAACTCCATAATATCGACAGAAACATGGCAAACGTTGTTTAGAATCAATCCTCAAGGTGTTTTTCACATATCTATTCGATGATAAGTCACTCGTGGCAGTTTGGTTTCTCCTCTGTTCAAAATGGAAAAATGCACGCACCTGGAGATTACGCAATAGTTTCGACGGAGGACACAGAGCGGACACCTGGTAAATGTAGTCTCTTATGGTCAATTTTCCAATGAAAATGCCTACAAATACGTCACAATGCTGCAAACACCTTGGGGAAATGACAGAAAGTGTAGGCTCATTCCTTGCGCATTCACAGCCATATAAGGAGACATTGGAACACAGCGCCTCAAAAATCTGGCTCACTTCCTGTATGAAATTTCATCTTGGTTTCGCCTGTAGCATTAGTTCTGTGGCACTCACAGACAATATCTTTGCAGTTTTGGAAACGTCAGAGTGTTTTATTTCCAAAGCTGTCAATTATATGCATAGTCGAGCATCTTTTCGTGACGAAATATCTTGTTTAAAACGGGAACGTTTTTCATCCAAAAATGAAATACTGCCCCCAGAGGTTCAAGAGGTTAAAGCAGGGCCTTGAGGATTTCCACACCTTGTAAAAGCCAAGACAGCGGGTTAGAAATGACCCTTTCCAGGCAGCACCAGAGTGAGTCGCTTTCTCCATGACTGATCTAGCTCATGGCCAAACTGACATAGTAGCCCCTATTATACCTTGTTCTAACATGTGTCTGTTGTGCTGATCTTGTCCACATTCTGATTGAGCCCACATTTGTCGACAGGTGTAGACAATCAAAAGTCTCATTGTGATTAGATCTTCCTGACCGCCTCAGGAGGTAGTCGAAGACGCATATTGTGCGGATGTCTTTGAAGTGTAAATAAATCCGGACAACAAAAGCGTATACATTTGGCCAACGTCACGGTTGTCTCGCCCTGAAAAAAATCACAATGGCCAGCTGAATTAACCTGTTCCGTACTTCCGGGTTGGAGCGAGCGGTCGCATTCGCACTTCGGCCGCAGGTTGTATAACTTTTCATTACATTTCATTACATTTCACTATAGTACAACGGTTTGATTTGTCTAATCTTAGCAATTTCTTCTTAGCTAGCTACATAGCCGTCTTTGTATCAAAGATAATTGCGTAATTATCGTATTTCGTCGTCCTAACGCAGTCTACACTGCTATCTGCCCAGCAGCTAGCCAGCCAGCTAGCCAGCTAGCTAACGTCCACCGTCTATCGAATAGCAGCACTAAAAACTATTACACTCAACTGAATGACCTGATTAGTGTAGTGTTAGCTAGCTACATAGTTGTCTTTGCTGTCTTCGTATCCAAGATAATTGTATAGTTTAGAGTGTGTAGTCTTAGAGTGATTATCTTAATTTACCGAGGTTAGCTAGCCAGCTATTTGTCGTCCTTAACGTAGGAGACACTGCTAGCTAGCCAACAGCTAGCCAACGTCCACCGAATTGAACTTCCTCACTCAACAACCCGGTCGCATTCCGCTTCGCTCCACAGGTAGTATCACATTTTCATTTCATTTCATTACAGTACAACGGTTTGATTTGTTTGATCGTAGCTAGCTACATAGCTAGCTACATAGCCGTCTTTGTATCAAAGATAATTGTGTAGTCTAGAGCGATTTTCTAGGTTAGCTAGCCAGCTATTGTCGTTCTTTTAACGCAACGTAACGTAATCAACACTGCTAGCTAGCCAGCTAGCCCCCGAATAGCAGCACTGTCGAAACTATCACACCCAACAGAACGACTTGATTAGTGTAGTGTCAACAACGCAGCCACTGCCAGCTAGCCTACAAAGTCAACAACGCAGCCACTGCCAGCTAGCCTACTTCAGCAGTACTGTATCATTTTAATCATTTTAGTCAATAAGATTCTTGCTACGTAAGCTTAACTTTCTGAACATTCGAGACGTGTAGTCCACTTGTCATTCCAATCTCCTTTGCATTAGCGTAGCCTCTTCTGTAGCCTGTCAACTATGTGTCTGTCTATCCCTGTTCTCTCCTCTCTGCACAGACCATACAAACGCTCCACACCGCGTGGCCGCGGCCACCCTAATCTGGTGGTCCCAGCGCGCACGACCCACGTGGAGTTCCAGGTCTCCGGTAGCCTCTGGAACTGCCGATCTGCGGCCAACAAGGCAGAGTTCATCTCAGCCTATGCCGCCCTCCAGTCCCTCGACTTCTTGGCACTGACGGAAACATGGATCACCACAGATAACACTGCTACTCCTACTGCTCTCTTCGTCCGCCCACGTGTTCTCGCACACCCCGAGAGCTTCTGGTCAGCGGGGTGGTGGCACCGGGATCCTCATCTCTCCCAAGTGGTCATTCTCTCTTTCTCCCCTTACCCATCTGTCTATCGCCTCCTTTGAATTCCATGCTGTCACAGTTACCAGCCCTTTCAAGCTTAACATCCTTATCATTTATCGCCCTCCAGGTTCCTCGGAGAGTTCATCAATGAGCTTGATGCCTTGATAAGCTCCTTTCCTGAGGACGGCTCACCTCTCACAGTTCTGGGCGACTTTAACCTCCCCACGTCTACCTTTGACTCATTCCTCTCTGCCTCCTTCTTTCCACTCCTCTCCTCTTTTGACCTCACCCTCTCACCTTCCCCCTACTCACAAGGCAGGCAATACGCTCGACCTCATCTTTACTAGATGCTGTTCTTCCACTAACCTCATTGCAACACCCCTCCAAGTCTCCGACCACTACCTTGTATCCTTTTCCCTCTCGCTCTCATCCAACACTTCCCACACTGCCCCTACTCGGATGGTATCGCGCCGTCCCAACCTTCGCTCTCTCTCCCCCGCTACTCTCTCCTCTTCCATCCTATCATCTCTTCCCTCTGCTCAAACCTTCTCCAACCTATCTCCTGATTCTGCCTCCTCAACCCTCCTCTCCTCCCTTTCTGCATCCTTTGACTCTCTATGTCCCCTATCCTCCAGGCCGGCTCGGTCCTCCCCTCCCGCTCCGTGGCTCGATGACTCATTGCGAGCTCACAGAACAGGGCTCCGGGCAGCCGAGCGGAAATGGAGGAAAACTCGCCTCCCTGCGGACCTGGCATCCTTTCACTCCCTCCTCTCTACATTTTCCTCTTCTGTCTCTGCTGCTACAGCCACCTTCTACCACTCTAAATTCCAAGCATCTGCCTCTAACCCTAGGAAGCTCTTTGCCACCTTCTCCTCCCTCCTGAATCCTCCTCCCCCTCCTCCCCCTCCTCCCTCTCTGCAGATGACTTTGTCAACCATTTTGAAAAGAAGGTCGACGACATCCGATCCTCGTTTGCTAAGTCAAACGACACCGCTGGTTCTGCTCACACTGCCCTACCCTGTGCTCTGACCTCTTTCTCCCCTCTCTCTCAGATGAAATCTCACGTCTTGTGACGGCCGGCCGCCCAACAACCTGCCCGCTTGACCCTATCCCCTCCTCTCTTCTCCAGACCATTTCCGGAGACCTTCTCCCTTACCTCACCTCGCTCATCAACTCATCCCTGACCGCTGGCTACGTCCCTTCCGTCTTCAAGAGAGCGAGAGTTGCACCCCTTCTGAAAAAACCTACACTCGATCCCTCCGATGTCAACAACTACAGACCAGTATCCCTTCTTTCTTTTCTCTCCAAAACTCTTGAACGTGCTGTCCTTGGCCAGCTCTCCCGCTATCTCTCTCAGAATGACCTTCTTGATCCAAATCAGTCAGGTTTCAAGACTAGTCATTCAACTGAGACTGCTCTTCTCTGTATCACGGAGGCGCTCCGCACTGCTAAAGCTAACTCTCTCTCCTCTGCTCTCATCCTTCTAGACCTATCGGCTGCCTTCGATACTGTGAACCATCAGATCCTCCTCTCCACCCTCTCCGAGTTGGGCATCTCCCGGCGCGGCCCACGCTTGATTGCGTCCTACCTGACAGGTCGCTCCTACCAGGTGGCGTGGCGAGAATCTGTCTCCTCACCACGTGCTCTCACCACTGGTGTCCCCCAGGGCTCTGTTCTAGGCCCTCTCCTATTCTCGCTATACACCAAGTCACTTGGCTCTGTCATAACCTCACATGGTCTCTCCTATCATTGCTATGCAGACGACACACAATTAATCTTCTCCTTTCCCCCTTCTGACGACCAGGTGGCGAATCGCATCTCTGCATGTCTGGCAGACATATCAGTGTGGATGACGGATCATCACCTCAAGCTGAACCTCGGCAAGACGGAGCTGCTCTTCCTCCCGGGGAAGGACTGCCCGTTCCATGATCTCGCCATCACGGTTGACAACTCCATTGTGTCCTCCTCCCAGAGCGCTAAGAACCTTGGCGTGATCCTGGACAACACCCTGTCGTTCTCAAATAACATCAAGGCGGTGGCCCGTTCCTGTAGGTTCATGCTCTACAACATCCGCAGAGTACGACCCTGCCTCACACAGGAAGCGGCGCAGGTCCTAATCCAGGCACTTGTCATCTCCCGTCTGGATTACTGCAACTCGCTGTTGGCTGGGCTCCCTGCCTGTGCCATTAAACCCCTACAGCTCATCCAGAACGCCGCAGCCCGTCTGGTGTTCAACCTTCCCAAGTTCTCTCACGTCACCCCGCTCCTCCGCTCTCTCCACTGGCTTCCAGTTGAAGCTCGCATCCGCTACAAGACCATGGTGCTTGCCTACGGAGCTGTGAGGGGAACGGCACCTCAGTACCTCCAGGCTCTGATCAGGCCCTACACCCAAACAAGGGCACTGCGTTCATCCACCTCTCGCCTGCTCGCCTCCCTACCACTGAGGAAGTACAGTTCCCGCTCAGCCCAGTCAAAACTGTTCGCTGCTCTGGCCCCCCAATGGTGGAACAAACTCCCTCACGACGCCAGGACAGCGGAGTCAATCACCACCTTCCGGAGACACCTGAAACCCCACCTCTTTAAGGAATACCTAGGATAGGATAAAGTAATCCTTCTCACCCCCCCTTAAAAGATTTAGATGCACTATTGTAAAGTGGCAGTTCCACTGGATGTCATAAGGTGAACGCACCAATTTGTAAGTCGCTCTGGATAAGAGCGTCTGCTAAATGACTTAAATGTAATGATGTAAATGCGACGAGCCATCCCGGATCCGGGATCGTGAATACAGCCTCAAGCTCATTACCATAACGCAACGTTAACTATTCATGAAAATAGCAAATTAAATTAAATCAATATGCTAGCTCTCAAGCTTAGATTTTTGTTAACAACACTGTCATCTCAGATTTTCAAAATATGCTTCTCAACCATAGCAAAACAAGCATTTGTGTAACAGTATTGATAGCTAGCGTAGCATTTAGCATAGCATTTAGCGTTAGCATTCAGCAGGCAACATTTTCACAAAAACCAGAAAATCATTCAAATAAAATAATTTACCTTTGAAGAACTTCGGATGTTTTCAATGAGGAGACTCTCAGTTAGATAGCAAATGTTCAGTTTTTCCTGAAAGATTATTTGTTTAGGACAAATCGCTCCGTTTTCTGCGTCACGTTTAGCACCAAAAAAAACCTGTATCCAGGATTGTGTAAATCTATCCGCAAGCTCATTAGCATAACGCAACGTTAACTATTCATGAAAATCGCAAATGAAATGAAATAAATCTATTTGCTCTCAAGCTTAGCCTTTTGTTAATAACACTGTCATCTCAGATTTTCAGAAATATGCTTTGTCAACCATAGCAAAACAAGCATTTGTGTAACAGTATTGATAGCCTAGCATAGGATTATGCCTGACATTCAGCATGCAACATTTTCACAAAAATCAGAAAAACATTCAAATAAAATCATTTACCTTTGAAGAACTTCAGATGTTTTCAATGAGGAGACTCTCAGTTAGATAGCAAATGTTCAGTTTTTACAAAAAGATTATTTGTGTTGACAAATCGCTCCGTTTACTTCATCACGTTTGGGTAAGAACAAAAACGAAAATTAAGACATTAAAACGCGAACTTTTTTCCAAATTAACTCCATAATATCGACAGAAACATGGCAAACCGATGTTTAGAATCAATCCTCAAGGTGTTTTGCATTAAGTACCAATTTCAGTTCAACAAAGGCAGATTGTAGCTCAGAAAGAGCCTTGTAAACCGTGGGGGCAACAGCGTACACAACAGTGTCAGCTGCATACAGGTGTATGTACTTTTTTAGTAGATAGACCAATATTGTTTATATACACAGTAAAAAGTACAGGACCTAACAGATCAATGAAGAGGGCAACACAGTGTTTACTTTTGTCCATACAATTTACCACATCAATTAAAGTGATGCATTGGAGATGGTGTTATGACCTGATCTGAAAGCAGATTGCTACGAACTGTGTTTATAAACACTTAGAATACAGTTCGTAGCAGATTGATAAACACTTAGAATACAGTTCGTAGCAGATTGATAAACACTTAGAATACAGTTCGTAGCAGATTGATAAACACTTAGAATACAGTTCGTAGCAGATTGATAAACACTTAGAATACAGTTCGTAGCAGATTGATAAACACTTAGAATACAGTTCGTAGCAGATTGATAAACACTTAGAATATAGTTCGTAGCTAGGAAAGATCTAAGCTGAGAGTTGATCAAAGAGTAAAAAAAAAATATTCACAAGACAGTTCAGAGATTGGCCGATAATTATTTAGGTCGGAGGGATCACCTCCTTTGTGGAGATGGAGCACATGGGCCGCCTTCCAAACCCTGGGGAAAGTACCTGAGATAATTGTCAGGTTAAAAACATGTGTCAATAATTCTGCAATCAGGGGAGTAGAAAGCTGCAGTAAGAAAGGAGCAAGCAGATCAGCCCCAGTGGATTTATTTTTTATTTTTTTACATCAATCTTAATCAAGGCGTCTAACACATCACAAGTAGAAAGTTGTTGAAATGAAAACAAAGATGAACTATAAATTGACAGGTATTCCATCGAGCTAGCTAGAGGTTGGGAGATACATTGAAGTAGACCAATGTTACTTTAAAGACAGCTATAACAACATGATGTGCTCTCTCAGCTAGCCTACAAGGCCTAATTATGGTAAAAGTAATACTTATTATTGTAATGATAATAATAGTAAGGGCAAAAATAATTAGAACAACAACGCCAAGATGAAGTGTTAACATTCTCTTCTGTCTCTCCCACAGCACACAACAGAGAAGCCCAGGATCACAAATGGTTTTGTTGGGCCAGGGAGATTGATTCTGAACTAGGAGCAGTGAGAGGCAGCAGTTTGGCATCCCATGAAACTGCTTGATTGTTCTGATTTGACCTTCAGAAGATCCTCAGTCAGTGATTGGTCTTTTCCAGTCAGTTACACCCACTCCGTTAGTCAGAACTGATAATCCACTGACATCATCAGTGTCCTAACCTGGGGTGGTTGCCTGGTGGGAATTTGAGCAGATCAACTGTTCTTATACCAATTACAATTGCAATGTACTGCATGGAATACTGTATAAAGGGTTAGGGTCACATTTAGGTTTATTTACAAATTCCCAGGTCTTGGCTGAAAGAAACTCTTATCTACTTACTACCTGACCAAGAAAAACTCTAGGCTCTACTTATCAACACAACACAATATTGGGTTAGCAAGGACAGACAGTCTAGATTAGAAGGATAGAATCATTGGGCAACTCTGCAGTGACTTGACATGGGTAGGCAAAGCAGATTAAAAAAAGCGGGCAATGCTGCTCCCTGCTGGACAGTTATAGCATAAACCATGTCATTAGTGGACTAACATTTTTTTTCCACAAGCATTTTAAAGCACAATTTAATTTGTATCGCTGAAGAGTAATTTCCGATAGAGCCCACGTGTGCAGCGTTTACCGAGAATGCAGTCACCTCTGTCGCGGGAACATTGTCTTTAAACTTATATCACGCTGTAATGCAAAACTTCCTAGATAAAGATTGAATAGAGCCCTTAGCATAATTGTTCATACACATTAGTTATCCCATTTATTAATTTGACCATCTGCAAACAACTGAATGGTAATGTCTGTTAGTTATACAGTTATCTTATACTCTTGTTCTTCTACCCCTGCCAAAACGCATACAGTTGAAGACTGTGCCTTTAAACAGCTGAAAATGATATCATGGCTTTAGAAGCTTCTGATAGGCTAATTGACATCATTTGAGCCAATTGGAGGTGGACCTGTGGATGTATTTCAAGGCCTACCTTCAAACTCAGTGCCTCTTTGCTTGACATCATGGGAAAATCAAAATAAATCAGCCAAGACCTCAGAAAAAAAATTGTAGACCTTCACAAGTCTGGTTCGTCCATGGAAGCAAGTTCCAAACGCCTGAAGGTACCACATGGATCTGTATAAACAATAGTACACAGGTATAAACACCATGGGACCACGCAGCCGTCATACCACTCAGGAAGAAGATCCATTCTGCAAATCAATCACAGAACATCAGCAAAGGACCTTGTGAAGATGCTGGAGGAAACAGGTAGGAAAGTATCTATATACACAGTAAAACAAGTCCTATATCGACATAACCTGAAAGGCCGCTCAGCAAGGAAGAAGCCACTGCTCCAAAACCGCCATAAAAAAAGCCAGACTACGGTTTGTAACTGCACATGGGGACAAAGATCGTACTAGATAGAACTGTTTGGCAATAATGACCATTGTTATGTTTGGAGGAAAAAGGGGAAGGCTTGCAAGCCGAAGAACACCATCCCAAACGTGAATCACAGGGGTGGCAGCATCATGTTGTGGGGGTGCTTTGCTGCAGGAGGGTCTGGTGCACTTCAGAAAATAGATGGCTTCATGAGGTAGGAAAATTATGTGGATATATTGAAGCAACATCTCAAGACATCTCAAGTCAGGAAGTTAAAGGGTCTTCCAAATGGACAATGACCCCAAGCATACTTCCAAAGTTGTGGCAAAATGGCTTAAGGTCAACAGAGTCAAGGTATTGAAGTGGCCATCACAAAGCCCTGACCTCAATCCCATGGACAATTTGTGGGCAGAACTGAAAAAGCGTGTGTGAGAAAGGAGGTCTACAAACCTGACTCAGTTGCACCAGCTCCGTCAGGAGGAATGGGCCAAAATTCACCCAACTTATTGTGGGACGCTTGTAGAAGGCTACACCAAACATTTGACCCAAGTTAAACAAACAACAAACTGGGAATGTGATGAAAAAAATAAAAGCTGAAATAAATAATTCTCTCAACTATTATTCTGACATTTCACATTCTTAAAATAAAGTGGTGATCCTAACTGACCTAAAGCAGGACATTTTTACTTGGATTAAATGTCAGGAATTGTGAAAAACTGAGTATAAATGTATCTGGCTAAGGTGTATGTAAACTTACGACTTCAACTGTACATACTTTCCTCTGGAGGAAAAACCTCCACCTACAAACTGCATTGTAGCATTTCACCCAGTAGATGGCAGGGCACACCAATGGCTATGATGAAAACAAAATGCTATGATGTACATATGCTTGAATGTCATTCATGCCTTTGTATTGCGTCTGGGTTCAACTGCCAATAAATCAATGAGACAAACTGCACATATTCATCGTCTTTATAATCTTTGTCCACTGGGAATGTACTCAGTCACTCGGATGATGACGGATGAAGTCACTTCAGTGTCACAGGAAACAGAGGCATCCATAGTAAATGGTAAAGCTGAGTGTATTATTAAGAGGAAGGCAGAGCGACATTCCATACCTGAATTTGAATTTAAGAATCATGTCACTTCATACTCGTCGCATCAATTACAGATACACACATTCTCTTCATCTAACGGAAGAATGTCTCATTGATTCCATGACCATTTCCTCCAAGCATATGTCAATCTGCCTTCAGGAAAGACCTTACTGTTCAATGACATGTTTAGTGCTATACCATTGCGTGTTGCATGTTTGTAAGCTTCATATTTCTTTATCTCCTTTAAAAGAAAATCATAATCCAGACAGCAATGTGCATGTTTGTTTGTCATTCCAACATTTCTTAATTTCTTTATTTTTACATTTTGGATTATGTGTGTCCAGTGGCAATTTTAGCATGTCAATCTTGGTGTGGAAAACATGCCAGAAAAGCCACTACACAACACAACGCTAAACAATACATTAATTGCACTATAACGGTGATAAACGGTGCCCGCAAACTGTTAGGGCCTACATAAAGCTGTCCCAACAGTAGAGCTTTATTTTCAGCACAATGGAGTGAATCCTTACCATCGCTAGCTACACCTGGCTATCAGCGGAGCCTTGTCTGGCAGCGAAAAAGTATATTTAGCCTAATTTACTGCCTTTTTAAAAACATAGCTGATAGGGCTGACTTGCTTAAGCAAATGTGGTTTCTACTGACAATTGAGATGAACAAACTACGGCATAAAGGGATGATAAGCGGATAAGAGGCAATCCGTAATTTGATTAAGACATTAATGAGCGAGCTAAGATGGTTTACTTTTTAATGTACAACGACAGAATTCAGAACATGGGCCGTTCTTACAGTATCCTGTACACCAAGTCAGAACCGTAGCATAAATAAAGGGGGCATATAAGCAGACAATAAAAGCTCTTACAATATTTGATGATTACATTTCTCTAAACAGGCTATAGGCTACATGTGTACTACCAAGTCAGAAAAGTAGGCTAAGTTATGAGGGGGAAAGGGAACAAATTATTAGGGTGAAACACATGGGCTACTAAAAGCTTACTACACAACATACACTTACTATTAATTTCTCAGCTACAGTATACATATCTCCCTGGCATTTTACATCATTCCTGCAGCAGCATACAATACATTTTTGGACTCACCATTGTGCTGTGCTCACTTGAACAGGAAGGTGGCGTGGCGGTCCTTCTTGTGGGTAAAGTTTGTCATGAAACTTTGTCATCAAATTCTGTCAGTCTTTGGATTTATGGTGCTTTTAAGACAACTGGGAACAAGGTCGAATCATGACGTCAGTGATTTTCAGTGATTTTCAGGTCTTAGCTTTAGAAAGAGGCCTGAGTTCCCGACTTAGAATTCCGAGTTGGATGACTGTTCAAAACGTATATTTCCAGTTGTCTTGAACTCACTGAAGTCTGAGACTTCCCAGTTCCGAGTTTCCAGTTGTTTTGAATGCGGCAGAAGTCATGCTGGATTGACAGCATGACCACTTTATTAAACTTTTACTGGCCCATGGTGTTGCATGTGAATATTTATCCTTTAAAGCTTGGAAAAGACCAGACTTGGAAACCCAGACTTGGACCCACAACCTCTCCACCTAATAACAGGCAGGGGAAGCAAAACAGTGATTGCTTTGCAACTGATTCCTTCCAAATCACTCATTATTGAATTTGCCATCTCCAAATTTTTGTGTAATGTTTATATCCAATGGCTGACAAGCACCAATCTATAATTTAGCTTAATATTTGTACATTTCAGTCATTTAGCAGACACTCTTATCCAGAGCAATTAGGGTTAAGTGCCTTGCTCAAGGGCACATCAACAGATTTTTCACCTAGTCGGCTTGGGGGTTTTATCCAGCGACCTTTCAGTTAATGGCCCAACACTATTAACCTCTAGGCTACCTGCCACCCTATGTCAAGGATCTGCATATGACAAGGATTGAAAAGCATTTGCCAGTAGATTGTCGAAGTGATTCGTGATGATGACTGCTTGTTTAGCTTGCAAAGCTACAGTAGATATGTGAGTTGACGTCATTTTATTTGTGGCCAATGACCTTGAGCCTTCTTGGATGGCAGCACCCAAGTGGGCTTGAACTTTCTAGCTCTCCCTATAGATTTTGCTGTGACAGAACACTGAGCCAATCACTGAGCAATTAGAGAAGATTACCAAACACTACGCTCTGTATTTTCTGCTGGCTGCCCCTCCACCACATAAATCACTGAGCTAGGCTGAAACACCTGCATTTTGAAGCTGCCTTACTCAAGAAAGCAACAAATAGACCAGATTCGTATGTGGCTTTATATATATTTTTTTACATTGTTTCGAACTGACATGTGATACATACACAAATAACATGCAAAACATGCAACACCATTTTTTTTTTTTGCTATACAGGTGGTGCTCAAAACAGGTAGGGCTCTGTGTGAGTATTGTTTTGTATTGATAGCTATTGCTGCACTGTTGGAGCTAGAAACATTAGCATTTAGTTGCACTTGCGATAACATGTGCAAGTCTGTGTACACAACCAATACATTTTGATTAGATTTTTATCCAATCAATTATTCAGTGAAATCTAACTGGAAACTAAGTGAAAGGCATGTTAAAGTCCCATGTCCCACTGGGTATAGAATAGCTGTTATTACTGGCTTTTAATCTCAGCGACCGCCAGTTTTAAGAGGGGCAGGAAACGGACTCTCATTCCTCCCACCACAATACAGATGAACAGAAGGCATGAGACATGGCAAGCCTCTCTAAAGGAAGGATATCCCATTCCCATCTCAGCCGTCTTTATCCCATTATACATTCAAAGAGACCAATCTGAATTCATTCCAAGTATCCTGGAGAGTCACTCGAATTGTGTCCGTTTTGGCATAGCACACTTAGGGATTGTTCTTGCTTAACATCATACTAGAATATGAGTTAAAGTTTAATTGAAAAAGTTATTCACTTACAGTGCATTCGGAAAGTCTTCAGAGCCCTTCCCTTTTTCCACATTTTGTTACGTTACAGTCATATTCTAAATGGATTTTTAAATTAAATCAATGTTCCCACAATACCCCAGTGAAAACAGGTTCAAGACATTTTTGCAAATGTATTTTAAAAATAGAAATATCTTATTTACATAAGTATTCAGACCCTTTGCTATGAGACTCGAAATTGAGATCAGGTGCATTCTGTTTCAATTGAACACAGTGGCCTACATCATTCTTAAATGGAAGAAGTTTGGAACCACCTAGACTCCTCCTAGAGCTGGCCGGGGGGCCAAACTGAGCAATCTAGGGAGAAGGGCCTTGGTCAGGGAGGTGACCAAGAACCTAATGGTCACTCTGACAGAGCTCCAGAATTACTCTATGGAGATGGGAGAACCTTCCAGAAGGACAACCATCTCTGCAGCATTCCGCCAATCAGGCCGTTATGGTAGAGTGGCCAGACTGAAGCCACTCTTCAGTAAAAGGCACATGACAGCCTGCTTGGAGTTTGCCTAAAGGCACCTAAAGGGCTCTCACACCACGAGAAACAAGATTCTCTGGTCTGATGAAACCAAGATTGAACTCTTTGGCCTGAATGCCAAATATCACATCTGGTGGAAACTTGGCACCATCCCTACAGTGAAGCATGGTGGTGGCAGCATCATGTTGTGGGGATGATATTTAGCAGCAGGGACTAGGAGACTTGTCAGAATCGAGGTAAATATGAATGGAGCAAAGTACAGAGATCGTTGATGAAAGCCTGCTCCAGAGCGCTCAGGACCTCAAACTGGGGCGAAGGTTCACCTTCCAACAGGACAACAACCACACAGCCAAGACAACGCAGGAGTGACTTTGGGACAAGTTTCTGAATGTCCTTGAGCCAGAGCCCGGACTTGAACCCGATCTAACATCTCTGGAGAGACCTGAAAATAGCTGCGCAGCGAAGCTGCCCATTCAACCTGACAGAGCTCGAGAGGATCTTCAAAGAATGACAAAGTACTGAGTAAAGGGTTTGAATACTTATGTAAGTGTGATATTTCAGTTGAAATGTTTTTGTTTTTTATAAATGTGCAAAAATGTATACAAATCTGTTTTTGCTTTCTCATTATGGGGTATTGTGTGTAGATTGATGAGGGAAAAGGCTGTAACGTAACAAAATGTGGAAAAAGTCAAGGGCTCTGAATCCGTCCCGAATGCACTGTATGCTCTACTGTTTAGAGGGGCTACTGTCAACACGTACATAACACATGACAGAGGGCACAATATGATGAGCCTGCTTATGAGTCACTGGTGATTCTGTCCATTTAAGCTTTAAAATTAAGCTTGATCATGTCATTTCATGTACAAGCTGATTTTATGAGTCGGCTTTCAATTGCAACATTAACTGAAGGCTCAATTCAATCCGTAGAGCTGAAGATATGAGGTCGTGTTTGAAATTTAAAGTCAACATTCGCGCATTGGCGGAGACTGTATGAAGGTAAACGCTGCATATGTCATTCCAATCACGCTGTATCTTCCGCGATACGGATTGAAATCGAGCCATGAGCTTTTTCCCTGTATTGGATGGTTGCTTGCCGTTCCAGATAAAAACATGTTCTAGCCGTGTACAGCACATCTCAAAAAGGTAAGCAGCTGAGAAGAATAAGTGAGATAGACATAGCAGCCTGGCCTCAAAGCCATACGTAACATACATTATGTATTTCTGAGCACCTCCAAGATGTATGATACCTACTAATGGTCTAGTTACTTTAGACAGAAATAAAAGTAGGGAGGATGGGTGGGCGTAATCTGCGACCGTCCAGCAATCTAAAGGTTGCCTGTTTGAGTGGCGTAAGGTACAACTGTAGCATGTTAGCTAACCCTTCCCCTAATCCTTATTTAATATTCACTTAATCTTTCATATAAATTATCCTAACCTTTGTCGTTAGTTCACCTAACCATCCACGTAAATCCTCCCCTTTATTCTCCTTTGTACTGTAGTTACGAAGCAACAAGCAACCTGGTCTCAGAAAGACATATAATACTATACATCTTTCAAAACGGAGGGAGCCATAGGGACTCGTGACCACATATTCCATGAGTATACTTTTATTACCATCAAAGTCATGAACTCAGTCAAGGAGTACAGTACAGAGCCTACAAATGAGAGACAGTCAGGACCTACAGGTGACCACTGGTCTAGATGACCATTAAATTGAGAAATAAAAGGTACATCAGAAAGAGCAATGAAATGAACAGACATGGAATACTAAATACAGTGGCACTGAAACAAAGCATTGCTTAAGATTGTGTAACAGTATTTATTTGCGGTCATAAGTAAGAGGATGGTATATTCTCACACATGTTTTTAAATATTGCTGTTAAGCTTTTCATGGAAATCAAAATGTTCTGGCAAAATGAAGACATTGTGTAATGCTATATCTCAATAATGTATTTGAATATGCATATCAATCAATCAGTATATATATATATATATATATATATATATATATACACACACACACCGTACCAGTCAAAGTAGCCACCCTTTATCTTGATGACAGCTTTGCACACTCTTGGCATTCTCTCAACCAGCTTCATGAGGTAGTCACCTGGAATGCATTTCAATTAACAGGTGTGCCTTGTTAATTTTTTGGAATTTTTTTCTTTAATGCGTTTGAGCCAATCAGTTGTGTTGTGAAAAGGTAGGGGTGGTATACAGAAGATAGCCCTATTTGGTAAAATCCATATTTTAGTCCATATTATGGCATGAACAGCTCAAATAAACAAAGAGAAATGACAGTCCATCATTACTTTAAGACAAAGTGCAGTCGCAAAAACCATAAACCGCTATAATGACACTGGCTTTCATGAGGACCGCCACAGGAAAGGAAGACTCGAAGTTACCTCTGCTGCAAAGAAACCACTAATAAAGGAATCCAATAAGAAGAAGAGACTTGCTTGGGCCAAGAAACACAAGCAATAGACATCTGACCAGTGGAAATCTGTTGTTTGGTCTGATGAGTCCAAATTTGAGATTTTTGGTTCCAATGGTCGTGGGTTTGTGAGGCGCAGAGTAGGTGAACAGATGATCTCTGCATATGTGGTTCCCATTGTGAAGCACGGAGGAGAGGAGGTGTGATGGTGTGGAGTTGCTTTGCTGGTGACACCATCTGTGATTTATTTAAAATTCAAGGAACACTTTACCAGGATGGTTACCACAGCATTCTGCAGCGATATACCATCTCATCTGGTTTGCGCTTGGTGGGACTATCATTTATTTTTCAACAGGACAATGACCCAAAACACCTCCAGGCTGTGTAAAGCCTATTTGACCAAGAAGGAAAGTGATGGAGTGCTGCCTCAGATGACTTGGCCTCCACAATCACCGGACCTCAACCCAATTGAGATGGTTTGGGATGAGTTGGACCGCAGAGTGAAATAAAAGCAGCCAAGAAGTGCTCAGCATATGTGGGAACTCCTTCAAGACTGTTGGAAAAGCATTCCAGGTGAAGCTGGTTGAGAGAATGCCAAGAGAGTGCAAAGCTGTCATCAAGGCAAAGGGTGGCTTCTTTGAAGAATGTCAAATATAAAATATATTTTGATTTGTTTAACACTTTTTGGTTACTACATGATTCCATATGTGTTATTTTATAGTTTTGATGTCTTCACTATTATTCTACAATGTAGAAAATAGTAAAAAATAAAGAAAAACCCTTGAATGAGCAGGTGTGTCCAAACTTTTGACTGGTTATGTATATATACAGTATATATGTTCTCGTAGGTGTCAGAGACATGCATAAGCAATAGACTGGGGAGCAATAACTTTGAAGTAGCAAATTTGATTTGACTTCCTGCCTTTCATTGAAAATAATTGCTCAAACTTTTCTTTAATACATACTTCCATAGAACGTGCAGGTGAACACAGAAGCATAGTCCCTTGACAACAAATACATTAATACACTGTATAATTAAAGTGTGTATAATAGCTACTGTTTGCTCACAGTAACATCACTGTCTTGCAGGATCAAGGAAGGAGCCACCCTCTGCACAGATGGCTGGTACTATAAACAGAAAGATTGGACCCAAGTCAGAAGCATGACTAATATGATCTAGGCTCCGCCTGGTTTGACACTGGCCATGTGTTATTTGACTAACTGTCTGGACAGGGTATTGACTGTTGTCAAAGTCTATAGGCTTTTAACTTACAGGTACACACATGCAGTTTATAGAGGACACCAAGCGAAGAATCACAGTTTCGGCAGCAAGTAGAATATTGCTCAACTTACGGTGATTACAGAGAACTCTTGCAGTACCTCGTTATTGACTATACTGAAAGGGACCAAAGACCGACTAATATTATGTTTTTGTTATCGTTATGAATATCTTGAGAATAATTAAACCTATGAATAAATAGATAAATAAACATATACATACAGTATGTTTGCAAAAATATGAAAGATGTTTTTAACACAATTGCTCTCAATTGCTCTTAATTATTCTGTTTCCTGTTGTTTCAACAACAACTTGTTAAAAAAAAGCTGGAGGGGGGGAAAAAATGGCTTTTACAGGTGGTGCTTTACACAGTCACTATCTAATGTTATACAACTGTGAAAAGAATATCATGATTGATCCTTGTAGGCTAAATTATATTTTATTTACAAATGGATCTACGTACTTTAGGATGTATAAGAATAAATAAGCCAGAAGAACTGTTAAACCAGAAACGGAATGAAAAAAAAAAGAAGACATTTTATAGAAGTTGATCTAATCGCATAGGATAGATGAAGATATGTTATGACTGAGGCCTGCCGTGAAATTCATAAAGATGAGCTACAAAATGAATTCTAGATGCATAGAAACTACTGTGTAACAAACACAACTCATTTAATATATCGTACATTTAGAGTAGTGGCACTTGATGTATGATATGAATAGTTAGAAGTTTATTTGAACAATACATTAGCATCAACAGTGCCCTCCACTTGGAGCCTAACGAACAGAAAGACCTTAATGTTAGCAGGATTACCACGTTCTTTCCACCAAGTGCTTATAATTTTGAAATTAACAGCAAAAGTTAAGAATGCATGCCGTTTTGACTACTTCTACAAAGGTCTCTATATACAGAATCTTTACACTGACAGCCACGTGGTGCCTTCCTAAGCAGAAAGCTGGCGAGGGAAAGGGATTGGGGGATACCTAGTCAGTTGGTAAACTGAATGCATTCAACTGAAATATGTCTTTCGCATTTAACCCAGCATGTTGTGGATGCTGCCTTTCACTTACACTGGGCCTGCTGCATCCCCCAGTAAACATAACTGCTGCAGCACAGACAAAACTACTGATGAGTGTATACAACAAATAACAAAGAGAGCAATGTTCACCCCCGAAAAAGAGATCAAACAGGATCTTTCCATGTGTAGAGAGGGGTGTAAAGGAGGAATGCTACAGATCATTGTGTAAAATCAACACTACAAGAGCAAAGCCAAGCTGTTCATTACCTTATTGTATGCCATGATAATGCATTGGAATACTGTGAGAGTAGGACTGGGTAAAAATGTTCCCAAAGCAGGTTTGGTACAATTACATATTTCCATATGCTTTAAAGGGGAGAGTTCAGAGGAAAATATGTAGCTGTTAGCTGCGCTGCATTAGACACAAAAAGCCCCTGTAAGGCCAGAGGGATGTTTCAAAAACACAGAATACATGTAGCCAGATCAATTCAACACTCAGGAAAGATAGGACAAAGGCTCTGAGATGTTACTCATGCTGCAAGTGAGAGAGATAAGTCAGTGTCACCATGCTAGTGTGCAGGAAAGACGATCGCTGGGAGTGAAGGAGGTCATAGGAGGGAGTTCACCGTCTAAACCTGCCCATCGTCAACTTCAGTTGCTGGTTGGAGGGGAGTCGGGGACTCTCCGTTACACAGTGACAACGGATCAACCTCCTCCGGGGCTTCAACTGGGGCCTCCACTGGGCTGGCCTCCTCAGGGGCCAGGGGTGGAGCTGTGACCTCTGCTGCACCATGGGGAGTGGCATCACACGCCACGGCCTCCATGCCAGCAGGGGGCTCTTTGACAGCAGCAGGTTCCCCCTCGGGGGCTGCAGCAGCGGTAACTGTAGAGGGGTCACTGAGAGCCTGGGGGTCTGCTGGAGCTGGGGAGGGTTCTCCTGCTGCAGAGCTGGTTACTACTGCTGGGATGGTTGCCCCCGAGTCAGCACTCTGTTCTGGAGCTCTCAGTCGCTTCATGATGGTAGTAACCCGCACCGCTTTCTGTGGGAGGCAGTCGCAGAACACACTCAAGTCAAGGCACCTAGTTACTATACATTTTAAAGCTTTTACAGAACATGTAGCCAAGTCTAAAGCCTCATACTTGCACTGTCGCCAATCATTTATCCCATTTCAAATCCTCAAGGCCCATAAAACATATATAGCAAATGTGTGATCGATAGTGTAATGAAACAGGCAGGGAGCAGGCCTCAAACCCTCGACCATCTAGCCCGAAGTCCAGCGCTCTATCGACTGTGAAGGTAAAGCATGCTCGAGCGGCAGAGTCGATACCCGCGCTTATAAACCCAGGGTCGTAACAATAGTTCCCTCCCATCTCTCCTTCAGTGATGAAGAACTGGAACAGATAAAAAGAGAGGCTTTACCTTCCACTTAGCTTTAGCAAAGTTCTTCTCTATCTGTGCGCAGACATTATCCTTAATATTCTTATTTGAGGCTGCATTTCCAGAGATCCTGAGGAGATAAAGGGGGAAAGGGAACTTCACTATAATGGGCCTTTGTAATCTTCTCTTGACATGTACAGTACAAGTGACAGCTCAGCAGATGGGGGTGAGTAATACTAATAAAACAACATCAGCGGCAACCTGTTTAAATGTACGTATTTATAAGAACACTCAGACACATCATACTTACCACGGACACATCATACGGACTCCTCAATCAACTAGATTAAATCGGGTTCATTTTCACTTCACATCTGGTATATCTCCTTAGTACTGTGGCCTTGTGGTATATCCCTATAGTAGGCTACTGTGTTAATGTGTATTTCCATACCACTCATGGTTGATGGCCTCCTGAGCAGTCAGCCTCTGATCCTGGTCTACCTCCATCATACGGGCGACCAGGCCTTTTGCTGCAACACAATAAAAGCAATATCTCAACAAACAGCAGTTACAGTTGAACTCGGAAGTTTACATACACTTAGGTTGGAGTCATTAAAACTCGTTTTTTCAACCGCTCCACAAACTTCATGTTAACAAAGTATAGTTTTGGCAAGTCGGTTAGGACATCTACTACATGACACAAGTAATTTTTCCAACAATTGTTTACAGACAGATTATTTAACTTATAATTCACTGTATCACAATTCCAGTGGGTCAGAAGTTTACATACACTAAGTTAACTGTGCCTTTAAACAGCTTGGAAAATTCCAGAAAATTATGTCATGGCTTTAGAAGCTTCTGATAGGATAATTGGCATCATTTGAATCAATTAGAGGTGTACCTGTGGATGTATTTCAAGGCCTACCTTCAAACGCAGTGCCTCTTTGCTTGACATCATGGGAAAATTAAAAGAAATCAGCCAAGACCTCAGAAAAAAAATGTAGACCTCCACAAATCTGGTTCATCCTTGGGAGCAATTTCCAAATGCCAGAAGGTACCATGTTCATCTGTACAAACAATAGTACGCAAGTATAACACCATGGGACCACGCACCCATCATACCACTCAGGAAGGATTTGAACGTACTTTGGTTTGAAAAGTGCAAATCAATCCCAGAACAACAGCAAAGGACCTTGTGAAGATGCTGTAGGAAACAGGTACAAAAGTACCTATATCCACAGTAAAACGAGTCCTCTATCGACATAACCTGAAAGGCCACTCAGCAAGGAAGAAGCCACTGTTCCAAAACCGCCATAAAATAAACAGACTACGGTTTGCAACTGCACATGGGCACAAAGATCGTACATTTTGGAGAAATGTCCTCTGGTCTGATAAAACAGAAATAGAACTGTTTGGCCATAATGACCATCGTTATGTTTGGAGGAAAAAGGGGGAGGCTTGCAAGCTGAAGAACACAATCCCAACCGTGAAGCACGGAGGTGGCAGCATCATGTTGTGGGGGTGCTTGACTCAGTTACCTGACTCCAGCTCTGTCAGGAGGAATGGGCCAAAATTCACCCAACTTATTGTGGGAAGCTTCTGGAAGGCTACCCAAAATGTTTGACCCAAGTTAAACATTTTAAAGGCAATGCTACCAAATACTAATTGAGTGTATGTAAACTTCTGACCCACTGGGAATGTGATGAAAGAAATAAAAGCTGAAATAAATCATTCTCTCAACTATTATTTTGACATTTCACATTCTTTAAGTAAAGTGGTGATCCTAACTGACCTAAGACAGGGAATTTTTACTAGGATTAAATGTCAGGAATTTCAATGTATTTGGCTAAGGTGCATGTAAACTTCTGACCTCAACTGTAATACTCCTGATGGAATCAGAAAACAAACAGGATATGCTTTTGAATGTGAAAAAGTGAACAGATAAAATCCTCCCTTTTGAATTTATATTTACCCAGTAAGCTGTTGTTTATAGTCTCCTGTGTCTCTACTTCATCTTAAAAGTACCTGACTCTGAGATGTCGTCCCAGTACGGAGAATCAAACTCATAGTCCCCCGCCAAGATCTTCCTGAACAGGTTCTTGTCGTGGTTTTCATAATCATCATCATCAGTTTCCTCATAGAAAGGAGGGTTGCCTGAAAGCCTGAGGGCCACAAAACAAAAGGAGCTCTTTATCAGCTTGTATTGTAATACCATGTGCACAAATGTCATGTAAAGATTTGATGTATTGCAGTAGGTAATACCCTATAAATAAATAAGATATCCATACTGCTTTTGAGCATACCATGTGGAGTAGAGTGAAGATGGTCTCTTTCAGTAAAGTACAGGCACCATTCATGTTGTCCATCTGTATAATTCCAAATCTCCCATCCTATGAGTACACTAACAACCCACCCCTCTTGCAGTAGTATACAGTGGTTCTTCCTTTAAAAGTTGCGTCATACTGCAGCACACCTTGCGGGCTACTGCAGAATTCTATGGCACATTATTTAATTGTCAGCCATTGTTACCATTAATACTAGATAGTGCTAGTTTGACTACCAGAGGGCATCTTTCAGAAGCATTTGATAGCCTTCAATATTGGCTGTACTAGAGAATTTAAAACCTTTTTTGTAAGAACATAGTATATGGGATTGATTTTAATAAATGTAACTTAAATAATTTGATTAATATTATGGTGTTTCTATTCCAAGAAAACCCCTCAGGGTTTCCCTTAGGAAGGACCGGAAAATATGGTGATGTACAACGTGACAGTAGGCTACAGTACTAAGAGCATAACATGTATGTAGGTGCTGAGGCTATATGACTGCGCCATCAAATTGATTATTTAGCAGACATCACTTGCTTATATTCAGTCAACACATATATCTTAAGAATATCATGGGATATAAATGAACATTTTAATTTCTCTTAGAATAAAAACCTTAGTGTAACAAGTTTTATACTGTTGCAAAAAAAATATTGTATTTTTCAGGGTGTGCATGTGCAGCACAGAGGAATAGCAATTCTTACACTATTGTTCTAAATTCAATCATCTTCTTCATCTTCATCATTCAGTTAATTGAAATTCAATTTTGAAGTCGTGCACAATTATCAGTTTCTATTTGGTTTATGTCACCCATTCATTGTCAGTTTAGCGCCTTGAGACCCAAAAGCATAATCAGTGCTCTAACTCCCCCTTGTGCTGGTCTGGAGCAATGAAGCAGTGACGCAGGGTACCGTACTAAACCACAAATTACCTCTAAATCCTGCAGCGTAATCTCAAAACTTTTAATTGAGCAACCGCTGTATATGGGCCCATGGCTTCCTATGCTGATAATCAAACCACTCACAGTATGTACATGATGACACCCAGGGCCCAGCAGTCCACTGGCCTGCCGTATCTCTGTCTCCCAACCACTTCTGGTGCTGCAGGGACACAAACACAGTTAAAGATTATCTCTTTATATCAGTAACAAAACAATACAATATAGCTCTCATATTTTTTCCTGCGCTCCCATAAACTGCTCCCCAAAACCAACTCTCGAAGATACCCACTGCTCCCTCTCCCAGGCAATCTGTGCTCCCCCTTAACCTTAACCTTAATCCCTCCCCCGCTCCTTCGACCGGTCCTTACCAAGGTACTCTGGGGTTCCACAGGGGTCTTTGATGAGCCCGGTCTCCAGCTTTGCCAGGTGGAAGTCACTGATCACTATTTTAGAGTGCTTCAGGCGGTTGAAGTACACCAAATTCTCCAGCTGAGAAAAGGAACAGGGCGATAGCCGACGTTTGCCCAAGTTTTGCTAAAGTAATCTCATTCAAAACTTACACAGACTTAGAGCAGACTTCATAATTGTTAAATATTGACGCAGTCAAACTCTTACTTTAGCATCACAAAAGTGTCTAAAAAGGACAGTCCAATTTTCTTTGTTCAAACAAAGCAAGACCAGTGTGGTGTCAATCTGATCAAGGACATTTGCATAATACATTTGCATTATAAATGTGCCTTTTCAGAAAAGTTTGCCTAAAAACACAGTCCAAGTCAAAAGTTTGGACACACCTGCTCATTCAAGGGTTTTTCTTTATTTTTACTATTTTCCACATTGCATAACAATAGTGAAGACATCAAAACTATGAAATAACACATATGGAAAAATGTAGTAACCAAAAATGTGTAAAACAAATCAAAATATATTTTATATTTGACATTCTCATTTTTGGTCAAATAGCCCTTACACAGTCTGGAGGTGTGTTGAGTCATTGTCCTGTTGAAAAATAAATGATAGTCGCACGAAGTGTAAACCAGATGGGATGGTATATCGCTGCAGAATGCTGTGGTAGCCATGTAGGTTAAGTCTGCCTTGAATTCTAAATAAATCACTGACAGTGTCACCAGCAAAGTACACCCACACCATCACACCTCCTCCTCTTCCATACTTCACGGTGGGAACCACACATGCGGAGATCATCTGTTCACCTACTCTGCGTCTCACAAAGACACAACGGTTGGAACCAAAAATCTCAAATTTGGACACATCAGACCAAAGGACATATTTCCACCTGTCTAATGTCCATTGCTCATGTTTTCTGCCCCAAGCAAGTCTCTTCTTATTATTGGTGTCCTTTAGTAGGGGTTTCTTTGCAGCAATTCCACTATGAAGGTCTGATTCTGTCTAATCCTGATCCGTTTCACCTGTCTTTGTGTTTGTCTCCACCCCCCTCCAGGTGTAGCCCATCTTCCTGATTATCCACAGTGTATTTACAGTGGCTTGCAAAAATATTCACCCCCTTGGTATTTTTCCTATTTTGTTGCCTTACAACCTGGAATTCCCCTTAAACCACTAGAGTGTTGCTTTAGCAGTATGCTTATGGTCATTGTCCTGCTGGAAAGTGAACCTCCGTCCCAGTCTCAAATCTCTGGAAGACTGAAACAGGTTTCCCTCAAGAATTTCCCTGTATTTAGCGCCATCCATCATTCCTTCAATTCTTACCAGTTTCCCAGTCCCTGCCGATGAAAAACATGGTGTTCTCAGGGTGATGAGAGGGGTTGGGTTTGCGCCAGACATAGCGTTTTCCTTGATGGCCAAAAAGTTACATTTTAGTCTCATCTGACCAGAGTACCTTCTTCCATATGTTTGGGGAGTCTCCCACATGCCTTTCTTTAAGCAATGGATTTTTCTGGCCACTCTTCTGTAAAGCCCAGCTCTGTGGAGTGTACAGCTTAAGGTGGTCCTATGGACAGATACTCCAATCTCCACTGTGGAGCTTTTCAGCTCCTTCAGGGCTATTTTTGGTCTCTTTGTTGCCTCTCTTGATTAATGCCCTCCTTGCCTGGTCCATGGGTTTTGGTGGGTGTCCCTCTCTTGGAAGGTTTGTTGTGGTGCCATATTCTTAACATTTTTAATGGTGCTCCATGGGATTTTCAAAGTTTTTTATATTTTTTTATAACCAACCCTGATCTGTATTTCTCCACAACTTTGTCCCTGGACTGTTTGGAGAGCTCCTTGGTCTTCATGGTGCCCCTTGCTTAGTGGTGTTGCAGACTCTGGGGCCTTTCAGAACAGGTATAGATATACTGAGATCATGTGAGACTTAAATTGCACACAGGTGGACTTGGTTGAACTAATTAGGTGACTTCTGAAGGTAATTGGTTGCACCAGATCTTATTTAGGGGCTTCGTAGCAAAGGGGTTGAATACATATACACGCACCACTTTTCCATTTTGTATTTTTAAGATTTTAAGTTATTTTTTAAATTTCACTTCACCAATTTAGACTATTTTGTGTATGTCCATTACAAAAAATCCAAATACATTTAAATTACAAGTTGTAATGCAACAAAATTGGAAAAACGACAAGGGGGATGAATACATTTGCAAGGCATTGTATACCTGTGTTCTCTGTTTGTCTATTGTCAGTTCGTCTTGTCTTGTCAGGTCTTACCACAGTGTTTTCCCATCTCGTTGCTTTCTCAAGTTCTGTTTCCTAGTTTCCCCAGTTCTGACCATTCTGCCTGCCCTGACACCGAGCCTGCCTGCCCTTCTGTACCTGTCTGACTCTGACCTGTTTACAAACCTCTGCCTGTCCTGACACCGAGCCTGGTTGCATTTATTTGGGCTGCAATCTGAGGTGCAGTTAATTGCCGATTTCTGAGGCTGGTAACTCTAATGAACTTATCCTCTGCAGCAGAGGTAACTCTGTGTCTTCCTTTCCTGTGGTGGTCCTCATGAGAGCCAGTTTCATCATAGTGCTTGATGGTTTTTGTGGCTGCAATTGAAAAAACTTTCAAATTTCTTGAAATTTTCCTGGATTGACTGACTGCTTATTGCTTATTTGAGCTGTTCTTGCCATAATATGAACTTGGTATTTTACCAAATAGGGCTATATTCTGTATACCACCCCTACCTTGTCACAATACAACTGATTGGCTCAAACGCATTAAGAAGGAAAGAAATTCCACAAATTCTATTTTAACAAGGCACACCTGTTAATAATTGAAATGCATTCCAGAGAATGCCAAGAATGTAAAAGCTGTCATCAAGGCAAAGGGTGACTATATATATATACAGTGCCAGTCAAAAGTTTGGCCACACCTACTCAGTCCAGGATTTTTATTATATATATATATATATATATACTTCAACCCAATTAAAAAAGTCAAAAATGTATTTAAAAGAACCAGTGGTGTTTAAAATAAGCAGTGGGCTTAGTACCTTGAGGTTCCTGTGGACAATGTGCAGGGAGTGAAGATAGGCCACGGCCTCCAACACCTGACGGACCACATTACTGGTGTCGCGCTCTGAATAGTAGCCCTGGTCCAGGATCCAATCAAATACCTCTCTGCCAGTAGCACTGTGGGGAGAAAGTGAGTGGCATGAAGCAGAAGCATGGTGCTGACCTACAGTAGATGCTTTCAGCCTGACTGTCTCTGGTTCAAATAATTCACAGATCCTTTTTAATAATACAACTTTATTTGATGTCTCTGACACGGAGACACATTGGGGAAAAATATGTTTGCATTACTATGCAATTACCATAGAAATGACACCTTGCCAAGGGCGAAGACATCAACATTTGACAAAATTACAGAGTCACCAAACATGCTTAATGTGATGATTTCTGATGGTTTACCTCATTATCAGAATAAAAGACCCACAAATCAATGCAATCATGGAGGATATGAGTACCATATATTTTGTGAATCAGTCATATAGACCCCAAAACAGATTTAGAGTTTTATACACTGCTGGAAAGAGGAGATTATTAGCTTCAAAACAATGTAGAACTTGTGTACCAACTGTTCAAATTGAGCACAGCATAGCTACAACAGAGATCAGCTGTTTAGAGAAAATCACCCCCAAAGTTTGTTGTTGGTTTTCCAATTGCAATCTGCACATCACAATGCAAGTCCCACTGTATAAAACATATTATTTGGCATCACTTGTAGCTGGTTTGCTACTCATTTAACAGTTTGACAAGATAGTGTATTACTAGCTAGATAATATGTTTAAAAATGAGTTTGTGGTTGTATTTGCCAGCTAAACAGCTAGTCAGCTAGCTTGTCAGTTGTCTGTTAGCTAGCCATTGACTCATTTTGAAAGGTGGATCTTCTTCTCCTCTGAGGCTTTCAAAGTGTACTGAAACTATGATTTCGACATTCAAATTAATTGGGTTAGCTCGAAAACATGTTCTATTGAATTCTGTTTTAATCCAACAACAGGCCATGCCAATATTTTTTATGAAATGTGCAAGTTTTATGCTAATGCACTAGCACGACTTACGACTGATTATGATAGAGCATGTCACATTTAATGTTTCTATGGTAATGTGTCAAATCCCCAAGAACACAGACTAATGAAAAAAATGGAGCATGCAGAAATGAATCATATCTGAATACCAAATGAAGGCTGCAGAAGGGTAGTTCAGAGCTGTGCTCATATTTACAGGGCCTTAGGCTACCACAGCTCATTCCCTATAAGTGCATAATCAACACATAGACCCCTGCTGCCACAAAAACAGGGGCGCAATCTCAACCAATCAGATGACTCAACTCACAGTTCAAGAAAGAGGAAGTACTCTTTTCTGGTCTTATAGAAATCCACCAGCTGAAGAATATTGGGGTGCTTCACCCTGGAGAGAGCAGGCCACAGGGGGAGAGAGGAGAGTTAGAAGGAGTGTACAGATGGAGAGAAATGGGAGTGCCTTCATTGAGATACACAGTACGGTATTACGGTATAATAATGCTCATGAATAAAACACAATAACAGTCAACCATGCAAAGAGGAACAGCAACCATGTGCAGGAAAGAAAATGCAGCAATAAACATAATCAATTTAATTAAAAAAGGACTGAGATCTGCATGCTTAAACATCTGAATTGATTAGGGCATTTATGTGCAATCACGACCACGCGGCAGAACAGTATGGCATGTTTGACCGTGACCACGATAACGACTGCACCGGCTAAGAAACTTCATGGTGAGTTTTGTCAGCGAGGCTAAGAGCAATGAAGAGTTTAACACTTCACATAATGTGTTAGACAACATGGAAACAATTGGCCGTATGTAGTCTGTGTGCTGCTGGCTTTCAATGGTGCTTCAGGGGATTGGACTGATGGAATGGTATCTTTTCCAGTCACTGAAAGTAATGGCCGCCAACCACAAGAAGATTGATCAAATCCTTCAGTTCCAGAGCTTGAAGAAACCAATTGAAATAGCGAGCCCTATGAAGGTCATGCTTTTGTGTATCGGGAGAAAAGACTCCACGTATTAGATAACCCTTCAAGAAATGACACTTTCATCTTCTATTAAGTGCATTGGCTTTTTCATCTGTATTCTTTGAGTTCCCTACTGCCTGCAACAAATTGTTTGATAAGACTCAGGTTATGCTAATTTTTACTAGAGAGGGAGGCAATGAAAGGGAGTCTGCCACAACCTGATGATGAATAAGAAGCCTAATGTGAGAAGAATATTTGAGGATTAACAAAGTTGGAGTAAATATTGCTACCCAGTGTGATCATTCAGTGGAATGTAGTTAGCTTTACTTTTTCATCAAAAATGCTGCAGACATATTTTGTTTTCTTTGTTATTCGCTCTAATGGATGTCTGCAAATTCACATAGGCCACTAGAATAATACACCATCTCGTATGAAACAAAAAGCATTTACAGAGAATAGTTTTGTGAACGCAGATGCAAAATGACAGAAAGCAGAGTTTAAAGTTCATAACAAAAACTCACATCTTTAAAATAAGGATCTCGTTTTTTGCAGCCTTCCGAACTTTCCTTCCATCCTTTTTCAGGAACTTTTTACAAGTAAACATTTTCAGTGTATTTTTGTCCTTGGCCCTGAAGATCTCACAGAACTCCTCTCTGAAAAGGAAATGCACAAACCCACACATTTATAAAGATCAACAGTACAGTTAATGGATTTCTAAATTAATTTTGTAAAGCCCTTGATTACAATTGAATCATTATTGGCCATGGTAACAGCATCCCTAGGTGGACTTGAATAAAGCATTTGTCTGTATTTAAGTCTTTTTTTAAAAAGTGAGCTCATTTTCTAATTATCTGGTTCCATATTGGACAAAGAAAAACACAGGCTAGAGGGCTGATATTGTGTTAACTGTATTTCCTGTTTGTTCAGACAGGTGGACTACTAAGAGCATACTTACGATTTAACAATCTGTCCCAGGTCATATTTATCTGTCACCTCTGAGGGATTGTTGTAATCCTTCTTTTCCCCGAGCGTCAAACAGCCAAATGGCATGGCCAATCCTGCCCTGAGGGAGAGCGAGAGAACGACCTGGTATCATGTAATGTCACACACTATTAGCCATTAGTGTACATTATTACACACCACATCAAACAGAATCCCTCAATAATGAAACATTGCACTGCACTGGTGGCGAGAAAGTCTTTCCAGAGTAAAGGGACTGATAAACAGCCAACGCCAGCTGATGCTATCACTTTTGAGCCGATTGTTTCACTTGACTACCGTAACAAGCCTTTGATAATCCTGTATTAACAAACACCCCTTTGATGGGCTGCAGAGCGTGATGTGAGGAGCTGCTAGGGGACTTAACTTTAAAAACAGATCTCATTTACAGCATGCAACAGTGTCAGTCAGCACCAGGGTTCTTTTGAGCAGTCTGAACAGGGGATCCGGATGCTAATGGAGGCAGAGCAGGAGAAGAGAAACACTAATGCAATTGTGCTCACTCAGCGAGGCTGCCAGTGTGCCACAGCAACAAGTGAAGCATTTCCAATTAGGAAAGAGGAGCGAGCGATTATGAGCAGAGCATCCGAAAACACAAATTAAAGCACTTTATGAGCTCCGCATCACACTTACGGATCTAATTTCAGTGCTGCTTTTCTCTCTCTCTAACCACACTGAGTGAAACTGAAGAAAACCTAACTAAGTTTACTGCTGAGAATCAAGATTTTATGGCAAGCTTAATTGGCATGTTATTTTTATGTTTGTTGGGTAGTTTGTATACTTTCTGAAAGACAGGACCATAGAGTCTAAAGACCAGATGGTAACATAACTTTTTCAGAACCCTCTTTCAAAGATAATTCGTAAAAATCCAAATAACTTACCAGATCTTCATTGTAAAGGGTTTAAACACTGTTTCTCATGCTTGTTCAATGAACCACAAACAATTAATGAACATGCACCTGTGGAACGGTCGTTAAGACACTAACAGCTTACAGACAGCAGGCAATTAAGGTCACAGTTTGAAACTAAAGAGGCCATTCTTCTGACTCTGAAAAACACCAAAAGAAAGATGCCCAGGGTCCCTGCTCATCTGCGTGAACGTGCCTTAGGCATGCTGCAAGGAGGCATGAGGACTGCAGATGTGGCCAGGGCAATAAATTGCAATGTCTGTACTGTGAGACGCCTAAGACAGCGCTACAGGGAGACAGGACAGACAGCTGAACGTCCTCGCAGTGGCAGACCACGTGTAACAACACATGCAGAGGATTGGTACATCCGGACATCACACATGCGGGACAGGTACAGGATGGCAACAACAACTGCCCGAGTTACATCAAGAACGCATAATCCCTCCATCAGTGCTCAGACTGTCCGCAATAGGCTGAGAGAGGCTGGACTGAGGACTTGTAGGCCTGTTGTAAGGCGGGTCCTCACCAGACATCACCAGCAATAACGTCGCTGGGTACAAACCCACCGTAGCTGGACCAGACGGGAATGGCAAAAAGTGCTCTTCACTGATGAGTCACGGTTTTGTCTCACCAGGGGTGATGGTCGGATTCGCGTTTATCGTCGAAGGAATGAGAGTTACACCGAGGCCTGTACTCTGGAGCGGGATCGATTTGGAGGTGGATGTTCTGTCATGGTCTGGGGCAGTGTGTCACAGCATCATCGAACTGAGCTTGTTGTCATTGCAGGCAATCTTAATGCTATGCGCTACAGGGAAGACATCCTCCTCCCTCATGTGATACCTTCCTGCAGACTCATCCTGACATAAACCTCCAGCATGACAATGCCACAAGCCATACTGCTCGTTCTGTGCGTGATTTCCTGTAAGACAGGAATGTCAGTGTTCTGCCATGGCCAGCGAAGAGCCCGGATCTCAATCCCATTGAGCACGTCTGGGACCTGTTGGATTGGAGGGTGAGGGCAGGGGCCAACTGATGTCTCAGTTGTTGAATCTTGTTATGTTCATACAAATATTTACACATGTTAAATTTTCTGAAAATAAACGCAGTTGACAGTGAGAGGACATTTATTTTTTTTGCTGAGTTTAGTTGTTTTAAGAGTCTGCAATAATGGGACGTTCATTCTTTCCTCTAATAGTGATCCTACAGTATGCAGTCATGAAAAGAAAGGAGTGTATGGACACATTTTGACATAGTTCCAATGCAGCAACTTTTCGACCAATGTGACTCTTCTCCGCAGCCTCTGCAGTCATCCCAGCTATGAAGTGGTCAGTTTGGAGAGAATCTGGATAAGTGAATGACTTAATAGCTCTATTTATAGTATCTCCCATTGTCTGAAACATATTACATTGTGTTCGATGTTAGAAGGCCCAATAGATAACATCTCATACCTTTGAATAGGGAAAATTTGAATACAATTACCTTGGATAATCTATCCCTATATTTCCCTGATCTGTCTGACATGGTTGTATGGCACACCAGGAGTGAATATCTCTATGCACACACAATAGCTGACTATGAGCTATTACTGAATCAATTATTGTCTGTGAGAATAAATTGGATGGAGGAAATCAGAGAGAGCGAGAGAGAGAGAGAGAGAGAGAGAGAGAGAGAGAGAGAGAGAGAGAGAGAGAGAGAGAGAGCAGCCAAGTGAGGGCAATCTGTTCAAAAGAACCCTGTGAACTGACTGGAAAGTCCATCAGAGACATCTGAAATGCAGAGAGGAAACGGTGCTCTCTCTGAGATATGTTTTTCATTTGAGGAGAGAGCCTGTGTTGTGTAGTGCAGGTGAGGCAAAGCGTTGACCTTTCTCAGCTCAATCTCTCACTCCGTTAGAGAAAGAGACTCCTGCAGGAGCATAATTTAAATGAGAGCAGAACTGGTCTGGCAGGCCACGCCATTAAACAAATGCATCAGGAAAAAATATATTCTACTAATGCACATACAAGACAATAAAAGGAACATGTTCATTCCCCAAGTGGCAATAACAGCCAGAGACAGAGAAAATTATAGAGAAAGAATGAGACAGACAGACAGAGAGAGAGAGAAAGAAGAGAGAGATTAAATAAAAGCCTGTCTGTTACGGTTCTCTTTTTTATAGCTCTGATTAGTTCTATTGGATTGGCCAAGGTCAAATTCAGGTCCATTAAAGTAACACATCTAATCAAACATGAATAATACAAATGGAAGTGATTTCAGATAAGATTTTTACTCTCAGTCACTCAACACACAGGTTCACAGAGAGTATTCTTTCTTTGATATCTAACTGCAAACGCAAAACTATTTCCATTAGAGAAAGAAATACATAGTACTTATTCTTAGAATCTCTGAAAAAAGGCTAAGAATGAACCTAAAGCACCCAAAGCTGCTTCCTTTTTATATTGATTAATTCACGTAGAAGCCAGAGGCACAAAGCAGAGGTATGAAATATGCAATGACGCAATGTAATAGCACATTTGGATTGACCACCATCAGCATTATCAGCATTATCTTCCTGTGTTCCTACCTTAATCTTCCAACGGGGAGAAGCGATCGATTGCGTGAGACACTTTACAGCACTCTGCAGTGTGACCCTCACCCAGACAGCAGCCCTGCAAGGGGGGCTTTCTATATCTCTGATGTTTTTCTGCAGACACAGCAAAGAATTATGGGAAGGAAAATTGATAACGTTAAAGAGCAAGGGTTGTTAGAAACAGCATGCCTTTTCCAATGAGGCAAGGTGATGAGCAAATTAGAATTTTTCTCCTGCCTATTGAAATCGATGTGAAACGCTCTTACTTCATGTTTCGGGATAAAGCTGAATTAAGTTTAACACACGGTACTGCAGTAAGGGATTGCTTTACAACCCAGACAAATGGTATCTGTCTGGGTAGGTAAACTTTACTTACAGGAGAGAACAGCCTTTCTGCTGCAAAAGCAGCAGCTACTCTTCCTGGGGTTCACACAAAACATGAAACCCGACATAATGTTTCTTATAAAAAGAAGTGATGCAGTCAGTGTCTCCTCAACTCTTATCCAAGAGAGACTGGCATGCATAGTATTTATATCATCCCTCTGATTACAATGAAGAGCAAGACGTGCTGCTCTGTTCTGGGCCAGCTGCAGCTTAACTAGGTCTTTCCTTGTAGCACTGGACCACACGACTGGATGATAATCAAGATTAGACTAAACTAGAGCCGGCAGAACTTGCTTTTTGGAGTGTGGTGTCAAAAAAAGCAGAGCATCTCTTTATTACGGACAGACCTCTCCCAAACTTCACAACCATTGAATCTATATGTTTAGACCATGACAGTTTACAATCTAAGGTAACGCCAAGTCATTTAGTCTCCTCAACTTGTTCAACAGCCACACCATTCATTACCAGATTGAGCTGAGGTCTAGAACTTAAGGAATGATTTGTACCGAATACAATGCCTTTAGTTTTAAAGATGTTCAGGACCAGTTTATTACTGGCCACCCATTCCAAAACAGACAACTCTTTGTTAAGGGTTTCAGTTACTTCATTAGCTGTGGTTGCTGATGCGTATATGGTTGAATCATCCGCAAACATGGACACATATGCTTTGTTTAATGCAAGTGGCAGGTCATTGGTAAAAATAGAAAAGAGTAGAGGGCCTAGAGAGCTACCCTGCGGTACACCACACTTTACATGTTTGACACTAGAAAAGCTTCCATTAAAGAAAACTCGTTGAGTACTATTAGATAGATAGCTCTGAATCCAGGATATGGCAGAGGTTGAAATGCCACTTTTTTTCAACAACAGGTTATGGTCAATAATATCAAAGGCTGCACTGAAATCTAACAGTACAGCTCCCACAATCTTCCTAATATAATTTTCTTTCAACCAATCATCGGTCATTTGTATCAGTGCAGTACATGTTGAGTGAAATATACCTTTGTTATCTACTTTTTTCTCTCTTTCTCTAGCTCTCCACTGTTCCCTGGGCGCCGAAGACGTGGATGTCGATTAAGGCAGCCCCCAACACCTCTCTGATTCAGAGGGGTTGGGTTCAATGCGGAAGACACATTTCAGTTGAAGGCACTCAGTTGAATGCTGACTTGGTATCCCCCTTTCCTTTCCTTTCCTTTTTCTCTCATGCAATGGACAAAGTGTGTGAAAGTGGTGCAGTGTTGTCTGTGCTCTCCCTCTCTCTTTCCTCCCTCTTTCTTGCAACACATTCCCACCATTCTAAGACGAACATTCTTGACATTCATTTTTTTCATCCGTCCTAAACCCTGGGGATTGCTGTAGGGTCAGGACGACTCAGATATTGCTTTCCATCCCTGGAATTGAGTGACTATGAGACAGTCAATATGGAGGGGCAGGACAACAACCGTATGGACTAAAGAAAGACTGGTGTCAGAAGGTCGCTGATGTTCTAATATTTGCCATTTACTGTCTCGCACTCTGATGAGAGAGAGGGTCACCGAAAATAGGCTATGAGGACATGTTATTTCTCCACTTCAACCTAACATGGAACCCAAACCGGCTGCACGCGTGCGCGCCATCGTGCATACATTTATTTTGTCCCCTACACCAAACTCGATCACGACATGCAGGTTAAAAAATCAAAACAAACTCTGAACCAATTACATTAATTTGGGGACAGGTCGAAAAGCATTAAACATTTATGGCAATTTAGCTAGCTAGCATCCACTTGCTAGCTAATTTGTCCTTATTTAGCTAGCTTGCTGTTGCTAGCTAATTTGTCCTGGGATATAAACATTGAGTTGTTATTTTACCTGAAATTTACCTGAAAGGTTCTCTGCTCCGACAATTAATCCACACATAGAATGGTCAACCGAATCTTTCCTAGTCATCTCTCCTTTTTGGATTTTTCTTCTCTTGACTTTATATTGCGATTGGCAACTTTCATAAATTAGGCGCATTACCGCCACTGACCTCGTTTGTCTTTCAGTCACCCACGTGGGTATAACCAATGAGGAGATGGCACGTGGGTGCCTGCTTCTATAAACCAATGAGGAGATGGGAGAGGTAGGACTTGCAGTGCGATTTGCCTCACAAATAGAACTGACTTCTATTTTAGCCCTTGGCAACGCAGATGCTCGTTGGTACGCGAGCAGTGTGGGTGCAATAATTTAATAATATAGATTTCTAAATGTATTTTGCAATGCTCGCGTGTAGTCAGCCTGTAAACATGACATTGAAATACATGCTCTGATGGTGTGAGTGACTTTGAAAAGTATTTTCAAAACTGATGTGATTGTTCCAGTATTAGCAACTTGAAATACTATGAAGATGGCAGAAAATAACCAATCAAGCATTAAGTGCAGTGGAGTCTAGCGCAAATTGAAGAGAGCCTACTGTATTCTCTTGAATTGGCCTTTTAGATTAACGAGTAACATGATAATTGCAGGAAAATTGCCACTGTGGAGACAGGTTAGAGAATAGTGAGTTGCTTTCTTAGTGTGAGGCTTGAGAGTGTGATGGTGGAGAGGGGAGGGGACCAGGCTAGAGGCTGGCTGGCTTGCTGGCTGGTTAAGTGTGGGCTGAATGTCAGTGCTGTCAGAGGCAATGCAGGCCCAGCCAAAGATCACCCCTGGCAAACAAATTAAATGCTGCATCTAGCCATAAAGAAGTAAACCAAAAGGGCACCATATCTTCTGATTCACATCTACGACATCTTCCGGATGGCTCTTTATGCTCCCTGAGATGTTTTGTGTGTTAGTCATAATCCTTGTGGCCTGAATAAGTGCACTGCTAGCAATAGAGTATGGCAACAAAACAATCAATTACAGAGTTCTAACGGACTTCAACGGTACACATCGTGGACAATATCCATAAAGTACAATCTTTCCACACAGTAGTACATACTTTACAGAGCCTATTTCTCTAGCCATGTATACTATATGAGGTAGGGGCCTCGCCCACCTTCCCTGCAACCTTACTGGAGACAGAAAAAATGCAAGCGTTTCTTAAACACCTTCTAATTCCTATCACAATGTCAAAATGAAATGAAAGTTGCCCATCCAATTCAGTGAAATCAAATTTATTTTAACCAAAGGCAATACAAAAGTGAATTATTGCATTTGCAACCATTACACTGTGAAAGGTAAAGCTGCCTTGCATGCAGATATGCTAATGAACGTTATCCATCCTGGATGTATAACAGAAAAAAGTCCTAAAAAGGTCAAGGATGTCTCCGATTCAAGGTGAACTTTGAATCAGCATTGAACAGCTTCAATGCGCCTTGCCATACATTCTGGAACTCTATTGGAGGAATGCAACACAATTCTTCCACGAGAAATTCCATAATTTAGTGTTTTGTTGATGGTGGTGGAAAAATACTGTCTCAGGCGCCGCTCTAGAATCTCCCATAAGTGTTCAATTGGGTTGAGATCTGGTGACTGATACACATACACATACACACGCACACACACACACACACACACACACACACACACACACACACACACACAAACACACACACACACACACACAAACACACACACACACACACACACACACACACACACACACACACACACACACACACACCTGAGTTTCCGTTAGGAAAATGTGGCGCCGGACATTTGACCGGCAGCATTTTAATTCACAAGACATTTAAGAAATTTACCGGAACCATATCCATTGGTTGTGTAACCTGATTAGGGCATCCACCCACGGTTCTCAGAATGACAGAAATCACATTTAGTTTATGGTAATTCATCTTAAAAGAACATGCAACTCGGATGCAACGGCGTGCATCATTTTTACTGAATTAAGATGAGCAATTTGAAGACGGTAAAGTACAGCCTTCCTGCCTAATCCCACCATTACATTTTTAGGTATTTTATTAGGATCCCCATTAGCTGTTGCAAAAGCAGCAGCTACTCTTCCTGGTGGTTAACACAAAACATGAGATAATACAGAACATGAATAGAAAAGCACAGCTCAAGGACAGAACTACATACATTTCTTACGCATAAACACAAACTATCTAGGTCACATAGGGGAGAGGTGCTGTGCAGTCAGGTGTTGCATTGTCTGTTTTTTGAAACCAGGTTTGCTGATTATTTGAGCAATATGAGATGGAACCAAGTTCAATGCAGTAATGGCTCTATATAATACTGTACGCTTTCTTGACTTTTATCTGGTTTTGGGGACTGTGAAAAGACCCCTGGTGGCATGTCTGGTGAGGTAAGTGTGTGTGTCAGAGCTGTGTGTAAGTAGCCTATGCAGACATTTTGGAATTTTCAACACTCTCCTTAACTACTAACCAAGAGAGACTGGCATGCATAGTATTTATATCATCCCTCTGATTACAATGAAGAGCAAGACGTGCTGCTCTGTTCTGGGCCAGCTGCAGCCTAACTAGGTCTTTCCTTGTAGCACTGGGCCACACGACTAGATAATAATCAAGATTAGACTAAACTAGAGCCTGCAGAACTTGCTTTTTGGAGTGTGGTGTCAAAAAAGCAAAGCATCTCTTTATTACGGACAGACCTCTCCCCATCTTTACAATGCGCCACGCGTCCCTAAGGATAGGGGAAGCTTTCCTGCAAGTAAAATGAATTAAATTGCCAAAATGACATAGCCTAACTAGCTAACTCCTGTCTATAGAGAAATAAATATATCATTCAAAATAGACTGCTACACCAGAAAGCATGATTTGGCCACAGAGGATTGATCATTAGCTTCTTTTAAAAAAGTGGATTGTCTTAAATTGCATAGTTTGGCAGAGCACGCTGCAAATACCAAATAGATTATTGTTGAGTTGCGAGTGTCAGTGAAAAGCAGAGCAACCCATAATTGCAATATTTAAAAAGACAATGGCTGAAAAACAGTTTGGTAAACAAATGGCAATTGCTGTAAAAAGAAGACATTGAAAAGACTCCAATCTGTCTTTTAGTTATCAAGATTCTCAACAGTGGAGAACATCGGTCATATCCCCAGTGAGTGTGCATATTCACTGTCTTTATCATTGGGTCAGTGACACTTTTGTTTGTTTTTGGACAATTTCCTCCTCCAGGTTAGATGGACATCATATTGTATTTGTGTCTCCCTTTTTCGTAGGCCGATTATATGGATCAGATAACGTTGTTTTAATTGATATGTTTGTCAGTGTCAGCAGAGTAACCTACCCTGTCATTTTTGTTGTATTAAAAAAAAATCTGCTAATGTCCCCAGTCATATAACATTATGATTATCCAATCTAATCATCACATTAGGAACAGTAGGTTATTTTACATAAGTCTGCAAATGCAAGGATGCATGGAATACGTTATTACAAAGGTGCATTTTCATGGTTCTAAATGAGCTTCCCTGAACTTGAAACCCACGCGCCGCCTATGTAAGAATAATTGCCCACATTTACAATCCTCCATAGTAGAAAAGTTGACATATTCTATTGGTCAGCTTACCGTTCTGTGCAAGAAAGAAATAGCCTATTACAAACAGACTTTGGGAAAGTTGTAGGATGATAGATCCCAAAATCATACAACCAGTAAGGCTACATGTCAAAAACATAAAAATGCAATGAGGCAGTAGGCTTCGAGCTAATGTTAGTTCCATAATGCAAATAGCGGGAAAACACCATTGTGAGCGGTTTCCTGTGAGAGATTAAAATATCCATTACAAATATGCAACAACTAGCATGAGTTGCTAATATGACTAGGATTGTGCCTGTGGCTACTCGACAATGAAAGAAAGTTGATATGAAAACCAATAGAACATAAAATTAAAATGCTACTGGTTTCAATGGCATATGATTTTGGTTAGGCTACTTTGAAGCAAAGACATGCCTCATAATATGCAGTAAAACATTCCGATTTCAAAAAATCTAAATGCATTCTGCCTCCAGCTCATTTCAAAGTGGTGTGTGAATGGGGAATGGGAAGCACGCTTCAATTACCAGTTAAGAAATAAAAATAGTAGCTATTTTTAATCGTAGCCATTGTTTTTTATTTATTTATTTTTTTACACGTGTGCCTTTAGAATTGTTACGCAATCATTTGGCTTATTAAAGCACATGTTTCATCCAGCAGCAACAAACAGCTGTTTGAGCTGTATCAGCAGCCCTCACAGTACATCGACTGGTATTTCAATCAATTAATAGGCTAAAATGCATTATTTTGCAATTGGATTAATTTTCTCCTCCCTGACAATTGGCCAGCGTCAATTTAATTTACTATTACCAGCTAACGGAAACCCTGACACACACACACACTTTAAACACCCTATGCTCCTTTGAGACCCACTCTAACATCCCTCAAAGTCACTGAGATCTCTTCTTCGAGCCATGGTAGCCAAAATAATGGCCAATTGGGAATTTTCATACATTTACATTTACATTTAAGTCATTTAGCAGACGCTCTTATCCAGAGCGACTTACAAATTGGTGCGTTCACCTTAAGACATCCAGTGGAACAGCCACTTTACAATAGTGCATCTAAATCTTTTAAGGGGGGTGAGAAGGATTACTTTATCCTATCCTAGGTATTCATACATTCATACATGACCTTAAGCATGATAGGATGTTAATTGCTTAATTAACTCAGGAACCACACCTGTGTGGAAGCACCTGCTTTCAATATACTATCTATCCCTCATTTACTCAAATGTTTTTGGCACTTAACTCCATCCCATCATTGTTTGCTGAATAATTGTTTTGAACGAAAGTGAACATAACTATAAAACAAAGCAAGCAAAGTGGTAAACATTGAAGCCTTTATATGGGTTACGGGGGAAAACTAGCCCTTATACATTGGTTAGGGGTTATTTCCTAGTGTGTACAAAACATTACTTTAGTCAAGTAGTGAATACTGAGACATTGCTTCCTTGAAAAAGCTCGCTGGGAAAGAACAACATTCTGCATATGAACTAACTCAGTACAATCTTTGACATTTTTGCATGTTGCGTTGATATTTTTGTTCAGTATATTTTTAAGAAAAAAATACTTTTACTGCACAGTTCCGCTGGCCTACTAATGAAAGTTGCAATGCAGCATATTAGAATTGCTGTTTCAACCATTGCATTCCAGGGAGGGATGTTGAGTTGAGAGAGAAGAAAGAGTATAACAAGGAAAAAGGAGCAGGATAACAACCCCGGATTGGGAATAAACGGGTTGAAGGGAATAGGCATCAATCACCAGTGTAAAGGAAGGAGGATTAGAATGAAGACTGAGGGAGAGATGGAGAGAGAGGAGAGAGGGACAGTCAGATGAATTATTGATGTCTGCCGGTCTGGGCCTGTAGTGGTTGATGTCTCTTGTATATGAGAATCGATGTGTCCCGCGGCATTTTCTCAACAGTCGGCTCAAGAAGGCAGGCAGTTCTCTCCCTCTCTCTCTCTTTGTGTCATAATTACCATCCCTCGCTCTCTCTCTCTCTCTCTCTATCCACTCCTAGCTCAGATTGTGCGTCTTTCTGCCCACTGTCTGTCTGTCTGCACCTCACACAGACGACCTCTCTGATGAATACATTACATCTTCATTTGCTCACCAGACAGTGCCTGTCAAGGACCATTGGTGACTGACGGTTTTGCAAAGCAGCCAAATATACTTTAATTCCTGGAGCTGATTCAAAAGCCATGACCCAATGTTCAGCTTTTCCCCGTACAGCTGCTTTGTATCCGGTCAGACAAACATGTCACAGCTACGCTGTAGTCATATATTTTCACAGATTCTTCCAATTCATAGAGTTCTATATCTGTGTGACTAGTTTTCTTTTCAGTGAATCTCCAATTTCATTAATAGAAGATATCTCCTGCAGCCATTCCTCCTATGTACACCCTCTTCACTTACTTCACTCACCCTGTGTCACCTCTATTACCGTAACTTTAGTCCTGCTAGGAGTCCATGACTATTCATCTACATTGAACTGAAGACTACAGCAGGGTTCCCCAACTGGCGGCCTGCATTGGTCTGTGGGTGATTTTATTTGCCCCCCCCCCCCCCCCAAGATTTCTGAGCAAAAGAAATACAACCTTTTTTGTATCCTTTTTTAAATGTTGGACATACAAGACTGTAATAACACCAGCAAATCAGCTCCAAGTTATATTAATTTTTGAGATCTGTTACAAAATATTCCCACGCATAATAGAGAGATATATGTGATCGTAAATAAATGTAAGCAAGGTTTTACATTACTATGTTTTAGTTAAAAAAATAAATCTGTTTGGGCATCTTGCAGTCAATTTACACTCTACAAGTGATTTGTAATTATGTTCCGGCCCCATGACCATCTGGGCCTGACCAATAGATTACATGAAGAGGCTACTACAGCAATGCAAGGGCTTTTTGTGTGGAATACAGTATACAGTTGAAGTCGGAAGTTTACATACACTACGGGCGACCAGGCCGTTTGCTGCAACACAATAAAAGCAATATCTAAACAAACAGCAGTTACAGTTGAAGTCGGAGGTTTACATACACTTAGGTTGGAGTCATTAAAACTCGTTTTTCAACCACTCCACAAATCTCTTGTAAACAAACTATAGTTTTGGCAAGTCGGGTAGGACATCTACTTTGTGCATGACACAAGTAATTTTTCCAACAATTATTTACAGACATTAGTTCACTTATAATTCACTGTATCACAATTCCAGTGGGTCAGAAGTTTACATACACTAAGTTTACTGTGCCTTTAAACAGCTTGGAAAATTCCAGAAAATTATGTCATGGCTTTAGAAGCTTCGGATAGGCTAATTGACATCATTTGAGTCAATTGGAGGTGTACCTGTGGATGTATTTCAAGGCCTACCTTCAACCTCAGTGCTTCTTTGCTTGACATCATGGGAAAATCAAAAGAAATCAGCCTAGAGCTCAGAAAAACATTTGTAGACCTCCACAAGTCTGGTTCATCCTTGGGAGCAATTTCCAAACACCTGAAGGTACCACGTATATCTGTACAAAAAATAGTGCGCAAGTATAAACACCATGGGAACACGCAGCCATCATACCACTCAGGAAGGAGACGCGTTCTGTCTCCTAGGGATGAACGTACTTTGGTGCGAAAAGTGCAAATAAATCCCAGAACAATTACCAAAGACCTTGTGAAGATGCTGGAGGAAACAAGTACAAAAGTATCTATATCCACAGTAAAACATCTCGACATAACCATATCTCATATCTCGACATAACCTGAAAGGACGATCAGCAAGGAAAAAGACACTGCTCCAAAACCGCCATAAAAAAGCCAGAATACGGTTTGCAACTGCACATGGGGACAAAGATCGTACATTTTGGAGAAATGTCCTCTGAAACAAAAATAGAACTGTTTGGCCATAATGACCATTGTTATGTTTGGAGGAAAAAGGGGGAGGCTTGCAAGCCGAAGAACACCATCCCAACCGTGAAGCACGGGGGTGGCAGCATCATGTTGTGGCGGTGCTTTGCTGCAGGAGGGACTGGTGCACTTCACAAAATAGATGGCATCATGAGGTAGGAAAATTATGTGAATATATTGAAGCAGCATCTCAAGACATCAGTCAGGAAGTTAAAGCTTGGTCGCAAATGGGTCTTCCAAATGGACAATGACCCCAAGCACACTTCCAAAGTTGTGGCAAAATGGCTGAAGGACAACAAAGTCAATGTATTGGAGTGGCCATCACAAAGTTGTGGGCAGAACTGAAAAGGCATGTGCGAGCAAGGAGGCCTACAAACCTGACTCAGTTACACCAGCTCTGTCAGGAGGAATGGGCCAAAATTCACCCAACTTATTGTGGGAAGCTTGTGGAAGTCTAATCGAAACGTTTGACCCAAGTTAAACAATTTAAAGGCATTGCTACCAAATACTAATTGAGTGTATGTAAACTTCTGACCCACTGGGAATGTGATGAAAGAAATAAAAGCTGAAATAAATAATTCTCTCTACAATTATTCTGACATTTCACATTTTTAAAATAAAGTGGTGATCCTAACTGACCTAAGACAGAGAATTTTTACTAGGATTAAATGTCAGGAATTGTGAAAAACTGAGTTTAAATGTTAAGTTGTATGTAAACTTCCGACTTCAACCGTAGCCCTGTCCACTTTGCTAGTGCTACAGTGTCTGAATGACATCGAAGCCCATCATGACGTATATTCTAAACCACGTCAAACCTTCTCAGGTCTGAGAGACTGCCACTGATGCTGATGCTCCTCTGTGCCTTTGCATGTCAGGGGGAAGACAGAGACACAGAGAGAAAATATTAGAGGGTCAAATAAGAGGGCTTCTCTATCAATTATTCCCGTTTCTCTCAAATGCAGCTTGCTGACTAGTTATGAGCAGGTCGTGAACGATTCTTTATTTTTGAACAACTCTTTTTACTGACTGGAGAGTCATCATTTGTTTTTCTGAGAGAATCGTTCATTTTAGTCGCTAGTTTGACCTGCTGGCTGGCTGCCATAATTCTACAGCAGCGTTAATACGCTCAGAGCGGCTCCGGAGACGTGCTCCGACCAACAGCTGTCTGTCATATATGCACGCAGAAAAAATGGATCATGCTGGAGGCAGCATAAGGAAGAGAAATACATGTTTAGAACTGATAATTGATCGCATGGTGCAAGAATGAATGTAATTAACTGATTATTGAATATTAAGATGTGCACAGCTTTGTAGAACCAAAAGATGCACACAAATAGGGATGCACATTTTGGGGAATATTCAGACGTGGAAACTTTGTGGGAATTAACAGGAATATATGGGAATTAACGGGAATATGTGCAAATTAATATTAATACCATTTAAATGTAGATGTTTTTTGCATTGGATATACAGTGTATTTACCATATCATATGGAGACAGAAACAGAAACCTTTTACATAAACCTTTTAAGTAGACATAATTGCAAATGATTAAATCCTTCCAATAGAAATAAAACAAATATTTAGTTACGAATTTAACTTTAATTAAATGAGTTGCCACTTCACATGGGATGATTTCACTAAACAACAAAAGGGAATATTGAATGATCCATCGCATCTCCCCAAAACCTTTCAACATAGATCAGTAAAATGAATGTAGAAACTAAAGCTTGGTTGTCTCCCTCTCAAGCATCCATGTCTTCTCCCTGGACCTCCTCAATGTCCACCTCTGGAACATCAAACTCTGAGGCCTCATCTTCACTGTCACTTTCCAACCTGGTTGAGGATGGCTCGTTGTTAGGCTCAAAAAGCCTCTAATTTGCCCGGATGGCCATACATTTTTCAACCTTTGCATTGGTCAGCCTGTTGCGTGCTGTGCTGTGTGTGTTCTCAAACAAGGACGAGTTGCGCTCTGAGATGGCTGATGTTGGTGGGATTTGGAGAATGATGGAGGCAACAGGGGAAAGAGCCTCAGATCTACCAGTTGGCTGATTAGATGTTGGCACGACTGCCATATTGAATCTCCATCTCAAAGCCCTTGCTTGGAAGTGTACTTCGCCGGGCTGCCAAGAACCTTGCCCTCATCCAGACCAAGGTGGCAAGACACAGTAGTGATGACACCATAGGCCTTGTTGATCTCTGCACCAGACAAGATGCTCATGCCAGCATACTTGGGGTTCAGCATGTACACTTCGGCGTGTATGGGCTTCAGGCAGAAGTCTTCACACTTTTTGATGTATTTCAGAATGGAAGTTTCCTCTGCTTGGAGCAACAGTGAAGTGGGCAGGGCAGTACAGATTTATTCTCTTACATCTTACAAGCAGAGTCTGAACATCAGACAGGATGGCATTGTCTCCCTCAATCCGTGCAATGGCTACTGCTATAGGTTTCAGGAGTGTCAGGCTGCTTACCACTCTCTCCCAAAATACATCATCCAGGAGCATCCTCTTGATGGGGCAGTCCATGTCGGCAGACTGTTATATGGCCATTTGTTGGAGAGACTCCTTCCCCTCCAGGAGACTGTACAACTTGATAAAAACACCACCCAAACGGGTGTTGCTGGGCAGCTTCAATGTGGTGCTCTTATTCTTCTCACTTTACTTCGTAAGGTAGATTGCTGCTATAACTTGATGACCCTTCACATACCTACCATTTCCTTGGCTCTCTTGTAGAGTGTATCCATTGTTTTCAGTGCCATGATGTCCTTGAGGAGAAGATGCAATGCATGAGCAGCACAGCCAATGGGTGTGATGTGAGGGTAGGACTCCTCCACTTTAGACCAAGCAGCCTTCATGTTCGTAGCATTGCCTGTCACCAGCGCAAATACCTTCTGTGGTCCAAGGTCATGGATGACTGCCTTCAGCTCATCTGCAATGTAGAGACTGTTGTGTCTGTTGTCCCTTGTGTCTGTGCTCTTGTAAAATACTGGTTGAGAGGTGGAGATGATGTAGTTAATTATTACTTGCCCACGAACATTCAACCACCCATCAGAAATGATTGCAATACAGACTGCTTTCTCTATGATTTACTTGACCTTCACTTGAACTCTACATCGAGCAAATGAGTAGATATAGCATGTCTGGTTGGAGGGGTGTATGCTGGGCGAAGAACATTCAGAAATCTCTTCCAATACACATTGCCTGTGAGCATCAGAGGTGAATCAGTTGCATACACAGGATTGAGCAAGACATTCATCAGCATTTCTCTGACTACGTTCCTCCATTGAGTCAAAAAAACTTCTGATTCCAGGAGGACCATGAGCTGTTGCTATCGATAAGGTGTCTGATTCATCATTTTCACCTCGAATAGAAGTAAAGGGACTTTGGTCAGGGGTTGCTTGTCGTGAACGCTGAGGGAACTTTAAGCACTTGGCTAGATGATTCTGCATCTTTGTTGCATTCTTCATATATGATTTGGCACAGTATTTGCAAATTTACACAGCTTTTCCTTCTACATTACCTGCAGTGAAATATCTCCACACCTCAGATAGTGTCCGTTGACATTGAGTCAAAAGATTTGTTATTTTCACTGAACAAGTAGAAAAGATCAGATTCAGTAAAAAGAGACGAACTTCCCTTCACTATCACTGACAGCTCCTCGAAGCCATGTGCATTAAACAGCCTTTGGAACTGCTGCTTCTTACAGTTTCCCCAATGCAGTTTTGCCACAGCAGCATTGTCAGTCATTCCCTCTGAGCTGTGCTGCCTTCTCAACCCTCCCAACTGTCCAGGCTGGTCTCATAGACTAGACGTAACATACAAAAATCCAGGACACTCAAATTAGTATGATATGTTGTGTTTGATATGGTTACATAAGACAGAACATTATTTAAGGCTAAACTAAAGGAAGAAGGGTGGGTGGGCGTAAAATGTGAATGTCTAGCGACCGAAAGGTTGCATGTTATAATCTCATCACGGACAACTTGAGCATTTTAGTTAATTAGCAACTTTGCAACTACTTATACTTTTTTTGCTACGTAGCATGTCAGCTAACACTTTGGGGGGGCAGGTAGCCTAGTGGTTAGAGTGTTGGGCCAGTAACCGTAACTAACTAATGTTAGCCACCTAGCTAATGTTAGCCCCCACCCCCCAAAAACATTGAATTTGTAACATATCATATGACTTGTCATTTGTTACAGTCAAAGCCAGAGGCATTAATCTGACTATTCTTGTTTCATAACAGAGATAACCAGAGATCTATGTATGCCAGCAGCTCCTCTCTGCATCCTGTAAGCTGCCAGGGTGAACAGAAGAAATCCCTTTTTGCCACCCTCTCCTTTTTAACCATGGCAGAGCCCTGGTAATACAGTCACAGAGAGACAGTGAATGTGAGACACTACGGGAGTGTTATATTCAGTGTTGGTAGCTGATCCATCAATATGTTTTAACCTATATATTCACTACATTACCAAAAGTATGTGGACACCTGCCTGTCTAACATCTCATTCCAAAATCATGGGCATTAATGTGGAATTGGTCCCCCCTTTGCTGCTATAACAGCATCCACTCTTCTGGAAAGGCTTTCCATAAGATGTTGGGACATTGCTGCGGGGACTTGCTTCCTTTCATTTGGGCAGGTAGCGTTCTCCTGGAATCCACCAAACCCAGATTTGTCTGTAGGACTGCCATTCATCACTCCAGAAAACTTGTTTCCACTGCTAGAGTCCATGGTGGCGAGCTTTACACCACTCCAGCCGACGCTTGGCATTGCGCATGGTGATCTTACACGGAACCTAAACCGGCTCCGCGCGTGACCAGTTGTGCGCTATCATGCATAAATGTATTTTGTCCCCCTACACCAAACGTGATCACGACACGCAGGTTAAAATATCAAAACAAACTCTGAACCAATGACATTATTTTGGAGACATTTTAAACATTTATGGCAATTTAGCTAGTTAGCTTGCATATGCTAGCTAATTTGTCCTATTTAGCTAGCTTGCTGTTGCTAGCTAATTTGTCCTGAGTTATAAACGTTGAGTTGTTATTTAACCTGAAATGCACAAGGACCTCTACTCCGACAATTAATCCGCACATAAAACGGCCAACCGAATCGTTTCTAGTCATCTCTCCTCCTTCCAGGCTTTTTCATCTTTGAACTTATATGGTGATCGCATCTAAACATTCATAGTATTACCACGACAACCGGCAACAAAGTTCGTCTTTCAATCACCCACGTGGGTATAACCAATGAGGAGATGACACGTGGGTACCTGCTTCTATTAATCAATGAGGAGATGGAAGAGACTTTCAGCACGATCTGCATCAGAAATAGAAATTACTTTTATTTTAGCCCTTGGCATCGCAGACGCTCGTTGGCGCGCGAGCGAGCAGTGTGGGTGCAATAATTGAATAACATTGATTTCTACATTTATTTTGCGATGCTCGCGCATGCCACGTCTCCGGTCTGGTCAGCATGTTAGTTAGGCTTGTGTGTGGCTGCTTGGCCATGGTAACCCATTTCATGGAATTCCTGACAAACAGTTATTGTGCTGACATTGTTTCCTGAGGAAGTTTGAAAATCAGTGGTGAGTGTTGCAACCGAGGACAGATGATTTGTACGTTCTGCATGCATCAAGACACACAGCTGTCCCGTTCTGCGAGCTTGTTTGGCCTACCACTTCGCAGCTGAGCCATTGTTGCTCTTAAACGTTTCTATTTTACAATAACAGCACTTACTGTTAACTATGTCACCTCTAGCAGGGCAGAAAGATGACAAACTGACTTGTTGGAAAGGTGCAATGTTGAAAGTCACTGAGCTCTTCAGTAAGGCCATTCTACTGCCAATGTTTGTTTATGGAGATTGAATGGCTGTGTGCTCGATTTTATACCCCTGTCAAAAATGAGTGTGGCTGCAGTAGCCAAATTCACTAATTTGAAGGGGTGTCCACATACTTTTGTACATATAGTCTATATATGATTCAAACTCACAATGATCTTGATATCAGAAATGTAAAATGTACATGTGTAACAGTATAACTTTAGACCGTCCCCTCGCCCATACCCGGGCGCGAACCAGGGACCCTCTGCACACATCAACAACAGTCACCCACGAAGCATCGTTACCCATCGCTCCACAAAAACCGCAGCCCTTGCAGAGCAAGGGGAACTACTACTTCAAGGTTTCAGAGCAAGTGACGTCACCGATTGAAACGCTATTTAGCGCGCACCGCTAACTAAGCTAGCTGTTTCACATCCGTTACACATGCAAGTTAATTCCTGCAAAACATGTACAGATTAGGGATGCACGATATATCGGTGAACATATCGGAATAGGCCAATATTAGCTAAAAATGCCAACATCAGCATCGCCCGATATCTAGCTTAACTCCGATGTTAAAAACCGATGTCAAAGCTACCGTGCATACCTATATAACGTAGATACATGACGTAATGACGGCACGTAAAATGTTGCGCTAGACGCGCAACACAGCATTCCTCTCCTAGCCCACACAATGTCTGCTGTGTGGATCGAGCAGTCAACGAGTCATTTGAAAGAGAAAGAACATTTCAGCGAGACAACTCAAAGGCAAGATAATGGAATTCATTGCCCTTGACACTAAACCGTTCTCTGTCGTGGGTGATGTTGACTTTCGCCGACTGGTCAAGCACACTACCAAGTGCGCTATTTTTCAGATGTTGCCCTACCGGAGTTACACAGTAATAGCGTCACTGCTATTAGCTTCACGACATACATACTATGGAACGCCATTAGGGTCTTTGCATGTCACAAAAGATACAGTAGCACTGTGAAAGTTGTACAAAAAAAGTCTGCAAAAAGCAGCTTCAGCCACAAACAATGTGTTTACAATACCGCGTTGGTAATAAAGCATCATTTGTTTGACTGCAACTTCTGGGGTAGCTAGCTTTAGCTTGGTACCTAACTAGCACCAATACAACCAGCCTGAAAACAATGACCAGTAGAAACTGCAGTCATTTTCATTATTCTTAGCAATGATTTAGGAATCCTTGTGAGTAAGTATTAGCTAGATTGCCATTTGTTGTTCGCCCATTGAAATTGAACTTCAGTTCATGAAAAGAAATAGCTAGCCAGCTACTTAACTCTGTTGCCCAAAGCTAACATTATAAGGAGCCAGCTAGCTTCCTGTGGCTATTGAGGCTCGACCGGACTGGGTTATGTGTTGCGAAGCTAGCCACAATAAGGATTAGGCAATAGTGGACTTTGCGGTTTACCTTCAAAATAAAAGTATGTCATCGACAGTGATGCAAATGAATACAAATAATAGAATTATGCCATACTTTTATTTTGAAGGCTAACCGCAAAGGCCACTATTGTGGTTAATCCTTATTGTGGCTAGCTTCACATAGATGGCTCTGACTACCGTTAATCAAATAAGAACTGTCTTATAAATTAGGGTTATTTTAGATGATGTCACCTAGCTGTGATACACCTTGGATTTGAACCAGGGACTGTAGTGACGCCTCTTGCACTGAGATGCAGTGCTTTAGACCGCTGCGTCCATGTGCGTGTGTTAACTATTTAACTGTACTAGAATGCTTAAAAGGATGCTAAAATTTTAAATATTGGTTATCGGTATAGTTTTTTTGGTAAGGAAAATATCGGATATCGGTATCGGCCAAAAATGTCATATCGGTACATCACTAGTATAGATCATAACATTGTATTAGTTGGTAGCAAAGGTTGTAGGTTATACCTCAGGTAATCTAGACTGTACTCAGCCCATGTCACGATGAGAGATGCTAGACAATATTCTACATTATAAACTGGGTGGTATATCAGATCGTACACCACGGGTATGACAAAAAAAATGTTTTTACTGCTACGTTGGTAACCAGTTTATAACAGCAATAAGGCACCTCGGAGGTTTGTGGTATATGGCCAATATACCACGGCTAAGGACTGTATCCAGGCAGTCTGTGTTGCGTCGTGCATAAAAGAACAGCCCTTAGCCGTGGTTTATTGGCCATATACCACACCCTCGTGCCTTATTGCTTAATTATAAACTGAGTGGTTTGTGCCCTGAATGCTGATTGTCTGAAAGCCGTGATATATCAGACCGCATACCACAGGTACAGTATGACAAAACATTCATTTTTACTGCTCTAATTACATTGGTAACCAGTTTATAATAGCAATAAGGCACCTCGGGGGTTTGTTGTATTTTGGCAATATATCAATATACAGGCACTCCGCATAGCATCGTGCTTAAGAACAGCCCTTGGCTGTGGTATATTGGCCATATACCACACCCCCCTGTGTATTATTAATTAAATAGAGCATGTTAGAGTACAATGTAGATCTGTTTTGATGATACTACAGTTAGAGACAATACTTCCTACGGAACAGTGTGTGTGTGTGGCAATACTATGAGTGAGCGCATGCATGCACATGTGCATTTAAGTGTGAAGTGTATCCTGCACGTGCATGTGTCTTTTCAGATCTGCATAGGAAACTAATACCTTGTCTAAATTTAGCTGCATATGTGTGTCTGTCCGAGGTTATTTAGTAGTACTGTGTCAACTCTACAGTGCAGTGGAAGATTAAAGGGTGTGGGTGTGTGTAGATATCAATGTGAGGTGATGGTAGTGCATTTTGGACACCTAATTACATTAAAAATCACAGTTCTCTTCTGAAGGAGCTCAATATCACAGCAAATTATTCATGATGAAGGGTGGCCCGTGGAGGCTGAGCGATTAACGAGCATGACTGGTATAACTCAGGCCCCGACAGAGATATCTGACTCTCCAGCAAAAAAAACAGATACTGCTCTCCTGTGGCTACGCTTTTACTACGCCTGACAAACATGGAGGAAGTGTACATTCACACGTATGCACACACATGCACATTGTATGCACACACACACACATATTCACACACACACCCACACAAAAGCTTTTTGCTTGCTAACTTGTAACTGTTTCTTCTTTCTGAAACATAATCAAATTAATTTACACAGGATGTTAGCAGTATTGTAGTGGCTTCTGGGGAGACATTCTGAAATGGCAGAAATATACACTACACTACAATATACACTATACAAAAGTACGTGGACTTCCCCTTCAAACTTGTGGGTTCGGCTATTTCAGCCACACCCGTTAGTGACAGGTGTATAAAATCAAACACAGCCATGCAATCTCCATAAACAAACATAGGCAGTAGAATGGTCAGTACTGATGAGCTCGGTGAATTTCAACAACTCAGTTTATCAAATTGCTTTCCTGCTAGAACTACCCCTATAAGTGGAAACGTCAGCACAAGAACTGTTCGTTGGGAGCTTCATAAATTGGGTTTCCTTGACCGAGCAGCCGCACACATGCCTAAGATGACCATTTCCAATGCAAAGCGTCAACTGGAGTGGTGTAAAGCTTGCCGCCATTGGTCTCTGAAGCATTGGAAACACGTTCTGTGGAGTGATGAATCACGCTTCACCATTTGGCAGTCTGACGGACTAATACGGGTTTGGCGGGTGCCAGGAGAACACTACCTGCCCCAATGCATAGTGCCAACTGTAAAGTTTAGAGGAGGAATAACGATCTGGGACTGTTTTTCATGGTTCGGGCTAGGCCCCTTAGTTCCAGTGAAGGGAAATGTTAACGCAACAGCATTCAATGACATTGTACACGTACATTTATAATCAATTACTGGAATTGATTTGGTTCAGTGCGCTCTCTGCTTAGCAGCGGTCCCTGCTCAAGTTTGCCAGCTGCGCGAGTGGGACAGGTAGAGATGCCTATGTGCATCGCCGTTTATCGGATCTATTTTCTGCAGTTTTCTTGAAGATCACTCCGCGACCCACACACTGCAGCGATGTCGTTCAAACCGCTGTCATGAAATGGACTCTTACCAGCCACTAGTTCTGACTGAGCTCAATCGTCATGAAACGCAAATACAGCGATGACTTCTTTGTCTCTTTCTTACAAACTTTGAGAAATAATGAGGAGCACCCACAATGTGTTTTGTGGGGGGAAGCGCTTAGTAATGAGCCTCTCAAAACGAACAAATTAATAAAACGACACGTCCTGATCAAACATCCAGGCACAACATGACGGTAAACACAGGGAGTCCTTTCAGAACAGGGCAGAATGCTTCAGGAAACAGTGCTTCAGGAAACAGTGCTTCAGGAAACAGTGCTTCAGGAAACAGTGCTTCGACAGTGGAACAGTATGTCAACTAGCAAGTCATTGTCATTTTATAACAGGTGATGATAAGCAGAAGTAAGGGTGTACTATTTCATAGGAGTAGATGTGAGTTTCTCTTTCAAACAATCCCCTGGCCTTGTAACGTTAGCCCAAGCAACCTAGCTGGCTACTGATAGTGCAACCCTAAGAAACAGTACAGATGAAGATGAAAACTTCAGGCCTACTGTACATTTTACTGTAGAAATTATTGTTGAAAACAAGTCTAGGTTAGAACTGTTGCTGTTACAAGTCATATTTTTTATTCTGAACTGGAATAAACTGATTGAAGCAAGATGCTTTTTGAGGCAAACACTTTAACAGTTCTGGGTTGCTCATCTGCAGCAGGAAGCGGTCTCCTGCCTGACTGAGAAAGCAGTAGATGTTCTGATCCAGTTTGGCACCATATACCTATGCAAGTTAGGGTTCTCAAGTACAGGAACAGTGTTAGTGCTGAGCATGGTTAAAAACTGAGCCCAGAATAGACATGCTTGTTGAAAACTTCAACCAGCCTCACTCCTCATTAGGGCTGTGTGTATGTGTGTGTTTTCTGTTATACATCAGTATGATGTGATCAATCCGTTTATTCCAGTTCATAATGAAATTATTTATTGTATTTTAACAGCAACAGTTGCTGTTTTTAATGGGGAAAAATAAATATGAAAATATATTTATGGGTATTCCACTGTCAAATTGTTATTTGTTTTTGTCTATATTGCTTTTTTTTTGGCATAAGGGCAATGAAATGTATCGATATTTACTTATAGTTGCATATTTTCCTAAGCTTGGGTCCCAGGAAAACACAGAATTTCTCATTTGGGTCCCAGGCTGAAAAAGTTTAGGAGCCCCTGTTGTAGACAATTCTGTGCTTCCAACTTCGTGGCAACAGTTTGGGGAAGGCACTTTCAAGTTTCAGCATGACAATGCCCCCGTGCAAAAAGCGAGGCCCGTACAGAAATGTTTTGTCGGGATCGTGTGGAAGAACTTGACTGGCCTGCACAGAGCCCTGACCTCAACCCCATCGAAAACCTTTGGGATGAATTGGAAGGTTGCTGAGGGGAAGACGGCTCATAATAATGGCCGGAAGGGAGTAAATGGAATGGTATTAAAAATGTTTTTCATTTGTTTGATAGCATTCCATTCACTCTATTCCAGCCATTATTATGAGCCATACTCCCCTCAGCAGCCTCCACTGATTGGAACGCTGATTGCGTTCATCAGTGCCAGAACTCACTAGCCCAACATCAGTGCCCGAACTCACTAATGCTTTTGTGGCTGACTCTAAACATTCCAACATCTAGTGGAAAGCCTTCCCAGAAGAGTGGAGTCTGTTATAGCGGCGAAGGGAGGACCAACTCCATATTAATACTTTTGGCCATGTAGTGTATGTCTCTAGTTTTTGGGAGACGAGTGCATTCATTGGTTGGACCCCCTCCTCTCTCCCCCTCCAAACAGAGCCACTTGCACATCTAAACTCATTAGATTGCTATTCCTCAATGCTGCTTCAGCTACACACTTTAATTGTCTCACATAAATTTGACATTACATGTCTCATGCCACAGATAAATAATAGCAGACTCAGTTTAAATGTGGGCTCCACACTAATTGAAGGTCCTTCAAAGTGCTGACTACAGTGGTAGGGTGCAAAATAGAGACAAATTTAGTGCAGTAAATTCAAGAAAGCACATTATGAAAAAAAGATGCCAAGCGAGGAAGGATGCTTCCCATTGAAGTGGTAGGGATGAACCGCTATTGCTGAACTGATGGTAATAGGCGGCAGGGTAGCCTAGTGGTTAGAGCGTTGGACTAGTAACTGGAAGGTTGCAAGTTCAAAGCCCTGAGCTGACAAGGTACAAATCTGTTGTTCTGTCCCTGAACAGTAATTGAAAATAAGAATTTGTTCTTAACTGACTTGCCTGGTAAAATAAATACTGTACTGTTGTTGAACCTACTGGAATCGCAGTTTTTGAATTTACTAAAATGTGGCCCTAAATAAATATTTTTCCATTTACAAAGCAGTGCATTGAGTTACAGTCATACTATGCCTTGATTCTTTTTATTTCACCTTTATTTAACCAGTTAGGCTAGTTGAGAACAAGTTCTCATTTGCAACTGCGACCTGGCCAAGATAAAGCATAGCAGTGTGAACATACTACACAGAGTTACACATGGAGTAAACAATAAACAAGTCAATAACACAGTAGAAAAAAAGAGAGTCTATATACATTGTGTGCAAAAGGCATGAGGAGGTAGGCAAATAATTACAATTTTGCAGATTAACACTGGAGTGATAAAGGATCAGATGGTCATGTACAGGTAGAGATATTGGTGTGCAAAAGAGCAGAAAAGTAAATAAATATAAACAGTATGGGGATGAGGTAGGTAAAATTGGGTGGGCTATTTACCAATAGTCTATGTACAGCTGCAGCGATCGGTTAGCTGCTCAGATAGCAGATGTTTGAAGTTGGTGAGGGAGATAAAAGTCTCCAACTTCGTTCCAGTCACAGGCAGCAGAGAACTGGAATGAAAGGCGGCCAAATGAGGTGTTGGCTTTAGGGATGATCAGTGAGATACACCTGCTGGAGCGCGTGCTACGGGTGGGTGTTGCCATCGTGACCAGTGAACTGAGATAAGGCGGAGTTTTACCTAGCATGGACTTGTAGATGACCTGGAGCCAGTGGGTCTGGCGACGAATATGTAGCGAGGGCCAGCCGACTAGAGCATACAGGTCGCAGTGGTGGGTGGTATAAGGTGCTTTAGTAACAAAAACGGATGGCACTGTGATAAACTGCATCCAGTTTGCTGAGTAGAGTATTGGAAGCTATTTTGTAGATGACATCGCCGAAGTCGAGGATCGGTAGGATAGTCAGTTTTACTAGGGTAAGTTTGGCGGCGTGAGTGAAGGAGGCTTTGTTGCGGAATAGAAAGCCGACTCTAGATTTGATTTTAGATTGGAGATGTTTGATATGAGTCTGGAAGGAGAGTTTACAGTCTAGCCAGACACCTAGGTACTTATAGATGTCCACATATTCTAGGTCGGAACCATCCAGGGTGGTGATGCTAGTCGGGCGTGCGGGTGCAGGCAGCGAACGGTTGAAAAGCATGCATTTGGTTTTACTAGCGTTTAAGAGCAGTTGGAGGCCACGGAAGGAGTGTTGTATGGCATTGAAGCTCGTTTGGAGGTTAGATAGCACAGTGTCCAAGGACGGGCCGGAAGTATACAGAATGGTGTCGTCTGCGTAGAGGTGGATCAGGGAATCGCCAGCAGCAAGAGCAACATCATTGATATATACAGAGAAAAGAGTCGGCCCGAGAATTGAACCCTGTGGCACCCTCATAGAGACTGCCAGAGGACCGGACAGCATGCCCTGCGATTTGACACTGAACTCTGTCTGCAAAGTAGTTGGTGAACCAGGCAAGGCAGTCATTAGAAAAACCGAGGCTACTGAGTCTGCCGATAAGAATATGGTGATTGACAGAGTCGAACGCCTTGGCAAGGTAGATGAAGACGGCTGCACAGTACTGTCTTTTATCGATGGCAGTTATGATATCGTTTAGTACCTTGAGCGTGGCTGAGGTGCACCCGTGACCGGCTCGGAAACCAGATTGCACAGCGGAGAAGGTACGGTGGGATTCGAGATGGTCAGTGACCTGTTTGTTGACTTGGCTTTCGAAGACCTTAGATAGGCAGGGCAGGATGGATATAGGTCTGTAAACAGTTTGGGTCCAGGGTGTCTCCCCCTTTGAAGAGGGGGATGACTGCGGCAGCTTTCCTATCCTTGGGGATCTCAGACGATACGAAAGAGAGGTTGAACAGGCTGGTAATAGGGGTTGCAACAATGGCGGCGGATAGTTTCAGAAATAGAGGGTCCAGATCATCAAGCCCAGCTGATTTGTTTACGGGTCCAGGTTTTGCAGCTCTTTCAGAACATCTGCTATCTGGATTTGGGTAAAGGAGAACCTGGAGAGGCTTGGGCGAGTAGCTGCGGGGGGAGCTGTTGGCCGGGGTTGGAGTAGCCAGGAGGAAGGCATGGCCAGCCGTTGAGAAATGCTTGTTGAAGTTTTCGATAATCATGGATTTATCGGTTGGTCAGGATGACGTCTATGAGGGTGTCCTTGTTTACAGATTTAGGGTTGTACCTGGTGGGTTCCTTGATGATTTGTGTGAGATTGAGGGCATCTAGCTTAGATTGTAGGACTGCCGGGGTGTTAAGCATATCCCAGTTTAGGTCACCTAACAGAACAAACTCTGAAGCTAGATGGGGGGCGATCAATTCACAAATGGTGTCCAGGGCACAACTGGGAGCTGAGGGGGGTCGGTAGCAGGCGGCAACAGTGAGAGACTTATTTCTGGAGAGAGTAATTTTTAAAATTAGTAGTTCGAACTGTTTGGGTATGGACCTGGAAAGTATGACATTACTTTGCAGGCTATCTCTGCAGTAGACTGCAACTCCTCCCCCTTTGGCAGTTCTATCTTGACGGATAATGTTATAGTTGGGTATGGAAATCTCAGAATTTTTGGTGGCCTTCCTGAGCCAGGATTCAGACACAGCAAGGACATCAGGGTTAGCAGAGTGTGCTAAAGCAGTGAGTAAAACAAACTTAGGGAGGAGGCTTCTGATGTTGACATGCATGAAACCAAGGCTTTTTCGATCACAGAAGTCAACAAATGAGGGTGCCTGGGGACATGCAGGGCCTGGGTTTACCTCTACATCACCCGCGGAACAGAGGAGGAGTAGTATGAGGGTGCGGCTAAAGGCTATCAAAACTGATCGCCTAGAGCGTTGGGGACAAAGAATAAAATTAGCAGATTTCTGGGCATGGTAGAATATATTCAGGGCATAATGCGCAGACAGGGGTATGGTGGGGTGCGGGTACAGCGGAGGTAAGCCCAGGCACTGGGTGATGATAAGAGAGGTTGTATCTCTGGACATGCTGGTTGTAGGGTGAGGTCACCGCATGTGTGGGAGGTGAGACAAAGGAGGTATCAGGGGTATGAAGAGTGGAACTAGGGGCTCCATTGTAAACTAAAAAAATGATAACTAACCTGAACAACAGTATACAAGGCATATTGACATTTGAGAGAGACATACAGCGAGGCATACAGTAATCGCAGGTTTTGATTGGGAGAGCTAGCTAAAACAGTAGGTGAGACAACAACAGCTAATCAGCTAGTACAACAACAGCAGGTAAAATGGCATTTACTAGGCAGAGAGGGTCGGATTAACTACACGCAGAGCCTGAGTGCGGCTGGGGCCGACAGATAAAAACATAAACAAACAGAATGGAGTACCGTGATTAAGGGACAGTTCAGCAGGCATCAGCTATGTAGCCAAGTGATCAGTGTCCAGCAGGCATCAGCTATGTAGCCAAGTGATCACAGTGTCCAGGGGGCAGCGGTAGATGGGACAGGGAAGCTAGATTGGCGAGTATTATCCAGGCTAAAAAAAAACTGGCTGACTGCGCAGAAGGTAAAAGCCACTAGCACTGGCTAACAATGACTAAATAGCTTGTAGCTAGTTAGCTGGTTAGCTTCTGGAGGTTCTTGAATGTGTTCTAAAAATAAAAAATAATAGCGATTCCGTATCACATTGGGTGAGGCAGGTTACCGGAAGGTATAATCAAATTAAAAATCCAAAAGAGATTGAAAATAAATATGGGTCCAGTGAGTGGTTGGGCTGGCTGGGGACGCGGCGATTCATACAGTTAGCAGGCCTGTGCTAACAAGCTAACAGTTAGTAGGCCGGGGCTAAACAAGCTAGCAGTTAGCAGACCGGGGCTAAACAAGCTAGCAGATAGCAAGGGCTAGACAACACAAAAGTCACTGTAACATACAGCTAGCTATTAATGCTATTAGGCATTCTAAGTGAGTGTGACCATATGACAAAAGAACTGGCTCTATGGATACAAAGAACAAAGAGATTTAAAACTTCAACAATGTTATGAAAACACTGTAACCATCTGTACTGTTCAGATAACTTTACATACATAGTCTTACACACTCTCCCTCCCTCCCACACCTTCTTTCTCTCACTTACTCCCACTCTCACACACATCCTCTCACACACACACACACACACACACACACACACACACACACACACACACACACACACACACCACATTCTTGCATATATACATGCTACCTTTGACACAGCTCTTTGCGAAGCCTATTCCTTTCCAGTTCTTCTTGTGTCATCCATCCAAATTTGTGCATAGCCTAGTCAGTGGTCAAGTTATCAGGTACCCCATTCATAGACGCTATCTGCTTTAGCGCCTATTGACGATAGTATCTTCTGACTGGGGGAGTTTTGTTCAGTGCCCCGATGCTTGTTCTAACATTAACACGCATCGCTTGTGGTACAGTTTTGGAAACATAAGAAACGTATCTTTCAAATCAGCGAGAAATTATTTTCAAAAACAAAAGGTTAAATTACTACACACCTTCATATGGTTCGGGTTAGTGTTCCCATGCTGCCATATCTCCATGTTACATTAACGGTAGACAGAAGGAAGACATAGGTTGCCACCTGTGCTAATTAGCTATCTAGCGTGCTCCGAACACCTGTGTTTATTTTGTGTTTTTTTTTTATTTAACCTTTATTTAACCAGGTAGGCTAGTTGAGAACAAGTTCTCATTTGCAACTGCGACCTGGCCAAGATAAAGCATAGCAGTTTGACACATACAAACACAGAGTTACACATGGAATGAACAAAACATACAGTCAATAATACAGTAGAAAAAAAAGAAAAAAGGCTATATACAGTGAGTGCAAATAAGGGAGTTAAGGCAATAAATAGGCCATGGTGGCGAAGTAATTACAATATGGCAATTAAACACTGGAATGGTAGATGTGAAAAAGATGGATGTGCAAGTAGAGATACTGTGGTGCAAAAGTTACAAAATAAATAAATACAGTATGGGAATGAGGTAGATAGATGGGCTGTATACAGATGGACTATGAACAGGTGCAGTGATCTGTGAGCTGCTCTGACAGCTGGTTCTTAAAGCTAGTGAGGGAGATGGAAATCTCCAGCTTCATTGATTTTTGCAGTTCGGAAGGAAAGGCGACCAAAGGAGGAATTGGCTTTGGGGGTGACCAGTGAGATATACCTGCTGGAGCGCGTGCTACGAGTGGGTGCTGCTATGGTGACCAGCGAGCTGAGATAGGATGGGGCTTTACCTAGCAGTGTCATTGTAACTAGGAAGTAAGTGTAGTTCGTCAACTGGAGGCACGCTGCTTGTGGATCTGTGCAAAACTGTTAGAGTGGCCTAAGTGTATCTTTTTTATTTTAAATATTCTTTCTCGCCGATATGAAAGATAGGATTTTGGCTAGAGGCACACGGTCTTCAGAGATGTTAAGGAGCAAGCATTGACTGTATCTTTGTTCCGTGTTGTGCCCTGCGGTTAAAAATGGCTGTGCGGAAACACGTGTGCTTATAAGGTTCTGTGCGTTGAAGAAATGGAGATGCAATTAAGGGCATCACATTTTTTTCACTAGACACATGTTACGCGTTAACGTGTTAGTAACGCATTCACTTTGACAGCCCTACTACATAATCAATTTAATATGTACAGTTTTCCCCACAGTTTCCCCCATGTTTCACACTTCAACAGGATTTGCAAGTAAGGTAGTCCTCCTTCAGCACCTATTTAGTTCTGGGGCAGTGTTACATCAGAGCACAGTAAGTGTGAACCCAACAGACACCCAGTCTTTTCTCTGACACGTAGCTCACTTCACAGCCTGTTGCTCTGCATCTCAAGATGATTCTGGGAACAGATAACATATAGCTGAGCTCTTAAGACAACTGTCACAAAACACAGTCCTGTCACTGCTACCCATCTTATACCACGGGGAAAAGAGTAACATTACTAGAAATAGTTCTGCAATACAATTACGATTAAATTCTAGAATTCATTGATATTTCAATGTGTTGGAAGATGTGTCGATGTTCTGCAAAACAATTAGCCAAAGCAGTCAGACTGGCACCCAGACTGGCACTCGTCTATGCCTATTTAGTTCAGATGTTACAGGTGCCTATTTAGTTCAGATGTTACAGGTGCCTATTTAGTCCAGATGTTACAGGTTCAATCCAGTCTCCATCTTGTATCTCAAGGTTCCACAATTAAATATATAACCTCCCCCTTTCAAGAATGTTATGCTGGAAACAAATTCTTTGAACCAAGTAAAAAAAAGTGTTTCTGCTGTCCATCTGCTCACTACACTGTCACTGTTTTGGATCAAAGAGAAAGTGCAGTCGAAACTATAGCCAAGGTCTCATTACTATAATTTCTCTGGGTGAGCGAAACAGTGCCCCTCTGTCTCTCTACGTGTAGGCCATTTATCTGATGCTATCTGGTCCAAACAAGTATGACTTTGTTGTCGTCCGTAGCATTGAAGACAAGTGAAGCCTGCGAGCATCTGTCCTCCCTTGACAAAAAGTTTTAAAGAATTGCCAATCAGTGTTGAGCTGTGATTGGTCCTGGCACACCAAAAAAAAGTGTCAAGGGAAGTCAGCTTGGATATGGCATAACTCCTATCAAATACCATTGAGAGCATACATCATTGACAGAAAAACTTGAATTGTTGCATCGCGTTGTTTTGTTGTCCTCCGGTGGCTGGCTAACCAGCTGGCTAAAATTGTCCCTTTTCTAAATTAGCCATGGATGGAGATAGGGATTTGGACTCGTAGTTTGACTCAATTATCCTTACTGGCCAATGATTTTAACAGCGATTCTGATCCAACCATTAATTCATACACTGTTATGAACCTGGCCTGAGAGGATGGAAGCTCAATACGTAGCTAAATGTAGAAGGCTAATGTTAACTAGCTCACGTTGCCCATGAATGAAAGTTAGGCTAACGAGGAAGCATTTTAGCCAGGTAGCCTAAGACAACAAAGACTAAAAGCGTGTGCTGTATGACTGAGTGATAGACTGTTTAATCAACATGAAAGAGAGGATGGCAGGGTGAGTCAACATGTTTTTCTACATGCACAAACACGCACACAGAAATCAGAACCATGGACAGTCACATCATATTTAGCTTAAAATTCTAAAAATAAAGAAAAAACCTGGTGTATCCAAACTTTTGACTGGTACTGTACAGTCAGTGTCCATTTAACCCATCTGAACAGTAGGTTACAGTTCCCATGACCGTGCCATGGGCCTATTTGAAGTCCCTGTCTTCTGACTGTCGAATTTGTAAAGCGCCTCACAATCATCCCACTGTCACTTCTACCGAAGTCGTTGCCTCTCCTTGTTCGGGCGGTGCTCGGCGTTCAACGTCACCGGTCTTCTAGCCATCATTGATCCATTTTTCATTTTCCATTGGTTTTGTCTTGTCTTCCCACACACCTGTTTTCAATCCCATTCATTACCTGTTGTGTATTTAACCCTCTGTTTCCCCTCATGTCTTTGTCAGAGATTGTTTATTGTCAGTGTAGTGTTGTTTGTTGTATAGGTGCGCGTCGGGTCTTCGTACCCATATTTGTTTATGTTCTTTTCCTGTTTAGTGTTATGGAGCATGTTACTATGACATTATTAAAAGACTCCATTTTACACTCCGTTTGACTCTCCTGCGCCTGACTTCCCTGCCACCTATACACATATGCCTGACACCCACATAACATAAACTATCAGATTATTTGACCACTTCACCAAATCTTTCCCAAACATTACTTTTCTGACCCTCCCTTCTCTTTATTTTCAACTTTTCATTTCGCAGCTTTTCTCTTATTGAATTAAAGTCAGACATTGTCCTTTTTTTGCCTCAGTGGTTCAAAGTGAACTTTTTCTGCCCATTTCCAAAAGCTTTCGGTGATTTCCATGTAGGCTATTTGGCACGTGTAAAATTAGGCTCTAAAGCTAAGGCTTATGCACTAATAGCCTACAAATAACGAAAGAAAAATTTCAATGTAGCCTATAGATATAAATTACACAAGAATTATACATTTATGACTTTTTTTAAATGTATTGTTTCTCTTTATTCAACACAACCAGCCACCCTTCATCCACACAATATTTCATAACCTTAAATCCTAAACCCACCCTCCCTGCGGATATAACCACAGGGACTGCGGGTTATGAGTCAACTACATCCCTCCACTGAACTGGAAAAGAGAAGTGCAGAGTGTGAAACATGCCAGAGGAGGTGGAAAAAAACAGAACTCTGCCCAAAGACTGATGTTTAATCAAGGGAAACCTGCAGGGTTTAGTGTAAACTTCAAGATGGCCAATACATGAATTGAATATGATAAATCAATTGCTCAAAGCTATAGATGTGGCATGAATATAAATGATCATAGCATTATATTGTTTGGCTGTGATATCCTTATCCTGAATAACCCAAAATCCAAAAGGGAGGATACTTTTATGAATATGTTAAAAATGCAACAGAGCTGTTGATTGCAAAGGTGTGTTGTTTCTTATGCTGCGTACATAACAACGTGGGAAAGTAGACATTTCCAGCTGTGAAGTCATATATACCAGTTGAACGCATTCAAGTGCTTTGAACTCGTTGAGAAATGTTGATTGGCTAATGGCCAACAAGCTGTGTCAACCATAAACTAAAAGGACTGCTATCATGCTTGTAAACAAATTATATTGTTAAAAAAAATATATGAATAAATTGCTTTTTATAAAGAATGTTTGGTTGTTGCTGAAATCAAGGTAGGTGATGTCAGAGGTCAGCATGTGGAAGAAGACGGAGCTAAGGGATGATATGCATGTTTCCCACTAGTAATTGACAGTTGGAGGAGTTTTCAAGTGGATTTTTCCCAGTCGTATGTGGGAAATACCACCTTCCCACCTGGTTATGAATGCAGGTTAACCCACTAAAGACCTAAATAAGCATTTCTGAGATTAAAACCAAATCAGGACACAACACTTCAGTGTTTAACTCATTGAACTTGCTTGGATCTCCTGTCATGCGGCTGCTGCAGTTCATGAGGAGCATATTATAGTAGTGCAGAAGTGTTGCAGAGGATAAAGTGCATAGTAGTGAGCCAGCAAGAGGGAGTACTGTAGAATTACTGCAGTGGAATCAAACACACATGACCTGTACACGATAAGGCCTAGCATAAAGGCAAAGAGCGACTCCCCAACTATTGATGTGTGCATGAGTTGAACACAAAGTAACATATAAATCTATGTGAATTAAGATCGCTATAGCCCAATATTCATAAATAGTGTGTGTATGGCCAGCGGTCATTTGTTTTGATCAGCGGTGCCACCTATTGGTCAAACATTGTCGGAAGGCTAGTAAGGACTCATTTCCTGTGAATTATCCTAGTTAAGTTTTTTTTTTTGTCTTCCCCCGTTCAAAAAGAAAATCAAAGGGCCATCTGGTCCATTTCCACAGTTTAATCTTGAAAGCCTTGCAGTGTTCATTTGGATTCTCTTTCAATTGGCAAGATCAGTGCTCTTCTACACTACATGTGAGGACAGGGCAGGAGCACCTTGGAGAGACTCATTAAGAGTGTTGCACTGGATTTCAGGGGAGATAGACGCTGGTGGATCTAAAGTGTCATGGAGCCGCTGTTGTTTTGTAGGGGCCTCAGCGTGAAATCAAAGTGAACATTCTTAACGTTGTTGAGTTCTTCTGAGAATGGACAAGCCACGAAAATGGACCAACTCATTCCAATTCTGCCTCCCAGGTTTTCTCAGTTTATTTTTCTTCCAACAACTGGAATAACGATTCCAATGATTCCATGTAATGCATGATTCTGAACATACTCTGGATGAAACCCATAAGATTGGGACAATTGAGAATTACTACATCACTCTACAAGTAGCTCGACTCTCTAGCCGACAGAGATGGCCGCCTCGCTTCGCGTTCCTAGGAAACTATGCAGTTTTTTTTTTTTACGTGTTATTTCTTACATTAGTACCCCAGGTCATCTTAGGTTTCATTACATACAGTCGAGAAGAACTACTGAATATAAGATCAGCGTCAACTCACCATCAGTACGACCAAGAATATGATTTTCGCGACGCGGATCCTGTGTTCTGCCTTTCAACCAGGACAACGGAATGGATCCCATGCGGCGACCCAAAAAAACGACTCCGTAAAAGAGGGAAACGAGGCGGTCTTCTGGTCAGACTCCGGAGACGGGCACCACTCCCTAGCATTCTTCTCGCCAATGTCCAGTCTCTTGACAACAAGGTTGATGAAATCCGAACAAGGGTAGCATTCCAGAGGGACATCAGAGACTGTAACGTTCTTTGCTTCACGGAAACATGGCTCACTGGAGAGACGCTATCGGAGGCGGTGCAGCCAGCGGGTTTCTCCACGCATCGCGCCGACAGAAACAAACATCTTTCTGGTAAGAAGAGGGGCGGGGGCGTATGCCTTATGGCTAACGAGACGTGGTGTGATCAAAGAAACATACAGAAACTCAAATCCTTCTGTTCACCTGATTTAGAATTCCTCACAATCAAATGTCGACCGCATTATCTACCAAGAGAATTCTCTTCGATTATAATCACAGCGGTATATATTCCCCCCCAAGCAGACACATCGATGGCTCTGAACGAACTTTATTTGACTCTTTGCAAACTGGAATCCATACATTCTAAGGCTGCATTCATTGTAGCTGGGGATTTTAACAAGGCTAATCTGAAAACAAGACTCCCTAAATTGTATCAGCATATCGATTCCGCAACCAGGGCCGGAAAAACCTTGGATCATTGTTACTCTAACTTCCGCGACGCATATAAGGCCCTGCCCCGCCCTCCTTTCGGAAAAGCTGACTACGACTCCATTTTGTTGATCCCTGCCTACAGACAGAAACTAAAACGGGAGGCTCCCACGCTGAGGTCTGTCCAACGCTGGTCCGACCAAGCTGATTCCACACTCCAAGACTGCTTCCATCACGTGGACTGGGATATGTTTCGTATTGCGTCAGATAACAACATAGACGAATACGCTGATTCGGTGTGCGAGTTCATTAGAACGTGCGTAAGAAGATGTCGTTCCCATAGCAACGATTAAAACATTCCCTAACCAGAAACCGTGGATTGATGGCAGCATCCGCGTGAAACTGAAAGCGCGAACCACTGCTTTTAATCAGGGCAAGGTGACTGGTAACATGACCGAATACAAACAGTGCAGCTATTCCCTCCGCAAGGCTATCAAACAAGCTAAGCGTCAGTATAGAGACAAAGTAGAATCTCAATTCAACGGCTCAGACACAAGAGGTATGTGGCAGGGTCTACAGTCAATCACGGACTACAAGAAGAAAACCAGCCCAGTCACGGACCAGGATGTCTTGCTCCCAGGCAGACTAAATAACTTTTTTGCCCGCTTTGAGGACAATACAGTGCCACTGACACGGCCTGCAACGAAAACATGCGGACTCTCCTTCACTGCAGCCGAGGTGAGTAAAACATTTAAACGTGTTAACCCTCGCAAGGCTGCGGGCCCAGACGGCATCCCCAGCCGCGCCCTCAGAGCATGCGCAGACCAGCTGGCCGGTGTGTTTACGGACATATTCAATCAATCCCTATACCAGTCTGCTGTTCCAACATGCTTCAAGAGGGCCACCATTGTTCCTGTTCCCAAGAAAGCTAAGGTAACTGAGCTTAACGACTACCGCCCCGTAGCACTCACTTCCGTCATCATGAAGTGCTTTGAGAGACTAGTCAAGGACCATATCACCTCCACCCTACCTGACACCCTAGACCCACTCCAATTTGCTTACCCCCCAAATAGGTCCACAGACGATGCAATCTCAACCACACTGCACACTGCCCTAACCCATCTGGACAAGAGGAATACCTATGTGAGAATGCTGTTCATCGACTACAGCTCGGCATTCAACACCATAGTACCCTCCAAGCTCGTCATCAAGCTCGAGACCCTGGGTCTCGACCCCGCCCTGTGCAACTGGGTACTGGACTTCCTGACGGGCCGCCCCCAGGTGGTGAGGGTAGGCAACAACATCTCAACCCCGCTAATCCTCAACACTGGGGCCCCACAAGGGTGCGTTCTGAGCCCTCTCCTGTACTCCCTGTTCACACACGACTGCGTGGCCACGCACGCCTCCAACTCAATCATCAAGTTTGCGGACGACACAACAGTGGTAGGCTTGATTACCAACAACGACGAGACGGCCTACAGGGAGGAGGTGAGGGCCCTCGGAGTGTGGTGTCAGGAAAACAACCTCACACTCAACGTCAAAAAAACTAAGGAGATGATTGTGGACTTCTGGAAACAGCAGAGGGAACACCCCCCTATCCACATCGATGGAACAGTAGTGTAGTAGTAGTACGTTTTAAGTTCCTCTGCATACACATCACAGACAAACTGAATTGGTCCACTCACACAGACAGCATCGTGAAGAAGGCGCAGCAGCGCCTCTTCAACCTCAGGAGGCTGAAGAAATTCGGCTTGTCACCAAAAGCACTCACAAACTTCTACAGATGCACAATCGAGAGCATCCTGGCGGGCTGTATCACCGCACAACCGTAAGGCTCTCCAGAGGGTAGTGAGGTCTGCACAACGCATCACCGGGGGCAAACTACCTGCCCTCCAGGACACCTACACCACCCGATGTTACAGGAAGGCCATAAAGATCATCAAGGACAACAACCACCCGAGCCACTCCTGTTCACCCCGCTATCATCCAGAAGGCGAGGTCAGTACAGGTGCATCAAAGCTGGGACCGAGAGACTGAAAAACAGCTTCTATCTCAAGGCCATCAGACTGTTAAACAGCCACCACTAACATTGAGTGGCTGCTGCCAACACACTGACACTGACTCAACTCCAGCCACTTTAATAATGGGAATTGATGGGAAATGATGTAAAATATATCACTAGCCACTTTAAACAATGCTACCTAATATAATGTTTACATACCCTACATTATTCATCTCATATGCATACGTATATACTGTACTCTATATCATCTACTGCATCCTTATGTAATACATGTATCACTAGCCACTTTAACTATGCCACTTTGTTTACATACTCATCTCATATGTATATACTGTACTCGATACCATCTACTGTATCTTGCCTATGCTGCTCTGTACCATCACTCATTCATATATCTTTATGTACATATTCTTTATCCCCTTACACTGTGTATAAGACAGTAGTTTTGGAATTGTTAGTTAGATTACTTGTTGGTTATTACTGCATTGTCAGAACTAGAAGCACAAGCATTTCGCTACACTCGCATTAACATCTGCTAACCATGTGTATGTGACAAATAACATTTGATTTGATTTGATTTGAAGTTAGATAACTGGAAATTATACTGGGAGTGACACTGCTTTCACTTGTTTACCCACCTCCTATGAAAAACAACAATCCCACGAATATGAAGAGATCTGACCCAGAGAGTAAGAGTTAAAGGTAACACTTTATTTGACACCCAGCGTCATAACACATTACGACACGGTCAAAACCATGTCATAACAGCTGTCATAACTTGTCCTAACCTGTCATAATATGGTCATGACGCTGTCATGACACATATATTTAGACCTGTTGTGACATATTTTGCTTTACTTTATGGCTGGTTATGACACCTACATAAGAGTGTCAAAACCCACAAAACCTACCACAGTAGTTATTTTATGGCTGGTTATGACACCTATTTCTCGTGTGTGTTTTTTTCTGGTAATACATTGTTGTTGATTATTGCATTGCTGAGTTTTGAGTTTGCAAGAAAGGCATTTCACTGTACTTGTGCATGTGACATAAAACTTGAATCTTGAAACATAAGAGTGTCAAAACCCACAAAACCTACTACACAAGGCAAAACCTTCCATTACACCATAGCCTACTTGTCACCGGTGTGTTGTTGTTATATAACATTCTCTGACATGTACCATATTAAACTATCATTGTAATTGTGCACACATTGATGTCACAAATGCATCTATCCCAATGCTCTTGTTTCTGATAACTGGGATGAATTTTTCAATATATTTTTTTATTTAACTAGGAAAGTCAGTCATGAACAAATTCTAATTTACAATGACGGCCTACCCCGGCCAAACCCTAACCCGGACGATGCTAGGCCAACTGTGGGCCACCCTGTGGGACTCCCAATCACGGCCAGTTGTGATACAGCCGGGAATAGAACCAGGAACTGTAGTGATGCCTCTAGCACTGAGATATAGTGCATTAGACCGCTGCACCAGTCGGGAGCCCAAATTAATTTAGGAGCAAATTTCAGGAGCAGGACAAGACACCGTCTTTTTGACTGATGACTGACATAAGGGCATGTACAGTTGAAGTCGGGAAGTTTACATACACTTAGGTTGGAGTCATTAAAACTTGTTTTTCAACCACTCCACAAATTGTTTTAACAAACTATAGTTTTGGCAAGTCGGTTAGGATATCTACCTTGTGCATAACACAAGTAATTTGTCAACAATTGTTTACGGACAGATTATTTCACTTACAATTCACTGTATCACAATTCCATTGGGTCAGAAGTTTACATACACTAAGTTTACTGTGCTTTTAAACAGCTTGGAAAATGATGTCATGGCTTTAGAAGCTTCTATAGTATAATTATAGTATAATTGACATAATTTGAGTCAATTGGAGGAGTACCTGTGAATGTATTTCAAGGTCTTCCTTCAAACTCAGTGCCTCTTTGCTTGAAATCATGGGAAAATCTAAATAAAATCAGCCAAGACCTCAAGAAAAATTTTTTGTAGACCTCCACAAGTCTGGTTCATCCTTGGGAGCAATTTTCAAACGCCTGAAGGTACCGCGTTCATCTGTACAAACAATAGTACGCAAGTATAAACACCATGGGGCCACGCAGCCGTCACACTTCCAAAGTTGTGGCAAAATAGCTTAAGGACAACAAAGTCAAGGTATTGGAGTGGCCATCACAAAGCCCTGACCTCAACCCCATAGAACATTTGTGGGCAGAACTGAAAAAGCGTGTGCGAGCAAGGAGGCCTACAAAACTGACTCAGTGACATCAGCTCTGTCAGGAGAAATGGGCCAAAATTTACCCAACTTATTGTGGGAAGCTTGTGGAAGGCTATATGAAATGTTTAACCCAAGTTAAACAATTTAAAGGCCATACTACCAAATACTAATTGAGTGTATGTAAACTTCTGACCCACTGGGAATGTGATGAAAGAAATAAAAGCTGAAATAATTAATTCTCTCTACTATTATTCTGACATTTCAGATTCTTAAAATAAAGTGGTGATCCTAACTGACCTAAGACATGGATTTTTTTCTAGGATTAAATGTCAGTAATTGTGAAAAACTGAGTTTAAATGTATTTGGCAAAGGTGTATGTAAACCTCCGACTTCAACTGTACCTGATAGGCCTATCTGGTTTATATTATTCTGATGGTCATAATGCTTCTAGACAGTGTCATAGTGTATTTTCTTGGTCCAAGTAAAGTGACACAGGATGGTCATAATGCTTCATGACAGTGTCATAAAATAACACAATATACGTCACAAAAGGTGTAAATCTATTGGTCATGATAGTGTTAGGACTATATTATGACAGCTGTTATGACATATTATGACATGGTTATGACCATGGCATAACGTGTTATGACCCAGGGTGTCAAAGTAAAGTGTTTACAAGTTATACTTTAGGTTACTACACATTAACACATGGACCACTGGGGGTTAATTACATTCATACTGCTCTACCTTTATCTCTTAAATATCTGCTCACTGAGCACTCCCGTTCACCCCACACATCAGTGGTAGCATTAGCTGGATGAGGAAAGCCTTTTTTCAGATACTCTTACGATAGGAGAGGAGTTTTTCTATCCAAAGCAAAAATAATAAAGAGACTTAGTGGGATGTTTTGTCAGCTTTGGGAGCTGAAAAAGCAATCTCCTTACAGCACAAGCTGAAATGCTGCATTGTAGTGTCCTTCATCCCTAAATCTAGGCTTCATAACTACAAGGTAAGCACAGAACCACAATATACTGCAACAGTCCAAGAGACTCTCTGCTGCTGAATCTGTTGCTGCTGGTTGGTTGAACGATAAGTAAAATAGCACCTTTAAATGACTAGTTTCCCTTAAAATGACCTGTTCCCTTAAATAGCCAAGCTATGTGCAAAGGATCCATTACTGAACTGGTGGAGACTTGTTCATTGGATTGGGCCCAGCTTGGTGGATCATTGCCAAATGCTAAGAAAGCTAAACGGTATTAATATACATCCAGAGATTTTAAACATTTTCCTCCCCTGATGATTTCAGGTGGCGTGGGGTTAATATGGCCATTGTAACACGTTCCAAGATTCTAATTACGTTCATCTTTGTCCCTCTTAAATCTGTATCTAGGGCTGACAGAGGACATAAAGCATTGAACAAAGGCAGGGACAATCCAAAGGGTATATAAAACCAGATAAAGGCATTAAAACATGAGGCAAAGTTATTGCACTGTAGGACTATAGTGTATGCTAATGGTACGTACATTATGGCCTGAACCATATTGATCAAAAGGGTGTATTGTATAAACACATCACTTAGTATTTATATGAAAAACACGTGATACCAAGGGAAGTAAGGCAACAGAGCTGGATAGTGGATGGTGTATGTGTTGAGCTCAGGGCCAGGGGAAAGACACAAGAAGGGGTTGAGAGCTGCTCTGCATATGGCACAGAGTCCTGGATAAATCATGTTACCCCCTGCCCACCAGTTTCCCTCCAGAGCCAACCAAACCCTGTCCTCATGCTGAGCGCACTTTCTGACTAATACACTTAGGGACACACACACACAGTACGTCATTGTGTTTGACACACAACCCAAAATGTAAATCATTATGGGCACTGATGCATGTCTCACACACACAGTGAGATCACATTTGTTCTGTCCCTAGATATACACCAAGGTCTAAGATGGTTTGGCCCAACCAACAGCCAGCCTCCCCCTCCTGCCTCTATGCTGCCTTTTTTTCTCCCCCTCAGACCAAGGCAGTTTATTGTGCACTCTACACTGGGATGGTTGCTGAAGTGTGTCTTCATCCCTGCACCAAGCTCAGGCTTTAATGTTTAACTTGAATGTTGCGGATGGGCCATCCTCCCCTGGGTGACAGGAGTTTAGAGCAGTGAAGACTAAATGTGTCTTTGTCGGCTATTTCCGAAAGGGTGTGATCCTGTCAGTGATGCATATAAGATCCACACTGCAGCCAAAAATCCGCTATTACATAAACATTCAGCATGTTTACACTGTAACTTGAAGTAGACTACAACTGGCAAGGCAGGCGCAATAGATTCAGCAGATTGAAAACTGAGTCAGGCTCATTTCAAAATTCAGCAGAAAAGGGGTACAGTACAAATGTGAGCTGAGAGAATTGGGGCCAGGGAAATGAAAGCCCATGGGTCAGTGTTTTGAGGCAACAGGCTTGCCCTATACAGTGTATGTTAATGGTGCTGGGAGAGCAGCCTCACTGGCATTGCGCTACAAAACCTTCTATCCACCATAAAGCTGCAACTTTGCTTCCTTACTCCTACGTGGATGACAAAGCATACATCTGGGGCCCTTCTCCAGTCAATTGTAGCAGTCTGAATCTAAAAATATATCCTTTGTGATTCGTACAGTCTAGAGGCACTGATACAATTAATCCTCTCTGGGTACTGTAGCGCTGCTCAGTGCAGAGCAGCGAGTGTATGGTCGGCCCTAGCCTTTTGGGTTTTATAACAAATTTCATGCAATTCCACTCATTTTGCCGAGGGGGTGAGAGAACATTATTGCAGATTTTTGCCATGCGGTGGAGTTAAAATTTTGTCGTTTAAAGCAAATTGCTTGCAATTCTATACACTTTGCCAAGACTTATACCATGTTAATAATAATTGAGTGAGAGTGACTAACAAAATCAATGGGGGTCCCGTGGAGGTCAGGGCCCCTGGGCACCTGCCCTGTGTGCCCGGTCGGGAATGATTAATACAAGTTTAGATATGTGGCTCGACTAACTCACCAAACAAAAAATTGTTAGCTGACATGCTATATTGAGTGACTGTCAGTGACTGAAAAACTGCTAATGCACAACAACAAAAAACGAAAATGCACCTTGTGTATTCTACTATTCTAACTCTAGTGTATTCTATTATTCTAACTCTAACAGTAAGTTGAGATCACGACTGAGTTCCTAAAAGGGCCAGGGGCCCTAATCGTTTGGAGCCGGCGCTGAGAGAGAGGCTCACGTAACACACAGGGAACAGGCAGTCAAGGCAGAGCAGAGGGAGGTGACTCATACTTATTTGTTGTTGTTGTTTATTTTACAAACATTTTCTCCATAATTTCGATCTTGTCTCATCGCTGCAACTTCCCAACGGGCTCGGGAGAGGCGAAGGTCGAGTCACCAAACCATGTTTCTTAACCCGGAAGCCAGCTGCACCAATGAGTAGGAGGAAACACCGTTCAACCGACGACTGGGGTCAGCCTGCAGGCGCCCGCCCCGCCACAAGGAGTTGCTAGAGCACAATGAGCCAAGTAAAGCCCCCTCGGCCAAACCCTCCCCTAACCCGGATGATGCTGGGCCAATTGTGCGCATCCCTATAGGACTCCCGGTCACGGACGGTTGTGACACAACTTGGGATCAAACCCAGGTCTGTAGTGACGCCACTAGGGAGGCCGGTAGGTTCCTTTCTAAATGTAATCGATTACAGTTATTAGTTACCTGTAAAAAAAAAAAAAAATCAGTAACCTAACTTTTGGATTACTTTCCCCTTAAGAGGCATTAGAAGACAAAAATAAACATTATCAATTAAACAACATCTATTGAAGGATAAATCAATGTTAGAGTTTATATAGCTGGCCATACATGGATGATGCATTTTACTTTATGGGAGGGTTATGTTGGCTTCTTCTAACCCATTGCTTTCTACTACAGATAATAATATGATTAGGCTATATCTTTAAATAAAAAATCTATATCATTCCAATTAATTCAATACCCCTTGATCATCAAGAATAGGACTTGTAAATAGAGATATGTACAGTACAGTGCTTTCAGAAAATATTCACACCCATTGACTTTGTCCTAATTGAGTTGTTACAGCCTGCATTTTAAATGGATTCAATTGAGATTGAGTGTCACTAGCCTACATACAATACCCCATAATGTCAAAGTGGAGTTATGTTTTTCTGAATTTTTACAAATGAATTAGAAATGAAAAGCAGAAATGTCTCGAGTCAGTAGGTATTCAACCCCTTTGTTATGGCAAGTCTAAATACGTTCATGGGTAAACATTTGCTTAACAAGTCACAGAACAAGTTGCATGGACTCACTATGTGTGCAGTAATAGTGTTTAGCATGATTTTTGAATGACTACCTCATATCTATACCCTACACATACAATAATCTGTAAGGTCCCTCAGTTGAGCAATGAATTTCAAACACAGATTCAACCACAAATACCAGGGAAAGTTTTCCAATGCCTCGGTAAGGCACCTATTGGTTGATAGGTGGGGAAAAAAGAGGCAGACATTGAATACCTAATCAAAACGAAACAAAACGGCCTAAACCCAGCCGTCAGAAAACACAGAAAATTTAACCTTTTTCAATGTGTCAATCACTCTCGAGTCATCTGGGACCCACGAGCTAAGCCCACGGGACTACTAGGGGGGCACTTGAACATTCGTAGTGTCATTCCAAAAAGTGATCAAATTCAACATCTACTCACAGACTCCAACCTTGACTTTCTCTGCCTCTCAGAGACATGGCTCCATAAACACTCTCCATATGCTGCTTTGATTGTGCCTGGCTACAATGTTTTCAGGAGAGACAGGATTGAAGGAAGAGGAGGGGGTGTGATGATTTACATTAAAGAACATATCCGATGTAAACAAATTGAGTGGTCATGTGATAATGAACTAGAATGTATCGGCCTGAACGTTACACTGTCTCCCCAAATGTCTTTTACCCTCATTGGAATGTATAGGCCACCTTCCACCAAAAGTGTGTTTTTTGATCAGTTTAATACCATGCTTAGGGAATGTGATTTTGGGAAAGAGGTCATCTTAATGGGAGATTTTAACATTAATTATGAAGACAAGTGTTGTAGGAAAACCCTCAAACGGATCACTAATACCTTTGACCTTACACAGCTAGTTAAAGGGCCAACCAGGGTGACTTGTTGCTCTAAAACACAGATTGATTTGGTGTTCAGTAATAAACCAGAGAGATTGACTAAATCATTCAATATGGTTACTGGGCTGTCTGATCTGACACTTATAGCCAGAAAGCTGTCTAAGAGCAGGTTTAACCTCTCTACTGTTAGAAAGCCGGATCAACTCAGAATACCTAAGAGTGAATTAAACTATTTTGAAAAAGCAATTAAGGGAATAAACTGGAATGATCTCTTGTCCTATACAGACGTGGAAGCTGATAGTCAGGTTTTTCTATCCACAATCCAGACTACAATAAATGGCTTCCTAAAGAAAATCAAATCCAAACCTGGCCAAAAGAGCACTCTTCCTTGGCTAAATTGAGAAATCTGGAAATTGATGAAAGAACGAGATTATGCTCTAAAAATAGCCCTAAAATCTAAATTAGAGCATGACAGACGTAGGTTTACCATGTTGAGAAATAAGGTGATGAAAGAAATCAGACAGGCCAAGGCAAACCTTTTTATTAACATTATTGGTGAAGCAAAGGGAAATTCTAAATTGATATGGGAGAATCTAAAAAAGTTAACAGGGAAAGACCATAGTAACACTGCAAAAAGACTAGAAATCATGGTGAATAACAATCTAACACAGGATGCAGTCGAAATAGCAATAGCCTTCAATTCCTACTTTATTGACTCTGTCAGGGTACTGACACAGAACCCCTCCACTGGTTTCTCGGGCTCAGTGCTAGTGAATGACACTCAACCTGTCTTCATCATAAGGGAGGTTTCTGAGTCAAAGGTGAACAAGGTGATTAGCTCACTAAAGAACTCTAAAGCCAAAGATGTGTTTAGGATGGACTCTACCTTTCTTAAAAACTACAAAGAGTCACTCATTGGCCCCATTACTAAGGTCACCAACACATCTATTGGTCTCGGTGTGTTTCCAAGGGTATGGAAGTCGGCCATAATTAACGGCCATCTTTAAATCAGGCAACCCTGCTGACGTGAGTAACTACAGGCCCATTAGTATACTACCTGTGGTGTCAAAGGTTGTTGAAAAGTGTGTAGCAGAACAACTGATTGCCCACCTCAACAACAGCCCCTTCACATTACACTCCATGCAGTTTGGCTTCAGAGCGAAACACTCCACAGAAACGGCCAACTGCTTTCTTCTGGAAAATGTGAAGTCCAAGATGGACAAAGGGGGTGCTGTTGCCCTACTGGAGATACACAGTAATGGTGTCACTACTATTAGCTTCACGACATGCATACTATGGAATGGCGTTTGGGTCTTTGCGTGTCAAAAAGATACAGTAGCACTCTAAATGCTGTACAAAAAAGTAATTAAATCTTAAGGTAGGTGTTGATTCAGGAGAAGACATATGACAGGCACTCATTTGCAATATAGCTTAAAAGCCAAGTTAGCTTGGCTTTTATAATGTATAAAAAGAGGGGGTGGGTTGGCGACGCGCGCAGTGATGTGGGCTGGAGTGGATGAAATGCCAGGGATGAATTCTTGTCCATGTCCGACCCTGATTGGGAAATAATTAGCTTTTTGAAAAATGTCATTTTTCATGCACAGTGGAAATAAGAATATGCAGCAGATCAAGAAGGCAGTAATGTCACCACTCCTCTTTGCATAAGTGACTCACTGGAAGATGAAAATGTCTACAGTGCCAGCATGAATCAATACAGAGGTGAAATATTAATCAATTTACATTTAAAATTCTCCTTTAAATTTGCTATTTGTGGATGCTAGCTGGGGTGGCTCTTTGAAGCCACCTGGCGCCACAAGTAAACCTTTCAATAAAGAAGAGCTCTGAGGGCAGAAAAAGCACTAGTCTGGTACTGTATCTTCCAATTCACTCTTCTCCTCTGCTCTCCCCTTTCTCTGTCCTCTCTCCAATTGATGGAATCCATCTCTATAAAGCAGAGGGAAACAGCCACACATTTTTGTAGGCTGTCATTGAAAATAACAATTTGTTCTTAACTGACTTGCCTAGTTAAATAAAGGTTAAATTAAATAAATAAATAATACTCCACTCCGTCTAACAATGAGAAATCTAATTAAATGTAAGTTGTCATATGCTTTGTAAACAACAGGTGTAGACTAACAGTGAAATGATTACATACCAGCCCTCCCTAACAATGCAGAGAGAAGGAAAATAGAGAAATAATAAGAGAAGTAATAACACGTAATAATAAATAAATACACAATGAGTCGATGTGCAGGGGTACAAGGTAATTTCGGTAGATAAGTACATATAACTAGGAAAAGAGTGACTAGGTAACAGGATTTATATACTGAACAAAAATATAAATGCAACATGCAACAATTTCAAAGATTTTGCTGAGTTACAGTTCATATAAGGAAATTAATCAATTGAAATAAATTCATTAGGCCCCAGGGCACTTGGGAGCCAGGCCCACCCACTGGGGAGCCAGGCCCAGCTAATTATTACCGACAGAAAAACTCCTTAGTGGCCTCCCGAGTGGCGCAGTGGTCTAAGGTGAGGTGTCACTACAGACCCGGGTTCGATCACAGGCTGTGTCATAACCAGCCTTGAATGGTAGTCCCATAGGACGGCGCACAATTGGCACAGCGTCTTCCGGGTTAGGGGAGAGTTGGAACAGGGGGCTTTCCTTGGCTCATCATGCTTTATTTAACCAGGTAGGCTAGTTGAGAACAAGTTCTCATTTGCAACTGCGACCTGGCCAAGATAAAGCGTAGCAATTCGACACATACAACAACACAGAGTTACACATGGAATAAACAAAACATACAGTCAATAATACAGTAGAACAAAAGAAAACAAAAAGTCTATATACAGTGAGAGCAAATGAGGTAAGTTAAGGAAATAAATAGGCCATGGTGGCGAAGTAATTACAATATAGCAATTAAACACTGGAATGGTAGATCGGCAGAAGATGAATGTGCAGGTAGAGATACTGGGGTGCAAAGGAGCAAAATAAATAAATAAATACCAGTATGGGGATGAGGTAGGTAGATAGATGGGCAGTTTACAGATGGGCTAAGTACAGGTGCAGTGATCTGTAAATTGCTCTGACAGCTAGTGCTTAAAGCTACTGATGGAGATGTGAGTCTCCAGCTTCAGAGATTTTTGCAATTCGTTCCAGTCATGGGCAGCAGAGAACTGGAAGGAAAGACGACCAAAGGAGGAATTGGCTTTGGGGGTGACCAGTGAGATATACCTGCTGGAGCGAGTGCTACGAGTGGGTGCTGCTATGGTGACCAGTGAGCTGAGATAAGGCGGGGCTTTTCCTAGCAGAGACTTGTAGATAACCTGTAGCCAGTGGGTTTGGCGACAAGTATGAAGCGAGGGCCAACCAACGAGAGCGTACAGGTCGCAATGGTGGGTATTGTATGGGGCTTTGGTGACAAAACGGATGGCACTGTGATAGACTGCATCCAGTTTGTTGAGTAGAGTGTTGGAGGCTATTTTATAGATGACATCACCGAAGTCGAGGATCGGTAGGATGGTCACTTTAGTGACTCCTTGTGGCAGACCGGCCACCTGCAGGATGACTTTGGTTGTCAGTTGAACTGTGTTTCCGCTGACACATTGGTGCTTCTGGGTTAAGCGGGTGGGTGTTAAGGAGCGCGGTCTGGCGGGTCATGTTTCGCCTCTCCTGACCCTGTTAGGGAGTTGCAGCAAGGAGACAAGATCGCAATGGATTATCACGAAATTGGGGGGTAAAATACAACAAAAGAGAAAGGAAATGCTCCTCAGTAACCCCATTTTAGAGTGCCTTTTATTGTCCCTAGCACAAGGAGCACCTGTGTAATGATAATGCTGCTTAATCAGCTTCTTGATATGCCACACCTTTCAGGTGGATGGATTATCTTGGCAATGGGGAAATGCTCACTAACAGGGATGTAAACAAATTTGTGCACAACGTTTCAGAGAAATAAGCTTTTTGTGCCTATTGAACATTTCTGGGATCTGTTATTTGGTATTTTATTAGGATCTCCATTAGCTGTTGCAGAAGCAGCAGCTACTCTTGCTGGGATCCACACAAAACGTGAAACATGAAATAATACAGAATATTAATAGACAACAGCTCAAGGAAAGATCTACATTTTTTTTTAAATATTACAAAAGGCACACGTAGCCTACATATCAATACAAACTATCTAGGTCAAATAGTGGAGAGGCGTTGTGCCGTGAGGTGTTGCTTTATCTGTTTTTTGAAACCAGGTTTGCTGTTCACATGAGTAATATGAGATAGAACAGAGCAATAATGGCTCTATATAATACTGTACGCTTTCTTGAATTTGTTCTGGATTTGGGGACTGTGAAAAGACCCGAGGTGGCATGTCTGGTGGGGTAAGTGTGTGTGTCAGAGCTGTGTGTAAATTGACTATGCAAACAATTTGGAATTATCAACACATTAATGTTTCTTATAAAAATAAGAAGTCATGCAGTCAGTCTCTCCTCAACTCTTAACAAAGAGAGACTAGGTCTTAACTAGGGCTTTCCTTGCAGCACTCGACCACACGACTTTTTGGAGTGTGGTGTCAAAAAAGCAGAGCATCTCTTTATTACGGACAGGCCGCTCCCAAACTTTAGAACCATTTAATCTTTGTTTTGACCATGACAGTTTACAATCTAAGGTAACACCAAGTAATTTAGTCTCCTCAACTTGTTAAACAGTCTAGAATTTAGGGAATGATTTGTACCAAATCCAATGCTCTTAGTTTTAGAGACGTTTAGTACTAGTTTATTACTGGCCATCCATTCCAAAACATCTCATGAAACATGGGACCAACACTTTACATGTTGCGTTTATATTTTTGTTCAGTATAATAAACAATAGCAGCAGCAGCAAAAAGTTAGTTAACTATTTAATTAACTATTTAACTATCTTATGTCTTGGGGATAGAAGCTGTTCAGGGTCTTGTTGGTTCCAGACTTGGCGCTCCGGTACCGCTTGCCGTGTGGTAGCAGAGAGAACAATCTATGACTCGAGTGGCTGGAGTCCTTGGCAAATTTTGGGGCCTTCCTCTGACACCGCCTGGTATAGAGGTCCTGGATGGACTACTGGACTACTAGACTACTCCAACTCGCTGTTGGCTGGACTCCTCACTTGTGCCATCAACTTATCCAGAACGCAGCAGCCGGCCTGGTTTTCAACCTTCCTTGTGGATGCTAGCTGGGGTGGCTCTTTGAAACCACCTGGCGCCACAAGTAAACCTTTCAATAAAGAAGAGCTCTGAGGGCAGAAAAAGCACTAGTCTGGTACTGTATCTTCCAATTCACTCTTCTCCTCTGCTCTCCCCTTTCTCTGTCCTCTCTCATGTCACCCCGCTCCTCCGCACACTCCACTTACGGAACAGCAAGAGGAACTGCCCCTCCCTACCCGTATGGTCCGTGCAAAATGCAAAAAAAAAAACACAAAATAGCAGAATTGGTCAGGAGCCCCTAAAACGGCAGCTATCATTTCCTGCTACATTCTCTACCCAGAAGTATTGAAGCTGAGAAAACGTATTGGCACATCATGTCAGCGGTGATCTATTATCCTAGCTTTTCTCCACATCAGTCTGAATCCATCCACAACCTCTTGCCACTCTCTCCAAGCATTGTGAAATGCGACCGATGTGAACTATCACTGTGTTCCCCAGCCTTGTTCTGCTTGGCCTTGTGTGATTGATGCACCAACGCTGACAAACTTCAATATCAGATAGCAGGTGGCAGAGACAGAGAGTAAAGGAAGTTACTGTAACATGGACCAGTGAAAAGAGAATAGGAAAGGCATCAACGATGCAACACAGTAGCTGAGGACTCTCTCTGTTCCTCCAACACTGCAACCAATCCAATGACATTGGTAGTTAGCCCCAAATACTGTACAGTAGTAGTAGTACTATAGTAATAGTAATAGTAATAGTAATAATAATTTTTCAATGTAAACTAAATCAATCCACACGCCTGGTATTGAAACAGTAATGACATAATGCAGCTCCATTTTCAGCCTTCCATCCTCCACTAACATAACTATCTTCATACAGATGCTGCCTGGATGATAGCTTATATGAGTGATGCTGTATGTGGCCACTTAGAGCCAGTAACATTTACTGACACATATGGTAAATAATTAACTGGCAGACCGAGATTACATTTGTCACTATGTGCACTGATGGGCACTTAAAACCTAAAGCTCTCCCCATGATCATCTCTAGGACACACCTCATTAACAGTATGACCAACTGTGTAAAAAGAAATTGGCATCATAATTGCTAATAATAATATACAACGTGGATTAATGTGTTTTGGTAATTTATTGTATTGCCCGATGTGGTGTAGAATGTAGAATGCTGTGGATAGACTTTCTCACCTTGACTAATCAATAGGTTCTTATATTACATTTTTACACAAATCTCCCATTGATAATAAAACATCTGAGTTATGTGTGCAGATCACAAATTAGAATTGGGCCCTAAAGGATTATTCACTCAGATATATCATCTACAGCTTCCTTTTGGGGAGTTAAGGGTTAAGGGTTAAGGGTTAAGAGTTAAGGGTTAAGAGGGAAACAAGGCAAATATGTTGCTGCTCCAAACAGCCTATCGACTCCATTCAACATAAGATAGAGGGAGGAGAAAATAACACTAATGATGAGAGTAATGGAATGTGACCCGTACCATGTATCCATCTCTAGGAGACAGTTACACATTCAACAGCGGAAATATAACCTTTCCTCCTATTCTATTTCCTGTTCAGGGCAAATGAGTACAGCAGATACTTTACATTTGGTCAATCAATAACAGAAATGAAACACAGTACATTATAATGGGGGCCATTAACTAACAATATTACACATTGACTCAGACATGGAGAGTTGGATAACATTAAAGGGGAGAACAGGGTGACATTAGACAATTTTCCATACCTATCACTATGGCATGGGAAAAACATGCCCTTGTTGTGCTTAGCTGTTACATATTTGAAAAAAAGATAGACACGTGTTTGCTATAATAGAATAGAACATACAGTGCATTCAGAAAGTATTAAGAACCCTTGACTTTTTCCACATTTTGTTAAATTACAGCCCTATTCTAAAATGGATTAAATTGGGTTTTCTTCCCTCATCAATCTACACACAAAATCCTATAATGACAAAGGAAAAACAGATTTGTAGACATTTTTGCAAATGTATTAAAAACAAAAAACTGAAACATATTACATTTACATAAATATTCAGACCCTTTACTCAGTACTTTGTTCAAGCACCTTTGGCAGTGATTACAGACTCTCAAGGCCACTCAAGGACATTCAGAAACTTGTCCCGAAGCCACTCCTACATTCTCTTGGCTGTGTGCTTAGGGTTGTTGTCCTGTTGGAAGATGAACCTTCGCCCCAGTCTGAAGTCCTGAGCGTTCTGGAGCAGGTTTTCATCAAGGATCTCTGTACTTTACTCCGTTCATCTTTCCCTCTATCCTGACTAGTCTCCCAGTCCCTGCCGCTGAAAAACATCTCCACAGCATGATGTTGTCACCACCATGATTCACCGTAGGGATAGTGCCAGGTTTCCTCCAGACGTGACACTTGGCATTCAGGCCAAAGAGTTCAATCTTGGTTTCATCAGACCAGACCAGAGAACCTTTAGGTGCCTTTTGACAAACTCCAATCAGGCTGTCATGTGCCTTTACTGAGGAGTGGCTTCTGTCTGGCCACTCTACCACAAAGGCCTGATTGGTGGAGTGCTGCAAAGATGGTTGTCCTTCTGGAAGATTCTCCCATCTCCACAGAGAAACTCTGAAGCTCTTTCAGAGTGGTTGTCGGGTTCTTGCTCAGTTTGGCCGGGCAGCCAGCTCTAGGAAGAATTTTGGTGGTTCCAAACTTCTTCCATTTAAGAATGATGAAGGCCACTGTGTTTTTGGGGACCTTCAATGCTTCAGACATTGTTGGTACCCTTCCCCTGATCTGTGCCTCAACACAATCCTGCCTCGACACAATTCCTCAACATCATGGCTTGGTTTTGGCTCTGACATGCACTGTCAGCTGTGGGACCTTAAATAGACAGGTGTGTGCCTTTCCAAATCATGTCCAATCAACTGAATTTACCACAGGAGGATTCCAATCAAGTGGTAGAAACATCTCAAGCATGATAAATGGAAACATGATGCACCTGAGCTCAATTTCGATTCTCAAAGCAAAGTGTCTGAATACTTATGTAAATAAGGTATTTTGGTTTTTAATTTTTAATACATTTGCAAAAATTTCTAAAAACCTGTTTTCGCTTTGTCATTATGGGCTATTGTGAGTATATTGATGAGGAAAAAGTATTTAATCCATTTTAGAATAAGGCTGTAACGTTAAAAAAAAGTGAGTACTTTCCGAATGTATTGTATGTATAAGATTAGATTGAGGCTAACGACATAAGTCAATATAACTGTGTCAGACTGTAGAAGTTGAATATCTTTGATTCTATACATCTAAGGACGAGACCTTCAATGCTTCAGACATTGTTGGTACCCTTCCCCTGATCTGTGCCTCAACACAATCCTGCCTCGACACAATTCCTCAACATCATGGCTTGGTTTTGGCTCTGACATGCACTGTCAGCTGTGGGACCTTAAATAGACAGGTGTGTGCCTTTCCAAATCATGTCCAATCAACTGAATTTACCACAGGAGGATTCCAATCAAGTGGTAGAAACATCTCAAGCATGATAAATGGAAACATGATGCACCTGAGCTCAATTTCGATTCTCAAAGCAAAGTGTCTGAATACTTATGTAAATAAGGTATTTTGGTTTTTAATTTTTAATACATTTGCAAAAATTTCTAAAAACCTGTTTTCGCTTTGTCATTATGGGCTATTGTGAGTATATTGATGAGGAAAAAGTATTTAATCCATTTTAGAATAAGGCTGTAACGTTAAAAAAAAGTGAGTACTTTCCGAATGTATTGTATGTATAAGATTAGATTGAGGCTAACGACATAAGTCAATATAACTGTGTCAGACTGTAGAAGTTGAATATCTTTGATTCTATACATCTAAGGACGAGACTATACTCTCAATACTGTTCTTGTGAAATAACTGTAGCCTTATCTTATTACTTGAATAGATCAAACGCTTTTAAACTCATCTCTGCCGTCAATCATTAAACACTCTGACTCTTATTTACAAATACACTCGTCTGTGGAAATATATACTGTACCTTTACTCCACCCAAAAGCCTGCTATTCTCACTTACACAACAGTCCAATCACTCACACTTCAATCTAATGAAAGACCACAGGGAAATGTTTCGCTGCACTCTAATGCTGTTGCCATTGCCTCCCCACACTGTCAATGTCTAAACTGTGTCAAGACGTAATTCATCTTCTTGAGTGGAGGAATGAATGACCTTGCTGCCATCAGACAGGGAGGCAGGCAGGGAGGTAGCCCACTGCGCAGCCTGCTGTGGAGAATGACACTCGTACTCCCAGTCTCAACTCCCATCCATTTGGAATTAAGTCAATCCGAGAGTTGCACGCCATACAACTACAACCACCACTAGAGTTGAGAGGATTACGTACAACCCATGACTTTTCTAGTCATCTTTCTTCTGTTGAATCTGTCAATATGGGTTTGACAATTTAGAGGTGTCCCCAAAAATGTCACTGGAAATGAAGATGAAGAAAGAAAACACCTCCTGCTAATATTTAGGTGATCAACCTTTTAAGATTCCTCAAGAATTGTAATGAGGCAATCACATCATAACTTTTGTAGAACCACCATTACTTTAGCAACTGTTTGTTTTGACATTTCTCAAACATGCACATACACCGTGGACAGATGTGCACACACAAACACGTCACACAGAGGCATGAGGAAACTCAAGGTTACTTTCGTAACCCCAGTTCTCTGATAATATAGGTGAGATGTGTATCAGTTATGGGAAGTCCCTTAAGTGGATTCACTACAGGAAGAACCAATCACACAGCGTTTGTGTTGCACGGTATATAGTTTGGTACTAGAATTTTTGTTACGTCCGATACTTCTGTCAAATGTGTCTCATGTGATTGAGAGGATCAAGTATGTCTATCAGCGCAGCCCCTTTATAGGGTGAAGAGCAAAGTGCCTGTTCCACTTACTCATTCATTGCTAGAGCTGTCTAGGCTGCATTAGCTCCCCACTCACGCTGCACGGAAGTTAACACACTTGAGTAATGCAACACGTCATGTAGAAATGTTACTGTTTGCTAAAATAATGTCCATACAACTCTTTTACAATGCAAGACGATATCGGTAGCTTGTAGCTTTAATTGTAGGCTAACTTTCCTTGCTTGATTACAGCTGAATTCACTACCCTAGTACTTTGTTTGTGATAATATTAAATCATAACGCAAAATATGCTGATTTCCAAGCTGAGTTCCAAGTTAAGAAATCACTTCGTCTCCGTCGCCACCAAAAACAAATGTACTTCTTCATCTCCCTCGCCTCCTATCACTAGATTCCATAGCCACAAAGTCAGATTCCACGGCCGCATTATGCCTTGCAAATGGCACACACTTTCATAAAAGAAAATACGTCTTCTATGCAAATGTTGTTGATCAGTACAATGAAATGATATCTTCTCCTCACAGTTGCCAATAATTAACGGAAGTGATTGTTTGTCATCTCTAGGCCCTGAAATCAGCTAAAACAAGCTCCATAACTCAATGCATGAGCACACTCCTATTGAATAATATGTGACTAGACCTAGGGTACATCTTGATTTACCCATATTATCAAGAGATTTACCTTTCAAATAAATGATTAACATTATGTTGTTCTACAGTTAGATTGGTAAAAACAAAGTCAAATTGATTGTATGATTATATACACAGAACAAAAATATAAATGCAACATGTAAAGTGTGCAGGTAAGCTGGGTACTCTGGCTCTGGAGCAGGGTATGGAACTTGCTGAGGGTGAGCTGGGTAGACTGGTACTGAGACCCGATGAGAGCTCACTGGTTGACCCAAAGCAAGTTCCATACCCTGCTCCACTGCCTGACTACCCAGCTTACCCATTGCAAGGTCCACCCCCCTCCTGGGGTCCCGCTCAGCAGATGGGTTCAGCCTTCCATGTAAGTCACTCCCCTGAACCCACCTTACCTGATTTTACCACTGACATTGAGAAGGACCGCTCACCTAAAACTGCCACTGGACAATCTCCTTGACTCACTTACACAGCTGACTGAGAAAGTATCATGTCCTACTGGAAAATCTCAAGCTCCCTGAAGCACAGATGAAGAACCAGTCCTGCCGTCATCACCCTACACAGCTACTATACAGGCACTCCAGCTCCAGTATGGCCAATCTCATCAGCCACTCAGTGAGATTGGCACCATCCTCACTGCCCCAGAATTTAAAGTTGGTGACTTTCAGGGGTTTCAGAGCTGCTATCTACATGTCATTCTGCTGGTGAGCATGCTGCTATCCTTGGAAGGTGCTTATGGATATGAGTTGAAGGGAAAGGGGGATCCCTAGTCAGTTGTACAACGGCGGCAGGTCAAGGAGACACAAGATGAGCAGTAGAGGGCATTGCAGGAGCAGATGTGACATGGGCTTTGACCAGGCCATTCCAAGACATGTAAATATTTCCCCTTAAACCACTAGTGTTGCGTTAACAATATGCTTATGGTCATTGTCCTGCTGGAAGGTGAAGCTCCGTCCCAGTCTCAAATTTCTGGAAGACTGAAACAGGTTTCCCTCACGAATTTCCCTGTTTTTAGTGCCATCCATCATTCCTTCAATTCTGATCAGTTTCCCAGTCGCAGTTGATGAAAAATATCCTCACAGCATGATGCTGCCACCACCCTGCATCACTGTGGGGCTGGTGTTCTCTGGGTGATAAGAGGTGTTGGGTTTGCACCAGACATAGCGTTATCCTTAATGGCCAAAAATAAACATTTTTTGTCTCATCTGAGCAGAGTACCTTCTTCAATATGTTTGAAAAGTCTCCCACAGGCCTTTTGGCGAACACCAAACGTATTCGCTTATTTTTTTCTTTAAGCAATTACTTTTTTCTGGTCACTCTTCCGTAAAGCCCAGCTCTGCGGAGTGTACGGCTTGAAGTGGTCCAATGGACAGATACTCCAATCTCCGCTTTGGAACTTTGCAGCTCCTTCAGGGTTGTCTTTGGTCGCTTTGTTACCTCTCTGATTAATGCACTCCTGCCTGGTCCGTGAGTTTTGGTGGGCGGCCCACTCTTGGCAGGTTTGTTGTGGTGCCATATTCTTTACATTTTTTAATAATGGATTTAATGGTGCTCCGTGGGATGTTCAAAATAGATATTTTTTTATAAACCAACCCTGATCTGTACCTCACCACAACTTTGTCCCTGACCTGTTTGGAGAGCTCTTTGGTCTTCATGGTACCCATTGCTTAGTGGTGTTGCAGACTCTTGGGCCTATCAGAACAGTTGTTTATATACTGAGATCATGTGACAGATCATGAGACAGATCATGTGACACTTAGATTGCACACAGGTCGACTTTATTTAACTAATTCTGAAGGTAATTGGTTGCACCAGATCTTATGTAGGGGCTTCATAGCAAAGGTGTGAACACATATGCACACACCACTTTTCCAATTTTTTAATTTTATTTTTTAAACAAGTTATCTTTTCATTTCACTTCACCAATTTGGACAATGTTGTGTATGTCCATTACATGAAATCCAAATAAAAATCCATTTAAATTACAGGTTGTAATGCAACAAAATAGGAAAAATGCCAAGGGGAATGAATACTTTTGCAAGGCACGGTAGATCATGTATTTCCCGGTAGAAATACCTTGCAAAGCAACTACTCTCTATCCCTCTTCTGTCGCTTCTCTCATTCTCCACGTCTGCTCCACACATACTGGACAAGTAGGCGTGTAATAGATTATCGTCATTAGTTAATTACCACATTTTCTGCGCTAAACTATAAACTATAACTGTAAATATATTGAATATTGGCCTGTTGGAAACGACAACTCCCTACTACATCGCACAGTTCAGGCTTGATCTGATTTATCTAGAGAAACTGCACATTAAGTTCACAGACAAAAAACAGACCTAAATGGAATTAAAATATTTGAACCGATGTTGGTCAATTACTTTTCTTTTTAATTATAAAGAATAACAGACATTTTGGTTAATCGCTAAGCACTATTGTACTGCCATAATAAAACCGATCAAAGAGAAGTCCTGAATCTGAGTCTCTCTGACAGGAGCACTTTGGTGGATGGGGCTGAGCACTCCCCCATCCACATCAATGGGGCTGTAGTGGAGTGGGTCGAGAGCTTCAAGTTCCTCTGTATTCACATCACTAAGAAATTAACATGGTCCACTAACACCCACACAGTTGTGAAGAGGGCACGACAGCACCTCTTCCCACTCAGGAAGCTGAAAAGATTTGGCAACTGCAAGGCACCTGACCGCAAGGTGCTACAAGGCACCTTGCGGTCAAAGACTCCAGACACTCAGGACATAGCAGGCAGTATCAGTGCACTAAGTCAGGAACAGCTTCTACCCCAAGCCATAAGACTGCTAAACAATACTGATAAATAGCTAAACAAATGGCTACCCGGACTACCTGCATTTACCTTTTTTTTTACAGTAACTCTCTTGCTCACACACTGGACTCTACCCACACACTCACACATGCATACTGACGCCACACACACACACACACACACGTGCCATTCACAAAACCAGCTATACAGTCCTTTCAAACCCAGATCATTGTACACTGGTGTTAATGTGTCACGCCACAGTGTTTCACCAGCTGCAATAAAATAAAAAAACGAATCTATTCAGTTTCTCACATCCGCATTAGCTACCTCACAAGATTGTAGCAATAGATTGTGGGGCTTATTAGGTTGAGGTTGACTATTGAGTTGGACATACATTAACGAGATTGAATGTGATATTAGGAACTTACAAATTCATAAACATTGTACGAATTTGAATTGATAACAATGTCATACAATTGTTCACAATTTTCAAGACCGTTTTGGCTTGTGAACACTACTGGATGAAATTATACAAAACCCTTCACTTGCTTCTCTAAGAATATGATAATGTCATAGTGGTTATGGGATCTGTCAACAAACAAAAAAATAGATGAGGACAAAGAAAATGTGTCAATGTATGTTAGTCCATTACTATATTGATTTTTATTGTTACTTATTGTTGTTCTTATTATTGAAAAAAAAGTATTACTTGATATTTTACTATATCCACTGGCATGTGTGCCCAGAAATAGTCAAGCATTATGCAATACAAGTAATACAAATTAATAGCATGACTGAGTGTAGGAGTTTAAAAAATAAAACTAATCTGCCACTGTCATGGCATAAAAAGAAAGTGCCAGCGTCATTGGGATGACTGCTTGAAACTGCACATCCTTTCCATCAGCTTCTCAGTTCTTCTCACCAGGGGTAAAACGTTCTCACTTGACTTTCCTATAGAAAATAGTAAAATATACTATATAAATATGCTATATATTACCAGTAAGTGGCTTAACAAACTTGAACGTGTTGATTAAACTGTTACAGGGGTGTTGAACGCTGCCCTATCGTTTGATTAGCATGCATCAGCATCACTGATTCCCCGTTTTATATTAAATAGCCAATGTCATTCAAAACATGCTGTTGCAGATGAGATTAATGAAAATATGAATGCAGAAAAACGGGTATGCGAATAGGCTACACGATTATTTAGGCTACTATCAACTTGTTGGCACGCACAGTCCAACATCACAAGTTGAGCAACTCAAAAGTCAATCTCCTAAAAAAATACTTGAATAGCTAAATTCTCACTCAAATGTTACATTTTATTAAATTCGTCTTGGAAACGGGTTAGGTGCGATGGTGTTTGAAATATAGGCTATTATATAACTTTTTTTCAACAGAGATGTATCGACGAAATAACTGTACCCTTTAGATTTACCAAATTATAGGATACTACCTCAGGATATGCTTCACTAGGTTGTTCACGTGCAGTCTCGTGTGCTTCGTTTAATAGCGAGCATGGAAAGGGGAAATCTATTTAACTGCGAAGTTTCGATCAGTCTAGTCTATCATAATGCGTAAATTCTGGTGCATCGTTCTCCATCACTTTATCGGCAAAATGTGCAAGCATTATATACTTGACATTAAACGGCACAATTAACCTGATTAGGATTATGTTATAAACATGTAATGCGTTTGAGAGAAAAAACATCGCTTAATTAAGGGAAGAGCCTAAGTTTCCCAAACAAACCAAAGTGAAAATTAATTAGTGAGCTCAACTCTTTGTGATAGCCTAGACAACTCAAATTGCGAGAACATACCTTATCAGCAAATGTCTCAATAAACGTTGAATCCACTGACTTTTTCCACTCGACTGTTCTCGTGATTGTTACTGCAAATATAACGACCTTTCTACTTAGCTTTGAACGAAGTACTTATTTCTAAAACAATGCAAATCAATTCCAGCGCTCTTTTTTTACCTTAAATTGTGCCTCTCGCGTCGAGTTCAGCACCGTGAGGGAACGAGGGGCGGAATAGGCTACATACAGTAGGTTACGCACAATGAAGAGAATGGAACACACACGAGTGGTGATGCATAGAGGAGCGAATTACAACGAGTTAATCTGATATGAACCTAATGGGTGTGGCAAATTAATGAACCCACGCAATTTGTATATATACAGTGCGTTCAGAAAGTATTAATTCCCTTGACTTTTTCCACATTTTGTTACGTTTAGATTTTTTTTGCCAATTTATTAAAAACCAGAAATACCTTATTCACCTAAGTATTCAGACCCTTTGATATGAGACTCGAAATTGAGCTCAGGTGCATCCTGTTACCGTTGATCATCCTTGAGATGTTTCTACAACTTGATTTATGTCCACCTGTGGGGCGGCAGGGTAGCCTACTGGTTAGAGCATTGGACTAGTAACCGAAAGGTTACAAGTTCAAACCCCCGAGCTGACAAGGTACAAATCTGTCGTTCTGACACCTGAACAGGCAGTTAACCCACTGTTCCTAAGCTGTCATTGAAAATAAGAATTTGTTCTTAACTGACTTTCCTAGTAAAATACAGGTGAAAAATAAAAATTCAATTGATTGAACATTATTTGGAATGGCACACACCTGTCTATATAAGGTCCCACAGTTGACCAGTCATGTCAAAGCAAAAACCAAGCCATCAGGTTGAAGGAATTGTCTTGTAGTTTTGTGTCGAGGCACAGATCTGGGGTAGGACTCTCAGACCATGAGAAACAATATTTTCTGGTCTGATGAAACCAAGATTGAACTCTTTGGCCTGAATGCCAAGCGTCACATCTGGAGAAAACGTGGCACCATCCCTATGATGAAGCATCATGCTGTGGGGATGTTTTTCAGTGGCAGGGACTGGGAGACTAGTCAGGATCGAGGAAAAGATGTTGAAGAGAATTATGAGCCTCCTAGGTTATGTATTGAAGTCAATATCCCTAGAGGAGGATGGAAAATAGATGTCCTCCGGCTACACCATGGTGCTACCCAGAGAGTGCTGTTGAGGCTAATGTATGACCTTCACTATAAAACATTGGGTTTTAATCAGTTATTTGTTGACGTGATTATATTTAGTATCGGTTTTCTGAAATTCACTGAGTAGGATGGTCGTTCCCTTCCTCCTCTGAGGAGCCTCCACTAACTCATACTCTCTACAGTACCAACCTCCAGCAATCACACGGGCATTCTTTTTACATGTGTCACCTCGCATGCAGCCAACTCAAAGCCAAATAACTAAGAGAAGTCGTGTTGAAAAGAGCTGTTAAAGGCAAATCAAAGACCCTGTAGGCTCTGGGCTGCTGATTAGAAGAGGCTCCCCTGTCGCTCATGTGTGCAAACTGGGACTGAGGGGATGTCAGTGGTGGTGTCAGGCTTAATCTTATTCCACTGTAGTGGAGATCCACATCAGAGGAGCACCTAGCTTGGTTAAAGGTCGAATACAGGTTACTGTGTATATATATATATATACATATATATATATACACAATTTTAAGATCTATACTATACCTGTCCCCACTATGCATAGTTGGATCTTATAGTGTGATCGCCAGCCTTGTCTAAACTTCAATGCACAGAAAGAAATACACTGTTTCCACAAGGCATTGGATTGTTGTTGGAAATTAAGTAAACCTCTAACATTTTGCTACTTAACCAAACCCCCTAGGGTCTCCACTTCCATGCTGATTACAGATGAAGCATAATAGAACATTTTTTATATAAGTGCGTTCCCATGTTGCAAGAGAAGGAAAGATGTTAATTCAACAAGACATCATAGTAGATCCAATGAAGACAATGAATCTCCCTTTTCATACAAGAAAACCGTCATACTGCATCTTTCTGGAACTTTCAACTCAGATGACAGTGATGTTTAATTGATATTGGAGAAAACATTGAATTAACAAACGATAAGGCATTGAATGGCCCATTTTACCAGTGCACTAAAGCATACAATAAAAAAAACAAGCCTGGCATATTTTTCAATCAATATCCAATTTATTTTTCACTTTCATCTATTCCAGAATCATTGCATACTATAGGCCTACAGTACAACTTCTGAAGGTCTGAGTTCTAATAGCATTTATTGCGCACCACACTGGAGCCCTCCTCCTGGTACTCCTGCCCCTTCACCCACATGGGCTGGAAGCTGCTGAGGCAGGTGATGATGGAGCCCCCCACCCAGGAGGCAAACTCCCTGTGGGCCCCAGATAGCATCCCGATCATGGAGTCCCTCGGGGCCAGTTTCTCCATCTCTGCCTGGAGCCGCTCCGGGAAACCGCTGAACATAGAGGAGCCGCCACACAGGGCCACGTTGGCCATCAAGGCCGTCTGCCACTCAGGGGCGCACTTCTGCAGGCTGTTCATGGCCAGGATGTGAACTCCGGGCTGCGACATTCCTGCGTCGGATGGACAGAATAGGATCTCAGGGCCACGGAAGCGCTCGTCGCACAGGGTAATGGTGGTGCCATCGGGGAGTTGATAGTCCAGAGGTGTTCCTTTGTCCTCAGAACTCAGCTGGGAGACGTAGCAACTCTGCTTCTTCATCTCTTGCACAGAGGACTTTTGCTGGAGAGCACTCCCATGTCCAACGTCGGCCAGTAGTTTGCTCAGATAGTCAGACACACCCTTTCCAGCCAGGTCCATGTGAAATGTGGCATGTGGTAAGCAGTAGCCATTGCACACTGGAGAGACAGAGGTGCAGCCAGCCCCAGAGTCCACCACTAGACCAGTAACCAGTCCATAAGAATACATGGACAGCACAGGCTGGTAACCAACATACATCGCTGGGGCCCCAAACCCTTCAAACAGGAGTTCAGCTGTTTTCTCTCTGTTGGAGATGGGAGAGAAGGCTGGGTCAGTCATCAGGATGCCATGCTCTTCAGGGCAGACTTGGAGCTCCTCATAGAGCACATGGCTCCACAGCTTCTCCAGGGAATCCCAGTCACTTATCATTCCACTGGTGATGGGCCTCTTGAGAATGAGATCATCTGAGTCCTTGCAGGGAATGTTGTTTCCAAAATAACATTTAGTTTGGTCCTTTTTGGACAATCCAACCACTGACCTCAGAACTTTATGGGGCTTCTCATCTCCAGAAAAGCCAGCTTTGATGGAGCCTGATCCTGGGTCGATTACAATAGCCACATTCTGCTTGAAGTCCTCACTGCTATCCACTGCAGTCATTCTTAGACAGTCTGTAATTTTTTGAACAATGAAAGCAAATGTTGAAGTTATGTTTCTTTCTCTAGTTGTCCCCAAGCATGTCTGCAACAGTCAACTCATGAACAGAGACTAATGGTTTGAAAGATTGCTTTATTACTTGAAAAAACATGTTTGTCACAAAACCTGTGACATCACAATGGCATCAATGGCCTTGTAGCATCACCACAGTGCTCCAGTCTGGGTGACTATGGCAACGGATGATCACAGGGTTATTTCTCAGTATTTGTGAACATTAGCTGACAAGGATAGCTTTTCACACACACACACACACACACACACACACACACACACACACACACACACACACACACACACACACACACACACACACACACACACGCCTGGTAAATTATGTGAGTTGGGCAATCATTACCTACGCCTCTTCAACATCTATAATGGGAGAGAGGATGAATGTTCCCATCCAAACTCATCATAGCACTTACAGGACATTTGATGGCCTGTAGAATCATTGAACTGCTGTAAACCTTGAGGTGAAATGTTTCTGCATCCAGTACACATCATCCCTCACTATGTGATTAAGATAAGGATGAATAATAGAGGCTTCAAGCATTGTATGGACCAGTTTGAACTGGATTCCTCACATGCAATCAACAGGGAATGAAAGTGGTTCTAATTTTGAACATTATTCTGTATTACAGGAACAAGGAAAGTAGGAAACGCACAGACCAAGAGTTGTTACTGAAGGCAGATTTGACCACCAATAGCATCTTTTACACGACCAATCTGCATTGGGTTAACACACTACATTTTAGTGGAACAGGCTCCAGTCACACTGATCTAATTACACACACCTGCACACACACACCTGCACACACACACCTGCACACACACACACACACACACACACACACACACACACACACACACACACACACACACACACACACACACACACACACACACACACACACACACACACACACACACACACACACACACACACATGCATCCAATCCTTTCTAAGATGGAGTTAACCTACAAGTGTCACCCCTCCATGGCTACTGCAGTGGAAGAGTATAATTAGAAGCTGTTTGTTTCTGACCTTGGGCAACAGAAATGTTGGCTGTAGGAGTCAACAGTTCACCGATGTAAGTCACTACTAGCCTGAGAGCAAGGGAAGGTATTCACTTTCCATTACACACAAGGGAGAGTGATACATGCTCTGGAGAGGGGCCACATGTACTGGACCCTATAAGTACTGGACCCTGTTAGTGAATCCTATTCAATATAAGGTAAATCAATGAGAAACTCTCTGATTAAGACTATCTGTCAATGTAATACAGATATCGCTTCACAATACCCGGTCTCAGAATGGTTCAATCTAACAAAGTAGATGCTACATCTGCCCCATTGATTCAATGACAACACCGCAGTACTTCATATCATATAAATGTCATTGTACAGGTATACATCACTAATTAATTCAACATTGATCAGGCCCAATAGCAGTCAAGTCTGCCCACAGACTGTCATAAACGTCTAGGCTTTAGATTAGCTGTTTTATGGCCGGCTTACACTCTACATTGAGTGGATGTTGAATTTAAGAAGTGGAATCAAAGTGGACAGTGCCATCCCTCAGCTCAGTAAAGCTGATTATGTTCAACCAGATAAGCATGTTTGTATCAAACAGAAAAATGATGGAGCTCACAGGCCTGCACAATGACAGGCATGCAGCCAAATGGCAGAGCTCTCACACTATTCATTTAAATCTCCCACAGTCTATTTACATATAGCAGGTACTGTATATTGTTATGCCAGGATCCTCTGGGCTATTTTTGGCTCCCGCTTTGACGGTTTTATATAGTATATGGTGATGAATATCCATTGTCAGTGTGTGCAACCAAGAGAAACTGATTGCATCCTAATGATGATAAGAATGATGACGAGGGTAATAACGAAAAGGACAAATACACCAACCATGTCATAAACAAATTAATTGTAACATTTTATATGGTCCATGCCTAAGGACACTCAGCAAAGCTTTCACCCGTTGCTTTTAAGGATAATTGACCAAGGTAATAGCTTTCCAATCTGACTCCTATGGCTACAAACAGAGCTTTAAAAGAACAGAATTATTAAGCGGCTCTAATTATAGCAAATAAAGAGATCCTTGCCGTGCATAAAACAATGTCTAATTCCTTACTAACTGTCATCGTTTGGGAGATTTTCAAATAACTCCTGTGGGAAGAAACAAAAGACGTGGCGGAAAAGTCAGAGCACAACAATTGCAATCTGGCAGTTATATATATATATACTTCTGGCACTTCTAATCAAACATCAGCAAACTATTAGATTAGACATCCACCTGCCGGAGGCCCTTTTTATACATAAATTCAGTTGCACTTCAGGCTCTGCATTGTCCCACGCATCCCATTCTTTCCAGACAGATTATACAGTACAGGTTATGTTCCTGTAGTCCACAATCAGCTTCTTGGTTTTGCAGAGAGTTGAGAGAGGGGTAGTTGTCCTGGCACTACACTGCCAGGGCTCATTCCTCCTCCCTATAGGCTGTCATTGTTGTTGGTTATCAGGCCTACAACAGTGGTGTCCTCAGAAAGTTGATTGATCGAGTAGTAGTGCATTATGTTATTTGTCATATGCTTCATAAACAACAGGTGTAGACTAACAGTGAAATGCTTACGGGTCCATTCCAACAATGCAAAGAGAATGAAAATAGAGAAATAATAGCAAAGTAAAACAAGTCATTATAAAGGTAATAATAAACACAATGAGAAATGATAACTTGGCTATATACACGGGGTACCAGTAAAGAGTAGGGGTACGAGGTAATTGAGGTAGATATGTACATATAACTATGAATACACTGACACATAATAAAGAGTAGCAGCAGCATATGTGATGAGTTAAAACGTTAGTGCAAAAAAGGATCAATGCAAAATTAAAGCTGAAATGTCTTGAGTCATTAAGAATTCATCCCTTTGTTATGGCAAGCCTAAATCAGAAGAGGAGTAAAAATGTGCTTAACAAGTCAAATAATAAGTTGCTTGGACTCACTCTGTCTGCAATAATAGTGTTTAACATGATTTTTGACTACCTCATCTCTGTACCCCACACATACAATTATCTGTAAGGTCCCTCAGTCGATCAGTGAATTTCAAACAGATTCAACCACAAAGACCAGGGAGGTTTTCCAATGCCTCTCAAAGAAGGGCACCTATTGGTAAACCAGACATTGAATATCTGTTTGAGCATGGTGAAGTTATTCATTACACAGGCGTCCTTCCTAACTCAGTTGCTGGAGAGGAAGGAAAATGCTCAGGGAATTCACCATGAGGCTAATGGTGACTTTAAACAGTTACAGAGGTTAATGGCTGTTATAGGAGAAAAATGAGGATGGATCAACAACATTGTAGTTACTCCACAATACAAATATTTCAAAACATGCACCCTTTCTGCAATAAGGCATTAAAGTAAACTGGAAAGAATATTTCAAAAATATTTACTTTTATGTCAAATCCAACACAACACATCACTGAGTACCACTCTCCATATTTTCAAGCATAGTGGTGGCTGCATCATGTTATGGGTATGCTTGTAATCATTAAAGACTAGGGGGGTTTTTAGGATAAAAAATTACAAAATGGAGCTAAGCACAGGCAAACCCTAGAGGGAAACCTGATTCAGTATGCTTTCCAACAGACACTGGGAGACAAATGAATCTTTCCGCAGGACAATAACCTAAAATACAAGGCTGAATATACACTGAAGTTGCCAAGATGGCATTGAATATTCCTGAGTGGCCTAGTTACAGTTTTGACTTAAATTGGCTTGGAAATCTATAGCTAGACTTGAAAATGGCTGTCTAGCAATGATCAACAACCAACTTGACAGAGCTTTTGAAGAATAAAAAAAAAAATACGCTAATATTGTACAAAGCTCTTAGAGACTTACCCAGAAAGACTCACAGCTGTAATTCCTGCCAAAGGTGATTCTAACATTGACTCAAGGGTGTGATTACTTATGTAAATGAGATATGTCATTTTCATCTTCAATGAATGTGCAAAACATGATAAAAACATGTTTTTACTTGGTCATTATGCAGTATTGTGTGTAAGTGGGTGAGGAAAAACATTTTTTTAATCTATTTTGAATTCAGGCTGTAACACAAGAAAATGTCGAATAAATCAAGGGGTATGACTATTTTCTCAAGGCACTATATGTGAAAATGCTATTCATTGACTACAGTTCAGCATTCAACACTATTGTTCCCTGCAAGCTCGACACCAAGCTCAGAGCCCTGGGTCTGGAAACCAGATCCTGGACTTCCTGACACGCAGACCACTGGCTATGAAAGCTATGGAGATTGGCAACAAAACCTTCTCCACACTGACTTAACACAGGGACCTCCAGAGGTGTGTCCTCAGTCCTCTGAGGTACTCTCTGTTCATTTACGACTGCGTGGCTTTGCACGACACCAACTCCATCATCAAGTTTGCTGACGACACCACGGTTGTAGGCCTGATAACCAACAATGACGAGTTAGGCTATAGGGAGTAGGTAAGTTAACTGGCATTATGGTATCATGACAACAACCTCTCCCTCAACGTCAGCAAAACAAAGGAGTTGATTGTTGGCTTCAGGAAGCAGAGGAGGGAACATGCCCCAATCCACATCAACGAGACTCCAGTAGAGAGAGTCACAAGTTTTAAGTTCCTCTACGTCCACATCAATGAGGACTTGACGTGGACCAACAACACCATCACCACTCTTGTCAAGAGGGTGCAAACATCTCTACTTCCTAAAGCGGCTGAAGAAATTTGGCATGCCGCCAAAGGTCCTCTTCAAATGCTACCGGTGCACCATTGAGAACGTCCTGACCGGTTGCATCACAGCCTGGTACAGAAATAGCTCGGTACATGACTCCAAGGCAATTCAGTGGGTGGTGAAGACGGCCCAGTACATCACTGGGACCATGCTCCCACCCATCCAGGATAAATGGTGCCTGAAGAAAGCCTGCAGCATCATCAAAGACCCCTCACACCCAGCCACGTGCTGTTCTCTCCCTTATCGTCGGGCTGACAGTATAGGAACACGAGGTCTGATACCAACAGGCTCAGAGACAATTTCTATCTACAAGCCACCAGACTGCAGAACATTTGAGCTGGACTGACCACTTGCTCTGTTTCTCCATCCCTGGGTGAAGATGGCTGACAAAACATTACGGTGGAACCAAATGTAAGTAGTTATAACGTCATAACGAGTCAAGAAAAACATTTACAATTGAGAGGAATATGTTAGTTAATGTAGAGACAAACATTTGTGCATATTTCTTCGTCATAGAGTTAATTTACAAAAATCACTATTTAGCAAGTTATCTGACTAGCTAACATTAGCCAGCTAGCTAGTGTTGTGATATGGGAATTAATTTGTAGTTTGTGTTTTCGGGACTTCATGAGAAAACCAGCAAACCAGGCTGTCGTCTTGTGAAACAGTGGATGTAAAGAATCTAGCTAGCTATAGCATTTACTGCAAATTGAATGTACAATTGTATAAGCTTGCCTTGCAATGCAGCTGAAGTAACACAGCTAGGTAACTATTTACTTGCTTATTGTGTAGTGGAGGAGAAAAATAACTGTATGCCTATGGATGTGTAGCTAGCTACAGTATGTAGCCAATTTATGTAAGGACCCTAAAACATTAGGTTCTGAACTAATACTCATACCAATCTATGAACCTCAGCTATCATGGTTGTTGTATATACTTCAAGTCTGAATGGCATTAATGAAACATATGGATAGAGTAGAATATAATAACTATATACTGTACTGTATGTAGTTATGTACTGTATGTACCGTATGTACTGTAGTTATTACCACACATGAGATCCCTACAGTGTAGCCTGTACATTGAATATATAAATTGATCATGTACTCTTCCTTGGCAAATAAAGGTGCGGTTCAGGTATGAGCCTCTGAAACATTCTTGTTCAGTCATTTCAAACTCCATTCTTTGAATAATGCTGTGTCTGCATGTATGTATTACAATTATACACTTCAACAGTGTTTACCACTCCTGCTTTGGGGACATCAATGACTACACATTGTAACTATGCAATAGACTAGAAACATGACTTAAGTAAAGGCTGATTTGTAATTCATATATACAGAACACACATGTATACATTCATGCTACACACATCACAACTGCTGTTATCAGACTCTTATTATACTGCTAAATTTATATGCTTGGCCCCATCCCCCCTTCCTCAACACAGTTGTAAATATTGGACAATAAATAGTTCCTTCCTGTATTATATTAAAATGTCATCCACACGCAATCTCAATCGTACTCCACACGGCCCTTTCCCACCTGGACAAAAGGAACACCTACGTGAGACTGCTGTTCATTGACTACAGCTCAGCATTCAACACCATAGTGCCCACAAAGCTCATCACTAAGCTAAGAACCCTGGGACTAAACACCTCCCTCTTCAACTGGATCTTGGACTTCCTGACGGCCCGCCCCCAGGTGGTGAGGGTAGGCAACAACACATCTGCCACTCTGATCCTCAACACTGGGGCCCCTCAGGGGTGTGTACGTAATCCCCTCCTGTACTCCCTGTTCACCCACGTCTGCGTTGCCAAACACGACTCCAAAACCATCATTAAGTTAGCTGATAACACAACAGTGGTAGGCCTGATCACCGACAAAGATGAGACAGCCTATAGGGAGGAGGTCAGAGACCTGGCATTGTGGTGCCAGGACAGCAACCTCCCTCTCAATGTGCAAATGCGCATAATGATGGTGACAGGTGTGCGCCATAACGAGCAGCCTGGCGAGCTAGATTCCGGAGAGGGAGCACATGTGACATAAAGTAAGAATTAACGTGAAAATATAAAACTAAATAGCAAAGTTGATGAGGAGCTGGCAAAAATGGGCACCATCCACTTCACCTACTTTAAAAAATGCTTTCTAAAAGCCTTTCGAAGGCTTTAAAAAATGCATTTGCCGAAAGACGTGGCCTTTTGAGCAGTGAACCACTATAGCAGAGGTGAAGTTGTGTTCCTGCCAGGGGCACTCCCCCAGCGGAGTCCATCTCCACAGTACAGTCGATTGAGGTTAGCAGAGGCTGTTCCCACATCGGCCGACCCATCCCAAAATCAGTGTCCGGTCGACAGAACAAATGTTCCTGACAGTCAGGAATAGTAACCTGTGTCTCCCTCTGAGTGAGCTGGATCGCTAAGTAGTGTCTGGCGCTTGGTGGGACCGTCTGTGTACCCTTGGGCGAGGGGCAGGTCAGCCATGTGGTAATGAGTGCACCACCACCCGTCTGCCTTCCTGCCGCCATGACTCAGGGGAGATACACATCATGCTGTGGCACCACAAACTAGGCTCCTAGGTTTCCTACTGAGTACCCAAATGGTTTTCGTTTACTGCTAAATGTGAAAATGGATTAGTGGTGCAAGAGGTGTAAATTAATGTAAGTTCTTTATGTCTAATAAATCATTGTGTGTTTATTTCATGAACTCTAAATATATATTTTTTCTAATTTATTTCCCTCAGCCTCCTTTTCCCATTGAAATGCTCCGTCTGATCATGTGGGTGTGTTGATACAAATGTATATAATATATTTACATACACAGCCCTGATAGGATTGCCTAGACTTGAGCCAACCCCACTTAGCCCTTTAAAAACGCTTACTCTAAAAGGGCATTATCATCATTTTCACAATTTCAGAGTATTATTTCAAACCTCATAGCATGGAAACATAGAGAGAAAAAAGAAGAAGAGGGAAATCACGTGTTTGACTGCACTGTCCCTTTAAATTAAAAAAAACATTATGATAAGATTTGAAACTGTGTGGACTAGGTTGGGGTAAGCTGAATAAAGATCCATATAGTACTGCAAATCAAATCAAAGTGTATTTGTCACGTGCGCCGAATATAACAGGTGAAACCTTACAGTGCAGAAACCTTACAGTGAAATGCTTACTTACAGGCTCTAACCAATAGTGCAAAAGGGTATTAGGTGAACAATAGGTAGGTAAAGAAATAAAAACAACAGTAAAAAAAAACAGGCTATATACAGTAGTGAGGCTATAAAAGTAGCGAGGCTACATACAGACACCGGTTAGACATGCTGGTTAAGGTAGTATGTACATGTAGATATGGTTAAAGTGACTATGCATATATGATGAACAGAGACTAGCAGTAGTGTAAAAAGAGGGGTTGGGGGGGGGGAATCGCAATGCAAATAGTTAGGGTAGCCATTTGATTACCTGTTCAGGAGTCTTATGGCTTGGGGGTAAAAACTGTTGAGAAGACTTTTGGTCCTAGACTTGGCACTCTGGTACCGCTTGCCATGCGGTAGTAGAGAGAACAGTCTATGACAGGGGTGGCTGGGGTCTTTGACAGGGCCTTCCTCTGACACCGCCTGGTGTAGAGGTCCTGGATGGCAGGCAGCTTAGCCCCAGTGATGTACTGAGCCGTACGCACTACCCTTTGTAGTGCCTTGCGGTCAGAGGCCGAGCAATTGCCGTAACATGCAGTGATGCAACCAACGCTCTCGATGTTGCAGCTGTATAACCTTTTGAGGATCTCAGGACCCATACCAAATCTTTTTAGTATCCTGAGGGGGAATAGGCTTTGTCGTGCCCTCTTCACGACTGTCTGGGTGTGTTTGGACCATTTTAGTTTGTTGTTGATGTGGACACCAAGTAACTTGAAGCTCTCAACCTGTCCACAATCATCTCCTTAGTCTTGGTTACGTTGAGGGATAGGTTGTTGTTCTGGCACCACCCGGCCAGGTCTCTGACCTCCTCCCAAAAAGCTGTCTCGTCTTTGGTGGTGATCAGGCCTATCACTGTTGTGTCGTCTGCAAACTTAATGATGGTGTTGGGGTCGTGACTGACCATGCAGTCGTGGGTGAACAGGGAGTACAGGAGTGGACTGAGCACGCACCCCTGGGGAGCTCCAGTGTTGAGGATCAGCGTGTTGCTACCTACCCTCACCACCAGGGGAGGCCCGTCAGGAAGTCCAGGATCCAGTTGCAGAGGGAGGTGTTTAGTCCCAGGATCCTTAGCTTAGTGATGAGCTTTGAGGGTACTATGGTGTTGAACGCTGAGCTGTAGTCAATGAATAGCATTCTCACGTAGGTGTTCCTTTTGTCCAGGTGGGAAAGGGCAGTGTGGAGTGCAATAGAGATTGCATCATCTGTGAATCTGTTTGGGCGGTATGCAAATTGGAGTGTGTCTAGGGTTTCTGGGATAGTGGTGTTGATGTGAGCTATTAACATCCTTTCAAAGCACTTCATGGCTACGGACGTGAGTGCTACGGGTCTGTAGTCATTTAGGCAGGTTGCCTTTGTGTTCGTAGGCACAGGGACTATGGTGGTCTGCTTGAAACATGTTGGTATTACAGACTCAAACAGGGACATGTAGAAAATGTCAGTGAAGACACCTGCCAGTTGGTCAGCACATGCCCAGAGCACACGTCCTGGTAATCCGTTTGGCCCCACATCCTTGTGTATGTTGACCTGTTTAAAGGTCTTACTCACGTCGGCTACAAAGAGCGTGATCACACAGTCGTCCGGAACAGCTGATGCTCTCATGCATGCCTCAGTGTTGCTTGCCTCAAAGCGAGCATATAAGTGATTTAGCTCGTCGGTAGGCTTGTGTCACTGGGCAGCTCGCGGCTATGCTTCCCTTTGTAGTCTGTAATAGTTTGCAAGCCCTGCCACATAAAACGAGCGTCGGAGCCAGTGTAGTATGATTCAATCTTAGCCCTGTATTGACGCTTTGCCTGTTTGATGGTTCGTCGCAGGGCATAGCAGGATTTCTTGTATGCTTCCGGGTTAGAGTCCAACATTTTGAAAGCGGCAGCTCTATCCTTTAGCTCAGTGCGAATGTTTCCTGTAATCCATGGCTTCTAGTTGGGATATGTACGTACAGTCACTGTGGGGACGACGTCCTCGATGCATTGCATAAGATTACTCATTTTAGGACATTTTGGATAGTTGACGTTTTACCATTTTGTCTCACTGTTGAAATGCCTTTGATGTTGGTGTTACATATCAAAGAGAATATCTCTTTCTTTCTCTCTCAATAACAGTACGCCATTAAATACAGGTGGTACTCATAGCTGATTAATGTGGTCAAACTGAGAGAAAACGCTCAGGAATAGGCTAAAGATGCCACCCAACTAAATTAGATGTTACTGTTAGGTGACCTAAACTGGGACATGCTTAACACCCCAGCCGTCCTACAATCTAAGATATATGCCCTCAATCTCACACAAATTATCAATGAACCTACCAGGTACAACCCCAAATCCATAACATGGGCACCCACATAGATATCATCCTGACCAACTTGCCCTCTAAATACACCTCTGCTGTTTTCAACCAGGATCTCAGCGATCACTGCCTCATTGCCTGCGTCCATTATGGGTCCGCGGTCAAACGACCACCCCTCTTCACTGTCAAACGCTCCCTAAAACACTTCTGCGAGCAGGCCTTTCTAATCGACCTGGCCCGGGTATCCTAGTAGGATATTGACCTCATCCCGTCAGTAGAGGATGCCTGGTTGTTCTTCAAAAGTACCTTCCTCACCATCTTAAATAAGCATGCCCCTTCTAAAAAAATGTAGAACTAAGAACAGATATAGCCCTTGGTTCACTCCAAACTTGACTGCCCTTGACCAGCACAAAAACATCCTGTGGCGCCCTGCACTAGCCTCGAATAGTCCCAGCAACATGAAACTTTTCAGTGAAGTCAGGAACCAATTTACACAGTCAGTTAGGAAAGCAAAGACTAGCTTTTTCAAACGGAAATTTGCATCCTGCAGCACTAATTCCAAAAAGTTTTGGGACACTGTAAAGTCTACCGAGAATAAGAGCACCTCCTCTCAGCTGCCCACTGCACTGAGGCTAGGAAACACTGTCACCACTGATAAATCCACGATAATCGAGAATTTCAATGAGCATCTCTCTACGGCTGGCCATACTTTCCACCTGGCTATCCCAACCCCGGCTAACAGCTCTGCACCCCCCGCAGCAACTTGCCCAAGCCTCCCCCCGCTTCTCCTTCACCCAAATCCTTACAGCTGACGTCCTGAAAGAGCTGCAGAATTAGAACCCTACAAATCAGCTGGGCTAGACAATCTGGACCCCCTCTTCCTAAAATGATTTGCTGCAATTGTTGCAACCCCTATTACTAGTCTGTTCAACCTCTCTTTCGTATCGTCTGAGATTCCTAAAGATTAGAAAGCGGCCGTGGTCATCCCCCTCTTCAAAGGGGGAGACACTCTAGACCCAAACTGTTACAGACCTACAGTATATCCATCCTGCCATGCCATTCTAAAGTCTTTGAAAGCCAAGTGAACAAACAGATCACCGACCTTCTCGAATCCCACTGTACCTTCTCCGCTATGCCATCCGGTTTCCGAGTTGGTCACGGGTGCACCTCAGCCACGCTCAAGGTCCTAAACGATATCATAACCACCATCGATAAAAAACAGTACTATGCAGGCGTCTTCATCGACCTGGCCAAGGCTTTCGACTCTGTCAATCACCGTATTCTTATCAGCAGACTCAACCGCCTTCGTATCTCTAATGACTGCCTCACTACCTACTTCTCAGACAGAGTTCAGTGTGTCAAATCGGAGGGCCTGTTGTCCGGACCTCTGTCTCTGTGGGGGTGCCACAGGGTTCTATTCTCGGGCCGACTCTTTTCTCAGTATATATCAATAATGTCGCTCTTGCTGCGAGTTACTCTTTGAACCACCTCTACGCAGACGACACCATTCTGTATACATCTTGCCCTTCTTTAGACACTGTGTTAACAAACCTCCAAACGAGCTTCAATGTCATTCAACACTCCTTCAGTGGCCTCCAACTGCTCTTAAACGCTAGTAAAACTAAATGCATGATTTTCAACCAATCTCTACCCGCACCCGCCTGCCCGCCTAGCATCACTATGCTGGACGGTTCTGACTTAGAATATGTGGACAACTATAAATACCTAGGTGTCTGGCTAGACTGTAAACTCTCCTTCCAGACTCACATTAAGCATCTCCAATCCAAACTTTAATCTAGAATCAGCTTCCTATCTCGCAACCACGCCTTCTTCACACATGCTGCCAAACATACTCTCATAAAACTGACTATCCTGCCGATCCTTGACTTCGGCAATGTCATTTACAAAATAGCCTCCAACACTCTACTCAGAAAATTGGATGCAGTCTATCACAGTGCCATCCGTTTTGTCTCCAAAGCCCCATATACTACCCACCACTGCAACCTGTATGCTCTCGTTGGCTGGTCCTTGCTACATATTTGTCGCTAAACTCACTGGCTCCAGTTCATCTATAAGTCTTTGGTAGGTAAAGCTCCACCATATCTCAGCTCACTGGTCACCATAGCAACACCCACCCGTAGCATGCTCTCCAGCAGGTATATCTCACTGGTCATCCCAAACGCCAACACCCCCTTTGGCCGCCTTTCCTTCCAGTTCTCTGCTGCCAATGATTGGAACGAATTGAAAACAATCACTGAAGTTGGTGTTATATATCTCCCTCACTAACTTCAAGCATCGGCTGTCAGAGCAACTTACCGATCGCTGCAGCTGTACATAGCCCATCTGTAAATTGCCCATCCAAGTAACCTACCTTATCCCCATATTTGTTTTTAGTTTTTTTCTGCTCTTTTGTACACCAGAATTTCTACTTGCACATCCTCTTCTGCACATCTTTCACTCCAGTGTTCAATTGCTAAATTGTAATTACTTTGCCACTATGGCCTATTTATTGCCTTACCTCCTTACTTCATTTGCACAAACTGTATACAGATTTTCTATTGTGTTATTGACTGTACGTTTGTTTATGCCATGTGTAACTCTGTGTTGTTGTTTTTGTCGCAGTGCTATGATTTATCTTGGCCAGGTCGCAGTTGTAAATGAGAACTTGTTCTCAACTGGCCTACCTGGTTAAATAAAGGTGAAATAAAACAAATTAAATGTTCAAAGGCATCAATGTGAGTATTTCCACACAGTCTGTATTGAGTTTGTGGCTACATTGTATAATGCTACTCCTATATACTGCTCAGACAGCGAAATCTTGACTCCTCCGCCAAACTGCTCCTGTATGAATTCTGAAACCAGCTGCTGTATGTTTCAATAGGGAGAGATAAAATCAACTTTAAACTTCTGTATCTGGATTTCAGCTGTCCCCTCATGGGGCCCGAGTTACAGTAACATTGTTCTGGTCAGGGCATTCCGATACTGCTTTAAAATGTCACGCCTGAACTCTTTATCAAATCAAAGCAAATGTTATTTGTCACACTCAAATTGGATGCAGTCTATCACAGTGCCATCCATTTTGTCACCAAAGCCCCCTATACTACCCACCACTACGACCTTTATGCTCTCGTTGGCTGGCCCTCGCTTCATATTCGTCACCAAATCTCGGCGAGACCTAAATGCAGACACAGGAGGCAGAAGATTAGAGTCTTACAATGTTTATTAATCCAAAAAGAGTAGGCAAGAGAATGGTCGTGGACAGGAAAAAGGTCAAAACCAGATCAGAGTCCAGGAGGTACTGAGCGGCAGACAGGCTCTTGATCAAGGCAGGCAGAATGGTCAGGCAGGCAGGTACAAAGTCCAGTAACAGGCAAGGGTAAAAACCGACAGGACTAGTAAAAGGAGAACTGCAAAGAGTAGGAGGACGGGAAAACCTCAGGTTGACTTGGAAACATACAAGACGAACTGGCACAGAGAGACAGGAAACACAGGGATAAATATACTGGGGAAAATAAGCGACACCTGGAGGGGGTGGAGACACAGGGACAGGTGATACAGATCAGGGCGTGACACATACTTTTTAGTGAGTGTGCGTAGGGTCAGTGCAAGACAGAGTCAGTGCTGATAGTTTGGGTACAATTATTTGACGATTTAGTAGTCTGGCTATTTAGCATTCTTATGACTTGGGGGTAGAAGATATCTCTGAGCCTGTTTTTCAGGCCTTCCTCTAACACCGCCTGATATAGAGGTTCTGAATGGGAGGGAGCTCGGCCCCAGTGATGTACTGGGCTGTCCCACCATCCTCTGTTGCGCTTTGCGGTCAAGGCATAGCCGCGGGAAGTAGGGGTGCTAAGGGTGGGACTCTTTAAAAATATATATATACATATACATTCCCAGTCAAAAGTTTGGACACACCTACTCATTCAAAGCTTTTTATTTTTTTGGACTCGTTTCTACATTGTAGAATAATAGTGAATACATCAACACTATGAAAAAACACATATGGAATTAATGTAGAATTTTGTGTATGTTCATTACATGAAATCCAAATAAAAATCTATTTAAATTACTGGTTGTAATGCAACAAAATAGTAAAAATGCCAAGGGGGATGAATACTTTTGAAAGGCACTGTACAGTCGTGGCCAAAAGTTTTGAGAATGACACAAATAGTAATTTTCACAAAGTTTGCTGCCTCAGTGTCTTTAGATATTTTTGTCAGATACCTCTATGGAATACTGAAGTATAATTACAAGAATTTCATAAGTGTCAAAGGCTTTTATCGACAATTACATGAAGTTGATGCAAAGAGTCAATATTTGCAGTGTTGACCCTTCTTTTTCAAGACCTCTGCAATCCACTCTGGCATGCTATCAATTAACTTCTGGGCCACATCCTGTCTGATGGCAGCTTATTCTTGCATAATCAATGCTTGGAGGTGTGTCAGAATTGTGGGGTTTTGTTTGTCCACCCTCCTCTTGAGGATTGACCACAAGTTTTCAATGGGATTAAGGTCTGGGGAGTTTCCTGGCCATGGACCCAAAATATCGATGTTTTGTTCCCCGAGCCACTTAGTTATCACTTTTGCCTTATGGCAAGGTGCTCCATCATGCTGGAAAAGGCATTGTTCATCACCAAACTGTTCCTGGATGGTTGGGAGAAGTTGCTCTTGGAGGATGTGGAAGAATTGTGAGTGAGCCCACTCCCTTGGCTGAGAAGCAACCCCACACATGAATGGTCTCAGGATGCTTTACTGCTTGCATGACACAGGACTGATGGTAGCACTCACCTTTTCTTCTCCGGACAAGCTTTTTTCCAGATGCCCCAAACAATTGGAAAGGGGATTCATCAGAGAAAATGACTATACCCCAGTCCTCAGCAGCCCAATCTCTGTACCTTTTGCAGAATATCAGTCTGTACCTGATGTTTTTCCTGGAGAGAAGTGGAGATGCGTGCAGATGCACTCACACCTGCCTGCTGCCATTCCTGAGCAAGCTAAGTACTGGTGGTGCCCCAATCCTGCAGCTGAATCAACTTTAGGAGACGGTCCTGGCGCTTGCTGGACTTTCTTGGGTGCCCTGAAGCTTTCTTCACAACAATTGAACCGTTTTCCTTGAAGTTCTTGATGATCCGATAAATGGATGATTTAGGTGCAATCTTACTGGCAGCAATATCCTTGCCTGTGAAGCCCTTTTCGTGCAAAGCAATGATGACGGCACGTGTTTCCTTGCAGGTAACAATGGTTGACAGAGGAAGAACAATGATTCCAAGCACCACCCTCCTTTTGAAGCTTCCAGTCTGTTATTCGAACTCAATCAGCATGACAGAGTGATCTCCAGCCTTATCCTTGTCAACACTCACACCTGTGTTAACGAGAGAATCACTGACATGATGTCAGCTAGTCGTTTTGTGGCAGGGCTGAATGCAGTGGAAATGTTTTGGGGGGATTCAGTTCATTTGCATGGCAAAGAGGGACTTTGCAATTAATTGCAATTCATCTGATCACTCTTCATAACATTCTGGAGTATTTGCGAATTACCATCATACAATTTAAGGCAGCAGACTTAATATTTGTGTCATTCTCAAAACCTTTGGCCACAACTATATGCTGAGCACTTGTTGGCTGCTTTTCCTTCACTCTGTGGTCCAACTCATCCCAAACCATCTCAATTGAGTTGAGGTCAGGTGATTGTGGAGGCCAGGTCATCTGATGCAGCACTCATTCACGCTACTTCTTGGTAAAATAGCCCTTACACAGCTTAGTTCCACTAAGCGCAAACAAGATGAGATGATCACCTACTCTTTTCCATTCACCTACTCTGCGTCTGACAATGACACGGCGGTTGACACCAAAAATCTCAAATTTGGAAACATCAGACCAAAGGACAGATTTCCACCTGGTCTAAGTCCATTCCTCGTGTTTCTTGGCCAAAGCAAATATTTTCTTATTAGTGTCCTTTAGTAGTGGTTTCTTTGCAGCAATTCGACCATGAGGGCTTGATTCATGCAGTCTCCTCTGAACAGATGATGTTGAGATGTGTCTGTTACTTGAACTCTGTGAAGCCTTTTTTTAGGCTGCAATTTCTGAGGCTGGTACCTCTAATGAACGTATCCTCTGCAGCAGAGGTAACTCTGGGTCTTCCTTTCCTGTGGTGGTCCTCATGAGAGCCAGTTTCATCATAGCACTTGATGGTTTTTGCGACTGCACTTGATGAAACTTTCAAAGTTCTTGAAATGTTGGAAATTGATTGACCTTCATGTCTTAAAAGTAATGATGGACTGTTGTTTCTCTTTGCTTATTTGAGCTGTTCTTGCCAATATGGACTTGGTCTTTTACCAAATAGGGCTATCTCCTGTATTCCACCCCTACCTTGTCACGACACAACTGATTGGTTCAGGAAAGAAATTCCACAAATGAACTTTTAACAAGGCACACCTGTTAATTGAAATGCATTCATGAAGCTGGTTGAGAGAATGCCAAGAGTGTGCAAAGCTGTGATCAAGGCAAAGGGTGGCTACTTTGAAGAATATAAATATAAAATATATTTTAATTCATTTTACACTTTTTTGGTTAGTACATGATTCCATGTGTTATTTCATAGTTTTGATGTCTTCACTATTATTCTACAATGTAGAACATTTTAAAAATAAAGAAAAACCCTTGAATGAGTACTATAGGTGAGTCCAATCTTTTGGCTGGTACTGTATGTAAATAGGGTATTTCTGTTTATTTTTTAATTTTTTAATACACTTGCAAATATTTCTAAAAACCTGTTTTTGCTTCACCATTATGGGATATTGTGTGTAGATTGCTGAGGATTTTATTTGTATTTCATTAATTTTAGAATAAGGCTGTAAGTAACATAACAAAATGTGGAAAAAGTAAAATTTACTGTTAAAATTAAACCAATGGCCACTACTGATGATGTTCCCTTTAAATGCACCTCTTAAAACTGCACCTCTTAAAACTGCACCTCTTGAAATTGCTACACCTGCAGAGTGGTTGTTGCCATATGACTACCAGATATTGTTACCCCATTGATTTTTCCAAAAAGCTCGATCGGAAGAGCAAGCATGAGTCTCTTGTAGAAAGTGAAAGTCTGCATTAAACTGTTTGTAACACAGGAAAATATTTATTTATTTATTTTTATTTCACCTTTATTTAACCAGGTAGGCAAGTTGAGAACAAGTTCTCATTTACAATTGCGACCTGGCCAAGATAAAGCAAAGCAGTGCGACAGATACAACGACACAGAGTTACACATGGAGTAAAACAAACATACAGTCAATAATACAGTATAAACAAGTCTATATACGATGTGAGCAAATGAGGTGAGAAGGGAGGTAAAGGCAAAAAAGGCCATGGTGGCAAAGTAAATACAATATAGCAAGTAGAACACTGGAATGGTAGTTTTGCAATGGAAGAATGTGCAAACAAGAAATAAAAATAATGGGGTGCAAATGAGCAAAATAAATTAATTAATTAAATACAGTTGGGAAAGAGGTAGTTGTTTGGGCTAAATTATAGGTGGGCTATGTACAGGTGCAGTAATCTGTGAGCTGCTCTGACAGTTGGTGCTTAAAATAGCCTTACGTTTGAGTAAATCACGAATTTAACAAAGAGATAAAGACATAAACTTCAACCAATGACCTTCTTATACTAATATAGGCTTTTCCTAAGGATATGTAACTCAAAAGGATTTCCATACCATTATTATTGTCTTTCACCCCCGTCTCATTGAAGTAGAAATCTTCATCCAAATTGAGGTTAGTGATAGCTGTTCTGATGTCCAGAATCTATTTTCAGGTCATAGGAAACGATGGCAGAATCATTCTGTACAAAAAAAGTTAAGATCAGCGCAAATTTTTTTAAATAGCACAACTGGTCAGGAGCCTGTAAAGCGGCCGCCATGCCCCCCTGCGGCGTTCTCATTTCACCCTCCTAGAATCAGATTGTCATTCTATTCTTTAGAAGAACTTAAGCACAAATGGAGCCCACTATAAATAATTGTAATATTGCACTCCATATGTTTAAATTGTATTACCAGTATCTTTGTATGGATATAAGATTTGGGGAAATTCTCCAGCTTTGTATGATTTGAAATACTGTGCTTTAGGCATAAATAGTGATGAATAACATATTAGCAATTTAATCTGTATTCTACATCTGGCACCCTTAACATTCCTCTGACCCAACTTTTAATCACACTCTTTATGTTAATCTATCCCTATTACTCAGTCACAAGCACTTTTCACTGCCTATTTGCTGGCATTTCTGCTCTGCTATTGGTGGAACTGTAAAGTGTAACAACCAGGTTTCTATGCAGGATGCTATGGAAGTTGCAATTAAAAGCCTCCACTCCCATGGGTCTTTGAGATCCTCCACAACCCGGGGTGGGTGGGGGGTGGATAAGAGGTGGAGGGGAGAGGAACTGACCTCAGGAACGGCCTCCTTTTCTCCTGTTAATTAAAAGCGATTCCTGAGAGAAAAGGGATAATGTACTGTACGCCTTCGGCGCAGAGTCTCTCTCTCTCTCTCTCTCTCTCTATCCCTCTCTCTCTCTTTCTCTCTCTCTCCATCCCTCTCTCTCTCTCTTTGTCACCAGCTCTTTTAATGAAGCTGTGTTGAAAACTGGAACTTTCAGCTTTTTTCTAACTTCAAGGCAGGGCATAAATATTTCAGCATGGAGAGGTGATTACTGACATGGTAGGTTTCTCAGGAGCCTGGCTGGCCCAGCATACGTGTAACAGGAGCTGTAGAGAGGAGAAGCTGGATCAGCACTTTATCCTCATCACATACTCCTGGATCCATGTGTGTTATGGCATCCAACCTCACTTCTCTGAGTCCTCACTTTCAACACACTCAGCGGTGGTGGGAAAAGGAAGGGATTCTCTCCATATATACACGCTGGCAGTGATAGTGATTGGCACTATCATACAGCTGTAATTATGACACAGGTTTGCATTGACCTTCGATGGAGTTTGTTCTAATGGATCTTGCCTCAGAGGCTGAGAAACAACACTTGGTATGATGTAACATCTGTGTACTAGAAAACATCCTATATGGGAATATGATTCTATTCAACTGTCAACCCAAATCAATTATGAATAAACCAATGTTGTACAAGGTGCAGATACTACCTCCACTTTGAGGACTTTGTAATATAGCCCATATTCCACACTTTCAATACAAATGCAATACATCCATGAGTTGAATCAATGTGTGGGCAAATGGTATTGGAGACTGTGTATCAAATAACAGTCCAAATCCAATTTCACCAAGTGCAGAAACACATTCCCCTGAAATACTATTTTATTCAGATAGATAGATTCAGAGGCAACAAAATCCCTGCACACTCGCACACAGAGAAAAATAAGACAGTAGTGTAGTATACTGTATATAGGAAATGGAATTTTTAGTAAACTGGTGTCTTTCACTTTTTCACATTTCATTGGAAAATGGCAGAAAGAGGTGTATTTTCAATCTATAGTTGTTGTCTAGTGTAGTGTCAATCAGATGGTATGATAAGTACTACCTATAATATCAATGAACCTTTATTGACTGGCTAATCCAAATCTCATTGAGGTGGGATGCTACTGTGAGTGAAAGAGATTACATCCCACGGGTCTCCCAAGGCAGGGTGCCAGAGAGTCTTCAAACAGACGTGATAGGCCCCTCCCAGACAGTCACACCCACTCACACCCATCTGAACCACAGCACACAGTCCCCGAGGGAGCTACTGTATATTGTTCTAATGGAAAGGAGAGGATACTAGAGGGAGATTTATGCGTTTACACCCACCAGTATGCTTTTAGACTAGAACAAGACCGTTATCCTCATCATACCTCTGTCTCAGAATGACATTTGGTCTCAATGAGCCACTCATTAATTCAGGCCAGGCCTTACAGTCAATGGTTCCCTGACGCTCTGCTGCCTTGTACAGCTCCATGTCTACCACATCACTTTATCCATCACTGCCTCAGCTGCTCTACAGGAGTGGTGGAGATATTGGCATGACCTTTGCAGTGAGACACACCTTCAAAGCCCTCAGTCAAACACATTCGTCTGTCAGTGTATATTCAAACACTGTTCATTGGAGCCAGAGTTCATTGGGGCCAGTAGATACCGCCTTCAGCCAGTATAATTCCTCCAAGCACTTTTCAAGTCTGAAGTGCCTGAAGAGCTGCTGCTTGGTAAAGCAGCTAGCCTAGCTGCTAGCTATCAAACTAGCCAGATATTCTCAACAGTTTATGATTTGTGTAAAGATGGTAAAATTATGGAACTGAATGAGCTACAAGATAAGACCAGGTTTACCAACCATTTGAGAATAATTCAGATTGTATAATCAGTCAAGTCAGCAGATAGAACAATTAAATATAAACATGATTTTAACAGATAGGAAAGTTTCATAAAGGATATGCATTCCAAAAAACACCTGGCATCTAGGGTGTATAAATTCCTAAACTAAAAAACAAGGGGACTACGCCTTCCCTAAAGAGAGAAATGGGGTAAAGATTTGCATATGACTATACCAGAAATGTAATGGTGTGGAAAAACTGTTTTAAAATGTGCAGAGTCTAGAACACAAATTGTTCAGTATTATATAATGAATAGAACTTACTGGACTCCCTCTAAAATGACAACCAATAGCAAATGTTGGATATGTAAATCAGATGATGCTGGGCTTGTGCATATGTTGGTCGAGTTCCCTAAGTTGGAAACATATTGGAAAATTATATTCTCTCTATTTCAAGGAGCAATAGAAAATGGAATACACACAAATGCTCGCCTTAATCTTGCTGGGAATTAACCTCCCAGAAAATACACCAACTGCTTCCGTGCTCAGGTCACTAACTCTCCTTGCTAAAAGGGTAATGTTAAGGAATTGGAAAGAGGAACAATCACCCTCATTTGCAGAATGGCTCAAACTGTCAATGAACACTTTTAAATTTGAGAAAACGATTGCAAATTTAAATGGCAAGTTAAAGGAATATGAAACAATTATGTGCCAAGTTAGAAGTTGGAGTGAACAAAAACAGGAAAATATATGTTATTTATAATATTTAATTAATACTAATCATGTGTATTGATGGAAAATTATTGATACAAAATCATTACACCAATCAATAACATGGAACATGTTTATACAAATAATGTACATAATTAGAAACTGCTGGCAATTTCATCATGGCTCCAACTTTACCATTATTCATAATATGTATTATCTATTTATTTTTTGTTCTTGAAATTTCGTTGCAGCCCTCCCATATATTCAACATTTAGATTTAGATTTTGTGTTTGGATGAAATTAGGATATACAACGAAAGGAAAGTCAAAGTAGGATGACAGAGAACAATGTTGTGATGTGTTTAAATGTGGTGTTCTGTCACGGGTGCTTGGTAGACTGCTGGAGCATGACCTATACGTCAAGGCTGAGAAATGCCTGTTCTCTAAACGATCCGTCTCTTTTCTGGGATATCGCATTTCCACCTCGGGGGTAGTGATGGAGGGTGACCGCATTAGGGCCGTGCGTAATTGGCCGACTCCAACCACGGGTTTTTGGGTTTTGCCAATTACTACCGGAGGTTTATCCGGGGTTTTGGCCAGATAGCTGCTCCCATCACCTCACTGCTGAAGGGAGGCCCGGTGCGGTTGCAGTGGTCAGCAGAGGCGGACAGAGCATTCAGCGTAACTATGATGTGGGGGACCGGGAGTTGCTAGCGGTGGTTAGAGCTCTGAAGGTGTGGAGACACTGGCTTGAGGGGGCTAAGCACCCTTTTCTCATCTGGACCGACCACCAGAATCTGGAGTATATTTGGGCAGCTAGGAGACTTAACCCACGTCAGGCAAGGTGGGCCATATTCTTCACCCGGTTCAGGTTTACTTTGTCTTATAGACCGGGCTCCCAGAACGTGAAGGCTGACACACTGTCCCGCCTTTACGACACGGAGGATGGGTCCACCGAACCTACTCCCATCCTTCCTGCCTCAAAGCTGGTAGCCCCAGTGGTATGGGAGGTGGACTCGGACATCGAGCGGGCGTTACGGGCTGAACCCGCGCCTCCTCAGTGTCCAGTGGGGCGAAGGTACGTGCCGCTTGGTGTTCGGGACAAACTGATTCGGTGGGCTCACGTCCTACCCTCCTCGGGTCACCCTGGGGTGACGAGGACAGTGGGGAGCCTTCAGGGGAGGTATTGGTGGCCTACGTTGGCTAAGGACGTTAAGGGTTATGTCTCCTCCTGTTCAGTGTGCGCTCAGAGTAAGGCCCCTAGGCACCTTCCTAGAGGGAAGCTACAACCCCTTCCCGTTCCACAGCGGCCATGGTCACATCTGTCCATAGATTTCCTGACCGATCTTCCGCCGTCTCAGGGGAACACCACGGTTCTAGTGATTGTGGATCGGTTCTCTAAGTCCTGCCGTCTCCTCCCGTTGCCCGGTATCCCTACAGCCCTACAGACTGCGGAGGCATTATTCACCCATGTCTTTCGGCACTACGGGGTGCCGGAGGACATCGTTTCTGATCGGGGCCCCCAATTCACGTCTCGGGTATGGAGAGCGTTCATGGAACGCTTGGGGGTCTCTGTCAGCCTGACCTCCGGTTATCACCCCGAGAGTAATGGGCAGGTGGAGAGAATGAACCAGGAGGTGGGTAGGTTTCTGCGGTCGTATTGCCAGGATCGGCCAGGGGAGTGGGCACGATACATTCCCTGGGCTGAAATGGCTCAGAACTCACTACGCCACTCCTCTACTAACGTGTCCCCTTTTCAGTGTGTGTTGGGGTACCAGCCGGTCCTGGCACCATGGCATCCGAGCCAGACCGAGGCTCCTGCGGTGGAGGAATGGGTACAGCGCTCCAAGGAGACCTGGAGGGCCGTCCAGGAATCTCTACGACAAGCGAGTGGACGGCAGAAGAGGAGTGCTGACCGCCACCGCAGTGAGGCCCCCGTGTTTGTACCGGGGGACAGGGTCTGGCTCTCGACCCGAAACCTACCTCTCCGCTTGCCATGCCGGAAGCTGGGTCCGCAGTGTGTGGGGCCTTTTAAAGTCCTGAGGAGAATAAACGAGGTGTGTTATCGATTACAACTCCCTTCCTATTATCGTATTAACCCCTCGTTTCATGTGTCTCTCCTCAGGCCGGTGGTAGCTGGTCCCCTGCAGGACAGTGAAGTACCGGAGGTCCCTCCCCCCCCTCTGGACATCGAGGGGTCCCCGGCGTACACGATCCGGGCCATTCTGGACTCAAGACGCCGGGTGAGGGGCCTGCAGTACCTCGTGGACTGGGAGGGGTACGGTCCGGAGGAGAGGTGCTGGGTACCGGTGGGGGACATCTTGGATCCATCGATGTTGAGGGATTTCCATCGCCTCCATCCGGATCGCCCTGCACCTCGTCCTCTGGGGCGACCTCGAGGCCGGTGTCGGCGCGCTGCGGGAGCCGCGCGTCAGGGGGGGGGGGGGTACTGTCACAAGTCCGACCGAGGGTGTTTCCCCTTCCCGGGCGGGTGGCGCTCGGCGGTCGTCGTCACCGGCCTATTAGCTGCCACTGATTGTTTTTCCTCCCCCTCCTTGTATGTTTAGTGGTAGCACCTGTTCATGTTTAATTAGTTTGTCTTTATTAGACAGCCGGCCCGCCTGGTTGTTGTGCGGGATTATTTCAATGTAACCTTCGGCTCTGTTATAGAGGTACGTGTTAGTGCCGAGTCGTGATTTTTTCTATTGTACTTTTTGATTCCCTGTGGTTGGGAACGTAACTTTTGTGAGCACCCTGTGGTGCGTTGGTGCTATTAAAAGACACACAGCATTGAACTCTGTCTCCTGCATTTGACTCCACACCCACGACACCCGGGGCATTACATGTTCTTTGGTTAGTGTGATATGTTGTATGTTGGTAGGAATGGTAGGAACAGAATGAAAAAACAAGCCAGAGTTCCCACCTAAGCTGTTGAATACACGGAACAGGCCTATCAATTTTGTGTTCACGGCCGACACGTCCCTACTGTCCTACGTGCCAAAGGCAAAAATGTGGTACTCATGAGTACGCTTCAAAAGGGATGGGAGATTGTGTGGCCAGGAACATCAAAAAACAGAAATCATAATGGATTACAATGCCACAAAAGGAGGGGTGGACAAATCAGACAAGCTGGTGACTGGCTACAGCAGCAAAAGGAGAACCCTAAGCTGGCCACTTGTGATATTCTTCAATATCTTGGACATCTCGGCGTACAACGCATTTGTGATCTGGATGGCGTTAAACCCAGAACAGAGGGAAGCTCCAGAGGATACGGCTCTTTCTTGAGGAGCTGGGCAAAGCATTGGTAAGACTTCAAATCCAGAGGAGGCAATATATCCCAAGGACCCCAGCTTCTGTAGCCATCGTGAGGAGGATTCAGGAGGAGGATAGTGGTGCCCCATCCGCCTGACCCACAGAACCAACAACTCCAATACCGGAAGTAAGTGTGAGTGATGTTGTTGCATGTGTGTTTGTCTGACTCTCCTATCTTGGCCTGCTGTAACTATATATGTGACCCATTTCAGGAGGCTAGGTGTAAAGTCATAACTTCACAGGAGAGCAATTTTAACCTTTGTTTTTAAATATCAAAATGCGTTTTTGGGCAGAAATGCCTTGGAACATGTGAACTTTCATGTGCCTTAATAACGAATGTGTATGCCATCTGTAAATTCGAATACAATTGTTAAATTATGAACCTTGTTGGTTAAGCCACAGAAAAAGTCAGCAGCCTTCCCACTAGCCATGATTGGCTGAGATAATGAGTGGGCTGGACATGCCGAGAGAGGAGTTTGGATTGGTCTGCTACATAGAAGGCTTCTGTCTATTTGAGATAGTCAGTCTGTGTTGGTAATTCTGTTGAACGTGGCTTTAAAAACAATGTATTGTGTAATGGAGCTGCATAAGTGTTGGTCTCCACTTTCTGGAGGATCAAGTTTTGAAATTAGTGGAATTAGAGTATGATAGATAAAGAAAACACCTGTCTCCGGATTACTTCTTCAAACTAAGGGCAACTGTGGCATGGCATTCATGGCAGGGAGAAGCATCCATCGTGCATGATGATGTATACAGGTAAGATAGTCTAGCATTAGCTAACTACATTTTCAAATATGACACATTTCTAATTTTGACTAAGTAGTTTCATTTCAAGCTAAAGTATACTACTAGCTAGCTAGCTAACGTTAGTTGGCTGGCTCCCTGGCGGACGTTATTATTCGTATCCCAGAGCCATTTGCTTTTCTAGTTAGAGCCTAATGTTAGCTAGCTAACATTGAACCTGGTTGGTTAGCTCCCAGCATATTCATGCAGGGTAGTAATGACATGATTTGGCACTACAGTGCTTTGCAAAAGTATTTATCCACCTTGGTTTTTTACCTATTTTGTTGCATTACAACCTGTAATTGAAATTTGTTTTTATTATACACAAAATAGTCCAAATTGGTGAAGTGAAATTTTAAAAATTACTTATTTCAAAAAATGCGAACAAATAAAAAACAGATAAGTGGTGCATGCATATGTATTCACCCCCTTTGCTATGAAACCCCTAAATAAGATCTGGTGCAACCAAGAACATCCCACCATTAAATCCATTATTAAAAATGGAAAGAATATGACACCACAACAAACCTGCCAAAAGAGGGCAGCCCATCAAAACTCACGGACTAGGCAAGAAAGGCATTAATCAGAGGCAACAAAGAGACCAAAGATAAGCCTGAAGGAGCTGCAACATTCCACAGCTGAGATTGGAGTAAGCCGTACACTCCACAGAGCTGGGCTTTACGGAAGAGTGGCCAGAAAAAGCCATTGCTTAAAGGAAAAAATAAGCAAACACATTTGGTGTTCTCCAAAAGGCATGGGGGCGACTCCCCAAACATATGGAAGAAGGTACTCTGGTTAGATGAGATTAAAATTGAGCTTTTTGGCCATTAAGGAAAATGCTATGTCTGGCACAAACTAAACACCTCATCACCCCCAGAACATCATCCCTACAGTGAAGCATGATGGTGGCAGCATCATGCTGTGTGGATGTATTTCCATCGGCAGGGACTGGGAAACTGGTCAGAATTAAATAAATTATGGAGCTAAATACAGGGAAATTCTTGAGGGAAACCTGTTTCAGTCTTCCAGAGATTTGAGACTGGGACTTAGGTTCAACTTCCAGCAGGACAATGACCCTAAGCATACTGCTAAAGCAACACTTGAGTGGTTTAAAGGGAAACATTTAAATGTCTTGGAACAGCCTGGTCAAAGCCTAGACCTCAATCCAATTGAGAATCTTTGGTATGACTTAAAGATTGCTGTACACCAGTGGAAGAGCTGAAGCAGTTTAGCCTTGAAGAATGGGCAAAAATCCCAGTGGCTAGATGTGCTAGCTTATAGAGATATACCCCAAGAGACGTGCAGCTGTAATTGCTGCAAAAGGTGGTGCTTCAAAGTATTGATATGGGGGGGTTGAATAGTTATGCAAGTTTTTTTAGGTCTTATTTCTTGATTGTTTCACAAAAAATATATATTTTGCTTCAAAGTGGTAGCCATGTTATGTAAATCAAATGATTACAAACACCCCCAAAAAATCAATTTTCATTCCAGCTTGTAAGGCAACAAAATGGGGAAAATGCCAAAGGGGTGAATACTTTCACAAGCCACTGTATGTTCATTGTTGTTTAACTAGTTAGGATTAGCTGGCTGGCTCGTTAGCTGACATTACATGTGTGATAGTACACATCGTTTACCTAGCTAGGTTCATTGTTTACCTAGCTAGCTACATATCTTAAGCTAAAGTGTACAACACCCATTGAATATGGCTGGTGTCAGTAAACATCTGCATAAAGGCATTATGAAATTATTGCCAGCAGAGCTGGTTAGGCTTTTTCAATGTTATCTATAGGTGAACATATCAACCAGAGCGTCAAGTGTGCACTCTGAACACTCCGAGAGCAAAACAAGATGGTTGGGGCTGAAGCTTAAGAGGGTGTGAACGATGCTGAATGGGTGTAGACAAAGAGCTCTTCACTAGATACCAAAACATTCAAAGGCCATTTTCTCAAAAGTGAGTTTACAAGTTTATCAAAGCAGAATTACTTTCCCAATTGTTCCTCAAATATGCAGTGTATTATATACCATTTGTAGCTCTGAGTCTACTTTTATGTAAAAAAACCATTTCAAATTTTGCTAAAAGACAGATTCCAGGGGGTGAGTCATATATGTGAGTGAGATGTTAGTAAAATTGCTGAACTAAGTGTTTATCATTCTAAATTTTAGCCAGCAGCAACAAGAACATGAACACATGCATCAAGTGCAATAAATAAAATTGCAACATACGCAGTAAAACTCTGTCCCGCATGTGGTGTGTAGACAGGCCTTAATTTGTGTTCAATGGGGCTCATTTATCATTTCCCAAAAAATACCGTATGTAAAATGTCCTTCCAATTTGTCCAGTTCAACACAACATCAATAGTATTGTTCAACATAAACAACATATTTGTTCAAGATAAACATGATTCAGTCCACAAATGTCTTGACTATAATTGATTTTTGTTTACACAAATCACTTTTTTTTTTTTAAAGTGCTTTAATTGATACATGTGATCTAGCAGAGGTAAATGGCAAATATTAACCATGTATGCTGTCTATAGGGCTTGTAATAGGTATAACTCACCATCTAATTGTTATGGCTGTATTGTTTTAAAAACGCAATGTTGTGGGTCCATCAGACCCGTGAACATTAGGTGAATAACAAAAACACCACACAAGGGTTAAATCAATAAAAATATGTCTACAAGCAATCGTTACAGAAACAGTAAAATAGCTTCAAGAGCTTTCCAAATACTGGTGCTCAACAAAGAAAAGGACACGTCACGCTGGTATAATGGATTTGGAGACAGGCGCAGGAATACACAATAGTTTTTTTTTAAACAAACATGTGTACAAAAACACTGGGCTGTACCCAAACAAAAGAGCGAGGGTAAACCTCGTTGAACAACACAGGGCGATACCTATATAAAGCACTCAGCGTTATAGCTGCACCAACACAAGTACTCACACAACCAACTGACATGGGAACAATAATGAGGCAACAGAGGGCACATATATAACATACTAATCAGGGGAAATGGGAACCAGGTGTGTGTAATCAGACAAGACAGTCCGGGGTTGATGATAATGAATCCCGTTCAGTGAAGCCTAGACATCCGTAGACGTAGACTGGAGAACAGAATTAGGAGCAGTACTGGGGGGATCCGTGACAGGACGATCTGACCAAAGAGGTCTAAGACATTAAGAACAGTTTGCATTTCTCCTGGGAGAGGAGGACGTTCTGAAAAAGACTTGAAGCAAAATTACAACAAACTGTAAGACTGGGAAAACAGTATATCTAGAGCACATATGTCAGAGTCAAGGCCCGCGGGCCACATCCGGCCCGCAAGAAGGTTTTTACGGCCCCTGGGATGATCTTGATTTATTATTAGAACTGCCCGCAGCAAGCCGGCAGCCCGCAGATCTTTTACACGCACCAATACTACATTTCCCACAATGCAAAGGTGACAGACCCAGCAGTAGGCTGCTTCATTTCAATATTTATTGGCACAGCAGTCTCAGCATCACAGTAAAAACTTTCAGATACCCATCAAAAATGGCAAAACGGAAGGTGGATACTGAGAACCGGGGTTTCAAACAAGGTGGAGTCGGAGTATATGTTCACGAAGGTAGCTGGAAACCTGTGTGTCTTCTGTGTGGAGAAAGTGTGGCGGTACTGAAAGAGTATAATCTGAGACGACATTATGAAACGAAACACGCGGACAAAAACAAGAATATGGACATGGAACAAAGGCTACAAAAGGCAGAGGAATTAAAACGAGGCCTCAAATCTCGACAGGCTCTGTTCAAAAAACACCAAATCACAAGGCCAGGCTGCTGTCAAGGCCAGTTTTATTTTGGCAGAAGAGATCGCTAAATCAGCCCGGCCATTTACGGAGGGGATTTCATCAAAACTGCATGATTAAAGTTTGTGATGTAAGTTTGCCCAGAAAAAGGCAACTCTTTTTAAATGTGAGTCTGAGCAGAAACACCATTGCCGAGAGAGTAGACCAGTTGTCCATCAATCTAAAAGAGCAGCTTGTGAAAAAGGGAAAAGATTTTATTGCATATTCCTTGGCTGTGGATGAGAGCACCGACATTTCTGACATTGCCCAGTTGTCAATTTTCATCCGCGGAGTGGACTCCAACCTAAGCGTGACAGAGGAGTTTTTGGCTTTACGTCCTATGCATGGCACAACTACGGGGCATGATTTGTATGAAGAGGTGTCAAGATGTGTAAATGAGATGGAGCTGCCTTGGGAAAAACTCGTGGGTTTGACAACCGACGGAGCACCTGCGATGTGTGGACACAGGAGCGGACTGGTGGCGAAGATACGGGAAAAGATGCAAGAGGAAAACGCGACAGGTGAGCTGACAGCTTATCATTGTATCATACACCAGGAAGCGTTGTGCAAAGCCTTGAAAATGGAGCATGTAATGAGCATCATCACGCGCACAGTTAACTTTATCAGAGCCAAAGGTTTGAATCACCGCCAGTTCAAGGCATTTCTGACGGAGTTAGAAACGGAGCAGCATGGTGATTTGCCTTATCACACAGAGGTGCGATGGCTAAGCCAGGGAAAGGTGCTTCAAAGATGTTTCGAGGTTGGAGGAGATTTGTCTGTTCTTGGACAGCAAAGGGAAAGACACAACACAACTCCGAGATCTAAATGTTTCTGTGTGAAATGGCTTTTCTGTGTGACATTACGAGTCATCTGAATGCAATAAACTTGCAGCTGCAGGGTCGGGATCTATGTCATCTCTGATATGTACAGTACAGTGAAGGCATTTAAAACCAAACTGACTCTGTGGGAGACGAGATGCGGAAAGAAAATTTGAGCCACTTTCCCAGCTGCCAGACCATGAAAGAGAAGCTCTCTACCAGTGCGTTCCCAGCACACAGTTGGCTGATAAAATAGGTATGCTTGCCGCTGACTTTCGACGCAAATTTGCTGACTTTGAAGCACAAAAAAGCAGGTTGGAACTGCTCATGTAACCCATTTGCTGTTGACGTGGAAAGCTCACCACCAAACCTCCAAATGGAGTTGATTGACCTCCAATGCAATGATGCACTGAGGGCAAAATATGCGGCAGTGGGTGCTGCGGAGTTCGCCCGTTTCCTCCCCGGCACAATGCCCCAGCTGCGCATCCAGGCTGCTCAAACGTTGTCTATGTTTGGCAGCACATACCTGTGTGAACAACTGTTTTCTTTGATGAACCTGAACAAAACATCACACAGAAGTCGACTTACTGCTGAACACCTCCACTCAATTCTGAGGATTTCTTCAGCTCAGAGCCTTACCATCAACATTGATGAACTTGTGGAAAAGATGGGACACCACCAAGTATCACCCTCAACCTCAAACAAGTGAACATTACTGTGCAATCACATATTTAGAGTTTTTACTCAGTTCAAGTTTAAAAGTTAAAATTTAATATTTGTTTTCACTGCATGTTACTTCTCCTTAAACAAAGTGTTGTTTTTGATTAATAGATTTTTGCACTTTATTTTTTTGTATTTCAATCCAATTATATTTTAAAAATATTTCAGTTGAGTGGATGATAGAAAATTGCTATTATTGTTTTTTCTTTGAAGTAAATTTAGCCCACTTTTGCTAAAATAGAAAATATAGTCTACTGATGGTGCCTTGAATACCGGTTTCTTTCATTTAATGTTCATGTTATGGGGATATTTATATAAAGGAAATTTGTCTTTTGTGTCTGTTGAAAATTAAAGATTACTGACAGAGCCATAAGAAAATATTGCTTTATTTATCTGATCATATTGTAATATATTTGTTAGGTTTTCAGTAGGTTCAATTAGGTTCACTAGACTATATGCGTCATTTAAAAAATTTTCAATGAACATTCGAACAGTCCGGCCCTCGTCTTGTAGCTGATTTTTTTATTTGGCCCTCCGTCCATTTGACTTTGACACCCCTGATCTAGAGGGACAATCCAGGAAGAATAACACTGTTGTGGATGACATCCTTGAGTCTCCATATGAGACCCAGACGGAGAAAGTAAGAAATTATTACCGTAAAACTGCAGATGGATCATAGGAAGATTGAGGTGGAGCGTGTCCGAAGGTCTGGAAAACCTGTAACCAGCCCAGGTGACAGACCCAGGCCTAGAGTGGTTAAGTTCCTAAGGTTCAATGACAAGATGTCTGTTATGGAGAGAGCTAAGAACTTGAGAGGAACCACCCACTGGGCACACACTGGTTGAATAAACGTAGTCTCCACCTCATTTCAATGAAATTACTTTCAACCAACGCAGAATAGACGTTGAATTGATGTCTGTGCCCAATGGGCAACATCAATGAGGACTTCTTTGAAGCTGTGTGCCAAAGGCAGAATGGATCTATCCCAGCTATGAAAGCTGCCAGAGAGTGTGGGGACATTGCTTACATCTGCTACGAAAAGCTCATTGTCCACCCTCCCTCCCAAAAGCCTGGGAGGAGTGAGAGAGCCAAGCTTCTGGGTCCATAGCTTCAGCCCAACATCACACACACACATACACCAACTAGCACTGACAAGTGCCTGATTGACTGACTATTAGCCAAACAATGTTTTTATTTATTTTCTCTATATTATGTCTATCTCCGATGAGCTACCCAGGAAAGGACTAGAAAATATCCCATATTAATATACTGTATGTAGCCTTAGAAATAAGGTTCATGAAATCAATAACTTGCTAACATCGGATAACATTCACACACTGGCCATCTCTGAAACTCACTTAGATAATTCCTTTCATTATACAGCAGTAGCAATATAAGGATAAAACATCTACAGAAAATACATGAATGTCTATGGGGGAGGTGTTGCTGTATGTGTTCAGTGCCATATTCCTGTAAAGCTTAGAGAGGATCTCATGTCAAATGTTGTTGAAGTGCTGTGGTTGCAAGTTCACCTGCCTCATCTAAAGTCTCTTCTTTCGGACCACCAAGTGTTAACAATCAGTATTTGGATAATATGTGTGCACTGCTTGATAATGTGTGTGATGTTAAACAGAGGTATATTTTCTGGTTGACCTGAATATTGACTGGTTAGCAACTAGCTGTCCTCTCAAGAGAAATCTTTCTGACTGTGACTAACGCCTGCAATATGACCCAGGTTATCACTCAAACAACTAGAATGCATATCAATAGTGTTGGATCTGTGACATCCACTTGTATTGATCATATCTTCACTAATACTGCAAAGCTTTGCTTCACAGCAATATAATTTCCCATTTGATGTAGTGACCATAACATTGTGGCAATAACAAGGAATGTCAAAGTGCTAAAGGTTGGGCATTAAGTCACTTATAAAAGATAATACAACATGTAGCAGCCTTCACACCTAAACAGTAGTGATCTAACATGTTATATTGAATGGAAACGAGACTATTTTTCAGCCTGATCAACTGTAGGCTACTAACAACAGCAGCTGCATAGTCTAACCTACTATAGTACGCACCCTGTCCCAAATTGTATTGGTCACATACACGTATTTATTAGATATTATTGCGGGTGTAGCGAAATGCTTGTGTTCCTACAGTAGCTCCAACAGTGCAGTGGAATCTAACAATTTACAACAATACACACACAGCTAAAAGTTAAATAATGGAATTAAGAAATATATAAATATTAGATTGAGCAAAAAAATTTTTAAAAAATTAAAAAATAAAGATTACACAAAGTATATTCACATGTAACCAAATATTTTATTAAAACACACTGTTTTGCAATAAAGGTAGCCTCAGCAGCACTCTGTAGGGTAGCAACATGGTGTTGCTAGCTAGCTTCTGTCCTCATGGTTCTCACCCCCTTTCATAGACTTATAAAGTAATAAGGATAACTTCCGGAGGACATCCTCCAACCTTTCAGAGCTCTTGTCCACCTAATCAATGAACAGAGAATGAATCTAGTTACTAACATCAAGGCGGTGGCCCGTTCCTGTAGGTTCATGCTCTACAACATCCGCAGAGTACGACCCTGCCTCACACAGGAAGCGGCGCAGGTCCTAATCCAGGCACTTGTCATCTCCCGTCTGGATTACTGCAACTCGCTGTTGGCTGGGCTCCCTGCCTGTGCCATTAAACCCCTACAACTCATCCAAAACGCCGCAGCCCGTCTGGTGTTCAACCTTCCCAAGTTCTCTCACGTCACCCCGCTCCTCCGCTCCCTCCACTGGCTTCCAGTTGAAGCTCGCATCCGCTACAAGACCATGGTGCTTGCCTACGGAGCTGTGAGGGGAACGGCACCTCAGTACCTCCAGGCTCTGATCAGGCCCTACACCCAAACAAGGGCACTGCGTTCATCCACCTCTGGCCTGCTCGCCTCCCTACCACTGAGGAAGTACAGTTCCCGCTCAGCCCAGTCAAAACTGTTCGCTGCTCTGGCCCCCCAATGGTGGAACAAACTCCCTCACGACGCCAGGACAGCGGAGTCAATCACCACCTTCCGGAGACACCTGAAACCCCACCTCTTTAAGGAATACCTAGGATAGGATAAAGTAATCCTTCTCACCCCCCCCCTTAAAATATTTAGATGCACTATTGTAAAGTGGCTGTTCCACTGTATGTCATAAGGTGAACGCACCAATTTGTAAGTCGCTCTGGATAAGAGCGTCTGCTAAATGACTTAAATGTAAATGTAAATGTAGTACTGAAAGACATGTTTTGAACAAATTGATTTCTTCCAAAATTAAGGAGAAGCAAGAGAGAGAGAGAGAGATTTGGTTGTATTTAAAAAAAAAACTTTCACTTAGCTAGCAAATGCAGCTAGCTACTTCTACTCAAACACCCAGCTCAATCAGAGAGGCATGCTATGTTATCTAGCTGACTGTGGCTATCCAACACTGGAACTCTTCAATGTCAAGGTAAGCTTTTGGTTTCATTAATTTATTGCCATCGGGGCCCACTGCTTTCTAACCGTACACTGTACTGCATGATTGTAGCGGATTTATTAACACCTCGATCCCACCGACAACGACATTGTGTTTTGGTACACCAGAAGTTGATTAATTTCCAATGGAACACTGTGTTTACCTTGCAGCATTGCATTGCAGAGGGCGTTCTGTGTGGTGCAACTCTCGTTGCAAACATATCCAGATGATGCTGCATACCATTTTGCGCAATGATGCTTTCGGTATGATCGAGCCATAACACGTTAGTTCGAGTAGTTCTAGTTGACTATGAAGTGACAACGATGTAGGTTTGGCTTGGAAAAGTTTTTTCACTTGGCCACAGACAGCTGATGTGTTGTGCACTGAAGTCCACAAGTGAAGGGAAATGTGAGAGGAGGAGAACACAGATAATTGCAAGAAGGAATTATATATACAATGAGCAAAGTGATCATGCTGTTTTTATGTGGCTGCTAGTAAAGTTAACAGTTTGCGTGTGATCAAGGGTCCCGTTGAAAAACGTTTCTAAAACGGAAGCAACCAAACATGAAATGGGGATAAACATACCTGAATCTGTCCAAAACAAGCTCTCATCTGCAACTGTTGGACTAATGATTACACCCTAGATCAGCTAGATGCAGACAAGAGTGTGCAAGGTGGTATTGAATGTGTCACTGTCTGTCATCTTGATTACTCTAAATTCTCTCGACCTGTGCACCCACGTTGCAAACTTTAATTCATAGGCGAGGTTATAGCAACCTCATGATGGGTACAGGGAAATGTGAGTATCATGTGGTAGCCTAAACCTATCGAAGTTACATTTAGCTGGGTGAATGGAATGTGAATGACAGTCATCCAATATGCTGTAATAGAAATAAGGCCATGCTCATAAAATCTTCCACCCTCATCTTAAATGACACCGACCGCCACTGGTGTCTGTGTATAGGAAACCCCACTAGTTCTTCTTTAAAATTCAGTATAAGTAATATGAACAAGTACAAGGATGCTGCAGTTTGACAAGGTTTTCATCTTACCCAAGCCAAGAGTTTTTCAAGGAGTTTATTTGAAAAACTCTGGTCCCATCGTAGCCCATATTAAACCTTTTTTCAACAGCTGAATCACGCCATACCGTATAAGGTCCAGAGTTGTACCTGGTTAAGTTACCAGCTCAAGAAAAACTACCGGCCCAGATTTATTTTTTATTCATGCCAATTGTTGACAAGCATTCACCTGTTAAGAACAGAATTATTCAAAAGAGGTGGTAAACAAGTCAGGCTGCTCAGCTGATTGGTAAACATACTGTAAATTGAGACATTTGGGGACTAAACTTAAAGACAGACACAGTATATCCAGTTTAATATGTATTAAAATGTATAGATTAATTTTCCATTTGGATCACTTCAAAGTGATTTAAAATGAAGGTTTTTACTAATTATAAGCACAGCAGCTTTGTTTATAAATTGCAGATCAGATTTCTCTAGGTATTAGGACGCATAATGATCATTTATCTCACGCAAGTTCTATCTGTCCATCTGATCCAACCACAACTACAGAAACACATCAACAATACATACAGTTGAAGTCACAAGTTTACATACACTTAGGTTGGAGTCATTAAAACTCATTTTTCAACCACTCCACAAATTTCTTGTTAACAAACTATAGTTTTAGCAAGTCGGTTAGGACATCTATTTTGTGCATAACACAAGTAATTTTTTCCAACAATTGTTTACAGACAGATTATTTCACTTATAATTCACCGTATCACAATTCCAGTGGGTCAGAAGTTTACATACACTAAGTTGACTGTATCTTTAAACAGCTTGGAAAATTCCAGAAAATGATGTCATGGCTTTAGAAGCTTCTGATAGGCTAATTGACATGATTTGAGTCAACTGGAGGTGTACCTGTGGATGTATTTCAAGGCCTACATTCAACCTCAGTGCCTCTTTGCTTGACATCATGGGAAAATCAAAAGAAATCAGCCAAGACCTCAGAAAACAATTGTAGACCTTCACAAGTCTGGTTCATCCTTGGGAGCAATTTCCAAACGCCTGAAGGTACCACGTTCATCTGTACAAACAATAGTACGCAAGTATAAACACCATGGGACCACGCAGCCGTCATACCGCTCAGGAAGGAGACGCAATTCTGTCTCCTAGAGATGAATGTACTTTGGTGCGAAAAGTGCAAATCAAAATCAAAACCCTGACCTCAATCCCATAGAAAATGTGTGGGCAGAACTGAAAAGGCGTGTGAGAGCAAGGAGGCCTAAACACCCGATTCAGTTACACAAGCTCTGTCATGAGCAATAGGCCAAAATTCACCCAACTTATTGTGGAAAGCTTGTGGAAAGCTACCTGAAACGTTTGACCCAAGTTAAACCATTTAAAAGCAATGCTACCAAATACTAATTGAGTGTATGTAAAAACTTCTGACCCACTGGGAATGTGATGAAAGAAATATATAAGATGAAATAAATCATCCTCTCTACTATTATTCTAACATTTCACATTCTTAAAATAAAGTGGTGATCCTACCTGACCTAAAACAGAGAAGTTTTTCTAGGATTAAATGTCAGGAATTGTGAAAACTGAGTTTAAATGTATTTGGCTAAGGTGTATGTACACTTCTGATTTCAACTGTAGCTATATCCCATAAATGAGAGTTGACTGATAAAGAATTAGCATGTACCTGACAAATGCATGTCGCAACGGTTTAATAATGTTGGCTCCTGGCTGTCAGTGCATCTGCCTGTCTGTGCGACAACTGACGATACACAGGAGCACAGATTTGAAAACACTATTGGGTCTATTGTTACAAAGTTGCTTTGTTGCTAGCTTTTGTTGTTGAATAAAAACTGGAATTGTGGGTGATTTACATTCAGCAAGGGATTGAGAATATTGTCCAAGCACAACACTTGCTAGTTGGACCATATTTGAGACTTTTCCGCACGACCACTGCCAGCAGCATACTGGACACAATGGATAATAATCACAAAAGCCAGCTCTGTTCAATGGTAAGTGAAGCAAGCTAGCAAACAGAGTGATCCACACACATTGCTTGCAAATGTCCACAGCCTATCGGTGGGTGATTAGCCTAAAGCCAAATAAACATTCATGCACTTGCAAACTTTGCTGGAGTTGCTAGCTGGCTAGTTGTTTTCCTATGGAGTTTATGGTTTATGGAGTTTACTATTGCAACCTTTTGATAGCGGAGTTATTCAACCCTATAGTTGCTGAGGGTCGACTTTTCCAAGCAACTGACCCACTCTGCCCATTCATCACCATTTACCCATTGTTGTCTTATCTCTCCTGATCAAAAGCTGTGATTGATTTATGTTTCTCTCTAATATCAATATGTCTTATCTACTGCTGTCTTGGCTAGTTTTTTATTTTTTATTTTTTAACTTTTATTTAACTAGGCAAGTCAGGTAAGAACAAATTCTTATTTTCAATGACGGCCTAGGAACAGTGGGTTAACTGCCTGTTCAGGGGCAGGACGACAGATTTGTACCTTGTCAGCTCGGGGATTTGAACTTGCAACCTTCCAGTTACTAGTCCAAGCTCTAACCACTAGTTTACCCTGCCGCCCCTATTTCACCGTAGAGCCCTCCGTCCCGCTCAAAATGCCTTAGATAGCGCTTTTGTCCCACCCCACACACATGATGAGACCTCACCTAGGTTAATTGATGCATCCAGAGACGAATCATCTCTCATTGTCACGCAACGCATAGGTTTATCTCCACTGTACTCACATCCTACCATACCATTGTCTGTACATTATGCCTTGAATCTATTCTACCACGCCCAGAAATCTGCTCCTTTTATTCTCTGTCCCCAACGCACTAGACAACCAGTTCTTATAGCCTTTAGCCGTACTCTTATCCTACTCCTCCTCTGTTCCTCTGGTGATGTAGAGGTTAACTCAGGACCTGTAGCCCTCAGTTCCACTCCTATTCCCCAGGCGCTATCATTTGTTGACTTCTGTAACTGTAAAAGCCTTGGTTTCATGCATGTTAACATCAGAAGCCTCCTCCCTAAATTAGTTTTTTTTCACTGCTTTAGCACACTCCGCAAACCCTGATGTCCTAGCCGTGTCTGAATCCTGGCATAGGAAGGCCGCCAAAAATGCTGAAATTTCCATCCCCAACTACAACATTTTCCGCCAAGATAAAACTGCCAAAGGGGGTGGAATTGCAATCTACTGCAGAGACAGCCTGCAGAGTTCTGTCATGATATCCAGGTCTGTGCCCAAACAGTTTGAGCTTCTACTTTTAAAAATCCACCTTTCCAGAAACAAGTCTCTCACTGTTGCCACTTGTTACAGACCCCCCTCAGCCTCCAGCTGTGCCCTGGACAACATATGTGAATTCATTGCCCCCCATTTATTTTCAGAGCTCGTACTGTTAGGTGACCTAAACTGGCATATGCTTAACACCCTGGCCGTCCTACAATCTAAGCTAAATGCCTTCAATCTCACCCAAATTATCATGGAACCTACCAGGTATAACCCCAAATCCGTAAACACAGGCACCCTCAAAGATATCATCCTAACCAACCTGCCATCTAAATACACTGCTGTCTTCAACGAGGATCTCAGCGATCACTGCTTCATTGCCTGCGTCCATAATATGTACGCGGTCAAATGACAACCCCTCATCACCGTCAAACGCTCCCTAAAACGCTTCAGCGAGCAGGCCAATCTAATCGACCTGGCCCGTGTGTACTGGAAGGATATTGACCTCATTCCGTCAGTAGAGGATGCCTGGTTATTTTTTAAAGTGCTTTCCTTGCCATCTTAAATAAGCATGCCACATTCAAAAAATGTTGAACCAGGAAAAGATATAGCACTTGGTTCACTCCAGACCTGACTGCCCTTGACCAGCACAAAAACATCCTGTGGCATATTGCATTAGCATTGAATAGCCCCCGCGATATGCAACTTTTCAGGGAAGTTAGGAACCAATATACACAGGCAGTTAGGAAAGCAAAGGCTGGCTTTTTCAAACAGAAATTTGCATCCTGTAGCACACACTCCAAAAGGTTCTGGGACACTGTCAAGTCCATGGAGAATAAGAGCACCTCCTCCCAGCTGCCCACTGCACTAAGGCTAGGAAACACTGTCACCACCGATAAATCCACAATAATTGAGAATTTCAATCAGCATTTTTCTACGGCTGGCCATGCTTTCCACCTGGCTACCCCAACCCCGGTCAACAGCTCTTCACCCCCCACAGCAACTTGCCCAAGCCTCCCCCATTTCTCCTTCACCCAAGTTCAGATAACTGATGTTCTGAAAGAGCTGCAAAATCTGGACCCCTACAAATCCGCTGGGCTAGACAATCTGGACCCCCTCTTTCTAAAATTTCCGCCACAATTGTTGCAACCCACCGTACCTTCTCCGCCATGCAATCTGGTTTCCGAGCTGGTCATGGGTGCACCTCAGCCACGCTCAGGGTCCTAAACGATATCATAACCGCCATCGATAAAAGACAATACTGTGTAGCCATATTCATTGACAGAGTTGAAAGCCTTGGCCAGGTCAATCACTGCATTCTTATCGGCAGACTCAACAGCCTTGGTTTCTCAAATGACTGCCTCGCCTGGTTCACCAACTACTTCTCAGACAGAGCTCAGTGTGTCAAATCGGAGGGCCTGTTGTCCGAACCTCTGGCAGTCTCTATCGGGGTGCCACAGGGTGCAATCTCGGGCTGACTGTTTTCTGTAAACATCAATGATGTCGCTCTTGCTGTTGGTGATTCTCTGATTCACCTCTACGCAGACGACACGCAGAAGATACTTCTGGCCCTTCTTTGGACACTGTTTTAACTAACCTCCAGACAAGCTTCAATGCCATACAACTTTCCTTCCGTGGCCTCCAACTGCGCTTAAATGCTAGTAAAACTAAAGGTATGCTTTTCAACTGAGCACTGCCCGCACCTGCCCGCCCGTCTAGCGTCACTACGGTTCTGACTTAGAATATGTGGACAACTACAAATACCTAGGTGTCTGGTTAGACTGTAAACTCTCATTAAGCATCTCCAATCCAAAATGTAATCTTGAATCAGCTATTTCGCAACAACTCATCTTTCACTCATGCTGCCAAAAATAACCTTGTAAAACTGACTATCCTAGCAGTCCTTGACATCGACGATGTCATTTACAAAATAGCCTCCAACACTCTACTCAGCAAATCGGATGCAGTCTATCACAGTGCCATCCATTTTGTTACCAAAGCCCAATATACTACCCACCACTGCGACCTGTATGCCATCGTTGGCTGGTCCTCGCTTCATATTCGTCGCCAAACCCACTGGCTCCAGGTCATCTATAAGTCTTTGCTAGGTAAAGCCCCGCCTTATCTCAGTTCACTGGTCACCATAGCAGCACCCACCCGTAGCCAGCACTCCTGCAGGTATATTTCACTCGACACCCCCAAAGCCAATTCCTCCTTTGGCTGCCCTTCCTTCCAAACATCAAAGCAATGACACGCTCCTGCAAGTTCATGCTTCGTAGAGTATGACCTTACCTCACACTTTAAGCAGAACCTAATCCAGGCACTTATCATCTCCAGTCTGGACTACTGCAACTCGCTGTTGGCTGGGCTCCCCACTTCTGCCATCAAACCACTGCAATTTATCGAGAATGCTTCAGCCCGCCTGGTGTTCATTATTCCCACGTTCTCCCATGTCACCCTGCTCCTCCACATATTCTACTGGCCTCCTGTCAAAGCTCCCATCCACTACAAGACAGTGATACTTGGCTACGGAGCAACAAGAGGAACTGACCCTCCCTACCTTCAGGCTATGCTCAAATCCTACACCCCAACCCGAACACTCCACCTCAGGTCTCTTGCCCTCCAACTCCAACGGGAGGCCAGCTCCCGCTCAGCCCAGTCCAAGTTCTTCTCTGTCCTGGCACCCCAATGGTGGAACCAGCTTTCCTCTGAAGCTAGGACCACATAGTCCCTGCCCATCTTCCGAAAACATCAACCCTACCTCTTCAAAGAGTATCTTAACTAATCCTACAGCACTGCCCCAATACACCCACTCCTCAGTTATACCTTACCCCATCTTTACAAAACTTTGTCAATATGACTTGACCATGATAACTGACCATCCATAGTTACTTATAGGAGTTTTCAAATTGTTCAATGGTCACCCTATGTATGCACAACTCCAGTTGAGGTTTTGAACCAAATACAATGATTTTGGTTTTAGATGTATTTAAGACCAGTTTATTGTTAATGACCTATTCTGACTCTAACTATAAGACCCATTCTGGCACACTTTGCTAAGCGTCTCAGTGAGCTCACAGGCTGTTGGTGCTTATGTGTGCAATCATCAGCATACAATTTAGCTTCTTGTCAAACAAATGGAAAATCATTTGTAAAATAGAGAAGAGTAGCGGTCGCACTGTACATATCTGATGTTAAAGAATTTCCATTAAAGAATAATCTGAGTTCTATTGGATAAGTAACTCTCCAACCATGTGATGGCAGGTGATGTAAAGCCATAACAGGCAAGTTTTTTTCGATAACAAATTCTGATCAATAACATCAAAGGCTACACTGAAATCTAAAAGTACAGCTCTCCAACTATCATCTTACTATCCATTTAGTTTAGCCAATCATCAGTCATCTGAGTCAGTGGGGTACAAGTTGAGTGACCTTCCCTATATGCATGCTGAAAGTCAGTAGTTAACTTGCTCTTTGAAAAATCTCAGTAAGCTCAGTGTGTGGAGACTACAGCGCTGCCAGGGCGTAAGCCTGGGTATATAGCGGATAATGCAATAAGCATCCAAATATGTGGGGTTTGGAAGTGCTTTTGGCCTTTGTGGAAAAGGTGACAAGAAATGGAATCAACTACAGCAACAGACCTCTGTCAGAGCTGAATTCAGCATATTTTTAAATAATGTACAATGAGGGGTTTCATGTGCAACATTAATTATATTGAAAAAGACCCCGTCTGTAATCTTGACAAATTAAATTATTAATGCTCAAGACTGCATTCTTGTTCTAACATAAAGTTGTCCGTGTGAATTTATGACCCATGATTACATAATATCCAATCCTGTATATGACATTGTGACATTTTTTGTTCCTAAAGGAATGGAGGGTAAATCATAGGCAGAATACTGTATATGTGAATAGCATGACTCTTTCCTTTGCATTGATTATGCAGGAGCAGATCCCTTTTAGTCTGTCAACTCAGGCATTGTCCCTCTACTGTATGTGCACACACACTATGCCTCCTGCCATGCAAGTATCACTATTGATTTGAGCAATAAAGCATTGAGAGCAGAGTCACAGATCCTGTTTGCCTGAGGGGCAGGAAGTGATGGTGGCACAGGCACAGCCCTGGGGGAGGAGTGACAGTCAGTAGCACCCTGCAGGGACCTGCTGGACCACAACACACTTCCCACTGGCACGCACCATTAGACAACCAGGCCTTCTGGCTATAACACACTCACTCTCTCCTCTCCTCCTCTCTGGTTAAGAGGATGCAGAGAAGAAAACAGGATGAAAGTTTGTTGAGTGCTGCCTGAAACAGTTCCAAGCTGGGGACTCAACGGGTGAGATGCTGTTAGATCGAGATTTGAATTTCGGAGAGGCACAAAATAATAATCCCGCCTCATTTCAGATTCGTGGGTGCACCTACATAGATTGTCTAAAATAAAAAAGTATCTATGATTCCAAATTAATCATTGGAGTTCTGCTAAAAATATAAATGAATTAATCCTCACACTTATCAAAGGGTTAAGAAGTGTATCTTCTTTGGGCCACAGCAGAGTGCAGTCATGAATGAAAGACTGCCTGTCTCCAAGATTCTGGATTGGGTGCAGTTAGAGATGCTCAGGATGTTCAGATGAAGGAATTACATTTGCGCTGCACAAAACCATTCATAATGCATGCTGTTTAGACCATGGAGAGGATGTTATCTCACACACTCAAGTGTAACATCATCCATCATTCCAGATTTCTTTTCCCCTTCTCTCTTTCTTCCCAAGGACTGTATAGATCAAGGCTAGATAAAAATAAATATCATTAACTATTACCAACAGTAAATAGTAGGGCTGTCACAGTTAACGTGTTAATGCGTGCTATTAATTTAAAATGCACAACAGCATACTTTCTGGGGACGCCATTAATGCATTTTCATATTTTTTACCCTTTGAACCTAAATAGTTCGATTTCAAGCCCACACGCTCACGCTAGTTTGCTTTGTCACCCATTTGCTATGACTGAGTGATGGAGAAAGCTGCAAAAGGTCTCAGGTAGCATTTACAAGCAAAACACACCACTGAGGCCGTCAATACTAGTAACGTTAGTAGTGAGAGGGCCGGCAGTAGAGGATATCCTCGGGAGGCTACTCTAGACAAAGTGCGATTGGGAGGCCTATGTACAAGTCAAGGAGCAGCAAGTTAACAAAAGATGCAAAGTGGATAGCTACAGCTTGCAATCCAATTCACATTGTGGAGGATGAAGTCTTGAGGGATATCATTTGGATCGCATCGAAGAATTTCAACAGATCATTTACCTCCTAGATCCACCGTAGTTGAATACACAAGCTGTATGAAAACGAGAGGACTACATGCAACGGCTATTGCTCTCACAGGCGACCACTGAACGTCGGTGAGTAACCACAACTACCTCGGGGTTACAGCGCACCTTGCTGAGAGGCACTATGCTGAAATGTCCGCTGAGCCATTCATGGATGTAGCAAAACAGTGGAACATTGAACAGAAAGTCACCACACTTGGCGCAGACCGTGCACGGACCGTGATTGCAGCTGCGAGACACCTGCCTTTTGAACACATGCCCTGCACTGCGCACAAATCAAGTCCAATTTTATTTGTCACATGCGCTGAATACAACAGGTGCGGACTGCCCTACAAAGGCAAAACACAGTCAAAAATCTTTGATCTGTTGTAATAGCCAAGGTATATTATCTGATTGTGGTATTTAGTTTCCTGACACAAGAACAAGCCAGTTGATCAGAATATATCATGGGGTATTGGAAATTGCTGTCTGTCTAAACAGAACTACTTTGAAGTTAGATTTTCTTTTAAATAGTTACTGCGTTTTGCCTTTGTTGGGCAGTAGACTTTACCGTGAAATGCTTACTTACGAGCCCTTTCTCAACAATGCAGAGATAGAAAGTAAGAAAAAATAAAACGAAATAGTCAAACAATAAACTAATAATAACAAGGCTATATACAAGGAGTACCGGTACCGAGTCAATGTGCAGGGGTGTGAGGCAATATATACATGTACATGTAGGTAGGGGTAAAAGTGACTAGGCAATCAGGATAGATAATAAACAGAGTAGCAGCAGCTTATGTGAAGACTGTGAACAGTGGGTTTGACAATGCCCTAGCCTAATGCTGAAAAGTTGTTGGGAATTTCAAACACAGCCCACCAAAAGCTGCAGACCTAAGACAACAGCAAGATGCAAATGGGCAACAGAAGGAGATGGAATTCCACTCTGGAAAGTGTCAAGCTTTGGCACAGAAACCAAAAACCACTGAGAGATGCTCTGGCCCAACAGAAAACGAACATTTCCATGCCAACTACAGCTGAACTGGAGAAACTGCAGAAGCTGGAGACACTACTGGAGCCCTGCAGGTAATAATCTCCTTTATCACACTAACCAGGATACACTTCCACTGTCCATCCCCAGGTGGCAGAAACCAGGTCTAGGTTCTGAGCCAAATGCTTGAGAAGCACATCAGGTGCTGCCAATTAAAGAGAATTGTCAGAGTGCCAACTTGGGGAGTCAGCTGGTTTTGCTTGTTTTTGAGTATTTAGTTTGGGCATGCCTTTGTATTTTTGTACATATTGGTGTTTCGTCACCATCTAAACAAATAATAATCTGTTTGGACTAGCTGATCAAAAAGAGACAGAGCTGGCCCTGGACCAATGTAAGGGTGCTATCTCCTTAGGCACATACACTGATTTCTCACATAAATGCACACTTTCATTCAGGTTACAGACCATGTGACTATGCTTATGATCCCTTGTCTTAGTGATTGCATCAATATTAGGAGGCTAGTTTTGGGGTTCGTAACATATTGGGGCTCGTCCGGGATAATTGTTAGCATGTGTGGTTGTAGTCCGGTTGGTTGTAAACCAGTGTGGTTGGGTATTGGTTGACAACGTTTGTAGCAGGTGTTTGTGTTGAGCTAGCATGCTAGGTAAGATTTTCAGCAGTGCTAGTGTGAGTTTGCATGTTTGCAAGATTGCTGATGGCTTTGATCAACAGACATGTGTGGTGTGGCCAAGCCCACAATGGTAGTCAATTGCTTTCAGGTGGTAATTATTATTATTTTTGCTACTGTAGGGTTGATGAGGTATTTTGCTAGGCGCCCAAAATATTTTATGTTGACTACTCTGGCTATGCTTTTGTTAGTGCTGTGTGCAGGATTAGATTTCCCAGTTTGGAGTCTGGAGGACTCTGTGGCACATATGTTAGTACTAGGCTGACTGTGGCTATAGATTTTAGCATTTGTGCATGGCATTCTGGTTTGTCTTTTGCCTGGTAGGAGTGTTTTATCTCTGGGATTTGGGATGTGTGTGCATATTGGTTAGTTAGCGGTGAGTTAGTGGCTAACTGACTTGTCAGTCTATTGGTTCTCTTTAGCGTACTGTATTGACTAGCAGTGTTTTGGGCAGATTTAGACGATAGTTGGGGTGTTCTCAAGCTATTTAATTGTTAAAAAATATATAGTACAAAACACACCATGAGGAGAGACCACACTACATAAAGAGAGACCTAAGACCGCATGGCAGCAACACCTGACAACAAAGCTTGGTAGCAACACAAAACATGGTACAAACATTATTGGGCACAGACAACAGCACAAAGGGCAAGAAGGTAGAGATAACAATACATCATATGAAGCAGCCACAACTACTAGTGTCTCCATGATTGAGTCTTTTAAATGCTGTCTCTCTTGCTGTCTCTGCCTGGCCGATTCCCCTCTTTCCACTGGGATTCTCTGCCTCTACCCTGTTACGGGGGCTGAGTCACTGGCTTACTGGGGCTCTCTCATGCCGTCCCTGGGGGGGGGGGGGTGCGTCACCTGGGTGGGTTGATTCACTGTTGTGGTCGGCCTGTCTGGGTTGGCGCCCCCCTTGGGTTGAGCTGTGGCGGAGATCTTTGTGGGCTATACTCGGCCTTGTCTCAGGATGGTAAGTTGGTGGTTGAAGATATCCCTCTAGTGGTGTGGGGGCTGTGCTTTGGCAAAGTGGGTGGGGTTATATCCTTCCTGTTTGGCCCTGTCCGGGGGTGTCCTCGGATGGGGCCACAGTGTCTCCTGACCCCTCCTGTCTCAGCCTCCAGTATTTATGCTGCATTAGTTTATGTGTCGGGGGGCTAGGGTCAGTTTGTTATATCTGGAGTACTTCTCCTGTCCTATTCGGTGTCCTGTGTGAATCTAAGTGTGCGTTCTCTAATTCTCTCCTTCTCTCTTTCTTTCTCTCTCTCGGAGGACCTGAGCCCTAGGACCATGCCCCAGGACTACCTGACATGATGACTCCTTGCTGTCCCCAGTCCACCTGGCCATGCTGCTGCTCCAGTTTCAACTGGCCTGGGCCCTAGGACCATGTCCCAGGACTACCTGACATGATGACTCCTTGCTGTCCCCAGTCCACCTGGCCATGCTGCTGCTCCAGTTTCAACTGTTCTGCCTTACTATTATTCAACCATGCTGGTCATTTATGAACATTTGAACATCTTGGCCACGTTCTGTTATAATCTCCACCCGGCACAGCCAGAAGAGGACTGGCCACCCCACATATGCTCTCTCTAATTCTCTCTTTCTTTCTCTCTCTCGGAGGACCTGAGCCCTAGGACCGTGCCCCAGGACTACCTGACATGATGACTCCTTGCTGTCCCCAGTCCACCTGACTGTGCTGCTGCTCCAGTTTCAACTGTTCTGCCTTATTATTATTCGACCATGCTGGTCATTTATGAACATTTGAACATCTTGGTCATGTTCTGTTATAATCTCTACCCGGCACAGCCAGAAGAGGACTGGCCACCCCACATAGCCTGGTTCCTCTCTAGGTTTCTTCCTAGGTTTTGGCCTTTCTAGGGAGTTTTTCCTAGCCACCGTGCTTTTACACCTGCATTGTTTGCTGTTTGGGGTTTTAGGCTGGGTTTCTGTACAGCACTTTGAGATATCAGCTGATGTACGAAGGGCTATATAAATAAATTTGATTTGATTTGATTTTTAAATGAAGAGATGGAGATTAAACTGTCCAGTTTGAGTGTTTTTTGCAGCTCGGTCCAGTCGCAAGCTTCAGCCAACTTAAAAGAGAAGCGACCCAGGGATGTATGTTTTGGGGACCTTTAACAGAATTTGACTGGCAGAACGGGTGTTGTGTGGAGTATGAGGGCTGTGTGGAGTATGAGGGCTGCAGTAGGTATCTCAGATGGGGGGGAGTGTGAGGCCTAAGAGGGTTTTATAAATAAGAATCAACCATTGGGTCTTGTGACAGGTATACAGAGATGACCAGCTTACGGAGGAGTATAGAGTGCAGTGATGTGTCCTATAAGGAGCATTGGTGGCAAATCTGATGGCCAAATGTTAAAGAACATCTAGACGCTCGAGAGCACACTTACATGCCGATCTATAAATTATGTCTCCGTAATCTAGCATGGGTAGGATGGTCATCTGAATCAGGGTTAGTTTGGCAGCAGAGGTGTAAGAGGAGCGATTACGATAGAGGAAACCAAGTCTAGATTTAACCTTAGCCTGCAGCTTTGATATGTGTTTTAGAGGACAGTGTACCGTCTAGCTTTACTCCCAAGGACTTGTATGAGGTGACTACCTCAAGCTTTAAACCGTCAGAGGTAGTAATAACACTGGTGGGGAGAGTGGCATTCTCCCCCCTTAAATAAAGGATGCACTGCGGCTGCCTTCCAAGCAATGGGAACCTCCCCAGAGAGGAGAGACAGGCTTGGCGATGATAGGGGCTGCAACCTTAAAATAAAGGGTCTAAATCATCTGACACAGATGTTTTTTTTGAGTCAAGTTTAAGGAGCTCCTTTAGCACCTCGGACTCAGTGACCACCTGCAGGGAGAAACTTTGTAGCGGGGTAGGGGGAAAAGAGGGAGGAGCATCAGGGCTAGTCGCATTAGAACAGGTGGGAGATGAGGAAATGTTGGATGGGCAAGGAGGCATGGCTGAGTCAAATGGTAATTAATGAAGTGGTGATTAGAGCTCAGCCATGTGTTCCTTGTCAGTGACAACCACATTAAGGAACATGGGCAGCTGTGGGGAGTAGGGTTTATTCTCCAGGTCTTTAACCGACAGAGAGAGAATTGCTCAAAGTTACTAACTTTGGTCTTCCAGATAGCCTGAGAGCACTTATTTCTCATTTGCCTGAATGAGAGCTAGTCAGCCTGAGTATGCGTGTACCAAGCCTTTCGTGAAATTAAATTCTTGAGGGGCAGAGTAACTCTGCCAGATCATGGTTGAAACAGGAACCTGTTTTGAAATAAAATTTTCTTTATGGGGGTTTGAAAAAGAAGTCCAAGCTTCTTCGACAAAAGGGGATCAAGCTGATTCTATACCAATTTAGAGGCCTTCCTTCATGAAACGCTTTTAGCAAGCGTCTACAACAAATCATGACAGGTCATTTCACTGAGCAGCCATTACAAACACAGGCTGTAAAACTGCTCACTCACTAAAGTCATTACAGGAAACACCAGACTGGTACCTATCAGGATTATTTGGAACGAAAACATCAAGTGAAGTAGCCTTTTCTAGGTGTTTGGAGTCATACCTTGTGGGATTGGTAATAATCTGAGAAATATTTAGGGAGGCCTATTGCTTTAGGACTTGGTCAGGTAGTGTAAGCATGTCCCAGTTTAGGTCACCTATTGGGACAAATTCAGACTTCGTGTAAGGGGACATGAGAGAGCTTAGGGCATTTTTGGTACAGGCCGGTGCTGATGGTGGATGGTAACAATCAGCAACGGTCAACAAAAAGCTATTTTTAAAGTAATGTGAAAACCAACAGATGAAATTGTTTGGGGACAGACTTGGTGGAGACAACCGAGCACTGAAGATGTCCATTGGTTAAGTTGCCACTCCACCACCTTTGGAAGATCTGTCTTGCTGAGAAAGGTTATCAGTGTTCAAAACCACGTCTCAGTAATGACCAGTAAGTGAGCTGTGAACTCACTTTCAATTGATCAATTTTAGGAAATACGCTTCTAGTGTTAATGTTCTGAAATCCCAGGCTTTAACGGGAGCAGAAATCAGTGAACCAGATATCAGAGCATAAGTCAGTATTGGAGCTAGCAACAGTAGATTGGGCATGGGGGTACGTGCACATTTCCAGATGCCATCAGCAGTAACACAGATGCCATCAGCAGTAACACAATCAGGGCACGGCAGAAGACAAGGAGAGCTCTGCAGTGAGCTCTGCAGTGTTTTTCTTTTTGACATGTGCATTAGATGGCAACACGATCATGTTGTACAGCAATTTCATCAGGCAACATGAAAACAAAGCTGGTGAGAGGTAGTTAGAATAGGATGCGATGCCAAGAGTCTGTGTAATCAATAGTCAGAGTCCCGAGTGTGTGTGTGTGTGGGGGGGGTGAGTCTGTCCCACGGGTCGGGTAAACAAGCAAGTTCATAGTCAACAAAGCATGCAGGAGTCATAAAGCACAAGAAAAAATATAACGACTTGGGGCTAGCCATTGTAAGTTTAGAGTCACTCGCACCAACAGTGTGTGCACTGGAGGTGAGCGAAAGCTTGTAAGAGACGGGGGAGTGTGGCAGGGGTACCTGTACCAGATGGGGAGACAGGCCAGGGCTGATGGTGAACAGATCGCCAGGTGGCTGCTGTATTGCTGCTTGGATTCCAATGGGAGTAGGTGTTCCGCCCAATTGAGAAGCTTTTTTCAGGAGATAGATTCCTTGGACAATATCCCAGCTAGGTAACATAGCTAGCAAATCTCTGGCCACCATTTTTTTCCACGTGGAAAGGGAGGTTGTTCGCTAGCTATATCTCCTCAGTTTCGGCGAATGGTCCTTTAGGACATCCAAACAAAGTTGTCCTGTGGCTGTTGTATTTTTGAGATTGTGAGGAGTATCTCTTTTGTGATCAAAGCAACAATATTGTTTCTTATTGAGGTAATTAACAATTGAAGCATCCTGGCTGCATATCAGTTTAAAATGGAGATGAACACAGGGGTACTTTATTGTAATGACCTCTGCACAATTGGAGGGGGCTTCAAAGGCATCTGGGTGGGGGAGGCTGTGAAACTCTCCTGCCATTGTTGGTTGAAAGGGCTTTGACACCTCACTTCCCTTCTCAGTGCTAACTGAAGTTGCAGCCAGATCTGTTGTGTCCTAGCAAGCTAGGTAGCCTTAACTTAGCATTCCATCCTTATAAAGTAAAATATATCATTGTAATGTATTTTTCTTGGCTTTGAAAGTAGCTTCAGTCTAATCATTACTCACGCACTTCCAGGTTGGATGTTTTTTTTTACGTTTCTTGTTCATATTTGCTGGTTGTTGGTTTGCCAGTGCATTTGCTGTATAGACCTTGAAAATAAGAATCTTTAGAATGAGGAATCCTTCCAGTTAATTTTGTCCACAATCAGGTTGTAGGTTATGATCTCTCTCGCTCGCTCTCTCCCAGCTAACGAGGGATCAGTTATGTCAAGTGGTTCTCCCTAGAGAGGAACATGATTCTTGTGTGTCTCTAGCAGAGATATGTAATGTACCCCCTGCAGGTTGAGTCGAGTGTCAATTTCTTTAGTGGTTGAGTGATACTGAGCCACTAGGTTTTATTTATGATCTGAGAAATTAGTTGGTTCCTCCAAGTGATTTGTTGAAATCAGTTTGTCAGTGAGTCTTTTGTCCTTTAGCTGACACGTTCTTTGCCACAGAGGAAGTTGTGGTTACTCTGCAGGCTGACCATGAGGTTATTTGGGTGTCAGGTTTAGATTTAGATGACACATTTCTCATGGAGTTTAGTGAGGATCTGCTGGAAGACCCGACCTGTATTTTGTGGGGCGACACTGCGGTGTCTTGAATTAGGAGCTTGAAGAAGTGAGTTTGGTGGAAAAAGACAGATCCACCGGTTTTGTTACTTCTGGTTGTTGAGGAGTGGTTGACAGCTCCTGCAGCATGTAGGCCTAGTGTGTGTCCTGTTAAGGTGGAGGAGGATATATGGCTAACAGTTCCCCCTCCAGTGAGGGCTCAGGGCTGGAGCAAAGAGGCATTAGGGACTGTGGATGGTGTTCCTAGTGAGTTTTCTGAAGTTGCGGTCGATGTTCGCTTCTCCCTTGATCACGCGGATTGGAATAGGTTCCGGGTAGCTTCAGAGAATAATATTGACGACTATACTGAAAGGGTAACTGAGTTATCAGGAAGTGTACAGGGGATGTTCTACCCACTGTGGCTATTAAAACCTACCCTAACCAGAAATCGTGGATAAATGGCAGCATTCTCGTAAAACTGAAAGTGTAAACCAGCACATTTTAAACAAGGTGACTGGGAATATGGCAGCATACAGAGGCAATCGAACCGGTAAAACGTCAGTATAGACCTAAGCCTTTCATTCAGGTTACAAACCATGTAACTAGGCCTAAGACCCTTAGACTTAGAGAGTACAGCAATATTATTAGGCTAGTTATTGGCTTCGTAACTGAGTGATTGTGTCTGTGCAACAAGTCTCTCTCAATTGACTGAAATTATTTATAATCATCTTCCACTGCAGGCACTCGACTGAACTCCTGGGAGGAGAGAATTGCATTTCCTGCTCAGTGGCGTTGCCTGCTTGGTGCCATCTCTTGTGGTTGATGGAGACCTCTGATGACCGTGCCTATGTTGTTGGATTCAAGTTGACATTCACAACTGTCCTAGAGAAACGCAAGGGAAACGCCAATGTCGCATTTCAACCCAATGTTTGAGCAGTGGTGTAAAGTACATAAGTAGTGCTTTCAAGTATTTTTACTTAAGTAGTTTTGGTATCTGTACTTTACTCTACTATTTACATTTTTGACAACTTTTACTTAACTACATTCCTCACATTTTCTGATACCCAAAAGTACTCGTTACATTTTGAATGCTTAGCAGGGCAGGAAAATTGTCTCAATCACGCACATATCAAGAGAACAACCCTGGTCATCCCTACTGCCTCTGATCTGGCAGACTCACTAAACACACATGCTTTGTTTGTAAATTATGTATGTGTGCAACTGTGCCCCTGGCTATCTGTAAATTTAAAAAACAAGAATCATGCCTGGTTTGCTTAATATAAGGAGTTTTAAAAAAAGTCATACTTTTGATACTTAAGCACATTTTAAAACCAAATACTTTTACTCAAGTAGTATTTTACTCGGTGACTGTCACGTTTACTTGAGTAATTTTCTTTTAAGTTATATTTACTCAAGTATGGCAATTGGGTACCTTCTCCACCACTGGGTTTAAGAACCTGAAGTACATTCCCAAAGCTGAGCGGGGTGAGGTGTAGGCTTTGGTCAACAACTTACTGAAGGAAGAGTCCTGTGTAGCTCAGTTGGTACAGCATGGTGCTTGCAATGCCAGGGTTGTGGGTTTGATTCTCACGGGAGACTAGAATGGGGGGGTAAATGTATGCATGCACTGCTGTAAGTTGCTCTGGATAACAATAAATAATAATCAGAGCTACCGAAGAAGAAAGTGGCCCTATTGTTGGGTTCTGAGTCTGAAGTGGAGTTGTGAAATGTGTGGAGCGTTACAAAGCTGATCCCAGCATCAACATGGAGGACTCCACTACAGTGATGGTCACACCATGCAGGCTGGCCCGCATTGCACCCAGGTATCTGGCAACACCTGCCACCTCAGTACCTTGTGAGAGGTTGTCTTCACGCTCTGGGCATATTGTGCAGAAGGAAAAAAGCAGATTTATCTTCTTAAAATGTCAAAAGGCTTGTTTTTTTATCAACTGGCTCAGTGGAAAGATAGGACTAATGTGATTGGTAGCAGGTTTATGTTCTGTTGAAAATGCTATTAAAAACATTCTGCTACAGAGTGTTTGTCCCTTGCAATCAAAGCATGGGTTGCCTATAACTCAATGCATTGCTTTTTAACCCTTGGATGCGTATGGACACACTGGTGATCATTCTACAGCGGTCCCCGCAGCGGATGCTCAAACCGGTGTGGTTAGAACACTTCATTAGAACGTCTAGTTACGATTGATGCAACAGTCAGTGTTTGAGCTGGCCAGCTTTCTCAAACATTTTGCACAGTCTTTACAACGTTCTGTCCTCAATGTGAGCTATTTATTTTTGAATGCAATATTCAGACATTCACAGAAGTAGTGACAGCATGACACAATTTACATCCAAATTGAAAAATAGTCTACATTAGTCCTAGCACTGACTGAGTAAAAAGTGAGCTAACAAACGGTCATATTTGGCAAGCTCTCGGCTGATGGAAACCATACTATGAATTAGCTAATAGCAATTACTATTTACAATTCATCACATCACGGGTGAGCTCACCAGTGATCGAAAACACTTTCTAAAAGGCAAAAGTAATCCCGTGTTAGGTAGAGATTGTGCGTGCCGCCATGTTTGTTTTCGGGCATCGACCAGATGAGTTGGGTCTGTTTGCAGTATGCATGTTTAAGGCAAAGGGGTTGTGTCGTCTACCATCATTCACTTCCGGAAGTTTACTTGAAAGACGAGTGAACCATCTATTCACCTCGTTTTGCTATAACATCTTTGGTCTGACAAATGTTTACGTGACACCCAGAATGCGATGAATTTCAACAAACATGGCTGGCAAATAGCTTAGCATTAGCTCATAGGTACAAACTTCAAAGTATTTTACACGTGTCCATTACAATCTACGCAATAATTGGAATGCATTTGTCACCAGCACTTAAACGTGAATAAAATGCTAAATAAAGAATTATGACTGTGAAGATCATGTCAGTGATTCTGTCAGTGACTGAAGAGCTGCTCCCCAACCTTGTGGCCATTGAGAACCTTGAATCTGAGGACCCCTTGCCCACCGACAAATTCCCAGGTCACTCTGAAGACACTGGTGGTGATGGAGGCACACCAACAGCGGGTGTAGTACGAAAGGTCTGCGATACCTGGAAGGCAACCAGCCAGTTCAGCTCTCTTGGCTCTGCTGTTTGGCTTGTAGTCCCAGACTGGAGTTCAAAGCCCTTTGCCATCTCCCTCTGAGGCAGAGTGCCTCAAGCTGTTTCTGACAGAGGAGCTGGTGAGAGACATAGTGGAGGAGACCAATCGCTATGCCTTGGAGCTACAGGAGAAGAGGGAGCCACAGAAATGGTGGACCACTTGACTATAATCACATAATGGGGGCAGTGGATAAGGCGGACATGATGTGACACGCGGACATGACATGACGTGACACGCTTTGTGACACGTGCTCGGAAAACCAAGTGGTATAAGACATTTTTCCATCTGATCAACACTGCGGCCCTCAATGGCCACATACTGTAGTTCACCGCCAGCTAATAAGTGAGATAATTACTGAACAAGATTTTTGTAATTGAACATACAGTTCCATTATGCAATTGTGTATATTGACAATCTCACCCACCTCCCCACTCCCTCATCACCTCCACTCCCCCATCCTCCTTACTGCCTCTCCAAACAGTATGTTGCTAGCATGCAGAAGCTGTTCATCTTTGGGACGAAAGATGTACAGTTTCAGTTATGTTCAATAATGTGTGTGGTTTCTGAAAATGCAGAATAAAGAGGAATTATTAGTAATTATACAAAAATTATAAGGGATAGAGCAAAACAATATTACAAGTAACATAACTGAATAGCTTCACATGGGGTCAGGGCAGAACTATGCTGGCCAAATGTATACACAGGCTAATGCAATGGTCATAAGGCCAGGGCAGCTTCCAAGGATACAAGACAAGCTAATACTTATTTGACGCTATGAGCATTGTTCTACAGAACTAATAGAAATGTTTTACTATATAAACACAATTGAGTATAACACCATAAAGGTTATGAAATCAGTACCTCGTGTGTTCGCGGTTATAAAGGAATACACACACAATACATTGTACTCCATACATAAATACGGTGTGCTACAGTAGAACTGACACCAGGATAAACTAACTATTATAAGGTAATAAGGCCCTGACTTTGATAGGAGCGCACACAGTAATTATTAGTAAGGAAAACAACTGAAGGCAATGCGGGAACCAGCTGGAAAATTTGCAAGGGGGAAGAAGTTCAGGCATGTTCTGTTCTGACTGGAGATGTGCAAATGTCTGCATACTTGACCTGAGGAAACACATTTTCAAACGATCAAAGATTTCATGGACACCAAAGGGATATGGCAAATTGTGTCATCCCCATAGTAGTCTTCTAAAATGCCCAGTTGCAGCTGCCTTAAAGGGGATAACAGGTCATTTAATTAACTCGTCATTATCGCCCTTTATTGGTGGACATTCAAAAAGGTCCCACCTGTTATGTGGATAGGACATGATCAGAACATTTGTACTACCAAGAGATTTTTGAAATGTAGAACTGTCCTCCAATTATGCTGGCCTTTGTGACTGCGCAGTTTCTCCCAGTCCCCCGGCCATGTTATACTGTTTATCCCCCAGGCTGTCCAACTGCTCAGTAGCTATGTTTCCATTAACTTGTCCAGTGAGTTTCTTTTCGACATTTAGACGGATCACATAGAAAATAGATGACATTTGCCTGCTACGGTGCATTTCCATTGAACTGTCTTGTGTCAATGAAAACAGCTGGATATAATTCAATAATTTACTAATATTTGACAACCGTTATTCTAATAATACTCATGTGCCAACGTATCGCCACTGTCCGTGCTATGGTAACCTGACATAGCAGGCATAAAATAAATGGTGTCATGGTAAAACTTGCATCCAGCCAAAAAGAGAAGCAAGACGAAGCAATTCAGTCATTCTTGAAAATCTGGACAAAATTCCTGCAAAATAATATTAGTGCCAATAGTGGCAAACTGTTGAACAGAAGCTTCTACTTGTGAACACGAGTTCCAAGACCAGTAACCGTTGATGACCAATCAGGGGGATTAGAAAAATCTTTTGGAAAATGGAAACCAAGCTATATTTTGTTGATACCAGTTTCAATCTAGTGGCGTGTACCTAGCTAACATTAGCTGTCATATTTTTCAACATTTTTGTGAACCCTTGGGGTTGAAAGATGCTTTATTGGGAGGAGGATGGAAATATGTTTGTGGTGGACTCATTCATAACACTTCTTTTGAGTGATACACTCATTTACCTTCAAGATTGAGATGGTAAGCAAATACAGGTCTTATTCTCATAAATAGCCCATACATTCATTATTTGTAACAATTAGGTCTTTCATTGGATGGATTATCTTGGCAAAGGAGAAATGCTCACTAACATGGATGTAAACACATTTCTGCGCGAATCTTTTTGAGAAATAAGATTTTTGTGTGTTTTTCTATGTGATATTTTATTTCAGCTCATGGAACATGGGACTAACACTTTACATGTTGAGATTCTATTTTTGGCAGGCTTCTCATGCTTGCATGGTGATTGAGTTAGCTGGCGTCACTGTAGCTACTGGTTTTCAATGTTTTCTGAGAGTGGCAGCTTTAATGACGACTCAGGATATGACCCAGATGTAGACACTGGTGGCGGATAGTACAGTTCTCAGATAATTTATTATAAACAGGGGGCAGGCAAAGGGAAGTTCGAGGACAGGCAGAGGTTCGTAATCAGTTCAGAGTCAGGCAGGTACAGGACGGCAGGCAGAATGATCAGAACCTGAAAAAAATAGGAATCAGAACTTGAGGAACAGGAAGACAGGAAAGCACACTGGTAAGACCTGACAAGACAAACTGGCAACAAACAGAGAACACAGGTATAAATACATAGGGGATAATGGGGCAGATGGGCGACATTTGGGGGGGGGGGGGTGGAGACGAGCTCAAAGACAGGTGAAACAGATCAGGGTGTGACAGCTTTAGTCGGACTTGTGAAGTTGAGAAGGATGGATGCAAATTCTGTTAGCTAGCTAACGTTAGTTTAACTTAAATTTGATGTAGTAAAGTTAGAATAGTTAGCTAGCTCTGTTTCTAACATTTCTTTATTTTGTACTTAAATGCAGAGGTCAAGGCCAATGGACATCTTTGTAAAGGATATCCTGAATGAGTGTAACTTGGCCTCTTTGAGTCCAAAGTTTGAGGGTAAGTAAAACTGAGAAATTCTTTTTTGAGGGTGAAGGGACAGATCTTTGGGGGGGGGGGGGTGCACTGATTTGAATTTACCCCACGTAAAACAGCATCTACGTCTTCCACATTGTCTTCGATATCCAATAGTACAACCTTAATGGAAACTTGAAAGACTTAACTTTACCAGAGCCTCTTGAGGATAGGGGAGACGCTAGCGTCTCAACTGGCCAATTTCCAGGGGAAATGCAGAGTGCCAGATTCAAATAAAATGCTATAAAATTCAAACTTTCATTAAATCACACATGTAAGATACTCAATTAATGCTACACCCGTTGTGAATCCAGCTAACATGTCAGATTTAAAAAATGCTTTTCAGCGAAAGCATATGAAGCTATTATCTGATATCCTGCAGCCATCCTCCCCAGCAGTAAACAAAGGGGCTAGCATAGCAGGCGCTACACAAAACGCTGAAATAAAATATAAAATATGCATTACCTTTGACGAGCTTGGTTTGTTGGCACTCCAATATGTCCCATAAACATCACAATTGGTCCTTTTGTACGATTAATTCCGTCCATATATATCGAAAATGTCCATTTATAAAGCGCGTTTGATCCATTAAAAAAACAGCTTAGAAAAACGCAACGTCACTAGAAAATATTTCAAAAGTTGCCTATAAACTTTGCCAAAATATTTCAAAATACTTTTGTAATACAATGTTAGGTATTTTTAAACGTTAATAATCGATCAAATTGTAGACGGGGCAATCTGTATTCAATACATGAACGAAAAGAAAAAAGCTCTGCTCTTCACGTCTTGTGCAACTCACAAATGTGTCCCCTGTTTCCGAGTTGGCCTACTTCCCGTTAAGACAAAGAAATAACCTCAGCCATATTCCAAACACTGGCGACATCGTGTGGAAGCGGTAGGAACTGAAAGTATGTTCCTATTAAATTTCCAATGGCAAAGACAATATAGGGAAGAGAGATGGAAAAGAAAAAAAAATCTGAACAGTTAGTCCTCGAGGTTTTGCCTGCTACATAAGTTCTGTTATACACAGAGACATGATTCATACAGTTTTAGAAACTTCAGAGCGTTTTCTATCCAAATCTATGACTAATATGCATATCTTATATTCTTGGCATGAGTAGCAGGAAGTTGAATTTGGGCACGCTATTTATCCAAAAGTGAAAATTCTGCCCCCTATCTTTAAGAGGTTTAACCATGCAGCCACTAGATAATTACATGCAGAGGAGGCTGGTGGGAGGAGCTATAGGAGGATAGGCTCATTGAAATGTAATAAATATAACAGTATTTAACACATCAAACATAGAAACCATGTTTGACTCTGTTCCATTATTCCATTCCTGCCATTACAATGAGCCCTTCCTCCTATAGCTCATCCCACCAACCTCCTCTGATTACATGCACAGTTAGTCTGGCCTTAATTTTTACCATACTTGCTATATTGTTCATTTGCACAGATTCTGTCACGGTGACCAACATGACACCCTGGTTGGTCACTGTTCTAGCTCGTAAGCCTCTGCATGTCAGATCACTCCCTGCAGATTTCCCCACAGGCAGCTAGGGATTCGAACTGATAACCCACCAGTTATCACCTTCCTTTCTAGCCTCGAAGCTACTGCCACCCCTATTCATTTAGCTCTTCCCTCACTCCCTTGCCTTTGTTCAACCATTTGAACTGGCTTATCAACCCTTCCAATCTCACAGTATGTAATTGAGAAATGTAGGTATAACTATCCCTAAAATCTCCACCCTAGCAGTTAAGCCTAGCGGTTAACTGAAAGGTTGCTGGTTCAATTCCCCGAGCCAAGAAGGTGGAAAAAATATGCCGTTCTTCCCTTGAGTAAGGCAGTTAATCCCCAACAACAACTGCTCCACAGGTGCCGAATACGTAGATGTCGATTTAAGGCAGTCCCCTTGCGCCTCTTTGATTCAGAGGGGTTGGGTTACATGCTGAAGACACATTTCGGTTGAATGCATTCAGTTGTGCAACTGACTCTTTCTCTTTCGCACTAGAAGAAATAGACCAGGAAACGCTCTTGCTTTTTGACAAATCAACTATAGCCTGAAATTAAAGTAGAACATAAAATACTTACACGCGGTGAGTATTCTTTAAACGCCATCTTTTTTCTATATGGGGGAGGGGGGGGGGGGGGTCCTTGGGACACACATGAATAAATAGAAACTTGAGCAGTAGCTGCGTCTTGCCAGGTACATGTTGAAAGATGTGTGTATTTTGAAAAATACTTTGTGCTCATAAGACTCCCTTATTCCACATTTTGTTGTATTACAGCCTGAATTCAATTTTTATTTATCTCACCCATCTACACACAATACCCCATAATGACAAAGTGAAATGTTTTCATTGCTAGACAGCCATTTTCAAGCCTTGCCATAGATTTTCAAGCCATTTTAAAGTCAATTGTAACTAGGCAACTCAAGAACATTCAATGTCCTGTTGGTAAGCAAATCTGTTCTGTGTTTTGCCTTGTGTTTTAGTTTATTGTCCTACTGAAAGGTGAATTTGTCTCTGTCTGTTGGAAAGCAGACGGAAGCAGGTTTTTCTCTAGGATTCTGCCTGTGCTTAGTTCTATTCCGTTTCTTTTATCCTCAAAACGACCTAGTTCTTGCCCGATGACAAGCATACTTATCACCGGAGGCTGCAGCTCATAATAATGGTCGAAATGGAGCAAATGGAAAGGCATCAAATGCAAAGCGTTATGTTTGGGGCAAACACCACGTCACTGAGTGCCACACTTCATATTTTCAAGCATGGTGGCAGCTACATCCTGTTATGGGTAGCACAGGAGGTTCGTGGCACCTTAATTGGGGTGAACGGGCTTGTTCTAATGACTGGAGTGGAATCCGTGGAATGGTAAAAAATACATCAAAGTTAATTTCTTTGCCATATGTTTTGAAGTTTTACTTTAGTGCCTTTATTGCAAACAGGATGCATGTTTTGTAATGTTTTTATTCTGTACAGGCTTCCTTTTCACTCTGTCATTTAGGTTAGTATTGTGGAGTAACTACAATGTTGTTGATCCATCCTCAGTTTTCTCATATCACAGCCATTAAACTCTGTAAACTGTTTTAAAGTCACCGTTGGCCTCATGGTGAATTCCCTGAGCGATTTTCTTTCCTCTCCGGCAACTGAGTTAGGAAGGACGCCTGTATCTTTGTAGTAATTGGGTGTATTGATACACTACAGTGTTATAACTTCACCATGCTCAAAAGGATATTCAAGGTCTGCTTTTTCTTTACCCATCTACAAATACGTGCCCTTTGCGAGGCATTGGAAAACCTTGCTGGTCTTTGTAGTTGAATCTGTTTGAAATTCACTGCTCGACTGAGAGACCTGACAGATAATTGTAGGTATGAGGTGTTCATTCAAAAATCTTGTTAAACACTAGCATTGCACACAAAGGGAGTTCATGTAACTTATTGTTTACCACTGATTGTAGTTAGGCTTGCCATAACTAAGGGGTTGAAGATGTTTCAATTTTAATTTTTTTTTATTCATTAGTTTTTTTTAAATGTTGATATTATGGGGTATTGTGTGTAGGCCAGTGACACAATCTCAACTGAAGCAATTTTACATGTAGGTTGTACACAACAAAATGTGAAAAACGTTAAGGGGTGTGAATAATTTCTGGAGACACTAATATGTTGTACCTGTATTTGACAGTGTTTAGTTCTGAGGCAGCGCAGTAGTGTAGCCCGCTTTCGGAGTTTCAGGCCATGCTTACCTTGTTGCATTTATCACAAGCAGGTAATTCTCTAACGTTTTGAACCATGTAAAAAAATTGTAAATGGCTCTCCAGGGCAAGGTAAGTAAGCAGGTGGGAGAGGAGAAAGCCCAGCCATCTCGTCACCAGTTCTTGTGTAGTAGTAACTGAAGATTTTACTCAGTAACAGAGGTCCAAGCGTAGAGGTACGTTTTAACGTGGCTTTCCGTATCCCTTGTTTCACATCTTTAGCCTTACAAGTATTTAACCTTGACCTTTCAAACAGTGACACCTTGTGGTGAACATGGTAAGTGAACACAACAGTCAAAATGGATATTCTTGCATATGTTGTCTTGACAGTGTTTGCAATATGTGTACCATCTTAGGGTGCTCATTTGTCTTCTCTTTGGTGTACTAAATATTTCTGTTTATTTTCATTGTTTTTTTCCTGTGAAGCCATTGTGTTGCATTCATGTCTGAAATGTGCTGTACAAATAAAGCTTGATTTGATTCCAATTTGTAAGTCGCTCTGGATAAGAGCGTCTGCTAAATGACTTAAATGTAAATGTTAAATGTACCAAATTGTTACAATACGAATACCTGTGAATGATTTATATGCATTTATGTGCCAGACCATGCCCACATGAATGTTTATTGGTCATTTTGTTTTAGGTACTAGTCTGGAAAATATTGCTTTGAGACCTTTGTCCATAGATGCCACACATCAAGTTTCATGCAGATCGGTCATGAGGTGCCAGAGGACTAGCGTTTTTCGCAAAATTCTAAATGGTGGACATGACATGACAGATATGGTTCCATGAGGCAAATTAGTTCCTTGTGAGGAGAGGGACCTAGGTATTGAATTTCATGACTTTAGGTCAGAGGGTGCGACCTTTGAAAGTTAGCATTTTCAATCACTTGTTATTGCGCCACCATCTGGCCAATCCAAAGTCCCCTTCCCGATTTCATTAAGCGGGACAACAAAGCTTTCAGAGGTAACAGAAACAAAGCTGAAGCTAAGCAGGGTTGGTTCTGGTCCCTAGTCCCTAGATGGGTGACCCGATGCTGCTGGAAGTGGTGTTGGAGGGCCAATAAGGAGGCACTCTTTCCTCAGGTCTAAAAAAAAAAAAAATATCCCAATGCCCCAGGGTAGGGTGCTGTCTTTCGGATGGGACGTTAAACAGGTGTCCTGACTCTCTGTGGTTACTAAAGATCCCATGGCACTTATCGTAAGAGTAGGGGTGTTAACCCCGGTGGCCTTGGCTAAATTCCCAAGCTGTCCATCACAGTCACCTAATCATCCCCAGCTTACAAATGGCTCATTCATCCCTTTCCTCTCCCCTGTAACTATTCCCCATGGCATTGCTGTAAATGAGAATGTGTTCTCAGTCATCTTACATGGTAAAATAAAAAATAAAAAAACTTTGGGAGGGATGCTACATTGGGAGGGATGCACCTTCAGGCCTCTAAATACCAACGACATACTCAAGCCTGGGCTTACGTGCTTCAAGGCTTCTTTAATTGGACCACACACATTGACGTCTTTCCCTTTTCCACTGTATCTTACTGCTCAACGATCTGATGAAGACATACACGATGGAACCATTGAAGCGTAAGACAAAACTCAAGGAGTTGTGGGATGTCAACATGAATTGAGCGGCAAAAAATAGACAAGAGTGTAGGGTGTTGAAATAGATCAGCATGTGGATGCTAAAGTGGCCTGCTTGCTGCTCCCCACACACTGTCTGCATTAAGAGCAGATGGTAGGTGGTGAGATGCCGTTGACGTTTTTTAGTGGGTAGATTGTCTGTAGGTTTTTTTCAAGGAGATAAGAGCCTCTCCATTGACTGCCTTCATACTGTCAAAAGATGTGAACATCTGCTGTTAGATAGTGCCAAAATGGATTAAACTGATTTGTTTTCTCTCACTGATCTACACACATTACCCCATAATGACGAAGTGAAAACATGTTTTTTGAAAATTTTGCAAATGTATTGAACAGGGTTGCAAACCAGTCACCTTTTGGCGATCTTTGCGATTTTTAATCCAAAATAGGTGATTTACGTGATTTGTGTAGATCTGATGAGAGATTTTTGGGCGGGGGGGTGGGGCTTTGGATCACTACTGGCTTTAAGTGAACAAGTGATGTGCGTTTGGAGCAATGCTGGCTGTATCCAAGGCTCAGAAAATCATTCACATAACAGAATGCAGCACGTGACTGAGAGAGAAGAGACAACCAATTTGCTAGTTACAGCATCAGCGTGCGCTCTGGAAAGACCGAGGGGACGGGGGTGAGAAGGTGATGAAGCATACTTCATGAGCTGTAACCGAAAAACAACTGGCATTTGGAAAGTTTGAGGTGAGGGAGAAAGTGTGGTGGAACATCATTGGGAAATAAAAAATAAAAAAAAATATGGAACTACTCAGACTGCCTTGAGCTGGCCGGCCGATGAAACTGGGCAAAAAGGCCTTGGTCAGAGAGGTATCCAAGAACCCAATGACCAGACACAAATCAAATTGTATTAGTCACATGCGCCAAATACAACAGAATACCTTACAGTAAAATGCTTACTTACGAGCCCCTAACCAACAGAGCAGTTTCAGAAAATATGAATAAGAATAAGAGATAAAAGTAACAAGCAGCAGTAAAAAATAACAATACATACAGGGGGTGCCGGTACAGAGTCAATGTGCGGGGGCACCGGTTAGTTGAGGTAGTATGTATGTGCAGGTAGAGTTAAAGTGACTATGCATAGATAACAGCAGAGAGTGGCAGTGGTGTGGAGAGGGGAGGGGTGGGGCCAATGCAAATAGTCTGGGTAGCCCTTTGACTAGATGTTCAGGAGTCTTATGGCTTGGGGCTAGAAGCTGTTTAGAAGCCTCTTGGACCTAGACTTGGCGCTCCGGTACCGCTAGCTGTGTGGTAGCAGAGAGAACAGTCTATGGCTAGGGTGGCTGGAGTCTTTGACCATTTTTAGAGCCTTTCTCTGGCATAGAGGTTCTGGATGGCAGGAAGCTTGGCCCTAGTGATGTACTGGGCCGTTCGCACTACCCTCTGTAGTGCCTTGCGGTCAGAGGCCGAGCAGTTGCCATACCAGGCAGTAATGCAACCAGTCAGAATGCTCTCGATGGTGCAACTGTAGAACGTTTTGAGGATCTGAGGACCCATGCCAAATCTTTTCTCCTGAGGGGAAATAGGTTTTTTCGTGCCAGCTTCACGACTGTCATGGTATGTTGGACCATGTTTGTTTGCTGGTGATGTGGACACCAAGGAACGTGAAGCTCTCAACCTGCTACACTGTAGCCCTGTCGATGAGAATGGCAGCGTGCTCGGTCCTCTTTTTCCTGTAGTCCACAATCATCTCCTTTGTCTTGATCACGTTGAGGGATATGTTGTTGTCCTTGCACCACATGGCCTGGTCTCCGACCTCCTCCCTAAAGACTGTCTTGTCGTTGTCGGTGATCAGGCCTACCACTGTTGTGTCATCGGCAAATTTAATGATGGTGTTGGAGTCATGAGTGAACAGGGAGTACAGGAAGGGGCTAAGCACGCACTCCTGAGGGGCCACTGTGTTGAGGATCAGCCTGGCGGATGTGTTGTTACATACCCTTACCACCTGGGGGCGGCCCGTCAGGAAATCCAGGATCCAGTTGCAGAGGGAGGTGTTTAGTCCCAGGGTCCTTAGCTTAGTGATGAGCTTTGAGGGCACTATGGTGTAGAACGCTGAGCTGTAGTCAATGAATAGAATTCTCACATATGTGGTCCTTTTGTCCAGTTGAGGAAGGGCAGTGTGGAGTGCATAAGGGTGTTGATGTGATCCATGACCAGCCTTTCAAAGCACTTCATTGCTACAGACATGAGTGCTACGAGTCGGTAGTCATTTAGGCAGGTTACCTCAGTGTTTTTGGGCACAGGCGCTATGGTAGTCTGCTTAAAACATGTTGGTATTGCAGACTCGGACAGGGAGAGGTTGAAAATGTCTGTGAAGGCACTTGCTAGTTGGTCAGCACATGCGCGGAGTACACGTCCTGGTAATCGTCTGGCCTTGTGAATGTTGACCTGTCTAAAGGTCTTATATCGGCTGCGGAAAGGGTGTTCACACAGTCTTCCGGTACAGCTGGTACAGCTCATGCGTGTTTCTGTTATTTGCCTCGAAGCGAGCATAGAAGTTATTTAGCTCGTCCGGTAGGCTTGTGTCACTGGGCAGCTCTCTGCTGTGCTTCCCTTTTGTAGTCTGTAATGGTTTTCAGTCCCTGCCACATCCGACGAGTGTCAGAGCCGGTGTAGTACGACTCGGTCTTAGTCCTGTATTGACACTTTGCCTGTTTGATGGTTCGTTGGAGGGCATAGCAGGATTTCTTATAAGCTTCCGGGTTAGAGTCCCGCTCCTTGAAAGAGGCAGCTCTAGCCTTTAGCTCAGTGCGGATGCTGCTTGTAATCCATGGCTTCTGGTTGGTGTATGTACGTATGGTCACTGTGGGGACGACGTCATCGGTGCACTTATTGATGAAGCTAATGACAGATGTGGTGTACTCCTCAATACCATTGGAGGAATCCGGAACATAGTCCAGTCTGTGCTAGCAAAACAGTCCTGTAGCTTAGCATCTGCTTCATCTGACCACTTTTTTATTGATCTAGTCACTGGTGCTTACTACTTTAATTTTTGCTTGTAATCAGGAGGATCGAATTATGGTCAGATTTGCCAAATGGAGGGCGCAGGAGAGTTTTGTATGCATCTTTGTGTATGGAGTTATTTTCCTTCTAGTTGCTGATAGAAATTTGGTAAAACTGATTTTAAGTTACCATGCATTCAATGCTATCTTAGTGCCAGCCTCTGACTGTGGTGGTATGTAAACGGCTACAAAGAATATAGATGAAAACACTCTCAGTAGGTAATGTGGTCTGCAGCTTATCATGAGAAACTCTACCTCAGGTGAGCAATAGCTCGAGACTTCCTTAGATATCGTGCACCAGCTGTTGTTTACAAAAAATATATAGACCGCCGCCCCTTACCAGACGCCGCTGTTCTATCCTGACGGTACATCGTATAACCAGCCAGCTGTATGTTTATATTGTCTTCATTCAGCCACGACTCAGTGAAGCATAAGATGTTAGTTTTTGTCCCATTGTTAGTTTAATCTTCCCAATAACTTGTCCATTTTATTGTCCAAAGATTCCATGTTTGTTATTTGAATTGAGGGAAGTGGGGGTTTATTTTGACAGAACTACAGCGCACAGAGTTCGTTGGTTGAGATGGGGGAACCTGCCAGAAGGACAAGTCTCTACAGCGCTTTACCAATCTGGGATTTATGGGAGAGTGACCAGACGGAAGCCACTACTGAGAAAAAGGCACATGGCAGCACACCTGGAGGTTGCAAAAAGGCATGTGAAGGACTGAGATCATAAGGCAAACTATTATGTGGTCTGATGAGACAACACTTTGACTTGGATGCAAAATGCTATATCTGGAGAAAACCAGGCACAGCTAATCACCCATCTAACACCATCCCTACCGTGAAGCGTGGTGATGGCAACATCATGCTATGTGGATGCTTTTCATCGGCAGGGACTGGGAGACTGATAAGGATAGAGGGAACAATGAATGTAGCCAAATGCAGACAAATCCTTGATGAGAACCTGCTTCAAAGTGCAAATGGACTTAGATGTTCCAACAGGACAATGACCCCAAGTATACAGCCACAATAATGCTGGATTGGCTTCGGATCAAGAATGTGAAAGGCCTTGAGTGGCCCAGCCAATGACCAGAATTAAATCCCAATGAAAATCTGTGGAAAGACCTAAAGATTGGTGTTCCTCATCGACCCTTAACAGAGCTTGAGAATGGGGGAAAAATCCTCAAATCCAGATGAGGAAAACTGATAGACATTCCCAAGATGACTCAAAGCTGTAATCACCGCAAAATATGCTTCTAAAAAGTATTGACTCGGGGGTGTGAGAACTTAGTGCATTCGGAAAGTTTTCAAACCCCTTGACTTTTTAGTTTGTTACATTAGTCTTATTCTAAAAAGTATTCATTTTTGTCTTCTCACCAATCTACACACAAAACCCCATACTGACAATGCAAAAACAGATAATATTTTTTGCAAATGTATTAAAAATAAAATGGAAATATGACATTTACATAAGTAATTACAGCCTTTAGTCTTCTTAGCTATGACGCTACTTGCTTGGCACAGCTGTATTTGGGGAGATTCTCCCATTCTTCTCTGCAGATCCTCTCAAGCTCTGTCAGGTTGGATGGTGAGCATCGCTGCACAGCAATTTTCAGGTCTCCCAGAAATGTTGGATTGGGTTCAAGTCCGAGCTCTGGCTGGTCCACTCAAGGACATTCAGAGATTCCTGTGTTGTCTTGTGCTTAGGGTTGTTGTCCTGTTGGAAGGTCAACCTTCACCCCAGTCTGAGGTTCTGAGCACTCTGAAGAAGGTTTTCATCAAGGATCTCTCTGTACTTTGCTCTGTTCATCTTTCCCTTGATCCTGACTACTCTCCCAGTCCCTGCCGCTGAAAAACATTACCACAGCATGATGCTGCCAACACCATGCTTCACCATGGGAATGGTACCAGATTTCCTCCAGATGTGACACTTGGCATTCAGGCCAAAGAGTTTCATCAGACCAGAGAATCTTGTTTCTCATGGTCTGAGAGTCCTTTAGGTGCCATTTTGGCAAACTCCAAGCAGGCTGTCGTGCTTTTTACTGAGGAGTGGCTTACGTCTGGCCGCTCTACCATAAAGGCCATATTGGTGTAGTGCTGGAGAAATGGTTGTCCTTCTGGAAGGTTCTTCATCTCCGCAGAGGAATGGAGCTCTGTCAGAGTGACCTGTGGTACCTTATATAGACAGACGTATGCCTTTCCAAATCATATACATTTCATTTATCACAGGTGGACTCCAATGACGTTGTAGAAACAGCTCAAGGATGATCAATGGAAACAGGATGCACCTGAGCTCAATTTTGAGCTTCACAGCAATGGGTCTGAATATTTATGTTTAAGTTATTTCAGTTTTTTATATATATATATACATTTTCAAAAATGTATAGCCTGTTTTCACTTTGTCATTATTGGGTATTGGGTATAGATTGATGAAGAAACAGTTTTTAATACATTTTGGAATAAGGCTGTAACATATCAAATGTGGAAAAAGTCGAGGGGTATGAACACTTTCTGAAGGCACTGTATATCTGTTGATGTATATTTTTAAATCTCACAATAGACCCAGACTCTGCAAGACTGCACTGGTTGCCATAGTTATGGGAAGGCAGTGGAAAAAACACAGCTGAATGAAGAAATTATTAATAAATGAATAAGACAATGCTTCTGCACAGAGCGATTCCATGCACATGTACTGCAGAGTATGCTAATAACATACCTGCCTGTGTAAAGACAATAGAAAATGGCTTCACAATTGCACAGCTCAATTTAATACAACAGTTGATTTGTTGTTCTGGATGCTTAATTGAAAGATCAGTGTGTTTTTGGATGCAGAGATGGTATATTTGCTGGAAAGGGAAGAACTCAAATGACCTCTTTTCTTCACTGAAACATTTTGACCATCGCATGACTACCCAACCAGTGTCAAACGCCTCTTTTATTCCAGGTGTTTGTTAAAAACCGATAACCATGCTGCATTAAAGAAAAGCACATTGTTTCCTGTGGAATCTGACAGAGAATTCAGCAACCCACTCCAAAATATATGAACCGCTGATCCTCTGGTTGACAGATGCAACACTGCCATTAAAAGGGAGAGGCAGCCATACAGAACAAATGGACATAGCATGAAAGTAGACTTGGCCTAAGCCTTTGTTTATGACGTTTGTGTGGGTGTATGTGTGAATGTACAGATCTCTGTTACCATGTGTGAGAATGCAGGTTAATAAATTAGCAGGATTTTTTGACATGTTGGTTCACACTCCACAGTAAACAACCCAGATGAGGTGATTTTATTGTTTTACGGTTCCATTGTGATTCATGAAGCCTGTTTATCGACACGTCTCCATAGTCAATCTGTACCCACAGACACCTAAGGCACTAATGCTCAATGGCCTCCGTATAGTCAATTTGACTGCTGTCTCAGTGTTTCTAATCAAGTGTTTGCAGCTGCCATAGAGCTCCCCAAAGTGTCCATATTCCATGATGACATCCTCAGTTCATGAGAGCCCTTATGTCAATCCAAATAATGAAGTGGCCACTAAAACAAGACCACAGATTAGGTCCTCGTGAGGCCTGCAGAGATGATGGTGAGGATGATGATGATTGGGGGGGGAACTTGACTACTGCCCTCCTGATCCCACTCCCCTTTATGTACACCACACAATCAGGAAATTCATCAACACTGCCCTGGCAACGGCTGACGTGTGTAAGGTCAGTAGTGCACAGTGGCGTGGGTCGGGAAATGCCGTGGTATGCTAGGTGGAGGGGATGATGATTATAATGGTCAGGTGGGGGTAGGGTGTGTAAAGGCTCTTCATCACTCTTCAGAGTGATTACTCAGTTTAGACCACACTATTACATAAACCAGCTCTCAGGTCCTATAGCAGCCAGCCCTAGTCTGCAGTTCCAAATCAACATACCTGGGTAGAGGTAGAGTAGGACTACATTCTTGTGGATAATCTTGTTTTTTTTTGGGCCAAGGGCATAATTGTAGGTTGCGGCTAAAGCTTGTCTGTTGCACAAATACATATTTGCTCTTTACATAACTAATGTCAGCAAATAAGTTAGAGTAAATTGTTGTAAAAAAAATGTGTTTTTTCATTATGAGCAAACTGGGATAATTGCTTTTTAATTGCAACCATTAATACTGCTAATGCCAATCTGTAGTGATTGATGATTGGGGATTACACTGGACACTGATTTAATATACAAGTATTTGCCCCCTTTCTAATTTACTCTACTTTTGCATATGTTTGATATTGAATGCTATTAGATAAAGAGAAACTGAGTGAACAAATAACACAAATGACATACTTTATCACACAGTGGCATTGGATGTTGCATAACTTTATGAAATAAATGAAATTAGTAATTGCCATTTACACTCAATAACTGGTTGTGCTGCCTTTACCTGCAATGACTCAAACCCAGCGCTGCTTGTACAGTGTTTGGTTTTCGACAAGCATAAGCATAATGGGACCCAAAAAGTCCAAAAAGTTATACTTTCGACTTATCAGTCCGTCGAACATTCTTCCAAGAGTCTTGATGATCATCCAGGTGCTTCCAGGTGCTTTTTGGCAAACTTAAATCAACTGTTTGGATGAGATGGGTCCCATTATGTCTGGCGAAAACCAAACACTGCATTCCACAGCAAGAACCTCATACAAAACGGTCAAGCATGGTGGTGGTAGTGTGGTGGTTTGGGTATGCTTTGCTACTTCAGGTCCTGGGCGACTGGCCTTAATAGAAGAAACTATGATTTATGCTCTGTATCAGAGAATTCTACAGGAGAATGTCAGGTCATCCATCTGTGAGCTGAAGCGCTGCTGGGTCATGCAGCAAGACAATAATCCACAAAACACACAATCAGATCTACATGAAAATGGTTAAAAAGCTACAAATTTGAAGTTTTGGAATGGCCTAGTCAAAGTGCAGACCTAATCCCAATTGATATGTTGTGGCAGGACTTGAAACGAGCATTTCACGTTTGAAAACCCACAAATGTCACTGAGTTAAAGTTCTGCATGCAAGACTTTTCCCACACAGTTGGGTGTTGCATAACTTGGTTAATTAAATAAATAAAATAAGAATACATTTTGTTTTGTTATTTGCAAACTCAGGTTCCCTTTATCAAATATTAAGTTTTGGTTGAATATCTAACATTCTGTATCAAAAATATGCAAAAATAGAGTATCAGAAAGGGGGCAAATATTTTTACAAATCACTATACCTCCTACTGTATGTCAAGGTCCTATGATTAGGCAGGGAGTTGTGTATTCCTGTATTTATTTATTATTTGTGACCAACTTTTATTTAGTTCTGTCTTTTTTCAGAGGGCGGGTTACAGGTACAAAAACAATCAAAGAAATGCATAAAAATATAACCCCAACCAATTCCCCCCTCAGTCCCCATCCACTCTCCAGCATCGTCCCTCCCCACCCGGAAACCATGTTTCCCACCCGCCTAGTAGTAACTGTATCCACTGGTTAAAATGGGAGCGAATGAGATGGTTGCCATCTTAGAGCCAACATTTTTGCCTGCCATCAGTAATCTTCTGATTATTGATTTAGAGATTCAAGGAGCTATAATCGTTAAGTAGCATAGTAGATGTAGTCCCGTATTTCTTCAAGGAAAACATGTCCTACTTAGGTGCTCCTCTCATTTCAATATTTATTTGGGACTCCCCTACATCAATTGCGCAACGTTGTTTCGAATACGGCAGTCCTGTTTTCTTATCCTCATCCAAAATCAAATCAAATGTATTGGTCACATACACATGGTTAGCAGATATTAATGCAAGTGTAGCGAAATGCTTGTGCTTCAAATGTAAGGGGGTACGTACTGGCGGCAGAGAAGTCAGATGCAGGAGAGCAAAAACTGTGTTTCCAAACGGCACAGTTTAATAACAAAAAAACTCACCGGGAAACAGAACAATCAAATAATGTGTACATAACCCGACGCACACCAGAACAGACGTGCACAAGTACAAACAATCACCAACAAGGACATGAGGGGGAACAGAGGGTTAAATACACAACATGTAATGGATGGGATAGGATAGGAACCAGGTGTGATGGAAGACAAGACAAAACCAAAGGAAAATGAAAAGAAGATCAGTGTGTCACGTTCTGACCTTAGTTCTTTTATTTAGGTCTTTGTTTTAGTATGGTCAGGGCGTGAGTTGGGTGGGTTGTCTGTGTTCGTTTTTCTATGTTGGTTTTTGAGTTTGGCCTGGTATGGTTCTCAATCAGAGGCAGGTGTCGTTAGTTGTCTCTGATTGAGAATCATACTTTTCCACCTGTGTTTCGTGGCTGTTTATTTTCTGTTCTGTGTGTTGTTGCACCGTTCAGGACTGTTCGTTTGTCATGTATTGTTTTTGTTTCAGTATGCATTCTTTATTAAATTACAATGAATACTTACCACGCTGCACCTTGGTCCTCTCTTTCTCCCGACGACAACCGTTACACAGTGATGGCTAGAAGGTCGGTGACTTCGACCGCCGAACGCCGCCCAAACAAGGAGAGGGACCAACTTCGGCGGAAGTCGTGACATCTAGTTCTGACCATGCAGTAATATCTAACAAGTAATCAAATAATTTCACAACAACAAAGGAATGAATAAGAATATGTACATATAAATATATGGATGAGCGATGGCCAAACGGCATAGGCAGGATGCAGTAGATGGTATAGAGTACAGTATATACATATGAGATGAGTAATGTAGGGTATGTAAACATTATATAAAGTGGCATTGTTAAGTGACTAGTGATACATTTATTACATCCAACTTTTAATTATTAAAGCGGCTAGAGATTTGAGTCAGTACGTTGGCAGCAGCCACTCAATGTTAGTGATGGCTGTTTAACAGTCTGATTGAAGCTGTCTCTCGGTCCCAGCTTTGATGCACCTGTACTGACCTTGCCTTCTGGATGATAGCTGGGTGAGCGGGCAGTGGCTCGGGTGGTTGTTATACTTGATGATCTTTTTGGCCTTCCTGTGACATCGGGTGGTGTAGGTGTTTTGGAGGGCAGGTAGTTTGCCCCCGGTGATGCGTTGTACAGACCTCACTACCCTCTGGAGAGCCTTACGGTTGTGGGTGGAGAAGTTGCCGTACCAGGCGGTGATACAGCCCGACAGGATGCTCTCGATTGTGCGTCTGTAAAAGTTTGAGAGTTTTTGGTGACAAGCCAAATTTCTTCAGCCTCCTGAAGTTGAAGAGGTGCTGTTGGACTTTCTTCACCACGCTGTCTGTGTGGGTGGTCCATTTCAGTTTGTCCGTGATGTGTACACCGAGGAACTTAAAACTTTCCACCTTCTCCACTACTGTCCCGTCGATGTGGATAGGGGGGTGCTCCCTCTGCTGTTTCCTGAAGTCCACGATCATCTCCTTTGTTTTGTTGACGTTGTGTGTGAGGTTATTTTCTTGACACCACACTCCGAGGGCCTTCACCTCCTCCCTGTAGGCCGTCTCGTCGTTGTTGGTAATCAAGCCTACCACTAGTGTCGTCTGCAAACTTGATGATTGAGTTGGAGACGTGCATGGCCAAGCGGGCATGGGTGAACAGGGAGTACAGGAGAGGGCTGAGAATGTTCCCTTGTGGGGCCCCAGTGTTGAGGATCAGCGGGGTGGAGATGTTTCCTACCCTCACCACCTGGGGGCGTCCCGTCAAAGTCCAGGACCCAGTTGCACAGGTCGGGGTCGAGTGCCTTTTAATCTGCATGTGTACTGTACTCAAGACTTCTCCCAATGGAACTCCTATACACATTTACACAAGATATTGATGGACCTAAAATATTGTTTGATGTGTTTTAACTTAATTTCAATGTCCTTCCATATCAAAATCAAACCATTTGATTAGCACATTCTGACATTCTGCATAAATGCAAACACATATTTATTTCAAATGCAGCTGGGAATTGTGCCTTTGTGTTTCATATTTAGAGTTAGATCTAAAAATAGCCGTACAAATGTTCAGAGGACCAGTAATGTAGTCAGTTGCTTTCTGAACCTCAGCTTTCCTGCAGCAGGCCGTTCCAATGCCAGGTCAGGGTGGCTTGTCCAGTTAGAGTATCCCATCAACCTTATTCCCGGGAGGTACTCCCACTTCCCCATTAACATTTAAACTGGCAAGAATGATCCTCAGATCCTCCAAAAATTCTACAGCTGCACCAATGAGAGCATCTTGACTGGTTGCATCACCGCTTGGTATGGCAGCTGCTCGGCATCTGACCGTAAGGCGCTACAGACGGTAGTGCATACGGCCCAGTACATCACTGGGGCCGAGCTCCCTGCTGTCCAGGACCTCTAGACCAGGTGGTGTCTGGGGAAGGCCCTAAAAATAGTCAAAGACTCAAGTCATAGACTGTTCTCTCTGCTACCGCATGGCAAGTGGTACCGTTACGCCATGTCTGGAACCAAAAGGCTCCTTAACAGCTGCTACCCCCAAACCATTAGACTGCTGAACAGTTAATCAAATGGCTACCTGGACTATTTGCATTGACTCCCTTGTTTTTGTGCACTGACTCTCTTGTACTGGCTCTATGCACACTCACTGGACTCTACTCACACATATTATTACACTGACACTCCAACACACACACACTACATAGGCTCACCCACTCACACACACAAAACACACACACATGCATATTGATGCCACACACAGACACACTCACACAGACACACTTTCACACACGCTGCTGCTACTCTGTTTATTATTTATCCTGATTGCCTAGTGACTTTTACCCCTAACTACATATTACCTTAACTACCTTGTACCCCTGCACATTGGCTCGGTACCGGTATACCTTGTATATAGCCTCATTATTGTTATTTTATAGTGTTATTATTTCCTTTTTTTAATTGAGCAAAATTGGTCTTACTTTTTAAATCTGCATTGTTGGAAAGGGCTCGTTAGTAAGCATTTCCCTGTAAAGTCTACACCTGTTTTATTCGGCGCATGCGACAAATAAAATTTGATTTGAATGAGCTGAATAATTCATTTACGCAATTTCGCTCTGGGTAAGGAGCACTTTGGTGTTAGCTTCATCCTCAGGCCATACCCTATGGCATTCCCATTCCCAGCTCTTAATGCTGATGAAAGGTGTTGCTGGGTGGGAATGATGGCTCCAACAGCGGAGGACCCAATGGTGACAGGGCATAGTACGTTACTGCACGAATAGGTTTGTGGAACTCACTTCCCATGCTCAAGACAACGGCGACGCTATTAGAAAACATTGACTTGTCATGTGTGATTTGCTTTTAATTTATCAGGAGCAATCCAAGATGCATCTCATTCTTGTTGGTCTTTTAATTTGTTTGTCTCCTTGACATTCAATTATTACTTTTCATGTACAATTTTCTGATATAACAGTGTGATAAGTAGATGCAATATGCTAGATTTATCAATCTCATACACTGTGTAATCTTCATAACACAGCTGCAAGTCCTACTAGCTGTTGTTGTGTTTCAAACGTGAACATGCTATATCCTTGTAGTGCCTCCAACTATTTTGTTGTTTTTCAATTTGTTCTACTTGTGCAAAATGCGGAGTTGAGATTCCTGACTTGAGATTGTCCAAGCACACACAATATATCCCTTCATGCTGAACCTAATCCATTATTCACTAAATGTATTCCTCACAGAAGCCAGAGCAGCAGCATTTTGATCTGGTTTTCGGGAGAAAATTCCTTCACACCAAGACAATCAAAATAGCTAGTGCTTCCTACAACTAGAAAACAAATACCTATTTCCAAATGTAACTAAACTATGTTGCAATGAAGAAATAAAGACGTATATTGTATGTTGAACCAAATTCTTGCATCGCTTTTGGCAACCTACACATCCTCATTACAAAAACAGCAGTTACCTTGGCAACAAGCGCACCACAATAAGGGCATGTTGGGAGACAAACGGATCGTGCTGTGAGGTGGAGGCTGGATCCATGTAATAGATTTACGTAATCAAGGACATTTTACTGTACAGCTACTTATACTGAGATCTTGGGTGAAATCTCCACAGCAACACCCATGGAGACCATTCTGTCACATGGACATTGCAGTTCTTTTTTTCTCACACTTACTATCACTGAAGAGGAGGTGGGATTCTCACATGCAGCAGTCAAGTTGCTCAGTCCTGGTTTGAAATGGTGCCAGATGGCACTCTGGTACCTCACGAAGGAGGAAAACCTCAGTCCGTCTATACAGTATGTTTGGTGTATGCTTGATGAGTTGATGCCAAAATGGTTGGCAGGCGGTATCTCTTGACCTTATTGGATCTGAATTTCACCCAGCCACTGCTGCTGATAACATTTCACACACTTCAACTGCTTGGCCCATTTCAGTTAGGCACTGAACAAAGAATGATTCCTCTGGGGGAGGTTTTATATTGCTGCTGCTTGTAATGCTGAAGGCTCCAGAGGCATCTCATTATGTCACTTGACTGAATTAATGTTAGGAATAGATTCTGTCTAGATGTGACTTTTCCATGTGGGCCTTTTGCCAAGCAACACCAGGCAGCTCAGCTTCACACCAAGACTGCAGCTCATGGAATATTGGAGCATGGATGGCTTCATTAGGGCCCTGTCGTATGATGGGCCACCATGTGTGCTCATGCCCAAACACAGCCGCTAACAAGGAAGTCATGACAGAAGAATCGCACCAGAGCGACAGCCTTGGATAATTGTACTAAGACCTACATTCTGTTCGCCTGGAGGAACTGCACCCATCCAAAATTGAATTACCGCCTACCTTGCTATTCTGGCAAGGGAAATGTGGCAAACATGATTTGGTCTGCATACACACTCAATCACTGATGAAGTTCATCTGGAGCTCGATTATCATGTCCCTGCCCTGAGCAGGAGCCAGGGTTTGTTTGTTTGGTTGTTTTTACATCATTAATTTTGATGTTCAGTTATGAAATGCAGAATTGTTGGAAGACATACCCATGATATGTTTTCTCAGCCATGTATTCAAGATCAGAAAAGTCAAAGTTACAACATTCAAAGGCCACTTGTGGAATAAATAAGTCATTTATGTGGGACACTGTGCAAGAGAAGTGGTGTATTTAAAGGAAAACAAGCAGGATTACACAGACAACATTGAATATATTGTAATACTGAATCAAATCTAATTTTATTTGTCACATGCGCTGAATATAACAGGTTTATACCTTACAGTGAAATGCTTATTTACAAGCCCTTAAACAACAATGCAGTTAAGAAAATAGCCCAAAAAAGTAAGAGATAAGAATACCAAATAATTAAAGAGCAGCAGTAAATAACAATAGTGGGGCTATATACATAACAATAGTGGGGCTATATACAGGGGTACCGGTACAGAGTCAATGTGCGGGGGCACCGGTGTCGAGGTAATTGAGGTAATATGTAGAGTTATCAAAGTGACTATGCATTGATATTAAAAGAGTAGCAGCAGTGTAGAATAGGGAGAGGTGGGGGAATGCAAATAGTCTGGGTAGCCATTTGATTAGCTGTTCAGGAGTCTTATGGCTTGGGAGTAGAAGCTGTTTAGAAGCCTCTTTTACCAAGATTGCGCTCAGGTACCATTTGCCGTGCGGTAGCAGAGAGAACAGTCTATGACTAGGGTGGAGTCTGACCATTTGTAGGGCCTTCCTCTGACACCGCCTGGTATAGAGGTCCTGGATGGCAGGAAGCTTGGCCCCAGTGATGTACTGGGCCGTATGCACTACCCTCTGTGCTCTATGCACTACACTCTTGCGGTTGGAGGCCTAGCAGTTGCCATACCAGGCAGTGATGCAACCTGCCAAAGTGGTCTCGATGGTGCAGCTGTTAAACCTTTTGAGATTCTGAGGACCCATGCCAAATCTTTTCAGTCTCCTGAGGAGAATAGGTTTTGTTGTGCCTTCTTCACAACTGTCATGGTGTGCATGGACCATGTTAGTTTGTTGGTGATGTGGACACCAAGGAACTTGAAGCTCTCAACCTGCTCCACTGCAGTACCATTGATGAGAATGGGGGCGTGCTCGGTCCTCCTTTTCCTGTAGTCCACAATCATCTTCTTTGTCTTGATCACGTTGAGGGAGAAGTTGTCCTTGCACCACACGGTCAGGTCTCTGATCTCCTCCCCAAAGGCTGTCTCATCGTTGTCGGTGACACTGTTGTGTCATCAGCAAACTTAATGATGGTGTTGGAGTCGTGCCTAGCCGTGCAGTCATGAGTGAATAGAGAATACAGGAGGGTACTGAGCACCTCACCCCTGAGGGGCCCCCATGTTGAGGATCTGTGTTGTTACCTACCTTTATCACCTGGGGGCGGCCCGTCAGGAAGTCCAGGATCCAGTTGCAGAGGGAGGTGTTAAGTCCCAGGGTCCTCAGCTTAGTTATGAGCTTTGAGGACACTATGGTGTTGAATGCTGAGCTGTAGTCAATGATTAACATTCTCACATAGGTGTTCCTTTTGCCCAGGTGTGAAAGGGCAGTGTGTAGTGTAATAGAGATTGCATCATCTGTGAATCTGTTGGTGTGGTATTAAAATGGGAGTGGGTCTAGGGGTTCTGGGATAAGGGTGTTGATGTGAACCATGACCAGCCTTTCAAAGCATTTCATGGCTACAGACGTGACTGCTACGGGTCGGTAGCCATTTAGGCAGGTTACCTTATTGTTCATGGGCACAGGGACTATGGTGGTCTGCTTGAAACATGTTGGTATTACAGAATCGGACAGGGAGAGGTTGAAAATGTTAGTGAGGATACTTGCCAGTTGGTCAGCGCATGCTCGGCGTACACATCCTGGTAATTCGTCTGGCCCTGCGGCCTTGAGAATGTTGACCTGTCTAAAGGTCTTACTTACATCGGCTGCGGAAAGCGTGATCACACTGTCATCCGAAACAGCTGATGCTCTCATGTATGTTTCAGTGTTACTTGCCTCAAAGCAAGCATATAAGTTATTTTCCTTTTTGATACTGTCGCAAAGCTAACTAAAAAGCAGCATTCCCCAAGAGAGGATGGCTTTCACTTCAGCAGTAATAAATTCATGAACTTCTTTGAGGAAAAGATCATGATTATTAGAAAGCAAATTATGGACTCCTCTTTAAATCTATGTATTCCTTCAAAGCTCATTTGTCCTGAGTCTGCACAACTCTGCCAGGACCTAGGATCAAGAGAGACACTCAAGTGTTTTTGTACTATATCGCTTGACACAATGATGAAAATAATCATGGCCTCTAAACCTTCAAGCTGCATACTGGACCCTATTCCAACTAAACTACTGAAAGAGCTGCTTCCTGTGTTTGGCCCTCCTATGTTGAACATAATAAACGGCTCTCTATCCACCAGATGTGTACCAAACTAAACCACTAAAAGTGGCAGTAATAAAGCCTCTCTTGAAAAAGCCAAACCTTGACCCAGAAAATATAAAAAACTATGGGCCTATATTGAATCTTCCATACCTCTCAAACATTTTTGAAAAGGCTGTTGCGCAGAAACTCACAGCCTTCCTGAAGACAAACAATGTATACGAAATGCTTCAGTCTGGTTTTAGACCCCATCATAGTACTGAGATTGCACTTGTGAAGGTGGTAAATGACCTTTTAATGGCATCAGACCGAGGCTCTGCATCTGTCCTCGTGCTCCTAGACCTTAGTGCTGCTTTTGATACCATCGATCACCACATTATTTTGGAGAGATTGGAAACCCAAATTGGTCTACACGGACAAGTTCTGGCCTGGTTTAGATCTTATCTGTCGGAAAGATATCAGTTTGTCTCTGTGAATGGTTTGTCCTCTGACAAATCAACTGTACATTTTGGTGTTCCTCAAGGTTCCATTTTAGGACCACTATTGTTTTCACTATATATTTTACCTCTTGGGGATGTCATTCGAAAACATAATGTTAACTTTCCCTGCTATGCGGATGACACACAGCTGTACATTTCAATGAAACATGGTGAAGCCCCAAAATTGCCTTCGCTAGAAGCATGTGTTTCAGACATAGGGAAGTGGATGGCTGCAAACTTTCTACTTTTAAACTCAGACAAAACAGAGATGCTTGTTCTAGATCCCAAGAAACAAAGAAATCTTCTGTTGAATCTGACAATTAATCTTAATGGTTGTACAGTCATCTCAAATAAAACTGTGAAGGAGCTCGGCTTTACTCTGGACCCTGATCTCTCTTTTGAAGAACATATCAAGACTGTTTCAAGGACAGCTTTTTTCCATCTACGTAACATTGCAAAAATCAGAAACTTTCTGTCCAAAAATTATGCAGAAAAATTCATCCATGCTTTTGTCACTTCTAGGTTAGACTACTGCAATGCTCTACTTTCCGGCTACCCGGATAAAGCACTAAATAAACTTCAGTTAGTGCTAAATACGGCTGCTAGAATCCTGACTAGAACCAAAAAGTTTGATCATATTACTCCAGTGCTAGCCTCCCTACACTGGCTTCCTGTCAAGGCAAGGGCTGATTTCAAGGTTTTACTGCTAACCTACAAAGCATTACATGGGCTTGCTCCGACCTATCTCTCTGATTTGGTCCTGCCGTACATACCTACACGTACGCTACGGTCACAAGACGCAGGAATCCTAATTGTCCCTAGAATTTCTAAGCAAACAGCTGGAGGCAGGGCTTTCTCCTATAGAGCTCCATTTTTATGGAATGGTCTGCCTACTCATGTGAGAGACGCAAACTCGGTCTCAACCTTTAAGTCTTTACTGAAGACTCATCTCTTCAGTGGGTCATATGATTGAGTGTAGTCTGGTCCAGGAGTGTGAAGGTGAACAGAAAGGCTCTGGAGCAACGAACCGCCCTTGCTGTCTCTGCCTGGCTGGTTCCCCTCTTTCTACTGGGATTCTCTGCCTCTAAGCCTATTACAGGGCCTGAGTCACTGGCTTACTAGGGCTCTTTCATACCGTCCCTAGGAGGGGTGCGTCACTTGAGTGGGTTGAGTCACTGATGTGATCTTCCTGTCTGGGTTGGCGTCCCCCTTTGGGTTGAGCCGTGGCGGAGATCTTTGTGGGCTATACTCGGCCTTGTCTCAGGATGGTAAGTTGGTGGTTGAAGATATCCCTCTAGTAGTGTGAGGGCTGTGCTTTGGCAAAGTGGGTGGGGTAATATCCTTCCTGTTTGGCCCTGTCCGGGGGTGTCATCGGATGGGGCCACAGTGTCTCCTGACCCCTCCTGTCTCAACCTCCAGTATTTATGCTGCAGTAGTTTATGTGTCAGGGGGCTAGGTCAGTTTGTTATATCTGGAGTACTTCTCCTGTCCTATCAGGTGTCCTGTGTGAATTTAAGTATGCTCTCTCTAATTCTCTCTTTCTCTCTTTCTTTCTCTCTCTCGGAGGACCTGAGCCCTAGGACCATGCCCCAGGACTACCTGACATGATGACTCCTTGCTGTCCCCAGTCCACCTGGCCATGCTGCTGATCCAGTTTCAACTGTTCTGCCTTATTATTATTCGACCATGCTGGTCATTTATGAACATTTGAACATCTTGGCCATGTTATGTTATAATCTCCACCCGGTACAGCCAGAAGAGGACTGGCCACCCCACATAGTCTGGTTCCTCTCTTGGTTTCTTCCTAGGTTTTGGCCTTTCTAGGGAGTTTTTCCTAGCCACTGTGCTTCTACACCTGCATTGCTTGCTGTTTGGGGTTTTAGGCTGTGTTTCTGTACAGCACTTTGAGATATCAGCTGATGTACGAAGGGCTATATAAATAATTTGGATTTGATTTGATTTAGCTTGTCTGGTAGGCTTGTGTCACTGGGCAGCTCTCGTCTGTGCTTCCCTTTCTAGTCTGTAATAGTTTGCAAGTCCTGCCACATCCAACGAGCATCAAAGCCGGTGTAGTACGATTCGATCTTAGTCCTGTATTGATGCTTTGCCTGTTTGAGGGTTCATCGGAGGGCATAGCAGGATTTCTTATAAGCTTCTGGGTAAGATTTCCGCTCCTTGAAAGTGGCAGTTCTGCCGTTTAGCTCAGTGCGAATATTGCCTGTAATCCATGGCTTCTGGTTGGGGTATGTACGTACAGTCACTGTGGGGACGACGCCCTCGATGAACTTATTGATAAAGCCAGTGACTGATGTGGTGTACTCCTCAATACCATAGGAAGAATCGCGGAACATATTCCAGTCTGTGCTAGCAATATAGTCCTATAGTTTAGCATCTGCTTCATCTGACCACTTCTTTATAGACTGAGTCACTGGTGCTTCCTGCTTTAATTTTAGCATGTAAGCAGGAATCAGGAGGATAGAATTATGGTCAGATTTGCCAAATGGAGGGTGAGGGAGAGCTTTGTATGCATCTCTGTGTGTGGAGTAAAGGTGGTCTAGAATTTATATTCACTCTGTTTGCACATTTAACATGCTAATAGAAATTAGGTAAAACTGATTTAAGTTTCCCTGCATTAAAGTCCCTCTGGATGAGCGTTTTCCTGTTTGCTTATGGCGGTATACAGCTCACAGATTGCGGATTTAGTGTCAGCATCGGTCTGTTGTGGTATGTAGACAGCTACGAAATATACAGATGAAATCTCTCCAGGTAGATAGTGTGGTCTTCAGTTTATCATGAGGTACTCTACCTCAGGTGAGCAAAACTTTGAGACTTCCTTAGATATCATGCACCAATGTCCTTTTCATAGGATATACGTGCTTTCAGTTTATCCCATTTATTTTCCAGCGATTGAACGTTAGCTAGCAGGATGGAAGGCAAAGGCAGATTAGCCACTCGTCGCCTGATCCTCACCATGCACCCTGATCTTTTCCCTCAAAATCTGTTTCCTTCTCCAGCGAATGACGGGGATCTGGGCCTGGTCAGGTGTCTGTGGTATATCCCTCCTATCCAACTCATTGAAGAAAAACTCTGTCTAATCTGAGGTGAGTAATCGCAGTTCTGTTGTCCAGAAGCTCTTTTCGGATATAAGAGACGGTAGCAGCAACATTATGTACAAAACAAGTTACGAACAATGCAAAAAAACAAGCAAAATAGCATGGTTGGTTAAGAGCCGATAATATAATGGTTGGTTAAGAGCTGTAAATCATAATATATGAGTAAAATATTATACCCACCAGACATATTCAGACACCGTAGCAGGTCAACGGAGTGGGTTGGTTTGAGTTAGTCCGCTCACAGACAGGCCTAAGACAATGACAATAAATACAATTATCCTGTCACGCCTCATTCTAACCTACTATATCTACACTGTTTGCTCAAAGTGTAATTGGCTGTTGTGAGTGTGAGGAATTACTGAAATATAGAAAACAATTGGTTTAGACTTTCCTTCAATTTTAAGAGACGGTTCGATAGAATGCTACGTTGATTCATACCTCATTTTTGTTGTTTTGTCTTGATTATGGCAACATTTACATATTTGTTGCCTTGCCATGGTCTCAGAACAACAGTAGGCCTCCTATGTTATTCCACCCTGTCACTAATTATTCCTGCAAATGTATTGGCTCCGAGTGGAGAAGCGGTCTAAGGCACTGCATCTCAGTGCTAGAGACGTCACTACAGACCCTGCTGCGATCCCGGGCTGTATCACAACCGGCCGTGATGGGAAGTCCCATAGGGCGGCCACAATTGGCCCATGTCACACCCTGATCTGTTTCGCCTATCTTTGTGCTTGTCTCCACCCCCCTCCAGGTGTCGTCCATCTTCTCCATTTTCCCGGTGTATTTATACCTGTGTTCTCTGTTTGTCTATTGCCAGTTTGTTTTGTTCGTCAAGCCTACCAGCGTTTTCCCCTTGCTCCTGTCTTTTTCTAGTTCCTGTTTTCTAGTTTTCCTGGTTTTGACCATTCTGCCTGCCCTGACCCTGAGCCTGCCTGCCGTACTGTACCTTGTCACACCACCCTGGATTATTGACCTCTGCCTGCACCGATCTTGACTGCCTGCCGTTCTGTACCTTATGGACTCTGGACTACTGACCTTTGCCTGCCCTCGACCTGTCATTTTGCCTGCCCCCTGTTCTAGTAATAAACTTTTGTTACTTCAACACTGTCTGCATCTGGGTCTTAACCCAGTGTCGTTCAGGTTAGGGGGGTTTGGTCGGGGTAAGCCGTCATTGTAAAGTAAACATTTGTTTTTGACTGACTTGCCTAGTTAAATAAAATATTGGAGTACCCTGATTAATGTGACTTATCTGGGTGACCCAGTTGGCCTGTTGCTTTTTATCAACTCATATTTAAAGTTGGAATCATTTCAATAACACCAAATGTCACAAGGACTACAACCCACAACAGGATATGTTCCATTTATTCACCCAGTCTTACTACACAGGAACCCACAGTCAGCCAGCTAGCTAATGAACATGCAATGGCAAATTGTGGAATTGCAGGACATTAGCTTTAAAACTGCAAAATGTCCTCTTATCCACATGGCAAAATATGAAGAATGTCACGCCCTGACCTTAGAGAGCCATTTTATTTCTCTATTTGGTTAGGTCAGGGTGTGATGTGGGGTGGGCATTCTATGTTTTGTTTTCTATGTTTCTTTATTTCTATGTTTTGGCCGGGTATGGTTCTCAATCAGGGACAGCTGTCTATTGTTGTCTCTGATTGGGAATCATACTTAGGTAGCCCTTTTTCCCTCCTTCCAGTGTGGGTAGTTGACTTTTGTTAGTGGCACTATAGCCCTGTAAGCTTCACGGTTGTTTCTTCGTTTGTTGTTTTGTTGGCGACATTTTAAATAAAAGGAAAATGTACGCTCACCACGCTGCACTTTGGTCCACTTCTTTCGATGGCCGTGACAAAGAATAGCATAAGATGAGGTATAAAACAGCACATTTTTCTTTCTCCCCCACGGCAAAGTGTGTGGAATTGCAGGAAATTAACTTTAAAACTGCAACATTTTCTCTCAGCCTCATGACAAAATGTGTAGAATAGCATTATATAACAGCAAATGGAGATATGTGGCCCGGGGCCCCAAATGCCTTAGTCCTACCCTGATGATATTATAGTTCCCCAGTCTGAGTTTAAAGCACATAATTACAACATGTCTATGAGACAAATCATTCTACAGTATCTTGGCCTGAAACATTTGTATTGGGAAATTCCACGATAACGGGATTCTACAAACTGGCTAATTTAATGAGTTCCGTCACCAAACAAGACCAAATTTGGTTGGTCCGGATAGGACCAATTCTTAACGGATCATAGCCGTCTATGTTTCACAAGTTTGGACATCAAAGTACAGTGCAGTACATTTAGTCTACTCAACGCTAGTGTGCTCTACTGTGTACTGTACTGTACCAAATTTCAACAACTTTTCAACGTCCATGGACATCCAGTGTCAGTCGGTGCTCAGTGGGTGAGGATGCTGGTTACAGTAAATGGAAAGATAGGGGGCTCATGGGTTGTTGTACCAAAGGTGCTCACCTTATTAGTGTCTTAGGAGCAACAGTGCGTGAGGACAAACAAACAAGCACTGGTGACAAAACATTTTAGAGTTTGCAGCACGCTGGTTTTCACAGCATTTCTGTGTTATTTCGATATGAGCTAAAGCTGCAGCAAGAGGGGAGAAATGGTCTACAATGCTGGCGATATCATTATTTTACATTTTACGTTTCTAAAGTGATATTTGGCTGTAAAAGCCAAATGAGGGACAAGAAGTAGTCACAATGAGGTTAGGTTTGAGAAAAGTCAGCTAACCTTGTCTAAGCTACCTAGGTTTAACTAGCTAGCTACTACGTAGTTCAAATTCTCTCACAATTTATAAAGCAAACAAAATTGTAATATTGACCTAAAAGGTTAGCTGTGTTAGCCCAGTCGCTAGCTTTTCTAGGGTCAGAGATAAATAGAGCAACCATGTACTGTCAATCTATGGGAACAACTTCAACCTATTTGCCAGAAACATTGCTTAAATGAAATGCATTGATTCCCTACTGCTGGTGTGTGTGAAATGTGAAGGAATGACCAAGAGCCATACAGTATGTCACAGATCCAAGTAGGCAAGATGAGTTGCACTAGAAGAGACAGAGTACCTTGTGAGTGATGTCAGGCCCAAGATGCCTGAGGGACAGCCTGGGACCCACTGGTCTTTGTACAGAGACAAATCCTGGGATGGTTACTATAGCTCCATGTGCTCTGATATGATCGGCAAGTCTCACTGTCCAAAACAGCCTTCAACACAATACTGGCCAACGCTTTCCATCTGTTCATCTTGGATGGTTTTCAAAAGACCACATTGCCATCAGCATACCCAAATGTCACTGTTTAGATTTCTTTACATAACAACATTGTGGTAAAACTCAACTGTGTTATATCTGAAACCAATTTATTGGAATAAGGTGCATTGGTCTGGAAATATCTGACATGAGAAACTGGTAGAGAATTATACATGATGTATGATTTCATTGCATTGTTCATAGTCTCTCTAATCTATAAGTATAATAGGAAATGTTGAAATATCCAATTATACAACATTTAGCACCAGTTTGATGTTGTATAACACAATTCCTTATAATCTCCTTAACTCAAACATTTTCCTTCGCTAGTATCTTTTGTCACCCTTGAAAAATATTGGCAGACACTTTATTTGCATTAATTAGTCAATTTGAGGAGAAAATAGTTCATTCTTTTCAGGTGAACATTATATTATATGGTGTTTATTCAGGTGGTAGCATGGCAATGCTTTTTTTGGTCAATAATGGCTCTCAAAAACTCACAGATATCATAGAGAAAATATGACCAAACAATCTTTTTTGAGAATTATTTATCAATTCCATAACAGCTGCCTTCAGAAAGGCCTAATGACTGAGTCTCATTATACAGTATGTTCCATCCCAAATATTGCTTGCACTTAACCAAACAGAGGAAATGTATTATTTAAAATAATATAGTAAACAGGCCATGGGTTCTATGGCATTTAATGGGTCAGCATTATTAAGACAAAAACAAAACTGCAAGATGTTTAAAATGTCACTTCAGAGTAGACTTTTACTTCCAGGAAGCATACTGTATTCTAGTACTATCTAACTCATGCCAAAAGCACACATATTTCCAGTGAACCAATATCTGTCAAAAATGTGTATAAGTCCCAGATAATCGCTTCACTTTGCTAATACAAAAGTTTCAAACCTTTAACGAGTGTGAGGACAAGCAGCACAAATGCTCAACAACTATCGACACAACTCCACTTTACTCAGATCTGGGGCAGTGAAGGAAAAAAAAACAAATCTCAAATCCAGGAAAAGAAAAAGGGAAAATCTGGGATAGCAGTGAGTTGCTGACGGCATGCCTGAGCTCCAATCGCTCTCTCCTTTTCCTGTGTGTGATTAGCAGGAGTCTGAGATGAGGTGAGAACATTTGGAGAGAGGTGTCACTGGGTCCAGAAATAGGGTAGAGTAAGAGAGGCTCATTAGAACAACAATGTAGCAAGACACCACCCAAGGGACAGAGAACCACTGGCATGATGTATCTTTCTCCATCTCTCAGATGATACTGCCTGGTCACATACTTCACCACGCCATTGTGGTAATATGGTATTGATTATAATTCACGAGGTGTTTTGAACCCGACGTCAACCTATTACATGTCGTATAAATGAATTCTCAATCAAATAACAATTAAGTTGTGTTAAGGCAAGAGGGTAATGTCAGGTTACAATATGTGTGGCTTGTCTGGAAGAAACCCCATTATAATGTACAACTAACTGGAATGGCCAAACATGTCCTTATCGTGTACTCTCTTGCTGTATTTAACAAGCTGTATCTGTCAGTGGAATGTGACATCTTCTCAGGACTGGGAGACAATATTTCAACAAGTTATTCAACAAGTTATTCATTATAACATGATTGATCTTTTCTGAGGGGTTTGAATATTTATTTACTGTAACAAAAGGGCAAGCTCCTCAATGTGCATACCCTGAGTATACTACTGATGAAATCACTGTGACACAATGCCCTACTATAACCTCAGCCCACTGTACTGGCATTGCCATAATTACAAAAAATCCAATCAAATATACTGTAACTGTAACCTTACAGCTTACTTACTGCACAAGCTCTTTCCCAATAATGCAGAGTTAAGTTAGAAAATAAAAACACATGAGAAATAAACACACAAGAATGAATCTACAGTGCCTTGCGAAAGTATTCGGCCCCCTTGAACTTTGCGACCTTTTGCCACATTTCAGGCTTCAAACATAAAGATATAAAACTGTATTTTTTTGTGAAGAATCAACAACAAGTGGGACACAATCATGAAGTGGAACGACATTTATTGGATATTTCAAACTTTTTTAACAAATCAAAAACTGAAAAATTGGGCGTGCAAAATTATTCAGCCCCCTTAAGTTAATACTTTGTAGCGCCACCTTTTGCTGCGATTACAGCTGTAAGTCGCTTGGGGTATGTCTCTATCAGTTTTGCACATCGAGAGACTGACATTTTTTCCCATTCTCCTTGCAAAACAGCTCGAGCTCAGTGAGGTTGGATGGAGAGCATTTGTGAACAGCAGTTTTCAGTTCTTTCCACAGATTCTCGATTGGATTCAGGTCTGGACTTTGACTTGGCCATTCTAACACCTGGATATGTTTATTTTTGAACCATTCCATTGTAGATTTTGCTTTATGATTTGGATCATTGTCTTGTTGGAAGACAAATCTCCGTCCCAGTCTCAGGTCTTTTGCAGACTCCATCAGGTTTTCTTCCAGAATGGTCCTGTATTTGGCTCCATCCATCTTCCCATAAATTTTAACCATCTTCCCTGTCCCTGCTGAAGAAAAGCAGGCCCAAACCATGATGCTGCCACCACCATGTTTGACAGTGGGGATGGTGTGTTCAGGGTGATGAGCTGTGTTGCTTTTACGCCAAACATAACGTTTTGCATTGTTGCCAAAAAGTTCCATTTTGGTTTCATCTGACCAGAGCACCTTCTTCCACATGTTTGGTGTGTCTCCCAGGTGGCTTGTGGCAAACTTTAAACGACACTTTTTATGTATATCTTTAAGAAATGGCTTTCTTCTTGCCACTCTTCCATAAAGGCCAGATTTGTGCAATATACGACTGATTGTTGTCCTATGGACAGAGTCTCCCACCTCAGCTGTAGATCTCTGCAGTTCATCCAGAGTGATCATGGGCCTCTTGGCTGCATCTCTGATCAGTCTTCTCCTTGTATGAGCTGAAAGTTTAGAGGGACGGCCAGGTCTTGGTAGATTTGCAGTGGTCTGATACTCCTTCCATTTCAATATTATCGCTTGCACAGTGCTCCTTGGGATGTTTAAAGCTTGGGAAATCTTTTTGTATCCAAATCCAGCTTTAAACTTCTTCACAACAGTATCTCGGACCTGCCTGAGGTGTTCCTTGTTCTTCATGATGCTCTCTGCGCTTTTAACGGACCTCTGAGACTATCACAGTGCAGGTGCATTTATACGGAGACTTGATTACACACAGGTGGATTGTATTTATCATCATTAGTCATTTAGGTCAACATTGGATCATTCAGAGATCCTCACTGAACTTCTGGAGAGAGTTTGCTGCACTGAAAGTAAAGGGGCTGAATAATTTTGCACGCCCAATTTTTCAGTTTTTGATTTGTTAAAAAAGTTTGAAATATCCAATAAATGTCGTTCCACTTCATGATTGTGTCCCACTTGTTGTTGATTCTTCACAAAAAAATACAGTTTTATATCTTTATGTTTGAAGCCTGAAATGTGGCAAAAGGTCGCAAAGTTCAAGGGGGCCGAATACTTTCGCAAGGCACTGTATATACAAGGAGTACCAATACCATATCAATGTGCAGGGTTGTGAGGTAGTTGAGGTAGATATTTAATGTAGACAGGGGTAAAGTGACTAGGCATCAAGATAGATAATGATAACAGTAACAAAAAGTTGTAGCAGCGTGTGTGTGTGTATGTAGGTGTGTGTCTGTGTGTGTGTGTGAGAGTGTCAGTGTAAGTGCGTGGATAGAGACCTGTGAGTGTGCATAAAGTCAGTGCAGATTGTCCAGGCAGCCATTGACCAGCTATTTAACAGTCTTATTGCTCGCAGACAGAAGCTGTCATAGAGCCTGTTGGTCCGAGACCTGATGCTCCGGTACGACTTGTAGTACGATATCAGAAAGAACAGTCCATATCTTGGGCAATTTTATGGGCCTTCCTCTGACACCACCTGGTATAAAGGTCCTGGACGGCAGGGAGCTCAGCCTCTGTAATGTACTGGACCATACACAGTTCCCTCTGAAGTTGTCATGCTATATTTGGCTTCTCTTATTGTTTCATTGACCACAGACAGCAATCAGAGAAAGGTCATACCATGTATTCTGTTCGTGGGAAATTCTACTTGAGAACAAGAACATGAGATCGGGTGTTATCAAGAGCTGTGTCTGTAGCGTACATATTGCAATGACCACCTTAGCTATTCCTATGTTATTGAATCATTGTGAATTTAGCTGGCAGGGGTGAGCTCTGCAGTCCTACCCCTGCTGCCATTTCAATGTTGTAATTAAGTATTATGTTAATTGACATTGCTGGGGTTGTGGAGTTGCAGGTTTTCATTAGCTGCTGGGACAAGTACTTATTTCTTAAGGGGAGGAAGCCAATTCAAATCTAGTCATTATTATGCTCTGAATACATGCGCTGAATACAACAGGTGTAGACCTTACAGTGAAATGCTTACTTACAAGCCCCTAACCAACAATGTAGTTTAAAAAAAATATGAATAAGAATAAGAAATAAAATAAACAAGTAATTAAAGAGCAGCAGTAAAATAACAAAAGCAAGACTATATACAGGGGGTACCAATACAGAGTCAATGTGCGGGGGCACCGGTTAGTCGAGGTAATTGAGGTAATATGTATGTAACGGCATATTTCCTCTTCGTCTGAAGAGGAGTAAGGGTCGGACCAAGATGCAGCGTGGTAAGTGTTCATGACGATCGGAACACTGAAATACATAACAAACGATGTGATGAAAACGAAAACCGAAACAGTACCGTGTGGCGACAAACACTCACACAGAAACAAACACCCACAAACCAACAGTGAAACCCAGGCTACCTAAGTATGATTCTAAATCAGAGACAACTAACGACACCTGCCTCTGATTGAGAACCATACTAGGCTGAACACAAAACATAGAAAAACAAACATAGACTGCCCACCCCAACTCACGCCCTGACCATACTAAATAAAGACAAAACAAAGGAAATAAAGGTCAGAACGTGACAGTACCCCCCTCCCCCCCAAAGGCGCGGACTTCGGCCGCAAAAACTGAACCTATAGGGGAGGGCGTCTGTCCGCGGTGGCGACTCTGGCGCCGGACGTGGACTCCACTTCACCATAGTTTTAGTGTGCCTCTTAGGCCGCCTCCGTGGCCTCTTTAGAGTGGCAACCCTCGCCGCCGACCTTGGACTGGGGACCCACACCACGGGTCCCGAATGGACAGAAGACTCCGGCAGCGCTGGACAGACTTCTGCCCAAAAATGTTCTATAGGATTGAGGTCAGGGCTTTGTGATGGCCACTCCAATACCTTGACTTTGTTGTCCTTAGGCCATTTTGCCACAACTTTGGAAGTATGCTTGGGGTCATTGTCCATTTGGAAGACCCATTTGTGACCAAGTTTTAACGTCATGACTTGAGATGTCTTCAGATGTTGCTTCAGTATATCCACATAATTTTCCTCTCATGATGCCTTATATTTTGTATGGTGCACCAGTCCCTCCTGCAGCAAAGCATACCCACAACATGATGCTGCCACCCTTGTGCTTCACGGTTGGGATGGTGTTCTTTGGCTTGCAAGCCTCCCCCTTTTTCCTCCAAACATAACAATGGTCTTTATGGCCAAACAGTTCTATTTTTGTTTCATCAGACCAGAGGACATTTCTCCAAAAAGTACGATCTTTGTCCCCATGTGTAGTTGCAAACTGTAGTCTGGCTTTTTTATGGCGGTTTTGTAGCAGTGGCTTCTTCCTTGCTGAGTGGCCTTTCAGGTTATGTTGAGATAGGACTCATTTTACTGTGGATATAGATACTTTTGTACCTGTTTCCTCCAGCATCTTCACATGGTCCTTTGCTGTTCTTCTGGGATTGATTTGCAATTTTCGCACCAAAGTACGTTCATCTCTAGGAGACTGAACGCGTCTCCTTCCTGAGCGGTATGACGGCTGCATGGTCCCATGGTATTTATACTTGCGTACTATTGTTTGTACAGGTGAACGTGGTACCTTCAGGTGTTTGGAAATTGCTCCCAAGGATGAACCAGATTTGTGGAGGTCTACTATTTTTTCTGAGGTCTTGGCTGATTTCTTTTGATTTTCCCATGATGTCAAGCAAAGAGGCACTGAGTTTGAAGATAGGCCTTGAAATACATCCACAGGTACACCTCTAATTGACTCAAATGATGTCAATTAGCCTATCAGAAGCTTCTAAAGCCATGAAATCATTTTCTGGAATTTTCCAAGCTTTTTAAAGACACTGTCAATTTAGTGTATGTAAACTTCTGACCCCCTGGATTTCTGATTATAAATGAAATTATAAGTGAAATAATCTGTGAATTATAAATGCAATAATCTGTCTGTTAACAATTGTTGGAAAAATGACTTGTGTCGTGCACAAAGTAGATGTCCTAACCGACTTGCCAAAACTATAGTTTGTTAACAAGAAGTTTGTGGAGTGATTGAAAAATGAGTTTTATTGACTCCAACCTAAGTGTATGTAACCTTTCGACAACTGTAATAACAGAGAGTAGCAGCGGCGTAAAATATGCGTTGGGGGGGGCAATGCAAATAGTCTGGGTAGCCCTTTGTTTAGATGTTCAGGAGTCTTATGGCATGGTGGTAGAAGCTGTTTTGAAGCCTTTTGGACCTAGCCTTGCGCGTTCCGAGTCAGTGTGGCAGAGGGAGAATGGTAATTTGCCAGGTGTTGCTCCGGGACAGTTCGTAACCTCTGGGTGTGACTGTAGCATACCCAGTGAACTTAGCATGGCATCGTACAGTACAGCAGGTCTTCTGGAGCCAATGGCAACACAAGAACCACCAGAATATCTGACATGTTGTTGTCTAATTCTACCTCTGTCATTCTGTCATCTTTCAACCATCATTTGTCATCAGTGTCTTGCTATATCATTCTCTTTTTGTTTCTTCTCTTTCAAAGATGGAATCATACGCTGGCAAACATAATTGAGGAACAGCATTTTTTGTGAGGTTTTGTGTTTTGTGACTATTTAAGATCCCTTCGTATAAGTCAGCTTTAGGATAAAACATTTATTGAAGGCATATTTAGCCATTTATTTTTGTTTATGAAGTTGTTGATTTCTTAGATGCATATTTAATGGTTGTGAATATAATTTATTGCAATAAAGGGCCATCCAAAGATTTGTTTTCCCAGGTCAAATAGATTTACATAATATAATATGCAAATATACACACACACGCAACTCTACTCAACTTTAACCCCAACACCAATCAAAACTTTAAAGCTGTTACTGACACATCATCAAGATAACAACTGCAATTTAATAGGGAACACATCAAGAATGAACCTGGTTAACAATACTGTACACATTCTGAAGTAAACACACATCATTTTAAGGACTTGTAACAATAAAGTGAAAGAAGAGGACTGTTTGAATGCCTTATGTAACGGTCACCTAAATAGCTCTGACACTCCACAGATGTGTCAGGAGAGGTAGGCAGCCGTTCCAACACTATTTCAACATAACAGCGGTAAGAGCTCTTATCCCTCTCTGCAAGCCCACACTCGGACAGGGGCTGAGGCACTTGGCAAGCACGAGCAACAGCAAGACCAGATACCATAATTAAAAATGGATGTAATAGTTATAGTGTCCAGACATTTGTTTTTTTGCGATATGACTTATTTTTGATAAACTTACCCCAGCGTTGATTTTCTCATCCTCGTTCTTCAGTATTTTTTTTCTTCAGTATTTTTTGGAATATATATACATGTAACTCCCAATGTTTATTGACTTAATTATTCCCGTCATTCTTAGTTTAGCTAAATGGTATAGTCGTTGTAGAGCTCAACACCTGTTAAATATGTCCGGTGTCAGTAAACGTTGGCAACAAAGCATAATTAAATTGTTGCCAGCAGCACAGTTACAGTCACCAACGCTTTGGATAACATGAAAACTGTCTAACCAGCTCTGCTAGGATGAGTAAAATGGTCAGAGTGGTCTCATTTGTGTCTGGAAGTAGCTACCAAGCTAGCCAACGTTAGCGTGGGTGCTTGACTGCTGTTGTAAGGTCAGAAAGCTCAAATCAACCCTACTCCTCAGCCTGAGTGTCCAGTGTGCACTCCGAGAGCGAAACGCTCTGAATTTACAAACGGACAATCTGACAACGTGCTGAATTTACGAGCACACTCTGGCACTCCAGATTGAATTTAAGAACACACCCGAAGTCGTATAATGTCTAACTAGTAATTTATGCTAACTAACTAGCAAGAGGTTGCATAGCAACAGCATCAACTTCTGGTAGACAGGCGAAGAGCTAGTACGCTCAACTGAAATTATAGTGTTTGTTTACAGTATACTAAAATTAGCTAATAGTATGTATTATAAATTGGGTGGTTTGGCTGACAGCTGTGGTATATCACGGGTATGACAAAATATTTATTTTTACTGCTGTAAATATATTGATAACCAGTTTATAATAGCAATAAAACACCTCAGGAGTTTGTGATATATAGCCAATATAGCCGTGATATATTGGCCATATACCACACATCCTCAGGCCTTATTGCTTAAGTATATACTCATTAAGTGTGTAGTAAACAGTATGTTAGTATGGGTATTTGAACACAGCTATGGTCTCTTTGTAGTTTTTTTAGTAAGGCAGCTCCAAAATGAAGGTGTTTTAGCCTAGATTAGTGCTTTCTGTGGTCGTGGGGCAGCCAGAGGAAAATACTGAGCGTAGGGTTTGGTAATGTTCTCTAATTGTGCAGTGATTGGCTCAGTGTTCTCACTCATGACGACACTACGTCACCGCCAAATCTAAGGGTAGAGCTTGAAAATTCAAGCCCCTTGGATTCTGCCATGGAGTTACATTAGAAGTGACCATCCAAGAAGGCTCAAGGGCATTGGCCACAGATAAAATGACGTCAAATCATGTTATATCTACATTGGCTTTGATTGGACTGATCATGTCAACATCATACTTTCAACATCTTAACTAGCAGTCATCATCATGAATCAAGTCGACAATCTACTGCCAAATCCTTTTTAATCATTGTCATATGAAGAGAAATAATGAAGAGAAATTATAGATAAAACGCATCGGTGCTCATCGACCATTGGACATAAACATTTCACAACAAGTTGGAAATCGCAAATGAGTGGTTTGTAAGGAATCAGTGGCTAACTGCAAGCATTGCAAAGCAATCACTAGCCTGCTATTCAGTGGAGTGGCTGTGTGGTCCCAAGTCTGGGTTTAACCCTTGAGTAGTCTTCATATTCTGTAAAAAATGACCCGCCTTCACTAAACCCTTAAAATAAAGCAGCTCAATTGAATTTTAAACCCCAAATCTATTTTGCATGAAGAAACAACATGTCATTCATCACAAACTTTGTGAATATCTTGGTTTTCCCTCTTCACAATGCAGAAAGACGGCATTTAATAAGTGGACACCATTCATTTATATTACAACACACCTGTCATCATTTTTTATATTTTTTATAAAGTAGAGGTTTATTATTGTTTTTATGGTACTTTTTAAGGTACTACATAGGTGTAAACATACATTTTTAGCAAGAGATAGCACTTGTATAGCCTAAGAAAGTAGCAGAAATGTGCAAAGTAGCTTTGAATGCATTTTATTGAGGGGAAACAATAACAGTCTTGAACTTTTTTGGCAACATAGCGATATATTCTTATATACTGTACAATGAGGAATTCAACTACAAAATACACGTCTTCTCCCATGTTTTGAACCATTGCCTCCACCCACAAGGTGTATAAACAACAACAATAAATAAGAATAAAATAAGATACAAATAATAGATACAACAAAAAAAACGTGAAGAATATAAATCAATCAACTCTAATTAGCACCTATGGAACAGTATGCAAGTGTGTGTGCATGAACTTTGCAGATGTATTTCTCACATGTGCAGCACATAGTATTTGTTTTACAGTCCTTCTTTGGGGGGCAGAATTGGCATCGCCTCCTCTTGCCTGCCCTAGCTGCAACCAAAGGTGGATCAGGACAACATTCAGCCCCCTGAACAGCTTTCACAAGTGCTGCAGAGGCTGCTGTGTGGGGGTGGCACTCCCTTCATTGAATGTGTTTGGTTAAAAGAGCCTTTCCCAGCTGCTCCAGGAACACCCTCCTCTTGTTCCACTTATCAGGCATCCAGGTAGGGTTGATCTTGTTCCATATCACGAAGGCTTTGTACGAGGACACATCAATGATGTTATGGAAGATGACCAGGGGCTAGTGGGCAGTCATCCTCCTGCAGCTGAAAGTTCCAATCACATTTTCCAGGTTGTCCACGCCTCCTTTGTTGTGGTTGTTGTCCAGGATGATGGCTGGGTTCCTGTCCTCACGATCACTGATCTCAGCCATTTTGTGCAGTGTGCTCAGGAGGACCATTATTCTTGTTCCTCTTTGGGAGGTAAGAAACTAAAGTGGTGGTGAGGGTGAAGGCAAACTATGATGAGAAGCCTCTCTCCCCCTTGTTGTGAGGAGTGCAGGGGGAAGCTCAGGCTTGTTCTTTCTAACTGTGCCAACCATGGTGATCTTCCTCTTCCTGTGTGTGTGTGTCTTTGTGGTTTTTGTGGTGTGTAAATGATTTTATATCTTTGTACCCTGGTGGTGTACAGCTTTCATTGAAATATGAACAAAGGCAATGTTTCACTTGTTCTAAGGTTGGAGTCACTCTAGGAAAAGTAATCAAATTTCAAGTTGAAAAAATATAATTTATATATTTTTTTTTACCCTTAAGACAATACAAGGGTTAAGAGTCTCTATTCCAAGCTTAAAATTATAAACATTCAACATTGGCCATGCTGTCAATCCAGCATGATTTCTGCCGCGCTTTAAAAAACTGTTAACTCGGAACTGGGAAATCTGGCATCAGTGAGTTCAAGGCAACTGGGATCTTGGGAAAAAACAAGCTCCGTCTGGGAAATACGTTTTGAACGGTCATCAAACTCAGAATTGTACATCGGGAACTCAGGCCTCTTTCTAGAGCTATAACCTGAAGATCACTGACGTCATCATGATTTGACCTTGTTTTTTCCCAGTTGTCTTGAAAGCACCATAAATCCAGATAATTCCAGACTTTAATTACAAAGTTTGATGACAACATTTGCCCACAGAGGATCGCACAGCACAACAAAGTGGATCCAAAAATGTCTTGTATGTGGCTGCATAAATGATGTAATATAACAGGGAGATATGTATACTGTAGCTAAGAAAGCAATACTAAGTGGATGTTTGTAGTAAGCTGTTAGTAGCCCATGTGCCTCACCCTAGTAATTTGGTCTCTTTTCCACACTTAATGTATGTTGCCTACTGTTCTAACTTGGTGGTGCACATGTTGCCTATAACCTGTTTTAAAGAAATGTAATCATTGAATATTGTAAGAGCATTCATTGTCTGCTTGTATGCCACCATTATTTATCATACGGTTCTGATTTAGTGTCCAGGGAGACCACTGTAAGAACAGCCCATGTTCTGAATTATGTCGCTGTACATTTCAAAAGTGCTGAACAAATAGTTATATTAACCACATCCGTTCTAGCTCGCACATTAATGTCTGAATTGAAATTACGGATTGCCTCTTATGTGCTTTTCTTCCCCTTATGCCATAGTTTGTCTCAATTGTCAGTAGACACCACATTGGTTTAAGCAAGTCAGCCATATCAGCTATGTTTAAAAAAAAAGCAAGACAAGACACTGCTGATAGCCAGGTGTAGCAGGGGTAAGGTGTTGGGACTGCTGTTGGGACACTGCTGTTGGGACAGCTTTATGTAGGTCCTAACATTTTGTGGGCACCGTTTGTCACCGTTATAGTGCAGTTACTGTATTGTTTAGTGTTGTGTAGTGCTTTTGATGGCATGCATCCCCAACTTCCGGGTTGTAGCGAGTGGTCGCATCCGCATTTCGGTGCGCAGGTAGTATAACTTTTCATTACATTTCATTACATTTCATTATAGTACAACGGTTTGATTTGTCTAATCTTAGCAATTTCTTCTTAGCTAGCTACATAGCCGTCATTGTATCAAAGATAATTGCGTAATTATCGTATTTCGTCGTCCTAACCTAGTCTATCTGCCCAGCAGCTAGCCAGCTAGCAAACGTCCACCGTTTACCGAATAGCAGCACTGTAGAAACTATTACATTCAACTGAACGACTTGATTAGTGTAGTGTTAGCTAGCTACATAGTTGTCTTTGCTGTCTTCGTATCCAAGATAATTGTGTAGTTTAGAGTGTGTAGTTTTAGAGTGATTATCTTAATTTACCGAGGTTAGCTAGCCAGCTATTTGTCGTCCTTAACGTAGGAGACACTGCTAGCTAGACAACAGCTAGCCAACGTCTACCGAATAGAACTTCCGCACTCAACAACCCGGTCCGCTTCGCTCCACAGGTAGTATCACATTTTCATTTCATTTCATTACAGTACAACGGTTTGATTTGTTTGATCGTAGCTAGCTACATAGCTAGCTACATAGCCGTCTTTGTATCAAAGATAATTGTGTAGTCTAGAGCGATTTTCTAGGTTAGCTAGCCAGCTATTGTCGTTCTTTTAACGCAACGTAACGTAATCAACACTGCTAGCTAGCCAGCTAGCCCCCGAATAGCAGCACTGTCGAAACTATCACACCCAACAGAACGACTTGATTAGTGTAGTGTCAACAACGCAGCCACTGCCAGCTAGCCTACAAAGTCAACAACGCAGCCACTGCCAGCTAGCCTACTTCAGCAGTACTGTATCATTTTAATAATTTTAGTCAATAAGATTCTTGCTACGTAAGCTTAACTTTCTGAACATTCGAGACGTGTAGTCCACTTGTCATTCCAATCTCCTTTGCATTAGCGTAGCCTCTTCTGTAGCCTGTCAACTATGTGTCTGTCTATCCCTGTTCTCTCCTCTCTGCACAGACCATACAAACGCTCCACACCGCGTGGCCGTGGCCACCCTAATCTGGTGGTCCCAGCACGCACGACCCACGTGGAGTTCCAGGTCTCCGGTAGCCTCTGGAACTGCCGATCTGCGGCCAACAAGGCAGAGTTCATCTCAGCTTATGCCTCCTCCAGTCCCTCGACTTCTTGGCACTGACGGAAACATGGATCACCACAGATAACACTGCTACTCCTACTGCTCTCTCTTCGTCCGCCCACGTGTTCTCGCACACCCCGAGAGCTTCTGGTCAGCGGGGTGGTGGCACCGGGATCCTCATCTCTCCCAAGTGGTCATTCTCTCTTTCTCCCCTTACCCATCTGTCTATCGCCTCCTTTGAATTCCATGCTGTCACAGTTACCAGCCCTTTCAAGCTTAACATCCTTATCATTTATCGCCCTCCAGGTTCCCTCTGAGAGTTCATCAATGAGCTTGATGCCTTGATAAGCTCCTTTCCTGAGGATGGCTCACCTCTCACAGTTCTGGGCGACTTTAACCTCCCCACGTCTACCTTTGACTCATTCCTCTCTGCCTCCTTCTTTCCACTCCTCTCCTTTTGACCTCACCCTCTCACCTTCCCCCCTACTCACAAGGCAGGCAATACGCTCGACCTCATCTTTACTAGATGCAGTTCTTCCACTAACCTCATTGCAACTCCCCTCCAAGTCTCCGACCACTACCTTGTATCCTTTTCCCTCTCGCTCTCATCCAACACTTCCCACACTGCCCCTACTCGGATGGTATCGCGCCGTCCCAACCTTCGCTCTCTCTCCCCCGCTACTCTCTCCTCTTCCATCCTATCATCTCTTCCCTCTGCTCAAACCTTCTCCAACCTATCTCCTGATTCTGCCTCCTCAACCCTCCTCTCCTCCCTTCCTGCATCCTTTGACTCTCTATGTCCCCTATCCTCCAGGCCGGCTCGGTCCTCCCCTCCCGCTCCGTGGCTCGACGACTCATTGCGAGCTCACAGAACAGGGCTCCTGGCAGCCGAGCGGAAATGGAGGAAAACTCCGCCTCCCTGCGGACCTGGCATCCTTTCACTCCCTCCTCTCTACATTTTCCTCCTCTGTCTCTGCTGCTAAAGCCACTTTCTACCACTCTAAATTCCAAGCATCTGCCTCTAACCCTAGGAAGCTCTTTGCCACCTTCTCCTCCCTCCTGAATCCTCCTCCCCTCCCCCCTCCCTCTCTGCAGATGACTTCGTCAACCATTTTGAAAAGAAGGTCGACGACATCCGATCCTCGTTTGCTAAGTCAAACAACACCGCTGGTTCTGCTCACACTGCCCTACCCTGTGCTCTGACCTCTTTCTCCCCTCTCTCTCCAGATGAAATCTTGCGTCTTGTGACGGCCGGCCGCCCAACAACCTGCCCGCTTGACCCTATCCCCTCCTCTCTTCTCCAGACCATTTCCGGAGACCTTCTCCCTTACCTCACCTCGCTCATCAACTCATCCCTGACCGCTGGCTACGTCCCTTCCGTCTTCAAGAGAGCGAGAGTTGCACCCCTTCTGAAAAAACCTACACTCGATCCCTCCGATGTCAACAACTACAGACCAGTATCCCTTCTTTCTTTTCTCTCCAAAACTCTTGAACGTGCCGTCCTTGGCCAGCTCTCCCGCTATCTCTCTCAGAATGACCTTCTTGATCCAAATCAGTCAGGTTTCAAGACTAGTCATTCAACTGAGACTGCTCTTCTCTGTATCACGGAGGCGCTCCGCACTGCTAAAGCTAACTCTCGCTCCTCTGCTCTCATCCTTCTAGACCTATCGGCTGCCTTCGATACTGTGAACCATCAGATCCTCCTCTCCACCCTCTCCGAGTTGGGCATCTCCGGCGCGGCCCACGCTTGGATTGCGTCCTACCTGACAGGTCGCTCCTACCAGGTGGCGTGGCGAGAATCTGTCTCCTCACCACGCGCTCTCACCACTGGCGTCCCCAGGGCTCTGTTCTAGGCCCTCTCCTATTCTCGCTATACACCAAGTCACTTGGCTCTGTCATAACCTCACATGGTCTCTCCTATCATTGCTATGCAGACGACACACAATTAATCTTCTCCTTTGCCCCTTCTGATGACCAGGTGGCGAATCGCATCTCTGCATGTCTGGCAGACATATCAGTGTGGATGACGGATCACCACCTCAAGCTGAACCTCGGCAAGACGGAGCTGCTCTTCCTCCCGGGGGAGGACTGCCCGTTCCATGATCTCGCCATCACGGTTGACAACTCCATTGTGTCCTCCTCCCAGAGCGCTAAGAACCTTGGCGTGATCCTGGACAACACCCTGTCTTTCTCAACTAACATCAAGGCGGTGGCCCGTTCCTGTAGGTTCATGCTCTACAACATCCGCAGAGTACGACCCTGCCTCACACAGGAAGCGGCGCAGGTTCTAATCCAGGCACTTGTCATCTCCCGTCTGGATTACTGCAACTCGCTGTTGGCTGGGCTCCCTGCCTGTGCCATTAAACCCCTACAACTCATCCAGAACGCCGCAGCCCGTCTGGTGTTCAACCTTCCCAAGTTCTCTCACGTCACCCCGCTCCTCCGCTCTCTCCACTGGCTTCCAGTTGAAGCTCGCATCCGCTACAAGACCATGGTGCTTGCCTACGGAGCTGTGAGGGGAACGGCACCTCAGTACCTCCAGGCTCTGATCAGGCCCTACACCCAAACAAGGGCACTGCGTTCATCCACCTCTGGCCTGCTCGCCTCCCTACCACTGAGGAAGTACAGTTCCCGCTCAGCCCAGTCAAAACTGTTCGCTGCTCTGGCCCCCCAATGGTGGAACAAACTCCCTCACGACGCCAGGACAGCGGAGTCAATCACCACCTTCCGGAGACACCTGAAACCCCACCTCTTTAAGGAATACCTAGGATAGGATAAAGTAATCCTTCTCACCCCCTTAAAAGATTTAGATGCACTATTGTAAAGTGGCTGTTCCACTGGATGTCATAAGGTGAATGCACCAATTTGTAAGTCGCTCTGGATAAGAGCGTCTGCTAAATGACTTAAATGTAAATGTAAATGTAAATGTTTTTGTTTGACCCACCAAGACTTACATGCTAAAATCACCACTGTGTACAACATATAAAGACCTGCATCACTATACTGAGAGCATGTCCATTTCTAAAAGTATTATTATTCATTTTTCATACTGCAGAATGAGGGTAAGACATTCAATCGCTTGTTGGGATAAATTGCTCAAAAACAAGTGAAATCGCAAACACTTCTGTAGCATGCCATTTACATCCAAAATACAGATTTGGTTGTAAGAAAGTATACTTTCCTTTAAAGAGACAGTCCAGTCCCCTGGGAACATCCACATGATTTATGTTTTTTTTTATTCCATAATATATGTCTCAGCTTGAAATTTAACAGTACTTCCAAAATCAATCCAGTCTATATATGGTTATAATGTATCTCCTGTATTTTATGGTGCAATGTACTACTTTTTTTGTATTTTACTAGGGATCCAAATTACCTAAGGCAGCAACTACTATTCCTGGGGTCCAAACACATTAAGGCACTTACATTACACATAAAACAAAATCTAAAACTGTACATCATATACAGTGGCTTGCGAAAGTATTCACTGTCCTGTATTCAATGTCCTGCTGGAAGGTGAACCTCCGCCCCATTCTCAAATCTCTGAAAGACTGGAACAGGTTTCCCTCAAGAATTTCCCTCTATTTAGCGCCATCCATCATTCCTTCAATTCTGACCAGTTTCCCAGTCCCTGCCGATGAAAAATGTCCCCGCAGCATGATGCTGCCACCACCATGCTTGACTCTGGGGATGTTGTTCTCGGGGTGAGGAGAGGTGTTGGGTTTGCGCCAGACATTGCATTTTCCTTGATGGCCAAAAAGGTAACAGAGTACCTTCTTCCATATGTTTGGGGAGTCTCCCACATGCCTTTTGGCGAACACCAAACATGTTTGCTTATTTTTTTCTGGCCACTCTTCCATAAAGTACAGCTCTGTGGAGTGTATGGCTTAAAGTGGTCCTATGGACAGATACTCCAATCTCCGCTGTGAGAGCTTTGCAGCTCCTTCAGGGTTATCGTTGGTCTCTTTGTTGCCTCTCTGATTAACACCCTCCTTGCCTGGTCCTTGAGTTTTGGTGGGCGGCCCTCTCTTGGCAGGTTTGTGGTGGTGCCATATTCTTTACATTTTTTATGGATTTAATGGTGCTCTCTGGGATGTTCAAAGTTTCTGATATTTTTTTACAACCCAACCCTGATCTGACCTTTTCCACAACTTTGTCCCTGACCTGTTTGGAGAGCTCCTTGGTCTTCATAGTGCCGCTTGCATGGTGGTGCCCCTTGCTTGATGGTGTTGCAGACTCTGGGGCCTTTCAGAACAGGTACTGAGATCATGTGACAGATCATGTGACACTTAGATTGCACACAGGTGGATTTGATTTAACTAATTATGTGACTTCTGTAGGTAATTGGTTGCACCAGATCTTATTTACGGGCTTCATGGCAAAGGGTACATATGCACGCACCACTTTTCCGTTTTGATTATTATTATTATTTTTATTATTAAGTTATTTTTTTCATTTCACATCACCAATTTGGACTATTTTGTGTATGTCCATTACATGAAATCCAAATAAAAATACATACATTTAAATTACAATTTAAATTGCAACAAAATAGGAAAAACGCTAAGAGGGATAATAATTTTGCAAGGCACTGTAACACTGTCACACCACCACATATCCAAAACACAAAATGTGTGACACCACCACACAACAACATTACAATGTACGTGTGTGTAAAGTGCATGTGCTAGTAGTTTAAACAAACATCTCGGTACATTCAGTTTGTCAACACTTCTTACAAAAACAAGTAGTGATGCAGTAAATCTCTCCTCCACTTTGAGCCATGAGAGATTGACATGCATCTCATTAATGTTAGCTCTCCATGTACAGTTAAGGACCAGCTGTGCTACCCTGTTCTGAGCCAGTTGTAATTTTCCTAAATCACTCTATGAATTTGAAGGGAAAGGAACGTTCTGGCCTCAGCTCGTCAAAGGGTGTACAGGAGAGAACAGTTTTTATTCAGCAGACTCTTTTGGTGTTTCTCTCTGTCTCTCTCTCTCTCTTTCTTACTCTGAAATGCCGAGACACAAGTTCTTTTGATTACAGAAAAACATCTGAAACCTTGAGCAGTGCTGACTGGCTTTACTTTTCCACAGATATTTCCACAGGCGCAGGCCTCTAAAGGATAAAAAACAAGCCAGTGCCTCAAACAAATATACTCATACGCCTCTGAAACAATCAAGTCTTACTGGATGAATACATTTGAATTCCATTCTTGCATTTTTCCCTGAGGTCATTCTGATTCACTGTAATAAGATGGAGGTTCATGCTAAGGCTGACTGTCTACATGCAATTTCTGTAACAAACCCTGACCTCCAGCAGAGCAGATGAGTATCTGCTACTCAACATAATCCATTAGCAAATACTCTTGTTGGCACTGAGGTGATGTGAGGATAATGTGGATGTTGTTGCAAATCTGTTCGCCTACTGAAACCATTTCTTGTGAGATGGGGAGTGGTTGACTTATCACAGGAGAACCCTATCACATACAGTACCGTGATAAAGTCTAATTTTGCACAGGTATTTTCAAAAACTGGATTGTAATTATAAGGCTTGTTCAGTAGCTGGATTCAGCTGCCATTTTATTAAACTCTTATCATCCCTTGTGTGCACAAGTTTGCATATAAGAGCTTAGAATCCCTGTGTGTTAATTGTAGAACAAAATTATTGAAAGATAATCGGATGAGCACAGGGACAACATTTTTGCACATGTTAGCTACGTGTTTTCTGGCTCAGTTCGTGTGAAGCACAGGCCGTCTCACGGTGCTATTGCGAGATGATTTACTCTGGGGTGATTCAGTCCTGTTGTTGGACAAACAAACACCACCCTTTAGGTCACTGGGAAGCCAATGAGATGGTGAGTGACTAAGTGTTTGCCATTGTAAATTATTCTTCCAGTTCCCCAAACAGTTACATGCTGAGCTGCTCGCTTGGGGGTTTATTGTACTTTAGCATGGACGGTAAGCAGTGTCAGTAATTATTAATAAAACAGGCTTTTCATGACATAAAGAGCTGCACGGCCATATCATAAACAAGATACAGTGTACATTATAAAGAATGTATGGATTGGGACCAAGGGGCAGACTGAACAAGGTGGTCAGTTTGACCTGTCCTTGACTCCATTCGAACACATGTATAGCAAGGTTATTATAGCAAACTGAAAATGAAAACGAATCATGATAAAAAAAAAAGTAAAATAAAATAATTAACAAACCTGTTTGAAAAACTAAAACTGCACTGAAACTATTATCTTTGAAAACTATTATCTCCAAAACAAACAAAAATATAATGAAAACCATCATGAATTATGTTCCGTTTTAGTTTTTGGGGGGCAAAGTGTAATGTTGTTTTCAAGTATTTTTTTCTAATGGTGTTTTCAAGCTTTGAATCTGGCGGTGCACATTTACCTTTAAATGATCAAATAAATGTCAACTCAGCATGATGTTGCCACAAGCATCACCGCAGATATTGGGAGCATTTGAGTGGTAAGGCCAAAGCAACCGACTGTAGACAACAGTCGAGGAGTGAAGTCGGGGAGGTGCATCAGCGACAGACGAAAGTCTGTTTTCTAACAGCAAGGCTCAGATCAACATGTCAGTGTTGCCATTGTTTATAAACATATTTTTTACCCAGAGAAGAAGGAAGTAGGGGTGCGGGTATGTGGCAGCAGGGGGTGCTGCCGCATAACCACACCCTTACTTCCTCCGCACACTCACTAGACTATATAGAGTATACACACCATATACACACTCACTCACACACACTAAATTGATACTCCCACACAAAATCGACACACATGAACATACACTAGATATGCATACACACAGTGCCTCCAGAAAGTATTCACACCTCTGTCTGTGCAGGCTGGATGAGTCGTACACCGTGAAGGTGGCAAACTTCGGCATGGCCAGGGATGTGTTTGATAAGGAGTACTACAGCATTCAGGACCACAGGAAGGCTAAGTTACCAGTCAAGTGGATGGCCATTGAGAGCCTCCAGACACAGAAATTCACTGCCAAGTCAGACGTAGTAAGGGAAGGAATTACTTTCTGATAACAACAATAAGAATTAGGCAGCATTTGTGGAATTAGAACGGACTATGTTGTTACTTGAATAATTATAGTGTTCATACACAGTAATAAGAGCAACTTTATATTACCCCCAAATCCTTTCTCACCAAGCTAAGTTTCTCATCATGCGCCCCCTGCAGTGGTCCTTTGGGGTGTTGATGTGGGAGATGTTAACGAGAGGAGCAAGCCCCTACCCAGAGGTGGACCCCTATGACATCACACATTACCTACTGAAGGGCAGGAGACTCCCCCAACCACAGTTCTGTCCTGACCCTTTGTAAGTAGTGGTAATGATAGTCTAGTGACATTTCATTTTTTTTTAATGTATTTAAAAATGTCATTCCTCATATTAGAACTCAAAAGAAGAAGAAAAGCCCTGTTCAAAGTAAATAAATATGTCTATAGTAAATATTGTTATACTGTAACAGAGAGGCTTAAAACAAATCAGACAGTTATGGAGTATGAATTTCCCACCTCTTCAGTTGCAACAAAGAGGAACAGGAAAGTCTAGCCAGTAATTAAAGGATGTTGGAAAGGTCAACCTGCAGTGTTAAACTCGTAAATGTCCACCACAGTCATATCCGAATATGGTTAAGCAATGTAGTCTGAGAGTTAATGATCACCACTATGCTTCACTTCAAAGATATCCTCACATGCGCAAGTGCACACACAAACACACACACACAAACACACACCGTGATAAATAGGAAGTGTTGAAAGACAGATTAACGATTGAGAAAAAAACTGTAGAGAAGAAGAACACAACATAATGGCTGACTTTTCCATGAGGTAACAAACATGGGTCTCTATATCTCAAATATGTAAAAGCCATAAATCACCTCCCTATCGCTTTTGCTTAATAATTTCGGTAAATGTCTGTAAATTTCAATGAGTACATAGCTAGTACAATACTATTTTATTTCAGTTAAGCATTTTGTAGGAATTATACTCCTATTGCTATAAGAAAGCACCACATTACAGTTTTTCTCAAGACAATGTTGTTGATTTTCGTATAATCAAAAGAAACTGTCTACAAAAAGATTAACTTAACCATACTTATTTCGAGTCCAAGCAACCTAAAACAGAAAGTTAGTCTCTCTTTTTAAAATCCCAGTAGATCAATACTTTTTTCAATACTTTTTTCTTCACCTTTTTTTCCACATTTTGTGGTTTTACAGCCTGAATTTAAAATGGATACAATTTAGATTTTTTTGTTACTGGCTGTCACGACTTCCGCCGAAGTCGACCGACATTCTAGCCATCGCCGATCCACTTTTCATTTTCCATTTGTTTTGTCTTTGTTTTACACACCTGGTTTCAATCCCCAAATTACTTGTGGATTATTTAACCCTCTGTTCCCCCATGGTTTTTGTGAGTGATTGTTTGTATATATACGGTCCGTTATTGTGGGCTAGTTTATTGTGTTGTATTTATTTGTATTCTTGAGTAAAGTACGTTCATTACTCATATCTGCTGTCCTGCACCTGACTCCTCCACACCAGCTACACACAGGCCGATAACACTGGCCTACACACAATACCACATAAAGTCAAAGTGGAATTATGTTTTTAGATTTAAAAATAATTAATTAATAAAAAATGAAAAGCTGAAATGTCTTGAGTCAATAACTAGTCAACCCATTTATTATGGCAAGCCTAAATAAGTTCAGAAGAAATAAATGAGCTTAACAAGTCACATAATAAGTTGCATGGACTCACTCTGTGTACAATAATAGTGTTTAGCATGATTTTTGCATCCTGATTGCAACAATGCACTAAGGTAATACTGCAAAAAAAATGTGGCAATGCAATTAACTTCTTATCCTGAATACAAAGTGCTATGTAGGGCAAATCCAGTACAACACATTACTGAGTGACACTCTCCATATTTTCAAGCATAGTGGAGGCTGCATCATGTATGGGTATGCTTGTAGATTAAAAAACATGAGCTGGCGCACACCCAGACAAATTTGCTCATGTGGAGGCGCTGACTAATTGTGAATAAACTATAAACTATCAAAATAAAGAAAGTCGCACACTCCATACCAGCAATTTAATGTGTATTTACCAACATCACTGTGCCTTCTTCAGTGTAATGTCATGAATACTTGAACCAGGTTATATAGACAAACAGTGCAATTAGTGCAACCAATGACAATGGTGAGGGGAGTGTCATAATGATGATGAAGTTAATTAAAATGAATTAGTGCAATCCTAGAGGAAAACCTGGTTGTCTGCTTTCCACCAGACACTGAGAAATTAATTCACCTTTCAGCAGGACAATAACCTAAAACACAAGCCCACTGGAGTTTCCTTCCAAGAGGACAGGGAATGTACCTGAGTGGTCGAGTTAGTTTTTACATATATCTGCTTGGTTGTACCGGAGCGGTACCGGAGCACCAAGTCTTCTATATATCGACATAACCTGAAAGGGCGCTCAGCAACGAAGAAGCCACAGTTCCAAAACCGCCCCAAAAAAACAGACTACGGTTTGCAACTACACATGGGTACAAATATCGTACTTTTTGGAGAAATGTCCTCTGGTCTAATGAAACAAAAATAGAACTGTTTGGCCATAATGACCATCGTTATGTTTGGAGGAAAAAGGGGGAGCCTTGCAAGGCGAAGAACACCATCCCAAACGTGAAGCACGGAGGTGGCAGCATCATGTTGTGGTGGTATTTTGCTGCAGGAGGGACTGGTGCACTTCACAAAATAGATGGTATGAGGAAGGAAAATTATGTGGATATACTGAAGCAACATCTCAAGACATCAGTCAGGAAGTTAAAGCTTGGTCACAAATGGGTCTTCCACTGACCTAAAACAGGGAATTTTTACTAGGATTAAATGTCAGGAATTGTGAAAAAATGAGTTTAAATGTACAGTGGGGCAAAAAAGTATTTAGTCAGCAACCAATTGTGCAAGTTCTCAAACTTAAAAAGATGAGAGAGGCCTGTAATTTTCATCATAGGTACACTTCAACTATGACAGACAAAATGAGAAACAAAATCCAGAATATCACATTGTAGGAATTTTAATGAATTTATTTGCCTAATTGCGGTGGAAAATAAATATTTGGTCAATAACAAAAGTTGATCTCAATACTTTGTTATATACCCTTTGTTGGCAATGACAGAGGTCAAATGTTTTCTGTAAGTCTTCACAAGGTTTTCACACACTGTTGCTGGTATTTTGGCCCATTCCTCCATGCAGATCTCCTCTAGAGCAGTGATGTTTTGGGGCTGTTGCTGGGCAACACGGACTTTCAACTCCCTCCAAAGATTTTCTATGGGGTTGAGATCTGGAGACTGGCTAGGCCACTCCAGGACCTTGAAATGCTTCTTACGAAGCCACTCCTTCGTTGCCCGAACGGTGTGTTTGGGATCATTGTCATGCTGAAAGACCCAGCCACGTTTCATCTTCAATGCCCCTTCATTCCGTCCTGGTCCCTTTGCAGGAAAAACAGCCCCAAAGCATGATGTTTCCACCCCCATGCTTCACAGTAGGTATGGTGTTCTTTGGATGCAACTCAGCATTCTTTGTCCTCCAAACACGACGAGTTGAGTTTTTACCAAAAAGTTATATTTTGGTTTCATCTGACCATATGACATTCTCCCAATCTACTTCTGGATCATCCAAATGCTCACTAGCAAACTTCAGACAGGCCTGGACACGTCTGGCACTGCAGGATTTGAGTCCCTGGCGGCGTAGTGTGTTACTGATGGTAGGCTTTGTTACTTTGGTCCCAGCTCTCTGCAGGTCATTCACTAGGTCCCCCCGTGTGGTTCTAGGATTTTTGCTCACCGTTCTTGTGATCATTTTGACCCCACGGGGTGAGATCTTGCATGGAGCACCAGATCGAGGGAGATTATCAGTGGTCTTGTATGTCTTCCATTTCCTAATAATTGCTCCCACAGTTGATTTCTTCAAACCAAGCTGCTTACCTATTGCAGATTCAGTCTTCCCAGCCTGGTGCAGGTCTACAATTTTGTTTCTGTTGTCCTTTGACAGCTCTTTGGTCTTGGCCATAGTGGAGTTTGGAGTGTGACTGTTTGAAGTTGTGGACAGGTGTCTTTTATACTGATAACAAGTTCAAACAGGTGCCATTAATACAGGTAACGAGTGGAGGACAAAGGAGCCTCTTAAAGAAGAATTTACAGGTCTGTGAGAGCCAGAAATCTTGCTTGTTTGTAAGTGACCAAATACTTATTTTCCACCATAATTTGCAAATGAATTAATTAAAAATCCTACAATGTGATTTTCTGGATTTTTTTCTCATTTTGTCTGTCATAGTTTAAGTGTACCTATGATGAAAATTACAGGCCTCTCTCATCTTTTTAAGTGGGAGAACTTGCACAATTGGTGTCTGACTAAATACTTTTTTGCCCCACTGTAGATCTGGTACTGGTACTCCCTGTATATAGCTCCCTTCTTGTGTATTCTATTTTATTCCTCTAGTGTTACTATTTTAAACTCTGCATCATTGGGAAAGGCTCCTAAGCAAGCATTTCATGGTAAAGTCTACACCAGTTGTATTCACCACATGTGACAAATAAAATTTGGTTTGGGATCATGACGCGCGCAGACAGCAGTGGACACATAAATCAATTCAGAATACAAGTGTGCCTAATGGAATGAATGAAATTGCCGAATGTCATTACATTTTCAGTGTTCTAAGATGAATGGCAGATGCACAGTGCACTGTTTTAGATGCTGGAATCAATATAAAGGTGATTGAACGTGCACAGGTAGCCTACTTTTTGAAGTGATTTGTTTGACAATCAGATAAAAACATCATGCCTATTTTGTTCATGCCAAAAGTGAATAGATTTTTTTTACAGTTAAATGACGTCTTTACTATTATGCACAATGGAGGTCCCGCACCCCCTTTGAAAAAATCCTGTTCTAACCCCCATATCACATACTCACAAACCGAAAGCACAATATAATATTGTGCACACTTTGTAGAATCAATTAGTGAGAGAACCTCATATCACATTCATTAGTATATATAAACTGTGCACAAATCACAGCAAATTGGTTCCTGTTTCAGTCATGTCTTTGGTCACGTTCACGTGAGTCAAACAAAAACACCCTAATGATTGGTTGACAATAGAGCCTCCCACAATTCAGGTGATGGCAGCAGGATGAAGTTGGTGAAGAGCAACTGCAGAAACTTGCAGTCAAAACTTCATGAGCTTTGGTTGGATTTAAACCCTTCTCTTACAGTGAGTCAGACACAGCAGTGTTTTAAACACAAACCCATGTTCTTTCTTAAACACTACTACTTGAGGTGAGAATGGGTCTGAATAACTATTCACACTCTGCTGTCCAGGGATAAAGCTTGCTAAAGACTGATGTCAGCAAGAAATCATTAGCCCTGCTCCTCCATTTTCGATTGGGACATACCATGAAGTCCCAGGCCAAGTCCATTTGAGGGTTGAAAAGAGGAGGAAAATGCTAGACTCTGACTAGTATTGTTGGAGGACAGATGGGTCAGAACCACTGAGAGACCTTCTGTTTAAGGAAAATATATGGTACTTCTTCAGAATGCATCAGACAAGTTGTATTACCATAAGCAATCATTTACTTGGGAGAGACGGCATTAATCATTGATTTGTCTGTGTCTGATTTTAGGATTCCAATTTCCTAATCCACTAACTGTAATGAGCAGGATTAACAGAGGTAATCAATTTGGAAAATGAAAACTACTTTCAAAATCTGAGACAAAATATATTTTGGAACTATGCAAATACTAAGCAAACAGCGTCTTTCTATTCACCAAAACCATACAGTTTATGGGTTTTTCACCTGGAGTGCAACATTTCAAAGAAAATATGTATATTCCTAAAGCTCTAGGTTCCAAACAATATTCCTAACCCGATTCTTTACACTTAATTGTTTTTACATCTCTTCTCTCTCAATCCATGCAAAGTGTTTCCAAAGAAATTAACAATAAGATTTATTGACCTCTTGCGGCAAATAATTCAGACATGTTGCTGTGAAATCAATAGCTTTTAACATCACCATATTTCAAACCCATCTTCCCGGACCCTGGACCAATATCGGCTTGTCAGAATGAATCTCCTCTCTGCTGTCAACACAGTCTGGAGAGAAAAGGTTAGATTTTTTTGCTCCACTTTCAAAAAATGTGTCAATTATTCATGGCTTGTATTAAAGATGCAGGCTGGATCTCTCTGGGGAGTAAAGACTTCTTCCAGATGAAGAACTGACGTAGTCCTAACAGTGTGCATTCTTCTCATCTGCTCTGTTGAGCTCAAGCCCCAATCAGCAGAACTAGGCATGCTCTGTCAGAGGCCTATACACTACTGATGGACGGCTGGATCAACACTGTCAGTCACTCACCATGCCTCTTACATTACTGAATTATATTCTGACACATTGCTTTGTGCGCAAGAAACTAACCTTGATTTACCAGGAACTGGCCAAACGCATTGATAATGTGGAATTATTGTTACGAAATCAGCTAGCCAGCCTTCTGAAATGTCTACTCTCGCTGTGTCTAGGGTTCTAGGCATAACTAACTGAACCTATCTGAATGTGTGCATTTAAAACGTTAAAGTAAGAGTCCGGGGACCGGGTGTTGGATGCATGTGTCTAGCCAACAGCTTTACTCACCAGGGTCCAGGGACAGCTCTGTCCGGACTCCAACAGTCGGGAAACCCAAGCAGGTTATGATCAGTTGGGTGACAATAAAACAATTATTGGGCTCCCGAGTGGCGCTGCCGTCTAAGGCACTGCATCTCAGTGCTAGAGGCGCCACTACAGACCCTGGTTCGATTCCAGGCTGTATCACAACCGGCCATGATTGGGAGTCCTATAGGGCGGCTCCCACAATTAGCCCAGCATCGTCCGAGTTTTGTAATTGAGTATTTGTTCTTAACTGACTTGCCTAGTTAAATGAAGGTTAAATGAAATTAAAATGAAAAAATAAACAAAAAGATGGCATTCTGACACTGAAGATATAAACAAAGCCAAAATCCAGATGCTACTCTTCAGCCTCACTGCTCTGCATTCATCTAACACTCCCAAATCACCCGCACGGTGCGTAATTATTCACTTATCACGGGTAGCTGCTGGCTGCTGACTCCTAGATGTGGGTTGTGGAAGGGTACCTTTTACCTGTGCACCTAAGCACTTACTTACCTCCATTCCTGCCAGTGACACTGATTACACTAGCTTACGCTATAATCATACTGCAGTGCGTGATACTATGTCTATAGCATTTGTTGAATCATTAAAGATATTGTACAACCTATAGTTTCAGCTGAGAATGCACTTGAATGAATATGTATTGAATGTGTATTGCCTGTACATGGCGAGAAGAATCCCTCTATAATAAGAGACCCAACATTGAACCGACAGAGGTTCTTGGTCAGATAAAGATGAAAAGGAGAAGCATGCAGGTTGAGATGTGGGTTGCAACACACTGGCTCAGATTGTCGTGAAATAGACACATATTACGTATTTGTGACAGGCACAAGATTTTCTTCATAATGCATTCGTGTCCAGTGCACGATTTCCGTGTCCACCACACGATTTTCTTCATAACACATTCCATTTTTTTTGTAGCTAACACGTTAGCTAGGTGGCTAATGTTAACTAGACCAGGGGGTTAAGGTTAGGGGTTAATGATAGGGTAAGGGTTAGCTAACATGTAGTTGCAAAGTTGCTAAATAGCTCAAATCCTAAAGTTGTCGATCATGTGATTCAACGGTTGGATTACTACTGTAGATTTGAGCCTTATACGCCCAAACATCCTCCCTCACCAACCTCCCTCCTATCGTTTCTGTCTTAAGTAACCTACTTCTTTAACCCTTCTGTTGTGTTCGTTTCATGTTAATTAATTCTGTGTTCCCGGTCCAAAATTACTGTCGCATTATAGCTGATTATAAATCCATAATAATACATATATTATCACCTAATGTTGTGTTAGATCTTTTTATCAACTTAAGTTCTTGTGAACATTACACGTTTTTAACTTCTATTGGCTATTTATGGCCTGTAGGCCATATTGACCTGAGCTCATACAACTCAACTACTTTTTGAGTAAAAAAAACGTAATGTATTAATTATTTTGACTATCCATCGATAAAAGACAGTACTGTGCAGCTGTCTTCATCGACCTGGCCAAGGCTTTCGACTCTGCCAATCAACGTATTCTTATCGGCAGACTCAATAGCCTTGGTTTCTCAATTGACTGCCTCGCCTGGTTCACCAACTACTTCTCAGACAGAGTTCAGTGTGTAAAATCGGAGGGCCTGTTATCCGGACCTCTGGCAGTCTCTATGGGGGTACCACAGGGTTGAATTCTCGGGCCACCTCTTTTCTCTGTATATGTCAACGATGTCGCTCTTGCTGCGTGATTCCCAGATCCACCTCTACGCAGACGACACATTCTGTATACATCTGGCACTTCTTTGGACACTGTGTTAACTAACCTCCAAACGAGCTTCAATGCCATACAACACTCCTTCTGTGGCCTCTAACTGCTCTTAAACGATAGCAAAACCAAATGCATGCTTTTCAACCGTTCGCTGCCCGCACCCGCCCGCCCGACTAGCATCACTACTCTGGACGGTTCTGACCAAGAATACGTGGACAACTACAAATACCTAGGTGTCTGGCTAGACTGTAAACTCTCCTTCCAGACTCATATCAAACATCTCCAATCCAAAATCAAAACTAGAATTGGCTTTCTATTTTGAAACAAAGCCTCCTTCACTCATGCCGTTAAACTTACCCTTGTAAAACTGACTATCCTATCGATCCTCGACTTTGGCGATGTCATCTACAAAATAGCTTCCAATACTCTACTCAGCAAATTGGATGCAGTCTATCACAGTGCCATCCGTTTTGTTACCAAAGCGCCTTATACCACCCACCACTGCGACCTGTATGCTCTAGTCGGCTGGCCCTCGCTATATATTCGTCGCCAGACCCACTGGCTCCAGGTCATCTATAAGTCTATGCTAGGTAAAGCTCCGCCTTATCTCAGCTCACTGGTCACGATAACAACACCCGCCCGTAGCACGCGCTCCAGCAGGTGTATCTCACTGGTCATCCCCAAAGCCAGCACCTCCTTTGGCCGCCTTTCCTGACAGTTCTCTGCTGCCAGTGACTGGAAAAAAATCGCTGAAGCTGGAGACTTACATTTCCCTCACTAACCTTAAACATCAGCTATCTGAGCAGCTAACCGATCGCTGCAGCTGTACATAGTCCATCTGTAAATAGCCCACCCAATCAACCTACCTCATCCCTATATTGTTTTTATTTATTTTTGCTGCTCTTTTGCACACTAGTATCACTACTTATACACCATCATCTGTTCATCATCATCTGCTCATCTATCACAGTGTTAATCGGCTAAATTGTAATTACTTTGCTACTATGGCCTATTTATTGCCTTACCTATATATCATTGAAACAATGTTGCGATTGTTTGTAAGTATGTGTGTGTGTGTGTGTGTGTGTGTGTGTGTGTGTGTGTGTGTGTGTGTGTGTGTGTGTGTGTGTGTGTGTGTGTGTGTGTGTGTGTGTGAGACCGGGAACACCACAGGTGTACAAAAGTTATGAAAACACCCAAAATGTAATGACAATCATAATCATGTATTTTGTGTGTTCAGATGCCCTGTGTGGACAAAGTCATGGAACCACATAACAATCAGATTAAATTAACACAATTTTTTTTAGCGAAAATCGGTCCAATTCAACTGGATTGCAGCAGGAGGGTTAATATGTTTAGTTTAGTTTATTAGGATCCCCATTAGCTACTGCACATGCAGCAGCTACTCTTCCTGGGGTCCACATAAAATGTACAAATACATGACAAAGTACAGAACAGTTATAGGCAAGAACACCACAAGATATTACATTAAATTCAAAATTAACAATAGACAGTTATATAGTGTAAAGACACCAAGAGACATCCAAAATACTTGTTACACACTATTCATGTATACATATTAATGTTCTTACACAGTGCCTTCAGAAAGTATTCAGACTCCAATTTGTTACGTTACAGCCTTATTCTAAAATGTATTAAATCGTTTTTTCCCTCATCAATCTACACAATAAGCCATAATGACAAAGCAAACTTTTTTTTGTTGAAATTGTTGCTAGTTTATTAAAAATAAAAAACTTAAATATCACATTTACAAAAGTATTCAGACCCTTTACTCAGTACTTTGTTGAAGCACTTTTGGCAGAGATTACAGCCTCAAGTCTCCTTGGGTATGACGCTACAAGCTTGACACACCTGTATTTGGAATAGTCTCCCAGTCTCTGCCGCTGTAAAACATCCCCACAGCATGATGCCGTCACCACCATGCTTCACCGTAGGGATGAAGCATTCTGACGCTTGGCATTCTGGCCAAATAATTCAATCTTGGTTTCATCAGACCAGAGAACCTTGCTTATCATGGTCTGAGAGTCTTTAGGTGTCTTTTGGCAAACTCCAAGTGGGCTGTCATGTGCCCTTTACTGAGGATTGTCTTTCGTATGGCCACTACTAAGGCCTGATCGGTGGAGTGCTGCAAAGATGGTTGTCCTTCTGGAAGGTTCTCCCATCTCCACAGAGGAACTCTGGAGCTCTGTCAGAGTGACCATCGGGTTCTTGGTCACCTCCCTGACCAAGGCCCTTCTGCACCGATTTCTCAATTTGGCCAGCTGCCCAGGTCTAGGAAGGGTCTTGGTGGCTCCAAACGTTTTCCATTTAAGAATGATTGAGGCCACTGTGTACATGCGGACCTTCAATGTGACAGAAACATTTTGGTACCCTTCCCCAGTGTGCCTCAATACTACAGACAATTCCTTCAACCTCCTGGCTTGTTTCTTTTGTTGACATGCACTGTCAACTGTTGGACCTTATATAGACAGGTGTGTGCCTTTCCAAATCATGTCCAATCAATTGAATTTACCACAGGTGGACTCAAATGAAGTTGTAGAAACATCTTAAGGATGATCAATGGAAACAGGATGCACCTGCGCTCAATTTATTTCGAGTCTCGTAGCAAAGGGTCTGAATAGCTATGTAATTAAGCTATTTCTGTTTTTTATTTGTAATACATTTGCAAACATTTCCAAAAACCTGTTATCACATTGTCATTGTGGGGTATTGTGTAGATTGCTGAGGAACAAAAACTATTTAATCAATTTTAGAATAAGGCTGTAACGTAACAAAATGTGGAAAAAGACAAGGGGTCTGAATACTTTCCAAATGCACTGTATACAGTACAGTTAAATTAGGTATTTAGAAAGAGGAGAGGCGCTGTGACACAAGATGATTGTATCTGTTTTTTAAAGCTAAACTTGCTTTTTTCCTGAGTAACCTCTGGTGGCATAACATTCCACGATGGCATGGCGCTATAGATAACTGAGTGATGCATTAAATCTGTTTTTGGTTTGGGTACCATGAAGAAACCCATAGTGGCATGTCTGGTGGGGTATGCATGTCTGTTTGAAGTGTATGCAATTGGATTATACAAGTAGTTAGGCATTTTCAACACTCAAATGTTTCTTAACCTTTTACTGTAGTGGGCTAAATCAGGGTCACACAGAGTGATTAAACAAATCTACTTTGAAACAAAAGTATGCACCTCACACACATGGTTATGGGCTTAACAAAAAGAAGACACCTGTACTACGACAGAGTTTGCACCCCAATATTACACTTGATATACATCACAGAAGAAGAGAAATATAACAAAACCATTTGACATCAACACCAGATTTCTTTGGGGGGGTATAATCTGTATTAATTATGAAACTATGAAAAATATGAATAACATTCCACCCATGAGGCCATTGACTGCAGGAACGGGCTACAAAGACTATAAGATAAGTACATTTCTCCTCAACCATGAAAGACTATTATGCATGCTGTTGATGTTAGTTCTGTGTGTGCAGTTAAGGGAAAGGCGTGCTGTTTTGTTTTGAGCAGCTGCAACTTTGCTAGGTCTTTCTTTGCAGCACTTGACCATATTACTGGACAGTAATCAAGATTGGACAAGATCAAAGCCTGAATCAAAGTTGATCTTTGTGTCAAAAACACAGAACGTCTTTTTTATAACAGATATACCTCTCCCCATCTTCACTACAACTTTGGCCATATGACTTGACCATGATAACTGACCATCCAATGTCACTCCTAGGATCCGATGTTCAATGGTTACACCCTTTACGCACAACTCAAGTTGAGGTTTAAGTCTAAGAGAATGCTTTGAATCAAATACAATGCTTTTGGTTTTAGATGTATTTAAGACCCATTTATTAATATTACCCATTCTGACACTGACTGTAACTCTTAGCACGCACACAGGCAGGCAGGCAGGCAGGCAGGCGGTGCGGTGAGAGAAAGAGCAGGCTCTTCATCCCCTCCTTCTATAAAACCCAGGGTTCTGCCCTCCCCGGTACCCAGACACATGTTTTGACGATGTGCGTTTCTCTCAGAACGAATCAAAGTCTCCGCCATCTGGGAATTCACTTTTGTTCTTTGGTAGCTTGGAAATAAAGAAAAACGTTATGTTTATTTCCCTCTGGTTTTATTTGTCTTGTATTATTTTTGTGTGCAAGAGGTGGGGTTATTGTGACTTCTTTTTCAACTTTGCTGCTATTTTCCACAGAAAGTCAGCTCGTCTTTGGATGAGTGTTTTATGGTTGTTCTTCCCATTTATTCATTACAAAAACAACTCATGAGCTACTGACCACTGTGTGCAGTCTTAAAGATAGATAGATATGCAATTTGAGAGTAAGGAAAGGATGTTATTCATATGGAAAGTACACCAATACATGTTTTTCAATGAGATGTCTCCATTTTACTTTATGGTGTTCAGAAAATGTGATTTACATATTAAAGTGCTGTGTTTTCACCATAGTTCTCCAGTGTTCTAGTAAAACACTGGCCTCTAGTGGAAGTCTTGCTCAATGACAGTCCTGATGGACAACTCATGAGGGTTTGCCAGTGATGGTTTACACAAGTCTCATTTGTATCTGTTACTGTAAGTGTACAGTAACAATGGATGAAGCCACCACATGGGAAGAAGCTCATGTTAAAAAATAAATACTACTTAAATGACAGATGAAGAATCTAGAATAAACATGTCAATTTATTACACTCTATCTAAAACACATTGTGCATGTGTAAAGGTGCAATTCAATTGTTACATTCCTGAATAAAATGGGTATTACGCCACCTCCTGGTAGATTAGTGTGTTTACATTGTCTAATACACTCAGTGATAAAGGCATGGGATTCTGGTTAATCCACAGTAGATTTATGGAGAATTTCTATGAGTGAGTTGAAAATTGAATGGTCCCGGGATAGAAATGTAATAAATTGACATTACCTCTGGCAGTCTCTATGGGGGTGCCACAGGCTTCAATTCTTGGACCGACTCTCTTCTCTGTATACATCAATGAGGTCGCTCTTGCTGCTGGTGAGTCTCTGATCCACCTCTACGCAGACGACACCATTCTGTATACTTCCGGCCCTTCTTTGGACACTGTGTTAACAACCCTCCAGGCAAGCTTCAATGCCATACAACTCTCCTTCCGTGGCCTCCAATTGCTCTTAAATACAAGTAAAACTAAATGCATGCTCTTCAACCGATCGCTACCTGCACCTACCCGCCTGTCCAACATCACTACTCTGGACGGCTCTGACTTAGAATACGTGGACAACTACAAATACTTAGGTGTCTGGTTAGACTGTAAACTCTCCTTCCAGACCCATATCAAACATCTCCAATCCAAAGTTAAATCTAGAATTGGCTTCCTATTTCGCAACAAAGCATCCTTCACTCATGCTGCCAAACATACCCTTGTAAAATTGACCATCCTACCAATCCTCGACTTTGGCGATGTCATTTACAAAATAGCCTCCAATACCCTACTCAACAAATTGGATACAGTCTATCACAGTGCAATCCGTTTTGTCACCAAAGCCCCATATACTACCCACCATTGCGACCTGTACGCTCTCGTTGGCTGGCCCTCGCTTCATACTCGTCGCCAAACCCACTGGCTCCATGTCATCTACAAGACCCTGCTAGGTAAAGTCCCCCTTATCTCAGCTCGCTGGTCACCATAGCATCTCCCACCTGTAGCACACGCTCCAGCAGGTATATCTCTCTAGTCACCCCAAAACCAATTCTTTCTTTGGCCGCCTCTCCTTCCAGTTCTCTGCTGCCAATGACTGGAACGAACTACAAAAATCTCTTAAATTGGAAACACTTATCTCCCTCACTAGCTTTAAGCACCAACTGTCAGAGCATCTTACAGATTACTGCACCTGTACATAGCCCACCTATAATTTAGCCCAAACAACTACCTCTTTCCCAACTGTATTTAATTTATTTATTTATTTTGCTCCTTTGCACCCCATTATTTTTATTTCTACTTTGCACATTCTTCCATTGCAAAACTACCATTCCAGTGTTTTACTTGCTATATTGTATTTACTTTGCCACCATGGCCTTTTTTGCCTTTACCTCCCTTCTCACCTAATTTGCTCACATTGTATATAGACTTGTTTTTTTACTGTATTATTGACTGTATGTTTGTTTTACTCCATGTGTAACTCTGTGTCGTTGTATGTGTCGAACTGCTTTGCTTTATCTTGGCCAGGTCGCAATTGTAAATGAGAACTTGTTCTCAACTTGCTTACCTGGTTAAATAAAGGTGAAATAAAAAAAATAAAAAATAAAAAACATCATAAAATCCAGATTTTACATCATACATTAGCAATTTATGTTATTAGTAAGTACTATTGTTGGCTTGGCATTAAATAAGCCACTCTATATTTGTTATTTGCGGAATCTCAGTTTTCCATGTGGGATTTAAGCAAGCTAAAATTCCCACTTTTGACGTTGGTAACTCGAAAATGCATCTTCTTTAGGAGTGATATTTATATCTTGTAGACTACTGACCATTCATCCATACTGTGTGTATCCCATCATTGCAGGTAATTTATGACAAATGTATAAAGTATATGTTTTATAAACTCATGAGCATCAGCCAGTTTAATAGCCTGGTTTTGTTAGTTTAGGAAAAGATGTGGCACATTCTAGGTATATTATATTTCTTCACCACAAATTTGACAATTTGTTCAGGTTAAGTTTATATATTTTGGATACTAAAATGGATGATAGTTTATTGTGATGTTGTAAATATGAGATTACAAATGGAAACAATGTATTTATTTTATTATAGTTAGGAATTAGGAATTTTTAGAAATTGTTAAATCCACCATACGATCACAATGACTTTGATAGACATTTCAATTGTTTTTTTTTTTGTTAGTATATTACACAGCAGATTTATGAAGAATCGCTGTGGGAGTTCTATTTATATCCCGTCGACTACTGACCATTCATCCATACTGTGTGTGTCACATCATTGCAGCTTTGGAAATAAATGAACTATCCATCCATTGCTCCTTCCTGTGTTGACTCACTGACTTGAGGGACGGGACCAGGAAGGTCACACATGAAATAAAAGTAACAATGACAGGTCACTGTTAAAACGTTAGGGTCCATTTTGTTTTGTAAAAGTATGATCCAAATGATACAGTATAATTACTTTATCTCAAAAACAATTAAGAGAAAACATATGGACATTACATCCACTCTTATAATACAAAAAACTTTGCCAGGTAGTATACTATAATGTGAATGGGGGAAGAACTTTCAAGTCCCTTAGACTTTGTGCATTGCAACTGCTTCCTATCGACACTAGGTAGTAAAAGATCATCAACAACCTTTAGTTAGACTTTTTGAGGTCCTTGTGCTCATAGCACCAAATCATACTACATGTACCTGTCCTGGTGTGACATCAGGACACTGAGCGTGTGTCTTCAGTGTCTGAGGAATCACACTCGTCTGCGGACTCAGTGAGGGCGGGATAGGGGCGTGGCTGGTCCAGGTTGACATAGGTGACCTTGAGGTTGATGTAGTGCTCCCCCTCCAGGCCAGACAGGATGGTCAGGACAGCAGACACCAGCGTGGTGAAGCTGGGCCTCACTTCTGGGTTTGGGTCCCAACACTGCAGCATGATGGCATACCTGGAGAGAGTTACATATAGCACTTAAATCAAATCAAATGTAGTGCCTTGGACCGCACTTACAGTTTTACTCAATCGCGTACAAGCATTTTTGGATCCGTGTTGAAATGTAACTATACAACTGACATTAAATTGCTTGTTACTGGGTAAGTACTTAGTAAATACGTGTATATCCATTGCAACAACATTGTAATTACAGAGTTGGTTGTTAAAGATTGTTATATTGTAAGTACAATGTAACTAAAAGGGATTAAATTAATGTTCTCATGTCCCTTAATTTCTCCTAGTAATCTTATTGTCGGCAAAGGTTGTTTCATTCTAACTACATAGTAATTATAAAGGTTATACCCTACTGGGTTTCACTTTACATTGTAAGTTGTTAGCTCCTGGGTTGGTACATGAAAATTACAAGTATATCTTATGTAACTACATTTGTTCTTACATTTCACTTTATTCAGTATACCCTTTGAGCCGGGTATGTATTGTAAGTAAATACATGTATTATTAAGTAAATACATTTATATTTAAATATGTATATGTATTGATCTACCGGGATTTTAAAAAGACAGACTAACTTTCTGTTTTGTCTGCTTGGACTCAAGAGGTAAATATGGTTGTATTCATCTTTTTGCATGCAGTTTCTTTTGATTGATGTATTTGCAATTTTGACAGTATAATATATTTTTGACGGCCAAACCTGGGGCAATTGTGTGCCAGCCTATGGGACTCCCAATCACGGCCGGTTGTGATACAGCCAGGAATCGAAGCAGGGTCTGTAGTGACGCCTCTGGCACTGAGATGTAGTGCCTTAGACCGCTGCGCCACTCGGGAGATCATCATGATTTAGTGACTGCAAAAAAAAAGTATTGATCTACTGGGATTTTAAAAAGAGAGACTAACTTTCTGTTTAGTCTGCTTGGACTCGAAATAAGTATGGTTAAGTTAATCTTTTTGTATACAGTTTCTTTTGATTATACGAAAATCAACAACATTGTCTTGAGAAAAACTGTAATGTGGTGCTTTCTTATAGCAATAGGAGTATAATTCCTATAAAATGCTTAAATGAAATAAAATAGTATTGTACTAGCTATGTACTCATTGAAATTTACATACATTTACCGAAATTATTAAGCAAAAGCGATAGGGAGGTGATTTATGGCTTTTACATATTTGAGATATTGAGACCCATGTTTGTTCCCACATGGAAAAGTCAGCCATTATGTTGTGTTCTTCTTCTCTACAGTTTTTTTCTCAATCGTTAATCTGTCTTTCAACACTTCCTATTTATCACGGTGTGTGTTTGTGTGTGTGTGTTTGTGTGTGCACTTGCGCATGTGAGGATATCTTTGAAGTGAAGCATAGTGGTGATCATTAACTCTCAGACTACATTGCTTAACCATATTCGGATATGACTGTGGTGGACATTTACGAGTTTAACACTGCAGGTTGACCTTTCCAACATCCTTTAATTACTGGCTAGACTTTCCTGTTCCTCTTTGTTGCAACTGAAGAGGTGGGAAATTCATACTGCATAACTGTCTGATTTGTTTTAAGCCTTTCTGTTACAGTATAACAATATTTACTATATACATATTTATTTACTTTGAACAGGGCTTTTCTTCTTCTTTTGAGTTCTAATATGAGGAATGACATTTTTAAATACATAAAAAAAAAATGAAATGTCACTAGACTATCATTACCACTACTTACAAAGGGTCAGGACAGAACTGTGGTTGGGGGAGTCTCCTGCCCTTCAGTAGGTAATGTGTGATGTCATAGGGGTCCACCTCTGGGTAGGGGCTTGCTCCTCTCGTTAACATCTCCCACATCAACACCCCAAAGGACCACTGCAGGGGGCGCATGATGAGAAACTTAGCTTGGTGAGAAAGGATTTGGGGGTAATATAAAGTTGCTCTTATTACTGTGTATGAACACTATAATTATTCAAGTAACAACATAGTCCGTTCTAATTCCACAAATGCTGCCTAATTCTTATTGTTGTTATCAGAAAGTAATTCCTTCCCTTACTACGTCTGACTTGGCAGTGAATTTCTGTGTCTGGAGGCTCTCGATGGCCATCCACTTGACTGGTAACTTAGCCTTCCTGTGGTCCTGAATGCTGTAGTACTCCTTATCAAACACATCCCTGGCCATGCCGAAGTCTGCCACCTTCACGGTGTACGACTCATCCAGCCTGCACAGACAATAACAAGGGCAAACAGAAGGGCCCCAGATTGGTGATCTGTGAAAGCAAGCCTGCAACTATCGTACAGCAGCATTACTAAGTAAAATATCATCTGTTTGCTTATGTCAGGTCTAATGTTTAGTTTAAATTGGCGACTAGCCCCAGTTACAGAGAACTGAACTGATTGCTTAACCCTGACTTACATGCAGTTGCGTGCAGCAAGGTCCCTGTGCAAAAACTTCATATGTGCTAAGTACTCCATCCCCTTGGCAACCTGAAGCCCAAAGCCAATCAGGTCCTTCACTGTGGGGTTCTACAGGAAGAATCAATACCACACAAGAATAATGTCTGTCACATAAGCCTTGAGACACACTGTATAATTGAGGTGTTAAGGGAATCCCTTGTATGCTGATGAAAGTGAACAGATGGTAGTTATTGTTTTGTCACTTCCTTACCCTTTTCTCACAGCGTATGAAGTGGCGGAGGTCCCCGTGTTTCATATAAGGTAGTACCACCAGGGGTAGCCCTTCCTGAGGCAACAGGATGCCCAGCAGAGAGAGAACGTTGGTGTGATGGAACCCCTTCATCAGGATGCCCTCCTTCAGAAACTGCTCTACCTCCTCTACATCTGTTATCCCTGATATGACACACACACACATGCATGTACGTACGCAGGGCATACACACATATATTAATGTAAAAACTGCTTATGAACAGTCAACATTTACAGATAAAGCTTAAAAACCATAAACAAACCACATTTAACCGAGTTTGCATGTTCAATTATCCCCACACACGAGCAGGGTTGTTCCATATTTACCCAGTTGGTCACATGTACAGGTGACTAATGCTCAGTCCACCTGGTTCAGCTCTAGAACATTGTGAAGGAGATACTCACTGTTCAATGACTTGACAGCACAATGGATTTCTCTGTTGTTGTGGTCTGTGAAGTAGCCATGATAAACTGTGCCAAAGTGACCTGAGGGAGATAAGAGAACATTATAATTGGAAGGAGATGGGTTTAAGTCCCTATTATTTAAAATGGCCAATTTGATTTATATGGTATAATAACAGAGACTAAAAGGTATGGGAGTAGTAGCCTGTGTGCATTTGATTGTTGTCTAAAAAACACAATTAAAAAGAACTCTATGTATAGTGCTGTACACACTATAATGAGACTGACCCTTGCCAATGATCTGGCAATGCTGGACAATGAGCATGTCTGCTGGGATCAGCACATCCTTCACCTCTTCCAGGAGCTCTGGTCTGAAGCTGGAGATGGAGATCTTCTCAGGGGGTAGGAGGGGGGTGAGTGTGGGGTCCATTCTGCCTGCAGGGTAGGCCAGACTGGGGAACACCACTGGGCTTCCCAGAGCCGAACTTGGCCTCTGAGGCAGGACTACTAGAGTGGAAAAGGGCACATACATCAGTATGTGTAGATATTGCACATACATCAGCATGTGTGGATAATGCACATACATCAGCATGTGTAGATAATGCATATACATTAGTATGTGTAGATAATGCACATACATCCGTATGTGTAGATAATGCACACACATCAGTATGTGTAGATAATGCACATACATTAGTATGTGTAGATAATGCACATACATCAGTATGTGTAGATAATGCGCACACATCGGTATGTGTAGATAATGCACACACATCAGTATGTGTAGATAATGCACACACATCAGTATGTGTGGATAATGTACATACATTTGTATGTGTAGATAATGCACATACATCAGTATGTGTAGATAATGCACACACATTAGTATGTGTAGATAATGCACATACATCAGTATGTGGAGATAATGCACATACATTAGTATGTGTAGATAATGCACATACATCAGTATGTGTAGACTTCAACCACTGTTGTTGAAACCAAAGAATAGAAACTGATCGAGACACAATATATATTAGCCAATTAGAGTCTCACCTCTTCTGTAGTCAGCTACAGATGACAGTTCCAGACTACTGCTGTTGTGGTTTTGGGCCAAACGGGTCTCCACCTGAGAGTCTGGAAATGTCACAAGAGTTTTCAATCGTAAACCACGGGAGAAGGAAAATGCATCAAAAGTCAGCAAGACAATGTTAGCTACCACTGTCACTGTGCATGGCTGTAGATGTCCTACGTTAAACCAGTTGCATAAGACATCCTCATTTCCAGTCATGGGGTTGTGTAAGATGACCTGATCAAAGTCCAGACAGACAGGGAACCCCACCTTTCTTCTGCTTCCTCAGGTGCTTCATGACTACGAAGGCCAGCACAGCCCCCGCCACCAGGGCCCCCAGTATCCCCAGTACGATGCCCACCATGTAGTGATTACTGACCAGGACCACAGCCCCAACGTTGTGAACCTGCCCATTGATGGAGATCTGGGGATGGAGAGACAGTGGGTGGGTCTTGATTGATTGATTTTATTTCCTAGTTTTAACAAAAACACATTCACACATAGATACAGATATATATATATATTTTTTGTCAGCTTTTGACATTCTTTTTAAACTAAATTATGGTCGGCATGGTCACACACTACTGCCAGAGACTGCTGTCTTGTTTTCCTGTAATTTCACCACACATGTAGGGAAAACAACCAAGTACAGACCAATAGTAGGATGTTTATTGTTAACATACTCTAATGTTGAATGCACAACATAGTGTCCAGTAACCAACAAACCTTCACAGGCAGTCCTTCACTGATGGTTACGTTTCTGGGGATCCTGCAGGTGATTTCATTGTCCAGGACTTTCGCGTCACAATCCACTCCTCCCACTGTCATAGTGATTGTCATGCAGGAACTCACAAGGTTCAGTTTCTGGTGCTGTGATGGGGAAGAAAATGAGACTTCTGAGTTTTCCTTCTTGAAAATGTTTAAACAATACGTAAGCAATGTAAAACTATATTCCTACTCCTTCTGACAGTAAGTAGCAGTCAAATAGACATTAATAAGGTGTGTTGTTATGGCACTGTTGCACTTACATGCAGTGACACTTCATCTTGCCCATGGTACAGCCTAAGTACATGGCCCTCAGTTTCAAAGGGTATGGGCTCGCCATAGGGGTGGTAGGAGAACTCTCCATTCCACAGTCCAACAGCTCCATCCATATCAAAGGAGAGCTCCCCTTCCTCTGTTTCTTCCCGGAGGAGAGCAGGAGTTATGCACTCCATCCGTGTAGGCAAAGACTTGCCTTTGCACACCTGGAGGGAATTATAAAAGAGTTGTATGCATCTGATTACATGAAGAAAAAAAAGTTTTATCTCTATCATGTATACAGTATGTGGTTGTATAATATTTTATTGGACCGTACTCTGATGACAGGCTTCAGGTGGCCCTCATTGGGCTTAAAGCGGATGATGGTCCTGTAAACAGAGTCCAAGTTCTTCCCTTCAATGATTATCTTTGAGCCCCTGGAGTCGACAGAGAAAAACAATGGAGTGGAGCGAGTGACAATAACAGATTCTACAGAAACCCACCAGCAGGGCTTAGATCTATCCACCTTTTATTTTGGTTGAGATGGTGACAGATTGTAAAGGCTTGGCCTACCTGTCGAAACTGCAGTCTGGGAGGACAGCTGTGACCTCTGGGTTTTCTTTGTAGTAGAAGACTTTGGTGGTGAGGACAGGGGACTTGTCTATGAACACAGTGAGGGGGACGTCCCTCACCTCCGCGATGGGCTGAGACAGACAGATGATGGAGGACATGTTCCCTCTGGGCGCTGTGACACTGGAGGCAGGTGAAGTAGGGAGGAAGTCCAGGGTTAGTATACTCCTACAGCTAGGACTTATGGTCACCTCACTCCACATGTGGCTTTATGTGTTTATCACCCCCACAACATGAAAATGACTACTTAGAAGATATGTATATTTTGAAAAGAAATAAAAGGATACACCACACTGAGTTAGTCATCACAACTACTAGTTTTTCATTCACTCCCTGTAATTGAACGGTACACAGTCAGATTGCGATCAGTTTGCGATTACTGTACACACACACACATGCTGGGACAAGCATGGGGCTCACACAGGTAAATAGGTGATAGTAAATTATGTCATACAGGCAGGTATTTTAGAAGTACAGGTTAGAGGAAACAGGCTTTGGGTGAAAACATCACAGGAGAGCCATAATGACATAACCAGTAACTGGATCGTTCCACGAAATGAGTGGCTTTGCATCCTTTGATATTTTAATTAGACATTTTGGCACCAAAATTGAAATTAAAAGCCTGTTATATTCAACTAAGTGGCCTTTAACATAGACCACATGGAAAATTGATTACCGGTAAATGTGTTTATTTTTAATAAAGACTTAATAACGGGCCAAAATCATAATTGTAAAGCCTTAGTTATTTTGTTTATTTGACAAAGTCATTTCTGAAGATGATTATTTCTTTCATGTGATTAATGATTCATTTGATTAGGGATTCGTCCCATTTTTTAAGGTCAACCATGTTACGTGAATTGAACTCTCGTTTTAATATGGTTAAACAATTCCATTTAAATATTATTTTCAAAAGAAACATTGAACATCTTAATAGTCAAATCATAGTGTAAAAGCAGGTGAGCTGATCTGTCAATTTTCTGATGTTTTGTGATGGAAAACATAGTGGGCCAAGCATAACAAGTCAACCCTGTTACCCATAGTCATTTTGTTATTTAACCTCTTGAGATGGAAAAACTTGTTTGTTATTCAGTTGAACATGCGCTTTATGACAATGTAAAACATTTTTGAAATCAACAGGTTTTTTTTCATCAAGTTACACATCTCAAAATGCACCGAATTGGTGGAATGACCCAACTTCATCCACCTGGTGATTGGGCAGGGATCTCCATTCAGAGTGACCCTCCTGTTCTTCCCAGCGTCCAGGTGAGGCCCAGTCACAGTAATCAGAGTTCCCCCAACACGAGGCCCGTAGTTGGGCTGGATGTCTGTGATGTTGGGAATCTGCCAAAGGGAGCAAAATGTCACCAATTTAATCCTAAAGCCATTCATAAAGTACCCCTGAAAGAGTGATGGTGACTTTGTATGTACAACAGAGGACACTCACTTTGATATTTACAGTGTGTCTCTGTTACATGCAATAATACATCGTATTATTAACAGAGACATAATCAAATGAGTCACCCAACTGAAAATAGGTAATGCAATCAATTGTAGATTCAAATTACCACAAAGGTAAATCCTGGCATTTCTGATTTCCCGTCGATGGCGTAGCAGCCCTCTATCTTCTCCTCATGCACCTCCACAGTGATGTTAACTGATGTGGACAGCTCAATGGGCCCAGAGTGGATCTTACACACCAGGCTAAGGAGCGGCACAACAACAGTGTCAAAGTAACATCAAATGTCAAAAAAGATGAAGCAGAAATCACCATGAGACGTTTCAGTTGAGTTAACATCTACAGTATGTTTCCTTAATGGCCCATACTAGTTGAGTAAAACCTACCTACTGTACATACAATAAACCTATATGTCAATATGACTAATATGATCCACTGTGCATCTCAAATCAAATCAAAACCTTCACATGCGCCGAACACAACAGGTGTAGACTTAACCGTGAAACGCTTACTTCCCTTTCCCAACAATGCAGAGTTAAAAAGTAAGAAAAATGTGCACCAAAACAAAAGGAAATAGTAACACAATAAAATAACAATAGCAAGACTATATACAAGGTGCACCGGTACTGAGTCAATGTGCGGAGTTGAGGTAATATGTACATGTAGGTAGGGATAAAAGTCACTAGGCAATCTGGATAGATGATAAACAGCAGCAGCGTATGTTAAGAGTGTGAAAGTGTGTCTATGTGTGAGTGCGTGTGTGGTGTCCATATGCATGCATGTGTGTGTGTGTGTGTGTGTGTGTGTGTGTGTGTGTGTGTGTGTGTGTGTGTGTGTGTGTGTGTGTGTGTGTGTGTGTGTGTGTCTGTGCGTGCGTGTGCGTGTGTGTTGGCGTCTCAGTGTTGTATGTGTGAGTGTGTGGTTAGAGTCCGGGGAGTGTGCATACAGCCGGTGCAAGAGAGTTAGTGCAAATAAAAAGGTAGTCAATGCAAATAGTCTGGGTAGTCATTTGATTAACCATTCAGCAGTCTTGGCACTCTGGTACCACTTGCCATGGAGTAGCAGAGAGAACAGTCTATGAGTTGGGTTGCTGGAGTCTTTGACAATTTTTAGGGCCTTCCTCTGACATCGCCTGGTCTAGAGGTTGTGGATGGCAGGGAGCTTGGCCCCAGTGATGTACCGGGACGTAAAAACTGCCTTCTGTAGCGCCTTACGGTCGGATGCCAAGAAGTTGTAATACCAAGCGGTGATGCAGCCAGTCAAGATGCTCTCAATGGTGCAGCTGTAGAAGTTTGAGAATCTGAGGGCCCATGCCAAATCTTTTCAGCCTCCTTAGGGGGGAAAGGCGTTGTCGTACCCTCTTCATGACTGTGTTGGTGTGTTTGGAACATGAGCGGTCCTTAGTGATGTGGACACCGCTCTACTACAGCCCCATCTATGTGAATAGGGGCGTGCTCTGCCCTCCATTTCCTGTAGTCTACAATCAGCTCCTTTGTCTTGCTGACGTTAAGGAAGAGGTTGTTGTCCTGGCACCACACTGCCAGGTTTCTGACCTCCTCCCTATAGGCTGTCTTATCATCGTCTGTGATCAGGCCTACCACCATCGTGTCATCGGCAAACTTAAGGACAGTGTTGGAGATGTGCGCGGCCACGCAGTCGTGGGTGAACAGAGAGTATAGGAGGGGACTAAGCATGCACCCCTGAGGGGCCCCCGTGTTGAGGGTCAGCGTGGTGGATGTGTTGTTGCCGACCCTCTGTCATTGTGAGTGGTACTCACTGTGTGTTGTTGCTCTTCAGTGGCAGCACGGCGCAGGCTGTCTGTCCCAGTCTCACCAGGTGGGTTCTGGAGCTGATGGCAGGCCTCAGGGGAGACTGAAACTCCCAGCCACACAGAGTCAGCTCTGATTGACCATCAGGGGGAGCTGTCTTAGGGAAGAACTAGGCCAAACAGGAACAAACAGATTCAGCATATGAACTTTCAATCACAACCTATCATTATCACAACATACAAATACTATACAAAGTTATGGTCACGTTATGGTTATGCCCAGGTAATCTGTGACTATGGACAATCTCAAACATATCTTTATGATAACCATAAAGATATGTTTGGCATTTCTTTGAATTCAACAACACATTATTCCACATAGAACCTAGCCAGCAGTAAGATCCATTGTAAGGTAGGGTAGCTAATTGCTCCAATCCAAACCTCCCTGCACAAAACAAACACATTCCTCTCCCCAGTTCTTCTCACCCCGGTAATACCAGGGGGGCAAGACTCGTTCCTCCAGTGGCCACTGCACTCCTCCTCCCAGGAACACTCTCCAGAGCACCAGCCACAGACCATAAACTCAGGGGCTGTCAGGCACATGGCACAGGTCATGAAGTGCTGGCAGCCTGGCCCCCTCTGAGGCACCTGGATCACCTGCCAGCCAAAGAGAGCGATTTGATTAACTTTGATTCAATCAAAGAGTCACTTTGATTGCTGTTTTGCTAACTGTAACTGATTTTGAACTGGCTTTTCCAAACCTTGTCTCCAACCACAAACAGTAGAGATTCTGACGAGTACACAGCAGCAATTGGGGAGACCCTCTGGTTCTCTACCAAGGTGTAATTGGCAAAGATAATAGGGCTTGATCTTCTCAAAACAAGCTGCCAAAAAGACAGAGCAGATCGTTAATAATCTATCGAAGAAGAGCAGAACTATAGTATGTTCACATTTTTCATTTAACTCCATTGGATTAGATCATCTTGGATCAGGATCACACTCTGTTGTGAGCTGTCCCCCTCCATACCTGGAGGAGCCGTCCAGTGGAGGTGCCAATGTGTGCCACGGTCTTGTTCTCTATGGTGGTGACAAGCAGGGAGGTGAGCAGGATGTCATTCATCTGCCTGTTGAAGAGGTCCACTCTGTAATAGGGCTTAGACACCATGGTGGGGTGGTCCCTGCAGGTGGCGTTGTTCTCCATGCTCTGGTCACAGGGAGATGGGGCATAGTAAATAGGGAGATGTACGTTCTGAGTAGGGACAGGAGTTTTTTCTGGTCACGAGCCTAGAGCGGGAAAATAATTGGGCCCTAGCTCCCAGAGTTTTTTCTGGTCAAGATTAATCAGAATAATTCTGGGCTGCAAACCAAGGACTCATAGGGGCATGTGTTATTAAATCTACTTGTGCTATTCAAATAACATATTCAAAACTACTTACACAATACTTAGATAATACTTTTTCAGCTTTTGGTAATTTAGTGTTATCTTGATCCATGTACAATGTGTTCACATTTTGGAAAAAAAAGAAATATTACAAAAGCTCTCTATCTACAACCTGTTAAAGTGCAATAGTAAATGTAGGGTATTATATATGGTACTTGACATCAGGCCTTGAGGCACTAAAGCCTACTGCTGTTGTTTCGTGAACAGATGTTCTCGGAACAAGGAACTGGGTGAGCAGCTTACCTGATGCCAAGTGAAAAACGAAGAAAAGGTTTTAAAGCAAATGCACCCTAGCTTGTGTAATGCTTTAGAAGGGAACACTTTGAGAACACACTGACCAATGAGTTCCTCCACAGCTCTGATAATATTATATCAGCTATAGACTGTGCAACTTTATTGACTGATTTTGCCCACCTTCCTCATGGGACCAGAAACTTTCCTGAATGAACCACAATGGCGTCTGACCTCAGATGCCAAAGACCCATGGTGATTCATAGCTCTCGCTACTATATTATATTTATCATACTGACTTGGTGCAAAGAAACTCCATCTAAAGAGGTACAAATAACATGTTAAAAAAAACATAATCAATTGTCTCAGATCTCAAGTTCCAACAGTCATTGTCATGAATATGCACAAAAACTAGAAGAACAAGGATATAACCAAGGAACAGTATGTGATTATTAGTTCAGGTTCAACAGAACTGTTGGTGCTATTTGGGAATCAGAATTTGTACTACTGATACAGATGCCAAAATGGAATATGCCTTATCAGTGTATTTTTATGACACTCTGTATGTATATGTTTTCTCCCACAATACTGTCCTTGAAAAAGGTTGGCGATGGAGGATTTGTTTCCATGGCTTCATAACATCTGAGCATGCTGGAGGTAGACAGTGTGGCAAAGACCAGACAACAATAAGCACTCAATGCCAGGAGCCAGAAAAGTACACATAAATAGGCTTCAAATTATTTAATAATTATATAGACAATGACACTCATGGGAGGTGTAGTTGTTCTTGTGAGAAGCAGGGTTATTGGTAGCAGCTGTGAGCTAATGTTGGAGAGGGAGGGACCCGGATTTCAGATTCCTGTCAATTCCAGCTGGCAGGCCACTCCTGTCCTATCCTGAATTGTGAAAACACAATGAAACAGCCAAGTACTGTGAAACTGCGGTTATGTTGGTCGTACTGGGGTACGGATGTAAAAATCCCTCAAAATCTGCTGTTGATTCAAATTAGCCCCCCTAAAGAATTTCAGAGCCAGAGGTCTGTAGAGGTCGGGGAATATTTGGGGAGTCAAATGTGATCTCATAGTAGTAACACTCACTGGCACGTTTTCAGCTATTTGCTGAGTAAATATAAAATGTAAAAAGAACAGTCAAAAATGTAAATGGTCGTTATGGCAGACACGCAGTTCAATTTCACAGTATTAAAACATGTTCATTCCCAGATAAATGAGGCATACAATTCATTTGACTGACAATAAAACATTGCCAAAGGCACCGTTCCATGAGAGATTTATTCAAAGACGCAAATCCGGAAACAAGTTTAAAAGCTAACTAACTCCCAAATACGTTGGCCTCTGTCCAAAATCATGTTCTTTTTCAGCTATTTGTGTTGCTATCTTGTGTTGGCTGTTTTCTTTTGTTGGCAACCTGTTGTGTCCTTTTTCCATGAAGCAGTTTTCCATCCCACAAAAAAAGCTTCCAAACAAATGGATTGCTCTCTAGAGGAGTCAAGAGCCAGTAAATGCTATTGGTTGCTACAGGAATCATGTTACAACTGTGTCATGGCCTTGTCTATCCTGAACCTGATCAAAAGGATAACAGCCTAATTAGATTTCAAAGACACTGTTTGGCTTACTGCTAAATATACATGTAAACTGACAACTAAAGAATTTTGATTAAGCCTAAATCACAGTTTTCTTTTTATGGATATGTCATCTGGATCATGTGAGATATAGAGGATGTGTGCATAGTGGATCGACTACCCAAGGCAGAGAAGAAAAAAACTTGAACACACTATAAAGTCTCTGCTTTATAGTGGGCAATACAGAAACATTTTGTGGAGCAATTGCATTATGACGTCAATGGATTTCTCTGTGCCTAGATAGCTGTTTGCACATGAAAATAGAGATAAAGGATTTTTTGTTGTTGTGATTAGTGATTGCTGTCGGAATCAAAATAACTCCTTCCTTTCAACCCTCCTCTGCTCCTGTGTAAACCAAATTTAGCAGGTTGAGACAACCTATTGCGTGATTAAATACAGACCATTAAACTCTGACATGCCTGCTTTTGTTTAACAGCCTTGTCATGTCCATGCACTTACTGTAAGAGAAAACATCATCCTTTACTTACCACCCACAAGAAATTCCATTGGCTCTTACTATACCTAGCCTACAGTGGCGGTCGGTGTCATTTAAGATGAGGGAGGACGATTATTTTTTGGGAGCATGGCCTTATTTCTATTACAGCATACTGGATGACTGTCATTCAAACTCCATTCACCCAGTTCAATGTAACATTGATAAGTTTAGGCTACTACATGCTACTCAAATATTGCCGATACCCATCATGAGATTGTGACAAACGAGCCTATGAATTAAAGTTTTCAGTGTAGGTGCACAGGTTGAGAGAAATTTGAGTAATCAAGGGGACAGACATTGACACATTCAATACTGCCTTGTACAATCCTGCCTGCATCTACCTGATCTAGGATGTAATCATTAGTCCAACAGTTGCAAACAAGAGTTTCTATTGGACAAATTCACGTATGTTTATCCCCGTTTCATTCGGTTTGCTTCCGTTTAAGAAACTTTTTTTCCAACAGAATTGGCAGAGTGAATACACCCCTGATCACACGCAAACACAGTTCACTTTCATAGCAGCCACATACAAATAGCATGATTCATTTTATCATTGGGATAATTCCTTCTCACATCTACACGCTCTCCTCCTCTCACCTATTCCCGTCGCTTGTGGACTTCAGTGCACAACACATCAGCTGTCTGTGACATGGCAAAAACAACTTTCCAAGCCAAACCTTCATATAATAACCTCTAACCCCTACACACAGCCTACATCGTTGTCACCATATTAGCTAACATAGCTACTAGAACTAATGCGTTAGTAAAGCCGCTACAATCATACAGTACAGTGTACAGTTTGCAAGCAATTTAGCAGTTACAATACATCGACGGGCCCCAGTGACAATACATTAAAGTTAAGCTTAACTTGACTTGGAAGAATTCCAGTGTTGGATAGCCATAGCCAGCTAGGTAGCATAGCATCCCTCTCTGTTTGAGCCAGGTGTTTGAGTAGGCTAAACAAGCTAGCTGCATTTGCTAGCTAAGAAAGTTAATATACAAAATACAGCTCTCTCTCTCTCTCTCTCTCTCTCTCTCTCTCTCTTGCTTCTCCTTAATTTTTGAAGAAATGAATTTGTTCAAAACTGTTCAACTATTGTCTTTCTCTCTCTTTGAGTCAACTGCTCACCACATGTTATGCACTGCAGTGCTAACTGGCTGTAGCTTATGTTTTATGTACTATATTAATTATCTGATCCTTTCATGGGTGGGCAAGAGCTCTGATAGGTTTGATGACGTCCTCCGGAAGTTGTTATCACTACTGTGTAAGTTTATGGAAGGGGGAGAGAACCACGAGAGGAGGATGGAAACTAGCTGTCCTCTGGCTGTGTAGCATGGTGTTACCCTACTGAGTGCTATTGAGGCTACTGTATACCATCATTGCAAAACAGTGTGTTTTAATCAATTATTTGGTGACATGAGTATATTTAGGATATCTAAAAAGGACGTATTTTTTAATGTTTCACTAGTTTAATTTTTATGAAATTCACTGAGGAGCCTGGTCCTCCCATTCCTCCTCTGAGCAGCCTCCACTGATACACAGGAATGAGAGTCATTGAAATAATCTGTTTTTCTGCCGAAAGAGTAGTACAGGATGTTCCATTACTCCTCTGGAGAGTCCACTTCTTCCTGGTTGGAAAATAGCTCACATTTTTGTACAGTTGTTTTTTTTATTTTATCACTGGATCACCCACTCTCGCTGACTCCACAGACATCCAAGTCTCCATTTTACCAGTCCAGCCAGACATGTACGTAACGCATCTAGGCTCAGGGCGGGTCCGTCCTAGTCAAGACAAATACATTTCAGCCCCTACTAGAATAGTCCCAGTAAGCAAAATGACGTTGAAAAGATATCTAAAATACATATTTTCCAGATATCAAAGTTGGGTTCACTTTAGGTTCTGAATGAATGTGAAAATATGTGTTTTCCAGACGTTGAAATCAGGTTCATTTTCAGTTCAGAATGAAAGTTGAAAATACGTATTTTCCGGATGTTGAAATCAGGTTCATTTTTGGTTCTCAATTAAAGCTGAAAATACTCTGTTTATAAACATTTATGTTTGGGCCAAATCAAGGCTGGTCCAGACGGACAAAATCTGAACGAAACGTCCGTGGATGTGGAAATCAAGGCAGGTCCGGACTGCACCAAAAAAGGACGTTCAAAAGTATTTTAGGAATGCCGATCTATGTGGTAAGCCTACCATATGTGACCGACCGTCTAGATTCGGTCTTATGTAGTGAACTTTTAAAGGGTGTTGACTGACTAAATAAAAGCAGGGCATCCTACTGGAGAATTTTAGAACTTGGACACTGTCTCATTGACCTAACGTTATATCCTAATTTGACTTTGATGCAGGTCATGTTGTTCTTCACATTACCTTCTATGGTAAACACACACTATATCATATACAATCAATGTTTATTTGTCATATGCACAGGACACAGAAGGTGTAAACGGTACAGTGAAATGGTTAGTAGCATAGTGGAGTCTTTTGTTTAGACATGTAGCTAGTTTAACAATGAACCATAATCCCAACTCATAACATTACTACCCTGTATGAATCTACTGGTAGCTAAAGCTAACCAACTAGCTAGGTTCAATGTGAGCTAGCTAGCTAACATTAGGCTATAACTAGAAATGCAAATGGCTCTGAGATACGAATAATATTAGTACACAGATCATACACGTAACATTAGCTAGCGAGCCAGCAAGCTAACGTTAGCTAACTAGCTAACAGTATGCTTTAACTTGCAATGAAAACAACTTTCTGACTAAATTAGAAACATATAATATCTGATAATATAGCTTTTTTTTACCCGTATACATGGATGAACGCTTCTCCCTCTCTGTCATGGATGCTATGGTTGCCCTTAGTTTGAAGATGTCATCCGGAGACAAGTGTTTTATACAACAGCCTTCTTCTGTGTGTTTTCTTTTCGACTCCCTCCGCAAATTCATAGCGGCAGATATGAAACCCTTCTCTGTGGTAGAGAATGCGGGGTTCAGACAAATGTTTAAAGTGGTCGAGCCGCACTTCACTACTCCTTCCCGTACACTAATACCTGCCTTACACAACAACAAAAAATATAACAACTTGAGAGCGAGTTGTTGCTCTAACCACAGACAGTTGGACATCTAGAGCTACCTTCCTGTAACGGCTAATTTCATTACGGCAGAATGGGAGATAAAAAGCCATATCCTTCAAACACGTCCCTTTAAGAGTAGTCACACCAGTGTAAACTTGGGGGAAGAGCTAAGGGAAGTAGTTGCAGTGTGGAAGTTGGAGATGGATAATGTAATGATTCCTGTGACCACTGATAACACTAGAAATATTGTAAATGCAGTTGCGCTACCTGGATTAGGGCCACAGATAGGATGCTTTGCTCACGTTAGTCATCTAGCATCTCAAAAAGCAATGTCAGTGAATCCAATCTCTCGCTTCTTAGCAAAGATCAGGAAGGTGGTATCCTTCTTTCATAAAACCACAACCGTTGTACATGTTTTCAAGACAAAACAGGAGATGCTGGAGCTGCCAAACTAGAAACTAATCCAAGATGTCCCTACTAGATGGAATTCAAGCCATGACATGTTTGAGAGATACCTTGAGCAGAAAGTTGCGGTGTATTCTACACTGACTGATCAAGCTGTGAGGAACAATGTCAAAGATATTGTGACTTTGTCTGAAAATGACATAAGACTAGCAGAGGAAGTAATCAAAGTGTGCAAACCTCTCAAAACAGTGCATTCCATCAGTTTCCATGGTCCTGCTTATGAAAACAATGATCCTGAAATCAATGATGGAAATCAATGATGGCATCTGATAAAGATGAACCCGTAGTAAGGGATGTCACGACTGCTATCAGAGTTAACCTGGAGCCTATTATGCTGACCCTGGTGTCCAAGACTTCTGACACAAGAGCACCGCTTTGGACCCCCGGTTCAAGTCCCTGCTGCACCTGGATGCTGCTGCTCATCTGAGAGTCTACAATGAACTCACAGCAGAGATTGTGACCAATATACAACAGGTATTGTAATTATTTTGTTAATGTGACGTTTATTTTATTAATTAGTGATTTAACAATTCATTATAAAGCAATAATTGTAATTGTCATAATAGCGTCTGATATATATATATATATTTCTAACAACAAATCATATTTTTAAAGCCACTTCAGAGATTTTCATCTAATTTAATTCTGCCGGGTAAAGCCACAGATACCACAGGAGCCAACCCCTCTCCAGAGACGACAGACGACAGGGGTTCTCCTCCAGAAAATAAGTCTGCCATGGCTGAGCGTTTTGGGGAGTTGCTCACGACCCAGGAGCAGGGAACCAAGTCAAAGGTCAAGGTCGTAGAGGAGGAGATGGCCTCATACAGGGAGGTGGACCTTATTCCTCTGGATGCTGATCCACTTACATGGTGGAAGACCAAAGAGTTAATATACCCTCATGTTACCATGTTAGCAAGGCGCTACCTGGCTGTGCCTGGGACATCTGTCCCTAGCGAGAGGGTATTCTCCACAGCGACTGATATTGTCACAGTAAGCCGATCTGTGCTCACTACAGATAATGTGGATAGACTAATCTTCTGAAATAAAAACTAGAAAATCTGATTATTATTATTATTTATTTTTTCAAGTAACCAGTCTCAAGTGGTCCTATTTTGTTTAAAGCACTGCTATGTGACTTAATTTTGGTATTTGCTGCTGGACTAAACACTTGTTGAAGTTCTGTTTTAAATGACTATATTATTTCATGTTATAAGGCAGGCACTGCTGATTTTTGTTGTCCCTTTGTTTCCATATCCTCCTGAGAATTCAAGCTACCCATGTTTACTATTATAATAAATGGAAAATCTAAATACAAATTACATATTTCTCAGGCATTTATTTTGTCGATGTATCGAAACCGTACCGAACCGTGACACCACAGTACAGTATCGTACCGAACCATGAGTTTTGTGAATCGTTTCACCCCTATTAAGTAGCCAAACTAACTAACGTTTACCCAGTCTGTCACAAATATTACAGTGAAGTGAGGGAATAACTCTCATGCTATCTATGCATTGTGAAGACAACCTGAACAGACTGTGTACGCATAATGTATATAACACAATTTACCAACACCTCTCTGGATCAACCTGTGTGAGTGAGTGTTGAGTTGGTGGGCTCACCTCATGAGGACAGCTCTCGCAGGCCTGGAAGTGGCAAAGTCCCCGGGACAGCTGCTCTGGGCCAGACTTACAGCAGTCATCCACCCCGTCATCGATGGCCTTGTTCACGTTGTCCATTGGAAAGGCACAGAGGGCTGAGTCGTGCTCTGTGACCCTATTGTCATCTGTGACAGCGAACACTCCATACAGGATGTCATCCTCTTCCTCTGCTCCAAGTTCATCCGCCAGCTCACTGCCTGCCTTCCCAAAGTGGGCGGCCTGCACCATGTTGTACACCACATCCTTAAAGGCCTCACTCCCGCTTACCGTGTTCCTTCTCCTCCGTTTGGGTTCAAACCGGCACTCCAGAACCACCTCCCGGTACCTCCTCATCTCCCACTCATTCCTCGGCAGGCGGCCCAGCCGCGTCTGAAACGGGGAGAACTCTTGGTCAGGGCTCTCTCTCTGGATGGACAGGAAGTAGACAAACTCCTGGGTGAAGAAGCTGTAGACATACTCAATGTTGTAGGTCCTGCGCAGGCTAGGCAGAACGGTCAGTCCCCGCACGTCATTGTAAAAACCGTCTTCTGACGCCAATGGTCGGCGCACTGATATGGACTTCCTGTCATATCTCTGTGTCATGCTATCATTTACAGTGGAAGCCACAAAAAAGTATACAGTCTGTCCCTCCTCCACCATGGTGACTTTGGTGCCCAGCGGGCTGGCAAGGCAGTCAGGGCAATAGGCAGCAGAGTTAGATTCTTTTCTGAATAAACACTTAGATGAATTCTTATTGGGTGGTTGTCCATCTGTCTTAAGTTGGTGGAAATGGCATACACCATATTGAGAACTCCCACAAGAGTATAAATACATAAAGAATGTATCCAACAATAATACCTCATTGTCAGTGTTCTCTAGGAAGTTGGGATCCTTGTCAACGTCACACAAATCACAAATCTTACACTCAGGGCCGCCCACTGGGCCTGTAGAAAGCTCCCACACCTTCTCCAAACTCATGTTCACAGCCTCAATCACATTCTGAGATGCCACATACACTTCCTGGTACATTGAGTTGGTCACTATGTTTTGGATGGGGCTCTTTGTTTGGAAGAAGGGCATGGTGTAGACCACAGAGAAGTTGACCGGGCTAGGGGTTGTGGAGGGGCAGGTGTCCAATGTGGAGGTCAGGACAGTCTGGAGCCAGACACATGTCAACCACTGTGTGGCCCAGTGGACCATCTCCACTCTCAGATGCAGAGAGAAGGGGGGACTGACGTCCTTGCGTTACCTCCAGGTCTGATTGTTGGACAATGTCATCCTTATTGAGACCAGCTGCAGATCTCTGAGGAAAATAAAAAATTAGAAATGATTAAAGTGTTCCTGACTGTCCACAAGATTGCAATCAATATGATTCCTAAGCTATAAACATAATGGGATTCTATCTAAAATAACGTAGAGTATAGTACTTTCTGGTCGAGACAAGTATGAGAGAGACAGTGATTGAAGAGATGTGGTCATAAGGAAGCAATGTTAAAAGCTTCCGCTGTCTCATAGTAAACAACAGCCTAATAGGAAATGTTTAGATACCGGTAGCCAAAAAGAGCTGTGTTGGTATTACACAGTATGTGTCTGTGAAACCTCTTCCATCATGACATACAAAAGCCTTTTTTTAATTAACAATCTGAAGTATTTCAAAGTGCCTGAAAATGTCATGCTCTGTCCTTTGAGCTTGAAAATGCCTTGCTAAAGCACAACCTAATTACGTAAAAGCCCTAGTAGTGTCGAAGCATCTACCCCAAATTGTGCCATGTTCTCATACAAAGCAGGTAAAAGTCATTCAAACCCTCTGTCTTTCCAGTGCAATACAGATCAATAATCCAGACATCTTCTAATGCAAGAGAATAGCGATTTCCCTAGAAGCTTTAATTTCCCTAGAGGTCTTTACGTTCGAATGATGAATGGGTTAAACACATTCTAATTGCTAATCAATACTGAGCCATGACATGACATACATGTAGCTACTGCTGAAGTTGACCAGAGCACTTCATTTCCCGGGTAGTTGACCAGAGCACTCCATGTCCCGGACATTGTGCATTTGCATTGAGCCACATTCCCTGGGTTGATGATTAACCGGACATATCACAGCCAGGTCACAGGTAGCACTCAGGAACCTGGGCCTCTCTACTTTGCATTCCTGTCACAACCACTACATGCCTTTCTGGGAAAAAGATGCACACGGACTGATGGCCATACAATACGTGCCTCTTAAGTCCCACATGGAAAGCGGGACTTCTCAAAAAACGAGTTGTAGAATTTCAACAACAGAAGCATTATATATGTGGTTATATAACAGTCTTCAAGATACAGGAAAAAATACCTATTATAAAGTTATTAGCCTTTAGACTTGATGAAAAGTTGGAAATCTTAATTTATATAAATATATATATATATAGTATATCAATAATTCATAGAATAGCATTGGCATACATGTTACATTTTAACACCTTCAACTTCATGTCAAACAAACAGAGGTTTCGTGTTTAAAAGCAGCAGGGACATGGGTGCAAGGACTGAGTGACTTTCTTCATGCTCATGGTTAATAAACCAAAGGTTTGAAATTTAGTTTCCATTCGTTGCCATTTACAGGTAGGCATGCAACGCATTGCAATCTGGTCTTGGTCATTGAAAAGTCACAAATAGCATTATCCTCATTCAGGTGCTTTCTGCAAAGGTCATTTGAAGAGTAGAGCATTTCAATATGTATCAATGAATAGAGTGGAGTTCAGTAGTTCTGAGAAACCCATGATTTGTCTCTGCAGCTTGGTCTACTGTCTGAGCTTGTGAACATGTCCAATAGCGCTAATACATGTTTTAGCTATTCAAAACTACAGAGACGTGATTAATAGGTTTATAATTCCCACAGACACCCTGTTAAACATGCAATAACGCAATATGAGCTTATCTGGCTTGCAGGAAATGCCATGTGTATATCATATTGAAACAGTTATGATAAGGTACACAATAACTCATGAATCCAGGTCGACACATACGGTCGTAATCAATAAACTGATAATATATCATTTGGGGATTTCAGCAACTATCAATCAAATTCAAAGACTGACAAAAACAACAAACCGAATAAATGTTCTGTCATGCAAGTGGAGTAGATATAAACAGAATATAGAATACCATATAAATAGAAAGAATGGAGTTGACACGTTAGGAAATGTTTCAGATTATTAAATCAATCAGTGTTTACAATATACATTTTAATTCACTATAAAGTTGAATATATTCGATGATGTCTAAAAATCACAATATAGATTTTTGGGTGAGAACCACAAAAAACGAATAAACTCAGAACTCTGCAAAATTATGTAACGCATGTTACTAAACCATAACTTTTCGCTACTTACCTGTTTGAGGTAATGCACGAACGTCACGAATCTCAGAGTTGTCCTCTTGACAGCATAACTGACAATTCCTTGACCACGCGCGGACGTCGAAAAGTTTTCCCTTCACCAATGTTTATTTTCATGGAGAATGTGCTGTATGCGTAGCCTACGCTATTTTTCAAACAATGAAAACTGTTTTTATTTCCAGGCGAAAGGTGAATCATAGACTGCAGTGCACCAGACGGTTTGCTGTACTCCTCAACTGAGCGCACGCATTCACCTCCTCTTCGCGCATAATACAGCGTGCCAACTTCCAAGTGCATAAAATGACAGTGAAGTAGATAATGCAGTTTGCCACTTCACTTAAAACATTTATTTCCAATTTCATTATTCTAAAATAGTCATTGTCATTTTTGCCAGTTCCTGTTGGATATATTCGGACATTTTGGTTGAACATAAATGGTTATAAGCCTACTGTACTTTGTTTCGGTCTTGTTCTTGGAATAATGAAAATCTTACAAAAAAAGAAACAAAATCTATACGATCTCTTTTTATTTTACATAATAGTTTGTTACACTCCAGATACAAACGAACAACAATTTACAGACACACAAACAATGACTACATCTCATCTGGCCGGACACGCATGCTTACATGCGTTGGTGGTTGACATGGTGCCATGAGATCGCCTAGGGCTAGGCTGAGAGCTCTTGTAAAAAATACAATTGTAAAACTTTCAAATCCATAATTTTTTCGTTGCTAAATCTCTTTTTTGTAGAATATTAAAACATACAATCTACTTGCAGTGAAGCCACTCAACATTTACATTACATTCAGTCATCTAACAGACTCCCATCCAGTGCGACCCACAGTAGCATCCAGGGTCAACGTCCTGCTCAAGGGAACGTCGACAGATCTCCCACAAGATCAAAAACACACACCACCACAGTTTCCGAGAGCTGCCCCTGAACCAACCCCCCAAAAATATGAATTCCATTACCCAGCTCCAAGACCCCCAAGCCACGTAAAACATGAAGGACTGCAAAAACCCTAAAAGCAAGGCCAACTGAATAAGTTCCATTATTTACATGTGTGTACTGTATGTGTGGCTGTGCATGTGCACGTGTGTGCGCTTGAACGTGAGTGTGTGTATATGCATGTGTACAAGTGTACAAACACCTGCACAGCATCAGCCTCAGGCAAACAGGCATTAGATGTAACAACGTTACCATCAGTACCATTCAAACTTAGTTGTATTTGTTTTTATTTTGACTTTATTTTTTTGAGAAAAAAACATCTGTCTTGATATATGGTGGTCTTCAATGTCAAAGTGAAAAGACTTTCATGTTAAATCCATTTGTTTGCCCTGAATAGCCAGCTGTTGCTTTTTTGTTACACCTGCTGGTTGGAAGGTGGAGATGGCTGTGTCTGAGATGTTAGAGAGGCAGAGGGACTGTTCCTGACCACCGCTGATGTGTGGTTGAATTTCTGGTTCTTTACTGCAGCCGATAAATCACCCAGTTGGGTGCTACTGTTGGCAATGGAGGATCAGCTACCTATAGGGAGGAGCGGTGCTGAAGGAACTGGGAACGTTGGACAAAGCCATGGGCCCTGATGAAGAGCTCCTGGCTTATCTGACAGACTGACTTGCTCCATGGCTCTAATGTTGGCTTACCATCGATGCATCCTCTGCTCAAGCCATGCTGACTTTTCCAAACTGCCTCAACTCCATTCGTTTTCTATGTTTAATTTGTTGTTCATTGATGGATGATGTAGTTTGTTAACAAGAGGACCACAATGGAAATACGTTTCAACACTTTGTTTGTGTTATATTCAATGGTTTTTACATACATTGTATCCACATGTGTGGTTGAAATGTGTCTTAATTTATTTTTCTAATAAATCATGTATACACATACATATATCCTATACACCCCGTCACTAGTGCCTGCATTATTGTTTGCCACCTGGCCTTAAATTGTACCAATTACTTTTCCTTGGGCACTCATGCTATTTCAATAATAAATCATTCGATTTTCCATTGTGTCAATGATGGCGGATTGATTGACTTCCAAGTTTTTTGTAAAAGTTTTTTCAAGATGTGTGATGAGAAGAAAATCGTCCAGCCCATTGGGTATCTCACTACACCCCCAAATGCCATGTCTTGAAATATGCATTGTAATACCACGGACAGAAGGGGTAACCCAGACGGGTCACATGGCTATAAAGCTGAACCATCCGTTTAGAACGTTTTCTCGTTATCCTGTGAGAGCTTTTGTTCCGAAGATACTACAGTGTTTTAGGTGCCATTCTTATGTTCATGTTGCAGCAGTGTGCAGGTGGGAGATTACTAGATGTGAGAAGTGTGTGGGAGGGCATGAGATTAAGGAACGTGTAGCATCGGTGGAGAAAGTTGTGTGTCTGTAAACTGTGGGGGTACCCATGGGGCTGGAGATCAGAGGTGTCCGGTGAGGGAAAGGCAGGTTGAGGTTGCCAGGGTTACAGTAGTACAGAAAGTGTCATATGCTGAAACAGTGAAGAGAGTGGTAGAGGAAGATGGGTACAGGTTAAGGGATCCTGAGAGGATTCCTGTGAGTAGTCATAGACCAATAGAGAGGGATGGGAATAATATGTGCTTCGGTCAGGTGGGTTTCTTAGCATTCATAGCTATGTTTGTCAACAGTACTGCAGAAATGGAACGTAGGGTCACAGAAAATAGAGGTTGTGGTGGCAGCTGCAGACAATTACTTGGGATTGCAAGGTTTTACTGCAGAAGATTTGTTGGGGGTGTTAAGTGGTAGTGTTCTGTCCTTGCAGAACATTGGCCTTGAATAGGATTAGATAGGGCTAAATAGTGGAATGGGGTCCAATCCCAAAGAAGAAGAAGAACGTTTTTTTCTCACCATCAAATATGGTAGTGAGAGGAAGTCCAGTCCCAGGTAATGGGAGAGGATGGATTTTTGTGAAACTAGGCCAACATTCTGCAAATCTTCTGATCAATGAAACATCTGATCTCAATAAATGTTTCTGTTTCCAAAACTAGAAACTGTTACAAACCCAGTGCACTAAGTTTTATAGACTTGACGCTTTGCCAAAGTAAAAAAATAATAATAATTAAGTGTTGTTTAGAAGGAGTGCAAGGTTTAATTATTTTTGTGCACATTCACACTTCACCGAGGAGGCATTCCCTAATGGAAATATGCAATTCATGCTACAACACGCCAATTGGATCTCAGAAGCTCATGATTGGCTTTGCCCACCTCCTTGTTGTTCTGCTCACTATGCTTCTCCCACAGTAAATTACACAGGTGAACTGTCTTAGGTTAGCGATAAATATCTTTGGTTATACTTCTGACAGCCAACGTTCTAGCTACACCCACAACTTCCAGACTTTATAGCATTCCCAGAAAGCTTGGATTATTGAGTCATTATTGGTTTTACACTTAAGACATTACTACTAGTGTGCTGTATAATTTGTGAATGTTGTCTCTTGTATAATACATTCTATACATTAGTTTATACTGGATAACATGTTCCAACTTTCCCTCCATCTTGTGCCAACATCAGTTCTTTTTAAGTCTTGGTTCTAATAGTTTATATATTTGTTCTAAGATATTGTCAGTTGGATATGCTCTCTGCAAGATTTGATATATCTTCCCTGTCATATGAACATCCTTTTCTGACTCAAATAAGATTTCAGAGACACTTTTGACTTGCTGCTAAATATAAGGTGACAACTAAATCATTTTTGATGAATCCTAAATCATCCTTTTATGGATATGTAATCTGGATCATGTGAGATATAAAGAAGGTGTGCATATGGGATCAACTACCCCCAAGCAGATAAGAAAAATAACTTGAACACACAATAATGTCTCTGCTTTGGACTGGGCAATACATGTATCTCCAGGCCAGAAAAATGTTGTGGAGCTTGCATTATGTGGTCAATGGATTAATCTGTGTCTAGATACCCGTTTGCACATGAAAACACAGTTAAAGCATATATTTAGTGATAAGTGATTATTGTATGTTGGAATCAAAATAAACCCTCCTCTGCTTCTGTGTAAACCAAATTGAGCAGGTTGAGACAAACCATTGCTTGATTAAATACAGACCCTTAAACTCTGACACCCTGGTTTTGTATGACATCCTAGTCAAGTCCATACACTCACTGTAAGAGAAAACATAATCCTAGACTTACCACCACCACGAAATTCTTAATATACCTAGCCTACTCCCTGAGTCAGCAAGAGAATGGATGACACCCAAAAACTGTTCAATTGAATGCCTTTCATGCACTTGAGTATGATGCCAATCTTGACCCATTTAATAGATCACACTGTACATCATGAAAAATACCATCTAAAAATCATATCACATATAGAATATACATTATCTTATACTGTATCTTCATATACACAGGAATGGGAATCATTAAAATAATCTGGATTCCTGCCAAGAGTAGTACAGGAAGTTCCATTGCTCCTCTGGAGAGTCCCTCAAGGTTGCTCTGTTATCCAAAATACTTCAAATCAAAATATTATGATATGTAACTTTTAAGTTGCATGTACAATATTCGAAACTATTGGTCAGTCCAAAACGTCTTTTTAATTCTGTCATGGAAATACATGTATTTCCTGTTACCAAGTCATTTACGGATTCTATGACTTTAGTCTTCAATGTGGACCAATGTATTGGGGAATTCTGAAAAGCTATCCAAGGATTGCTCCAGAAAGGTTTTGTTTTCAGTGTGTTATATTGGTTCTTGAGAATACGTTTCATTTTCTTCCATGTTGTTATAGTGTTCTTCACTATGAAGTTGTTCATGTTCTTAGCTTTATCGTTTATCCACATAAAAAGATCCTGGAGATGAGCATGTGCATCTTCAATATGTACCCATTACTCCTCTTTAGTGCATTTAACTATATGTTCCAAGTAGAAGCCTTGGGTGGCATGTTGATACCATTCCAAGTCTGGAAGGTTACAACCACTATCAGACTTAAGAATATGTAAAACTTTCCTTTTTATTAATAGAATTGTATTTGCCCATATGAAGTCTATACTGTCTCTTGTAAGTAGCCTATGTGGTTAAAGTGGCAACAGCAGATGAAGGCCAGGTCATCTGATGCAGCACTCCTTCACTCTCCTTATTGGTAAAATAGCCCTTACATAGCCTGGAGGTGTGTTGGGTCATTTTCCTGTTGAAAAACAAATGATAGTCCCACTAGGCGCAAACCAGATGGGATGGCCTATCACTGCAAAATGCTGTGGTAGCCATGCTGGTTAAGTGTGCCTTGAATTCTAAATAAATCACAGACAGTGTCACCAGCAAAACACCCCCAACCCCACAAATTCCACAAATTAACTTAAGGCACACCTGTTAATTGAAATGCATTCCAGGTGACTACCTCATGAAGCTGGTTTAGAGAATGCCAAGAGTGTGCAAAGCTGTCATCAAGGCAAAGGGTGGCTACTTTGAAGAATCTCATATTTTGATTTGTTTAACACTTTCTTTGGTTACTACATGATTCCATGTGTTTTTTTGCATAGTGTTGATGTCTTCACTACTATTCTACAATGTAGAAAATAGTAAAAATAAAGAAACCCTTGAATGAGTAGGTGTGTCCAAACTTTTGACTGGTACTGTATATCCATAAATTGCGTCCCTGAACCTGCAATATAAATTATAAAATGTTGCTCCGATAATATTGGACATGTTTGGGCTAGAGCAGCCTGGGTTTCCAACCATTTATTTAATAAAGGTTAGTTCATAAAACAGAAATCACAAGCTACAAACAGCCTGCATATTTTGTTATTGTGCAGGCCTAATTTGATCAATAGAAACAAAAAACAGTAGTGCATACATAATGTAATTGCGTTTTGATTTGAACAAAAAATATTCTACTGTTAGCCTCCCTTGAGAATCTTGCCTTTTTAAAATGAGAGAAAATATATGGGTTTTACATTTGAATCTGTAGCCTGCAGTTACAGGACTAGGCTACTATCAATTATTTGTATTTTGTCATTTTCATCAACCACATTGAGTTTGCTACATACTGTATTTGATAATAAATCGTGAAGGAAAATAATCATTATGAAATGTATGAGGAATAATGTGTATTAATTGACCGTTCTGTTCCCCCCCCCAACATGTACTTTTTTTGCCACTTTTGTTTGAAGCACTGTTACGGTCACCATGAACATTTTTTAAATTGTCTCAGTAGCATACATATTTGATGCAAAGAGGGTAGATATTGTTTATTTTTTTCGATATTACTTACCAAGCCATGCAGCGCTGTTTGTTTTAAAAACCTGTCTAGGACACAGGTTCCGCTAACGGAACTCCCCAACATTCCACTGAAAAGGCAGCGCGGGAAATTCAAAAATATTTTTTAGAAATATTTAACTTCTACACATTAACAAGTCCAATAGAGCAAATGAAAGATAAAGATCTTGTTAATCTACCCATCATGTCCGATTTTTAAAATGTTTTACAGCGAAAACACAACATATATTTATGTTAGATCACCACCAAATCCAAAAAAACACAGCCATTTTCCCTGCCAAAGATAGTCACAAAAGCAGAATTAGAGATAAAATGAATCAATAACCTTTGATAATCTTCATCAGATGACACTCATATGACATCATGTTACACAATACAGTTATGTTTTGTTCGATAATAAGCATATTTATATCCACAAATCTCAGTTTACATTGGCGCTATGTTCAGAAATGCCTCCAAAATATCTGGAGTAATTACAGAGAGCCACGTCATATAACAGAAATACTCATCATAAACTTTGACGAAAGATACATGTTTAACATATAATTAATGATACACTGGTTATTAATGCAACCGCTGTGTCAGATTTTTTTTAAACGTTATGAAAAAAGCGTACCATGCAATAATCTGAGACGGCGCTCAGAAGTAAATATATTTATCCGCCATGTTGGAGTCAACAGAAATACGAAATTACATCATAAATATTCCCTTACCTTTGATGATCTTTCATCAGAATGCAGTGCAAGGAATCCTAGTTCCACAATAAATTGTTGTTTTGTTCCATAATGTCCATTACTAGTGTCCAATTAGCTACTTTTGCTAGCACGTTTAGTTCACATGTCCAAAAGCTGGCGCTGGTCCAGGCGAACTCGGACGAAAACTTCAAAAAGTTATATTCCAGGTCAAATAAACTGGTCAAACTAAGGAGAGAATCAATCTTCAGGATGCTATTATCATATATATCCAATAACGTTCCAACCGGAGCATTCGTTTTTGTCTACAGAGTAATGGAACGCAAGGCGATATAATGACTACTGCACGTAACCAGGAACTGGCATTCTGACAGACCAGTGACTCAAATAGCTGCCATCCGGTCCCACATCACACTAGAGGCTTCATTCCAAGTTCTACTGACTGTTGACATCTAGTGGAAGGCGTAGGAAGTGTGAACAGATCCATATCTTATGTGAATAGATGATGAGAATTTCCACTTCCTGTTTGGAAGTTTGCCTGCCCTATGAGTTCTGTTATACTCACAGACATAGTTCAAACAGTTTTAGAAACTTCAGAGTGTTTTCTATCCAATAGTAATAATAATATGCATCTATTAGCATCTGGGACAGAGTAGGAGGCAGTTCACTATGGGCACGCAATTCATCCAAAGTGAAAATGCTGCCCCCTATCCCTAAAAGTTTTTAACAAGGTATAAATTACCCTGTGCTTTTTCATTTGACGCATTTGCGCGAATACACAGCTACAGGCAATTAGGAAATTATACAATGAATTAGCTCATGATGCACGCTGCTCAAATGATGAAACAACGAAACAAATGTAACAACAGCACAACAAAATAGATATTTAAAAAAATATATATATATATTTTGCAGGTGCCTTTTCATTGTATACACCAGCAGCGCGACCAGTGCTTTCTAATTGCACTGAACTAAAATAGTGGTGCGTGGGAGTGAAGCAAAACTTTCCAGTGGTCAAAACCATTCATCTTGAGGCGACGGGGTGCAAAATGCAATCTGTTAATTATCTATTTTAATACATACTATCTCAAAACATTACTCATAATAGAATATGACAAATGACCCAATGGATTATGATTTTCTGGTAAAAAAATAATAATAATAAAAAGTGGGGTGCAAAAAACGTTTACTCACGCGACTATGGAGGCAACAGTTCTTTCACTGCTGCTGTCTCTCTTGGGAAACCATGACACAGCGAGAGCCGTTACCGTAATCAATTGCGAATGTGGCTTGTAGAGTATTTATTCTAAACTATTTCCAATAAGGAAATATCCAATATTAAAATAATTATTCTAATTCCTGTTGTCATTGGAGGAAATTTAGCCTATGTTCAAGTGGCCATATATTTCAATTAGAGAACTATTAATTTTCATTGTTCAGGACAACCACTGGATTCTGTATCCCCGACAAGGGAGCTGTTCTGTAGTAACATGACATCTACAGTAGGTAGACTACAAGTGGACATTGTTTGCTGGAGCACAATGCCACCATTAGAGTTGCCTTGCCCACCTGGTTCTGTGCCCTCCACCAGGCCTGTGGTGGGGCTTTCAGTCCTGTCCTTGCAGAGACGGTCCATTGGTGCCATTCTGTTGGACCTCCCATGAAACACCCCTGTTGTGGACGTCTCCAGCCATCACTGCTACCTAAGTAACTAAGGGACAACCACCTGAAACACAAGATAGTAGATACCAAGTCTGTCAACATCACAGATGGGGTGAAGGTCAACATTTGCTTACAAAACAGTGAGTTTCCGGATGAGCAATAGTGTCGTTGTGCATCCTGCCTCAGTTTTGAGTATGATACACTGACGGTTTTTCTGTGTGACTATGTTGCTATCGTGATAAAAATAAAAGGGAAATATGACTGGTACAACACTCTTCAGTCAATGGCTATGGTCATAGAGATGGAAAGTTGCCTCATCATTATACCTGTGCCATTATGGTGTATGTGACAGCATGAGCAATGCCATTGAGCCTATCTCCATTTTAGGGAATATGTTTTCTTCTTCACGATTGGCAGATCCCTCCTGATGACCCAGTTGGACATGACTCCAACAGGGTCACCAGGAGGGATCAGCCAATGAAGTTGGAAGTTACACACTGTTGACTACATTAAAATAGTGGAAGCGCTCAATGGCGCTGTGGTGCCAATGCTAAGACAGCCTTTCGGCCACTAGAGGCCTCTATCATTCTCTATGGCAATAATGTAAAACCACAATGTTAACAACTTGAGCTGAACTTCTTTGAGCTGTTCCTAATCTGCTGAGACGGAAAACAGATAGAACAACGAGACAGATATTTCACCAGATGTATAAATGTGAAGCATCCGATTGGCATTTCCACTCACTACCAAATATGGTGGTGAGAGGAAGCCCAGTTGCCGGCAGTGGGAAATGATGGAACTGTAGTATCTGGGATCTACATCTGTTTATATTAGTTACTGTGCTGTTACTAAGCAGTAATGCATTACGGCAGTGTTACGTTACTACACCTAATAGGAAATGCACATGCGCACTGGAATGCCGCGAACTGTAGAGCACGAGGGTTTTTTGACTAAAGGACAACTAACTGTACTCCTGTCTCCTGCCTGGTCATTTCTCCACCACACAAATATTACAGTGGCGACGAGGTGATTAAACTACATAAACGGACATTGCTTGAAGGGAAGAATGTTGCGTGAGTAATGAAACTCAAAAAAAGTATGTAATTCGTCAGTTATTTTTTATTTTCTTTCGCCAGTAGAGTAGGCTAGCACTGCTAGTACAGTATTCAGGAGCTGCCAAGTAGCAAGACTATTGGAGTCCAGAATAGAGACACTGCCCTCTGGTGGTTAAATAAAAGAAACTGTCATTGAACCCATTGAAATTAGGCGATCTCAGTGGAGAAATATTGTCAAGGAAGAAAAAAAAAGGAAGAAGGGACGTAACACGGTGTGTACATTAATACAAATGAGTGCAGTGAATGAAGTAATTGCAGAAACTTCTGAAGTGAAGAAGTAGATGAATATTCAGAAAATTAAGGAATATAAGGAAACTGAACAATTAACTGTGAAAATGGCAACCATTGGTCGAGTACCAGAGTTTGAGGCTACAAAAGAGGATTTTGAGCGTTGGCTGGCTGCAAATGAAATCAAAGATGGAAAGAAAGCAGACGTATTTCTCAGTGTTTTGGGTCCAACTGAGTATGGATTGCTGAAAGGTCTCATTGAACCAATGAAAGCAGTGGAGTTGAACTATGCAGAACTGATTGAAACTCTTTCAAGGTATTTCAAGCCTAAGCCAATTCTCATTGCAGAACGTTTCAGATTTTACCAACGTCACCAGAGTCAAGGGGAAACCGTGGCTGACTACATCCTTGCTTTGAAAAGGCTGGCAAGTACATGTGAGTTTGCACGATTTCTTGATGATGCTCTCCGAGACAAGTTTGTATGTGGTCTCACAGGTGAAGCATATCACAGAAGGCTCCTGTCAGAGAAGGACCTGACCTTTAAGAAAGCCTGTGATATAGCACTTGGACTCGAGCTTGCCCACAGGGATACTATTGAGCTATCGGGACATGCAGAACGTCAGAAAGGTGTTCACAAGGTCAGTGATGCACGTGGTGAAAAAAGCTCACAAAAGTCACACTTTTTTCAGTCCCGTCCTCAAGGTTACACAAGAACAAAGCAGCCCACATCTCAAAGGTCTAAGCCAAGTTGCTACAGATGTGGGGGAGATAATCATCAGCACAGTGAATGTCGATTCCAAAAGGAAAAGTGCCACAATTGTGGAAAGGTTGGACATTTACAGAGAGTGTGTAAAGCCTCGAAACGCACAGCAAGAGCGCACAAAGTGTCAGACGCAGCACAAGAAGAGGAAGGTACAACTGAAACAGTAGTGGAACTGTTCACAGTGTACACAGCTCAACGATGGAATCTATCTCAACATGGAGTTAGCGGGAAAACCAGTAAAAATGCAGCTGGACACCGGAGCGTCTGTATCCCTGGTTCCAGAGAGACTCTACAAAGAAAAACTGAAAGAGTGCCCTCTTCAGCCCGCGTCCATCCGCCTTTCTTCATACACTGGTGACACTATTCCTGTGTTAGGGCAGATCCAGGTACCAGTCCGGTATGAGGGGAAGGAGTGGACGCTACCGCTTGTCATTGTTAAAGGAGAAAAATCAGCCTTGCTAGGCAGAAACTGGCTACAAAAGATCAAGTTGGGAACTGGGGAGAAATCTTCAGTCTGAGAAATGACAAACCAGTGAGTCAGGCTACACTCACTAACATGCTGGAGAAGCACAAAGAACTTTTCAAAGATGGCTACGGTGAAATACAAGACTTCACAGCAAAAGTCAGAGTGCAAGAAGGAACCAAGCCTATCTTTCACAAACCACGTCCAGTTCCCTATGCTCTTAAGGAAGCAGTAGAGAAGGAACTGGACCGCCTACAGAAGAATAACATAATAACGAAAGTAGCGAGGAGTGACTGGGCTGCTCCGATTGTTGTAGTCCCAAAGAAAGACAAGACCGTCAGAATGTGCGGTGACTACAAGGTCACAGTAAATCGCTGCATACTACCAGAGGAATATCCACTACCAAACGCTGAAGATCTGTTTGCCACTCTAGCTGGTGGGAAGGTTTTCAGTAAGCTGGACCTGGCATTCGCTTATCAGCAACTGAAGCTGGATCCGGAGTCAGAACAGTATCTGACCATCAATACACACAAGGGGCTATTCAGATTCAATCACTTGGCCTATGGAATCTCGACAGCTCCAGCGATATTCCAACAAACAATGGATCAGATCTTGGACGGTATAGACCATGTTGTGTGCTTCATGGACGACATCCTCGTGTCAGCACCAACCATTGGAGAGCACCTTGTAGTGCTGGACAAAGTGATGTCAAGACTGGAGAAATACGGAGTGAGAATGAAACGCAGCAAGTGTGAGTTCCTCCAGGACTCAGTGGAGTATCTCGGATACAAGATTGATGCACAAGGCCTGCACCCAACCAACAGCAAGGTGGAAGCAATCGTAAACGCACCAGCACCCACAAATATCTCAGAGCTGAGGTCATTTTTGGGGCTCCTGAACGATTACGGAAAGTTTGTGGCAAACTTGTCCACATTGTTGCATCCGCTTCACCAACTGCTGCAGGCCGATACAAAGTGGAATTGGTCCCCACAATGCGAAGAAGCATTCAAGACTTGCAAACAGCGTCTGCTAAAGAGCAAGTGGCTTGCCCACTATAACACAGAGATGAAGCTGAGACTCGCGTGTGATGCATCTCCATACGGAGTAGGAGCCGTCATCTCACATGTTCTACCGTCAGGTGAAGAACACCCTATTGCATTTGCATCACGGACTCTGTCACCAAGTGAGAAAAATTATGCTCAAATTGAGAAGAAAGCTCATGACAGACACTCAAAGACTGTCAGAGAATTCAAAGAGGAAGAGAGGGTGATGGTACGTGATTTCAGACACCCCAAGCGCCTGTGGAACTCAGGTGTGATCTTGCAACGCAGAGGACCTTTGACTTACCAAGTCCAAATTGGTCATCGCCAGGTCAACGTTCATGTGGATCATCTGCTACGGTCCAACGCCCCAGCAGAGACATGCCGAGAGAACAAGAACAATAACGACCCCCAGGACTATTCTCCTGACTGTGGACGTACGGAAGAGACAGAGCCTGACCTTCCACCCGAACCTGGCCCACCACAGGAAGCCCAGGAGGAGCGGAGATATCCTATTCGACAGCGAAGGGCACCTCAAAGGCTTGACCTGTGATTTGAGCTGGTTAAGGATGTAACGGACAGTAAAACAAAAACTTTAATATGTCCTAGATAAAAGGGAAGAAAAAGGACATTACCTGGGTTAGTTATTAGGACACAAACTCCATCTTCGGGGCAGAATAATCCCCTGGATTTGTGCTGGGCTCTGAAAAGTCTGCTTCAACCCAGTAGTTGAAAAATGTTTAAGAATGCATTGTTCAGATATTGCATTAGTAGTTACCTAACATATTTACCTTGTTCTCTGGGAGTTAAACACTATGGGGGAGGAGTGTAGTATCTGGGATCTACATCTGTTTATATTAGTTACAGTGCTGTTACTAAGCAGTAATGCATTACGGCAGTGTTACGTTACTACACCTAATAGGAAATGCACATGCGCACTGGAATGCCGCGAACTGTAGAGCACGAGGGTTTTTTGACTAAAGGACAACTAACTGTACTCCCGTCTCCTGCCTGGTCATTTCTCCACCACACAAATATTACAGGAACGAGATGGGACTTTGGCCTTGCTACATTCTTCAAATGTTCTCATTGATGAAACATGTGATCTCAATACAGTTTTGTTTCCAAAATTCAAATCTGTTACGAGCAGAGTGGACCGTTTTGTCGACTTTACTCGGTCAAAGTTTCCAAAAAGTGCTAGATTCCAATCTCGCTAGATCCTGCTTGGCTCTGCCCCTCTCCTTGCTTGTTCTGTCCACTATTACTCATTTGTTCACATTGGAAACGACAGGCCGTGGTCTATCTTGAGTTAGTTATGAACATCATTTAGCTGCTAGATATGCAGGTAAATAGAATAGTTAAGAAGCTGAAGAATTTTCCTGCGTGTAACGTTACACAAAATATTCTTAAATCATAGCTACCTCTAATTTCTTCGAGTCGAGTTAAAATGCATATTGAATGTTGTAACGTTGACTGTCACTGTGTAAAATAATACCATTCGTTTGGGCTGGCTAGCACATCATTTTCTGACAGAGAAGGTACAGGGGTGCAATCATTAGTACACAGTTTCGTTTTGCAACAGAAACTAGTTTATTTTCGACAAATTCAGGTATGTCCCTCCCCGATTCGTTCAGTTCAAGAAACGTTTTGCAACAGAATCGTCGTAATGAATACGCCCCAGTTGTTTCGCTATCATTGAATCTTGTGGAAGATATCTGAACGTACCATTTAGATGATTACGTACACGCAAGGGGTGGGGACTTTTACGTTCGAACTGCGCCGCGCGAGTGTTGTGCGTGCTAGCTAGGCGTAAACAGGATTTCATAGTTATTCGAACTGCAATGAATAATATACGTATTAATGTAACAAATACTCAATACCTTTAAGGTAAATACGGGCGAATGTATGCAACACAGCCTGCTGTATCGTAGGTGACAATAAGGGTTAACCGCTATCTAGTTGGCTAACGCGATCTAGCCGGCTAGCTAGGTTGCTAACTAATGGTTAGATAACTATTGGCAATAATAACAAAGCTAGCTAGTTAGCAATTTAGCTACCGGTAGCTGATATCAACATTAGAACCAGCAAACATGACTATGTTGAACACAAACATGATAACTTGCTTTTTTCTTGACAGGGTGGTCTTCAAAAATGCCTATTCGTGCCTACTGTACCATCTGTTCCGATTTCTTCGATCACTCCAGAGATGTGGCTGCCATACACTGTGGGCACACCTTCCACTATGAATGGTGAGTACCAATGACTGTCAGATGAATCAGTCTCTACATTAAGGAAATAGTTTGACTAGCCAGTACTTGTGGCCTAGCCAAATGTAATAATCTAGCTATTGTTAAATGTCAGTTGTGTGTAACTTTTCACTCTTTCCTCTGCTTACAGTCTTCTTCAGTGGTTTCAGACTGCCCCCAACAAGACATGTCCACAATGTAGAAAACAGGTAGGACTAACTTGCTATACTGCTGACCCCTTCTGAACACTGGTGTTTCATTCTGTACACGTTACATCAATCCCATTCATCTCAAAATAACCCTACAAATACTTTTTCTACATTTTTATCTTTGTCTGGACTCTCCCCTCAGGTTAGCACCAGACACATTATCAACAAGTTGTTCTTTGACATTGGTGGTGAAGGAGAGGGATCCTCTGCGGATCCAGAGTGTTTGCAGGTAGGCCTACACCAGGAGGACTACCATCTTGACTCACGTTGTGGCAACATTGAATAGAACATTGTCATGGCGTGTAAATTTGGGATATTATTGTATGATATCGCTTATTCAGTGTTTAATTTTTTCTTCTGCAGAACGAGCTCGATAGAATGAAAGCTGTTTTAAGTACCAAAGGTAAGAGACCAGTGAACACAACTGATGCTTGCTTTGAGACCACGTGTTATTATGATGGTGTAACTGTTTTTGGCATTTGGACGGCTGAAACATTGACTTGTATTTCTATCCTCAGAGAGAGACTGGAGGGACAGACTGAAGATGGTAGAGGGCTTGAAGGAGACTGTTGACAGGCAGAAGAAAGACCTGGACATTGTTAGGAAGGAGATTGGCGAGAAAGATATGCTCTGCTCAGTTCTCAGGGTAAGATGTTAAGTTGTCAAACATGAAGCCAAATGTATTTACATGCTCCTTTCTACCTGACATCTCTCTAACATTTTGAGGGTTTTGGAACATTCAGAAACAGATGAAATACCTGGAGAACCAGCAGAGTGAGACTCAGGCTGCTAAGGAGGAGGCCCGACGACTCAGGACCAAAATGAAAACATATGAGAGGTAGCCCACAGACTCGCACAATAATAATTTTCTGACTTTTGTGCCAACCCAAACCATACTGTGCTGGCTTGTATATTTTACTAGTGTGTGTGTGTGTTTGTCCTTCCCAGTCTGGATGTGGTGTTACAGGGTCAGAGGGCTGAGGTGGAATCCATGATCAGTGACATGGGTGTTGGCCAGGCTGCCATGGAGGAGCTCTCCATCTACTGCATCTCTCTCAAGAAGTAAGGAATGTCAATCATTTACATTATACACTGAGTATAGCAAACATTAGGAACGCCTTCCTAATATCAAGTTGCATCCCTCCCTTGCCCTCAGAACAGCCTCAATTCATCAGGGAATGGACTCTACAAGGTGTCAAGCGTTCCACAGGGATGCTGGCCCATGTTGACTCCAATGCTTCCCATAGTTGTGTCAAGTTAGCTGGATGTCCTTTGGGGGGTGGACCATTCTTCATACACACAGGAAACTGTTGAGCATGAAAAACACAGCAGCGTTGCAGTTCTTGCGTCTGGCACCTGCTACCATACCCCGTTCAAAGGCACTTAAATGTTTTGTTTTGTCCATTCACCATCAGAATGGCACACATACACAATCCATGCCGTAGTTGTCTCAAGGCTTAAAACCCCTTCTTTAACTGGGCTCTTCCCCTTCATCTACACTGATTTAAGTGATATCAATAAGGGATCATAACTTTCACCTGGTCAGTCTGTCATGGAAAGAGCATGTGTTCTTAATGGTTTGCATTCTCAGTTTACATTGTCAGGGCAACAGTGTTTTGTAAGGATATTTATCAAGTCATTCCTATTATCCTTTGCAGAGAGTATGAGAACCTAAAAGGGAGCCTCAGATATTCAAATGAAATGTCTGAAAAGCTCAAAAGGGAGGTGTTTGCTTCAAACAACAAGGTAATACATGTCAAAAAAATATATATATATTTTTAGAAACACATTAATTGAATTGTTCTGTGATAATGTGGGGTGTCTCACCTACTTCCAATCGGAGACTGACACAGTTTCTAATATCTCTGTAGTTGCAGAAAGCCACAATGGAGATGAACAGGACCAATGATGACATGAAAGCTGTCCAAAATGACTTGACCAACGCAGACAAAGAGATCACTGTAAGGAGCCCTCAATTCTGTAAATTATCAGCACTATACAATTTGCAAAGCTATGTTATATTTGGGTAATTAAAAATACTAATGTATTTGAGTTTACTATTCCACTACTTTGTGTTTTTAACACTGTTAGAGTCTGAAGAAAAAAGTTGAGATTCTTCAAAAGACCCTGAGCACACCAACCCGCACTAACGAAGCATTGAGCAGACTAGTCTTTGAGAGGTTTGTCACTTCACCAATCGATTTTCTACACAGCGCGTGCTACTTAGTATATAGATACCTTCTTGGTAGATCTGGTGTTAGTCACTGATTGGGGTCTTTCCCCCTTGTCTTTCAGCCCTGCCCCAGTGCAGCTGCAACAGCCCCGTCTCCACCAGCCTGCCAACAGTGAGGACATTGACCTTAACATGACATTTGACATCACCACACCTGACCTGGTGGATAAGAGGGCGTCACAGGTCCCATCCAAAAAGATGCGTCTGGATCCAGCCACGTGAGTCTCCCTCTACAGTGTGTCATTGACGAGGGACACATGCTCCTGGCACTTATTTGTTAAACGTTTCTGAAGTATTGATCATATTTATCTTATGTTCTTTCTTTCTCAGGTTGTCGTCCTCGCCAACCAAACACAGTGACAGCGCCTCGTTTGGAAGCAAGGTATTTTACCACTTCCACGGGTTCACTTAACACATGCACCACATGTACTGACTTTGCGATGACCACATTGCTTTGGATACATTTTAAAGCTAGACGTGTTGTACTTTAGTGTGCATGGCATGCCATAAGCTTCTGTGTTTATGAATTCTCCCAGGCCAGAGAGGAGGAGGTGCCAATGGGTACATTCTTCCGTAACTCCATTCTGTTCAGGAAGAAGACCTTTGGCAGCATGCTGGACCCCCAGAGGAGTAAACTGGGAGCTGTAAGTAACCTGACTCTATTCTCTTTCCCTCACAACTCTACAGTTACTGTATGATTGTTCTGGTGCTTACTATGAACCTGTTCCACATTTTCACACCCTCAATTACAGTGAAGTACAGTGCATTCCACCTAATGACTTCCAAAACATGACCCACAATTGCCCTTGCTTCCCTGTCTTGTTCCTGTCAATGAAATAACTAAATGTATGACTATCTCATATTCCAGATCAGAAGTGGTTATGATGGACTTGGAGGGAGAACCAAATTCTTCCAACCTGTATCCTTTTCTTAAACCGTACAATTCAGGTTTCCTGACTGGTATTTCTCATTGAAGCGGGTGTTGAAGAACATATTTTGACTGTATTATATCCTCTATGATGTCTATTGATAAATGTCTGTTATACATTACTGTAACTAATCTCATAGGAAACAATCAGGGAGGAACAGGAAAATGCCATTTGTTATGGAATGCCATTTTCCTTAATTCGGCCACCCACACCAGTCTCCTTTGTCAGATATTCGCCCGCTCATGATGAAGGCAAAGAGAAAAAAGGTTTCCCGACCAGCTCCTCCCAAGATCTCCACCTGTCTTACTCTGGACAGTTATCTGGAGTGACCTATGACCGGTCCAGTAAAAGGACTATGATCTACTTTGGTTTTCACTTCTTACTTGAGGGCTTGCTCCAGGCTTTGGGCATGAATGGGCACAGCAGATGGTTTGGTGTAGAATATTTGTTTTGGTGTATTGAGACTTCTTTTGTTTCATCATGAAATTGTGTAGTAATCTTGTTTTGAGGTGTTTTAGTTTCATCTAATTGTAATTAAGTGTGCGGTACAGAGTTATTCTAGGAACTTTCCTGTATTATGAGCATCTGTGAAATGTCAGCCATTTGACTGTTGCACATTACAAAAAAAATCTCTTTCGCACTTGAACATTTATTGTTTTACTAACACTGTCTGAATATTGTAATACAGCACTGTATTGAATATTTGTTTCCCACTTCCCCAGAACATCATCCTCTTGTCTTTTAGTGCTATTTATTTTAGATACATACATACATACTTTTACTTGTGATTATTGTGTAAGATCTCTTATGTTTGTGAAATAATAAACTATAGTTTCCTTAACTTGAGTGGGGTATGTTAATGTATGTTTTTTTTGTTTTTTTTCACACTATGCATCTCACTATGATACTGTAGCAGAGACGTCCTCTCCACCTCATGGTCCAGTAATGTGTCCCACAGTCCACTCTCCATGCTACAGAATGGTTAATTAAGTTTCTTTGCCAGCACGTTGCTGTTTTACTGTACATTTTTAATAAATCTCCAGCAGGGGGCAGTGTAAGGATGATGGCAGCCTCACAATGGCTACAGTTACAGAAGTGCAATAGTACGAAGGTGGAATTATTGGGTTTTATCTATATTTTCGTTTTCACAGTATTTTTAAGTTAAAATTATTATTTTTTGAATTAAAAACGTTGTTTCCTGAACTTGAGCATAATCCCAGCCAAGCCAAAAAAAGAATCTTACTGCAAATAACTTAATGGAAACTGTGCCGCATCCACTGCATTGTGTTCTGACAAAATCAGAACGCAATACCGCTCGGCACAGAGTGAATGCTACAATCATGCGATGTAGGACTGCTTGGAGTGTGACCTGAACTGGGCTACCGTCATTTTGTGTACCATTACAGTGCCAAAGTATTCATTTTCAAATACGTTTACATGATTTAAATGATATAGTCATTTTATTTTAAGGGAAACTTGTAACATACATTTTGAGAACACAAAAGAGTGATTTAATGGCACAATATTGAAGAACACAAGTGATCATTGATGCTAAAACCAGTGATATTCTCAGTGAACTCAAGTGTTACCATCAACTGTTCTCACAACCGCAACACCAGCAGCACTATAAAGAAATTAGGAACAATCTACGGAAATGCCATACGTTGCTGTCTAGTGTCTACCATGTGTTGTTGTGATTCTAACAACAATTGTCTCAGAACACAATATCCTGTTCAGAACCACTGCTTCTCAATTTAGAAAGTAGCATCGTATAGAGGTAATTACTGCTAAAGCAATTAACAGCAAACTAAACCAAAGCATAACAGAAAATGTTATAATATTAAAATGGTACCTTCCATGAGATCTGGCAGTATTGATGTCAGTAATCAGAATTCCCTACAGTTGTTTCTCTTTATCACTATGTCATTCAAGAACCCAACACTAGTTATTCCAGGATAAAGTGGTGCATAGAGAAGCTAGTTCCTTCCAGTGTAATCAGTCAAATATAACCACGCGTCAAAGTTGTGACACCCATACAAACAGTACTGTGGAAACAGTCGTATAATGTACACACAAACTCACAACCCATGCAGTGCTGATAAATCACGTAAACAACAAAGCTTGTTCTCAAAGGATCCTACTTTAGGTCCTCCAGTCAGGAAAAGGTTAAAAAATGTATTCACTATTGATCCAACTAATTGTCCTGAGAGAAATCAAAGAGAACTAATTCATTGCCATGGTCGCTTAGACATATCCTAATGTAAAAGGAGACTTTGTCCTGAAATCTAGCAAAGCTGTCCACAATGTTCATTGTGTTCTGTTCAGGATTCAGGATGATCCAGGATGATCCAATGCGTCGACTGTTCCATTTACAGTCAGGTCACAGCATCTGTGGCGAGTCAGTGAGTGTGTATTTCAAATTACAGAAAAGGTAGCATCTCCATTTTCCTTTATTTCCATTCCACCCATGAGACAATGTAGCCTTCACCACTAATCAAAAACTGGCTCCTTTTATTTATTTATTTGAATTTTACTTAACCTTTATTTAACTAGGCAAGTCAGTTAAGAACAAATTCTTATTTACAATGACGGCCTACCCTGGACAAACCCTAACCCGGACGACGCTAGGCCAATTGTGCGCCGCCCTATGGGACTCCCAATCACAGCCAGTTGTGATACAGCCTGGAATCGAACCAGGGTCTGTAGTGATGCCTTAGACCGCTGCGCCACTCGGGAGCCCCCTCTCTGCATGTGAGGGAGTGCTTTGCGAAGGGAGACCGTTATAAGCTGTCGTCTGTTAGGTGCCAGGTGTCGTATTCATCTCTGGTTTCTGCTGGATTATCTAAAGTGATTGAAGAGAGAGACAATTACCAATTGTTTTAGTGAAAAAATGAACACTAATCTGTTTCTATATCATTGTGAATACATAAGGTAGCACAGGTGAGGGATCAGTGGATACCACCGCTGCTTTACTCACTGTGATCGGTCAGGCACTATGGCACTACTTTTGGACTCTCCGTTCTGCTTGTCGTCTTTCTGGGAGAGTTGTGAGGTCACTGTGGAAGCCACAGCCTTGGAGCTGCGCTTGCGTTTCTGTACGTTCTGCTCCGGTTGGAAGATGATGACATAGACCTTAGGGACGTACAACATGCCCAGGGACACAGTGGCACTCAGGCTCATGGACACCGTCAGGGTGGTGGTCTGGATGAACATCTAGAGCAGAGGGAAAGTAGGATGAAGGTTAATAATAAATACCTGAGTATAAACCTAGACATTTTACAATAGGGTTTGGATTGCCTGGCTGAGTACTAAATGAATTGTTTGTGTTGCGTTCACAATTAAAAAGACACATTTTCCTAATTTTCCTTTCTATCCTATGCCTATCCTTCCATCTATTCATCTGATAATACCCTGAGAATGAGAATATAGTATTCTGATAATATTCTGAGAATACAGTAAAACTGTACATTCAATAAATATTAATAATAATGTATGGAGGTTGTCTTACATAATATTTTCCATGGCAATCCCCATGACATACCTTTATTATACCTAATTATTGTATGAAGAATTGATCGACAGCAGGTCAAATAGGAGGTACACAGTATACAGACGTTGTTTCTTCATCTGAATGCTCAAGAAGACAGTTGTGTTTGTAGCCTGGGATGAATGATTTATATCCCAGTATAAGCACTGAGGAGTGGTGCTCTATTTATGGGCCTTCAACATGTCTATTCACGTGTTGTTCCTCTGTTGTCAGGCTGGCAACAACAATACTGAGAACAGACTTGTGATCTGAGTCCGATGCACTGACAATTCAAACGCAGTACATGTCATGAATAAATGAATAAATACATGCCATAAAAAAATTAATGAACAAAGACCTAAAGTGCATTTGGAAAGTATTCAGACCCCTTGACTTTTCCCCCATTTTGTTACGTTACAGCCTTATTCTAAAATGGATTGAATTGTGTTTTTCCCCTCATCAGTCTACACACAATACCCCATAATGACAAAGCAAAAATAGGCTTTTAGACATTTTTGCAAATCTATAAAAAATATCACACGTAAACCCTTTACTCAGTACTTTGTTTAAGCACCTTTAGAGGCGATTACAGCCTCCAGTCTTCTTGGGTATGATGCTACAAGCTTGGCACACCTGTATTTGGGGAGTTTCTCCCGTTCTTCTCTGCAGATCCACTCAAGCTCTGCCAGGTTGGATGGGGAGCGTCACTGCACAGGTTTTTTCAGGTCTCTCCAGAGATGGGTTCAAGTCCGAGCTCTGGCTGGGCCACTCAAAGATATTCAAAGACTTGCCCTGAAGCCACTCTTGCGTCGTCTTGGCTGTGCGCTTAAGGCTGTTGTCCTGTTGGAAGGTGAACCTTCACCCCAGTCTGAGGTCCTGAGAACTCTGGAAAAGGTTTTCATCAAGGATCTCTCTGCACTTTGCTCCATTCATCTTTCCCTCAAACCTGACTAGGCTCCCAGTCCCTGCCGCTGAAAAAAATCCTCACAGCATGATGCTGCTACCATCATGCTACAATGTAAGGATGGTGCCAAGTTTCCTCCAGACTTGAGGCTTGGCATTCAGGACAAAGAGTTCAATCTTGGTTTCATCAGACCAGATAATCTTGTTTCTCATGGTCTGAGAGTCTTTAGGTGCCTTTTGGCAAACTCCAAGTGGGCTGCCATGTGCCTTTTACTGAGGAGTGGCTTACATCTGGCCACTCTAACATAAAGGCCTGATTGGTGGAATGCTGCAGAGATGGTTGTCCTTCTGGAAGGTTCTCCCATCTCCACCGAGGAACTCTGTAGTTCTGTCAGAGTGACCATCGGGTTCTTGGTTACCTCCCTGACCAAGGCCCTTCTCCCCCGATTGCTCATTTAAGAATGATGGAGGCCACTGTGTTTTTGGGGACCTTCAATCCTGCAGAAATGTTTTGGTACCCTTCCCCAAACACAATCCTGTCTAGGATTGGGACAAGACTGTAACTACCAATTGGATATCACAAAATTGGGGAGAAAAAGGGGGTAAAGTAAAAAAATGTAAAAAACATATATATAAAAAATAATTATTCACACATTGAGGGAAGTCAGTAGAAAAATTTAAGAAAAATAGCCAACCACCTAAGTTTGCCAACACCTTACATTCACACTTCCCTATTGATCAACTTGCAATTCTTTACACTTTTCTGAGTACCTCTCAAAGTCTAATGCATCAATAACATTGCATCCAATCTAAGAACACTCCTTCCCTGTTACTGTAATGTTGTAATACTGTCTGGTCAAAAATGTCAACTGCGATCTGAGAACTAAATGTTATTGATGCTATATTTAGATGTTCTAAGCTGTAAGTGTGTAATTGAATAGCATGTAGTGGATATTTATTTGTCTCTCAGAGACCCATTTTATCACTGAGCTTATCTGACCTCTTTTTTGACCTCTTTGATTCATTTCATTTCGATTTGCAGACGTGAAAAGACTTTAAAGACTTAATTTAGGCTGACTGATTTAACAACATACTCCACTAAACTGAACATACACTACATTGCCAAAAGTAAGTGGACACATGCTCGTAGACTCTCTCATTCCAAAATCATGGACATTAATATGGAGTTGGTCCCCCCTTTGCTGCTTTAACAGCCTCCACTAATCTGGGAAGGCTTTCCACTAGATGTTGGAATATTGCTGCGGGGACTTGCTTCCATTCATCCACAAGAATATTAGTGAGGTTGGGCTCTAATGTTGGGAAATTAGGCCTGGCTTGCAGTTGGTGTTCCAATTCATCACAAAGGTGTATGATGGGGTTGAGATCTGAGATCTCTGTGCAGGCCAGTCAAGTTCTGCCACATTGATCTCAACAAACCACTTCTGTATGGACCTCGCTTTGTGCACGGGGGCATTGTCATGCTGAAACAGGGAAGGGCCTTCCCCAAACTGTTGGCACAATGTTGGAAGCACAGAATCATCTAGAATGTCATTGTATGCTGTAGTGTTGAGATTTCCCTTCACTGGAATTAAGGGACCTAGCCAGACCATGAAAAACAGCCCCAGACCATTATTCCCCCTCCACCGAACTTTACAGTGGGCACTATGCATTCGGGCAGGTAGCGTTCTCCTGGCATCCGCCAAACCAAGATTCGTCCATCAGACTGCCAAATGGTGAAGCATGATTCAACACTCCAGAGAAGGCATTTTCACTGCTCCAGAGACCAATGGTGGAGAGCTTTACAGCACTCCAGGTGACGCTTGGCATTGCACATGGTGATCTTAGGCTTGTGTGTGGTTGCTCGGCCATGGAAACCCATTTCATGAAGCTCCCGATGAACAATTATTGTGCTGACTGTCACGCCCTGACCGTAGAGAGTGTGTTATGTCTCTATTTTGGTTTGGTCAGGGTGTGATTTGGGTGGGCAGTCTATGTTCTATGATTTTCTATTTCTATGTGTTTGGCCGGGTGTGGTTCTCAATCAGAGGCAGCTGTCTATCATTGTCTCTGATTGAGAACCATACTTAGGTACCCTTTTCCCCCACCTGTTTTCTGGGAAGTTAACTTTGTCTTTGTTCAGAGCCCAAAGCGTAACGGTTTGGTTTTTGTTCTTCGTTTTGTCGGCGGCATTTTTGAATAAAGAAAAAATGCACGCTTACCATGCTGCACCTTGGTCCAGTCCTTCAGCCAGCCGTGACACTGACGTTGCTTCCAGAGGCAGTTTGAAACTCGGTATTGAGTGTTGCAACTGAGGACAGACGATTTTTTACCTGCTACACGCTTCAGGACTCGGTGGTTCCCTTCTGTGAGCTTGTGTTGACTACCACTTTGCGTCTGAGCCGTTGTTGCTCCTAGACGTTTCCACTTCACAATAACAGCACTTACAGTTGACCGGGGCAGCTCTAGCAGGGCAGAAATGTTACGAACTAACTTGTTTGAAAGATGACATCCTATGATGGTGCCACGTTGAAAGTCACTGAGCTCTTGAGTAAGGCCATTCTACTGCCAATGTTTGTCTATGGAGATTGCATGGCTGTGTGCTCGATTTTACAGACCTGTCAGAAAAGGGTGTGGCTGAAATAGCCGAATCCACTCATTTGAAGCGGCGTCCACATACTTTTGTATTATAGTGTACTTCCTTATTTTAAATCCTGACCATTGTTCCGCTGTAAGTCAATGAAGAGGATGCTGAACATACTGTGAGTGCCTCATGGAAAGAAATCTGATATTAAAGGTAAAAAACAAGCATTTGATAACAGTCTAGAACCTATTCTAGAAAACATACTGATAGTTCTAGGGTTGCTTTTTTAAGTATATAAAAATGTGTCTTTCTCTGCCAATGGATAAATACCAGCAAATATAGAAATGTCAAACCTTCTCAGTAGACTGTGCTGTACCAAAGAAGATGGGCACAAAGGCCAGCCAGATGATACAGGTGGTGTACATGGTGAAGCCAATGGGCTTGGCCTCGTTGAAGGTTTCTGGCACCCCTCTGCTCTTGATGGCATACACAGTGCAGGTCACCATCAGCACGATACTGTAGCTCAAGCAGAGGACCAGGGCCAGGTCGGACATGTCACATTTCAGGACCCCACGTGCAAACTCTGGGTTGGGCGGACGCTGCTCCTCATAGTCTATGATGGTGTGTGGGGGCACCACTCCGAACCAGATGAAAATGCCAAGTAACTGTGGAGATACAGAGAATGATCCAAAGATTGATGTGGCCCATGATTCAGCAGATCAATCTAATTCTCCTGTATACCATTCCAGATACCATTTCCTGTGTCTTTAACAAGCACTGTTGTATTACTGCCTTGTTTTCATCAAATGCAATAGGAGAGAGGAAGCAACTCACTCACCTGCACTCCAATGAGTATGAAGGTGATGATCAGCTGAGAAGCAGGGCTGATGAACGGAGGTGGCGTGACTGCTTTCTTGCCCTGCTCAAAAATACGGTAAATGCGGTTGGTCTTGGTGAGCATAGCTGAGTAGGTAATACACATGCCCAGGCCCAGCAGCAGCCTGCGGAATGCACACACTGGGGCGCTGGGCTCTGCGATCATGAGGAAGGTGATCAGGTAGATGAGGAAGATGCCTGTCAGGAGAACGTAGCTGAGCTCCCGTCCGGAGGCTCGGACGATGGGGGTGTCGTTAAAGCGGATGAAGGTGATGATGCATCCGGAGGTGGCCAGGATGCCCAGGACAGCCAGGAACACAGGGATGATGGCCCAGGGGGAACTCCACTCCAGTTTGATGATGGGTGTGGACCGGCAGCCCGTTCGGTTTGGCATGGGACGCATATCGAAGGGACACATGTCACAGTTTAGCTCATCCAGCTGGTATTGATATCCGTCGCACAGTTCGCAGTGCCAGCAACAGGGTACACCCTTCACCATCTTCTTCCTCTCTCCTAGCTCACAGGGGAAACTGCACACCGAGTCAGGGACTGCACGGTCCCCACCCGACCACTGCATCTCCTCCGCCTTTAACAGAGACAGAGACAATGTTGAAGAACATCAAGTGAACTCCTGAAGTAGTCACATCATGTCATTACTGGGGGAAAGAGAATGAATGACTAAATGGAGCTAAATAAAAGTGCATGAATAACTGGAATGAGTTTGGTTCAATTGAAAGGTTGTTAACTCAAAACACCAGCAGTACATTCCTCAATGCAATAGCAACACTGATATAGTGAACATCATCATTGAAAAATAAAATAGACCAAAACAAATGTTTACATTGAGTCGCAGATTGTTTGTCCACTGGCCAATACACCGGTAGCCGGGGTTGGTGGTGTTGGAAAGTTGGAACTGGAAGATGTCATAGCGACCAGGAGCATCTCCATTCTCATTGAACATGACCCCAGTCCCTGCACTGCCTGTTGGATAGAGGAGCAAGGATTTTTAACAGGGCTACCGCTAGTGGGCCGTGCAATGCTTTTACCTTTGAACAAAGAAAAATGAAAACTACGGTGAACCTAAAGCTCATGTCTTATGCAACCAGTGCAAAGCTGAGCATAAGATTCTTCCTGCTGAGGGTTCCTTTCCATACATGCCGCTATTTCTGTACTCTCTGTTCCCTTCAAGTATTCAATCAGAGGGCTTCCACACAAGCAAAGGTCATCCACAAACAGGGAAAAGGAAATAGCTTTGCTTTTCATAGAAAGCTCCTTGGACTCCAAGAAAAATATTTTTCGTGAAAGATGGAGATGAAAAGAGGTGTGTTTCTTGTGTATGAAGAAAGAAGAGAGGCTGCCCTGTGGAAGAATAGTGCATTGAAGAGGTTAACACAGAGTGCAGTGATGTCTTCAGACTGACTTCCATCCACACTTTTTTGGAGTGACTGACCTCTCAGACTAACCTCTCTGGTGGGATGTGATGGGAACCAGTAGTGGAAAAGGCTTCATGAAACCAGGACATTTCCTCTGTTTGGGCTTTAATTATAAAAATATATAATTTCAATTATCAAGAGTATTATCTGACTTGACAGCCACAACAAAAAGAAAAGTCAGGTTAGAAGATACAATTTCAAACTCGATCCAAACAAAGTTTATTGAACGTTCCCAGACCTGATTAACTGCTGCTCCAACAAAATTTCTCAAGACCCTTTTTAACAATCCCTGGTCTGTACATTTCCAACTCACCATTAAAGTTGACTGAGCGAATGTAATGGAGCAGCTGACTCCCTTCCACTGGGTCCATCTTCTCACAGATGCCCATGGAGCCCGGACAGAGGTCCAGGTGCATGCTGTGTAAGGCATGGGCCATGGCATACACCGCGTCTATCACAAACTGTACTTTCCCTTCCTGCTCGTACTGAGATTCCTGTGCGATTCTCTCTTCCCCTGAAGAAGGGAGGAAGGGTGGGATACAATGGATAAAACCTGTGTAGCCTGTAAGTAAATCTGCTTATTTGAGATAAACCTTTGAAATATGTCAGAAATATCCTCTTTTCCTACCTGTACATTTTCTTCTACCAAGGTCGTACTTGATACCTGGTCGAGTGAGTTTACATTTGAAGTCGTCCTCCCAGTATTCTGCAAACCAGATGTTCCTTCTGTTGTTTTTCAGAGATCTCGAGGTGAAGTAGTTGTCGAACCCTGGGCAAAGGACCAACAGAGCATCACTATCACCTTATGTTTAAGACTTTCCCAGACTTTCCCATCCCCCACTAAAGTTACATTTATATTGAACACCAAAATACAATGTATCTCTGCAATATCTTTTTCATGTGTTTGCCTTACCATCGATGGAGGCCCTCTTGGGGAGGATGGTGACAGCCCCCTCAGCCACATCCTCCTGGTCCAGGATGGGGGAGCTCTTGGCCCCCCAGCTGTCAGAGCCCACAAACAGGAAGTGACCCGTCAGGTTAGCCCTCTTTGCTGCCTCCAAGACACGTCTGTGATAAGTGGTGATAATGGATTAGCACACTGGACCTTCATTAGCTTTGAGTCTATAGAAACTTGGTACTGTGGTGCTTAGAGAACAAGTAGCATGGTGGTTATGTGACAACAGTCCTAGGGAAAGGAACTAGTTTGCCACTAACCTGATGTCGTCCTCATTGGCAAAGATGATGACCCCGCGAGCATTAGAGGTCTCCATTAGTCTCTTGATGATCTTATCAAATCCACCTGGTTTCGGCTCTCGAGGGATTTTGATGGATTGGCCGATGCATAAACCTCCTGAATGAAGGGAGAAGAAAGACAAGACCCAAACCAAGGCTGCTCCTCCATTGGACGTCATGTCCTCCCCATATAGTACCATCAGTTCCAACACCATGTTGGCCATGGTTAGGCTACACCAGAACATTTGAATTCCCCACTAAATTCGGTACAAACCTGCCTCTCGTGAAATCTGGAGGAAGGCATCGACGCCGCTCTCACCGTAGTTTCCTTCTGAGGCCAGTGTAGATACATAGTTCCACCCCATAGCCTTGACGATGTCCACCATGGCCTGGGCCTGGTAGGAGTCAGGAGGGACCACGCGGGAGAAGAACTCATAACGACTTTTGTCACTCAGCTCTGGAGCCGTGGACGCATAACTAATCTGGGGGATCTGAAAGATACATACGTTACATGATGTTAACGGCTGCATGGTTTTAAGAAGAGACCGGAGACAGTCATTAGATTCAAAAGGAGGGTTAATGGACGTTGGACAGCTACTGAACCAGACACCATGTGTTATTATCAAATCAATCTTCGTCGGGATAAGTCAGACACAGTTAGTGAACTAACCACTTAATAATACCTTATGATGATACGTTGCCAGTAATTGAGAGTACTGAATAGTTCTCACATGTCCAGCCAATGTAATCCACTAGGACATGGCGACAATCATCCACTGTAATATTTCTAGAGCTTTACTACTGGTCTATGTCGGCCATAAAAACCAACGTCATGGTGAAATACAGATGGTAAATTTCACTGCTGTAAAAGCATTTGTTTGAAAAAAATTTATGGATTAGAGGATTAATTTACTGGTGTGCTACTTCCTTAATGACATAGTTTATGTGAGTGGGCTTGACTCTGATCCCACTAATGCCCGCCCATGGCTTGATGAGAGGTTCTTTAGAGGGAGTAGAGAAAGGTAGACAAACAAAGGGTTGTGAAGGGAGAAGAAGAGAAGAGGGAGAGAACCATTTCACAGATTATCTGGAAGGATTATATGGGTTTTAGTCTAATTACATTGAACACAGAGGGACAGAGACAGAGATCAAGAGACAAGGTTACCATATCTCAGCTGTAAGCCATACAATATATTTAATTCTGATGGTCACGTGCAACTTACATTTGCTGCTTTACTTAACTCTTTCTCTCTAGAACATTTATCTATTACTGTGATAGGTATGGCTCCTACTAGTTCATAATCTTCTGTCTGGGAGGGTGAAATTCGATACACCAAACATTGATGTGATCAATGATAACATCATTTTCAAATGTTTACATTCCATCACTAAGTCGCTCTGGATAAGAGCGTCTGCTAAATGACTTAAATGTAAATGTAAATCACTAATTCCTAAAGCAAAAAGGAAGCCTCCTTTAATCCAATATACAAGGATGGCATAATTTATCTTCAAAATCAAGTAATTATGGCTGTCAGACAGTCCATAAAAAAATTAATCTGTAGACTGTTATGCTATGTTGCAACCCTAACTGGTTCTTTGGCCCTGCTATGTACATTTCAGTGCCATGCGTGTTGAGTTCCATGACATATCCAAGGATCTCTGACCTCAACCCCATAGACAAACCTAACCTTTTTCTGACAGGAACATTTAGAGCATAATTATCTAGATTTCCATTCAAATGTTGTTGTAATCCTTATCATTGGCATAAAACACTCATAACTTAACTGACCTAGAGTAGCTGACATGTTATTTCAAGGTGTTATGACACATTCCTCTTCTGTGCAAACCATTTTCATTCAGAATATACTGAAATTACTGATGGCAAAGCATCAGTAGGCTAAGTATTGTTTCGTAAGTGCACTAGCACTTTCCATTTATAGAATCCTATAGAAGCTCTTACAATTCAATCTCAATGTGTGTGTAGTCACAATTCAAATGTCTGTGCTGAAATTCAATAAAATACCACAAAGAACATTTAGTTCAGATGTCATGTTAAAATATTATGTAATGTGACTAAAGAGAACAATCATTCAAATATCTGATATGGGCAGAAAGCTTAAATTCTTTTTAATCTGACTGCACTGTCCAATTTACAGTAGCTATTACAGTGAAAGAATACCATGCTATTATTTGAGGAGAGTGCACAATTATGAACTTGAAAATGTATATAATAAACCAATTCGGCACAGTTGGGCAGACTTGATGCAACATTTTGAACAGATATGCAATGGTTCATTGGATCAGTCTAAACTGCTGCCATCTAGTGGCCAAGTTCTAAATTGTGCCTGGGCCTTTCTCTTGCATTTCAAAGATGATAGTGCAAAAAAAGCATGTTTATTTCTTTGTATTATCTTTTACCAGATCGAATGTGTTATATTCTCCTACATTAATTTCCACAAGCATTTCCACACACTTCAAAGTGTTTCCTTTCAAATGGTATCATGAATATGCATATCTTTGCTTCAGGTCCTGAGCTACAGGCAGTTAGATTTGGGTATGTGATTTTAGACAAATTTGAAAAAAGGGTCAGATCTTAACGGAGTAACTGTGCATACTCTAAAAAAAGTGCCTACTGGGAAATGCCAAAATAAAGGAATCACTTGAGTAAATGAGGGATAGAAAGTATATCGAAACCACAGGTGTTTCCACACAAGTGTGGTTTCTGAGTTAATTCAGCAATGAATTCCATCATGTTTAGGGTAATGTAAAATAATAGAGTCAGCTAATACTCTGAGTTGGACGGAGACAGACTGTATAGAGCACCGAGATGGACAGTATAGCAAGCAACTGGACGGACCCGCCAGGAGGAACCCTCGAATGGATGTTGAACTGGATGCAGTTCAACAATTTAAACAATTGTTATTGTTTCAAACATTTGTTTTGGTTGTAGCAGTTGGGCTAGCTAGCATGCTAGCTAACAATCATACTGGTCTGGTTAGCTAGTTAGCTAATACACACTAGCTATCTAGCTAGCACAATACAGCACTAGCTAGTTGGGTTGGGCTAGCTAGCTAGTACACATTAGCTAGCACAATGCAACACTAGCTATTTGTCTAGCTGGCACAATACAACACTTGATATGTAGCTAGTACAACATTCGCTAGTACACATATGTGCTTGAGCCAGACCCTACTGAACCCAACTCTTGCTTGGCACTACTTGGTGGGCACGGAGTGTAGTTGATCGTCACTACACATTGCGACCCACATGCCGTGCACCCCTGATAGACCCTACTCATCTAGCCTAGTTATTTGGATTCCAGTCTGTCCATGTAGCCAGTTGGCTCTTTGCTATGTGAAAATGTGTTATTTGTTCTAATGTCTCCAATTCATAAATGTTCAATGTCAAAACATAATTTGATAAACCACCAACGAGGCATTTTACCATTCAATTCAGCATGTATTTTTTCAATATTAGTGTACGAGATAACTTTACAGTGATCACAACTTTAGTTGGGTGATTCTGCAACTATGGACACTTCTACAGTGGGGCAAAAAAGTTTTTAGTCAGCCACCAATTGTGCAAGTTCTCCCACTTAAAAAGATGAGAGAGGCCTGTAATTTTCATCATAGGTACACTTCAACTATGACAGACAAAATGAGAAAAAAAATCCAGAAAATCACATTGTAGGATTTTTAATGAATTTATTTGCAGATTATGGTGGAAAATAAGTTTTTTTTCCCCACTGTATGTCCTCTGGGTAAATGTTGAGGATTTTATTTCACAACATTCTTTTCTTCATACACAGTACCAGTCAAAAGTTTGGACACACCTGCTCATTCAAGGGTTTTTCATTATTTTTCCTGTTTTCAACATCGCAGATTAATTGTGAAGACATCAAAACCATGAAATAACACATATGGAATCATGTAGTAACCAAAAAAGTGTTAAGTAAGTCAATATATATTTTAGATTCTTCAAAGTAGCCACCCTTTGCTTTGATGACAGCTTTGCACACTCTTGGCATTCTCTCAACCAGCTTGAAGGAGTTCCCACATATGCTGAGCACTTGTTGGCTGCTTTTCCTTCACTTTGCGGTCCAACTCATCCCTAACCATCTTAATTGGATTGAGGTCAGGTGATTGTGGAGGCCAGGTCATCTGATGCAGCACTCCATCGCTCTCCTTATTGGTCAAATAGCCCTTACACAGCCTGGAGGTGTGTTTTGGTCATTGTCCTGTTGAAAAACAAATGACAGTCTCACTAAGAGCAAACCAGATGGGATGGCATATCGCTGCAGAATTCTGTGGTAGCCATGCTGGTTAAGTGTGCCTTGAATTCTAAATCAATCACAACAGTGTCACCAGCAAAAGCACCCCCACACAATCAAACCTCGTCCTCCATGCTTCACGGTGGGAACCACGCATGCAGAGATCATCTGTTCACCTACTCTGTCTTTCACAAAGACATGGCGGTTGGAACCAAAAATATCCAATTTGGAGACCAAAGGACAGATTTCCACCAGTTCATTGCTTGTGTTTCTTGGCCAAGCAAGTTTCTTATTTTATTGGTGTCCTTTAGCTGTTTTTTTGCAGCAACGAAGGCCTGATTCACGCATTCTCCTCTGAACAGTTGAAGTTGAGATGTGTCTGTTACTTGAACTCTGTGAAGCATTTTCTTTGCAATTTCTGAGGCTGGTAACTCTAATGAACTTATCCTCTGCAGCAAAGGTCTTCCTTTCCTGTGGCAGGTCTTCCTTTCCTGTGTCGGTCCTCATGAGCGTCAGCTTCATCATAGTGCTTGATGGGTTTTGCGACTGCACTTAAAGAAACTTTCAAAGTTCTTGACATTTTCCATATTGACTGACCTTCATGTCTTAAAGTAATGGACTGTGGTTTCTCTTTGCTTATTTGAGCTGTTCTTGCCATAATATGGACATGGTCTTTTACCAAATAGGGCTATCTTCTGTATACCAACCCTACCTTGTCACAACACAACTGATTGGCTCAAACCCATTGAGGAAGAAAGAAATCCCACAAATTAACTTTTAACAAGGCACCCCTGTCAATTGAAATGCATTCCAGTTGACTACCTCATGAAGCTGATTGACAGAATGCCAAGAGTGTGTAAATCTGTCATCAAGGCAAAGGGTGGCTACTTTGAAGAATCTAAAATATACAGTATAATGACTTATTTAACCGTTTTTTGGTTACTACATGATTACATATTGTAACGGCTCTCGTGGGTTGAAAGAAGGAGACCAAGGTGCAGCGTTGTAGGCGTTCATGATTTGTAATAAACTGAACACCGCAACAAAATAACAAAGCAGAAAAACGAAAGCGCACAGTTCTGTCAGGCAACAAAACAGCTAAACAGAAAATAACTCCCCACAAAACCCAAATGGAAAATCACAACTTATATACAACGATAGACAGCTGCCTCTGATTGGGAACCACACTAGGCAAAAACAACAAAGAAATAGAAAACATAGATACTCCCACCCGAGTCACACCCTGACCTAACCAAATATGTGTTATTTCATGGTTGTGATGTCTTCACAATTATTCTACAATGTAGAAAATAGTAAAAAAATTAAGAAAATCCCTTGAATGAGTACGTGTGTCCAAACTTTTGACTGGTACTGTATATGTTAAGTTCACACAACACTACCCCAGACTTTTTTTAACACCTTTCTATCAAGTATTTTAGCTACTTTTCAGATACATTTTATACCTACATTTCACTGTTTTGCTCTTGTCCCTGACCCAGACATTTGAGCTTCTACTATGTTTTTCTATGAGAAGACATTAATAATTACACATTATATATTGTTATCTACTATAGAAAGAGTCAATGGCATAAAATCTATATCAATTATTTTTGAGTATGCCCTTTATATATTTTTTCACACAAAATATACCTGTCCTTTGGTAGTGGTGTCATTTCCACCACTGAGGACAAATAACTAATTGATAAACTTTTTTCAAGAGAATGTTACCATGGAAACTTAATGTGACACTGAAGCAGATGGCTGCAGCGGACATTTGTTCCAGAAGTTTGCTTGTGTAGAGAATTTTCTTTTTGTCAGACATTTCTTAACAGGCTATAATTTCTTTAATTTGTGGTAGAATTTTGTATATTTTAATGTATTTATTGTAAACTAGTTGTAATACTAGCCAAAGCATATTAAACAGTCTGTCATTTTTCTCCAAAAACTGTATTAAGCATAATTTCACCACAGTCATTTCCGTTACAAACTTAACTGTGTTGGAAATGATAGCACGTGGTGCAAATGATCCATTATGTTTTTTTACTTTAGGTTTATTTAATCATGTTTTAAATTAATTAGAAGATGCCACATAAAACAGCACAGACATAGAAACAAAATAAAAAAGGATCCTGTACGATACCAGGAACATCTGCAAACAGACAGGGAGAGATACTGGAAGAAAAAAGAGAAGGGAGAAGTGAAATCTATCTCTGAATTTACAAAGCGAGAACAAAGAAGCAAGCGAAGAATACAGAAATGCAACCAATGGAATAGAAGACAGGCTTTAAAGATAAAAGTTGCAATGGAGACCTACCTATCAGGCAACACACCACCTCAGTCACCAGATGACTTGCAGCCAGAGGTCAACATAACTGCCCCTAACTTACCTACCCCGATGCATGCCCTGATACCCCTTCCTCATTGTCTGCAAGAGGAATGAAAAGTTGAATACTCGCAGGAAGGTAAAAGGTTGGAAGAGGTCGCTCAAAAACATACAGAGATCTTTGCATGACAAATGTCAAACTTCATAATGCTTTACAGGAAAGCTGAGAAATACAAAAAAGGTATTCCCCAAAGACAAAGACAAAACAGCAAATGAAGGGAACTCTGAATGACTTGAAAAGGATTTAATTGTTTCAAGATTCCATCATTGCCGAGTTAAAGCAAAAGTATCAAAACATGTTCAGTGCCAAGGACAAACAAGTGGCTTCAAAAATGCTCAGAGGCTACATCCTGAGAAGGTATGGCCTGGTCAAAGCCACAAACAGAGAATGAGGGAAAAGGGAAACAGGCCAACAAGTCTTCAATACTCCATTAAAAACAGATTTATTACAGCCACAGGAGACAAAATCACTAGATTCTATGAACGTGATGACAACAGAGCAACAACCGGGAAAAAGGACACACTAACGAGGAACAAGAAGAAAAATATATGCTTCTTGAATGATACAATTCAGAACCTTTATCATAAGTTTAAGAGGGAATATTCAGAGATTAAAATGTCCTACTATGAATTCTTCAAAAGAAGAATTTGGGTTGTCAAGCCAACAGTCCAGGATAGGGACACATGCCTCTGCAAAATCCACGTCAACCTCCAGTTCATGGTGGACAAACGACAGTATCACAATGTGATCAGCTGCAACAACATTGAGAACCTTATTGACTCTTTCTGCTATGAGGACCTAAAGAAAGAGTGCATGTACACAGAGTGCTCCCTTTGCCAAGCAAAAGAGCTTAAACATCTGACTTTGATGCTGGTGAGCAGACATGCTGGTTTAGGTGGAAAAACAAAGCTGAAGAGACAGAGAGAAGACAAACAAAGAGGGAACCATGGAGAAGTTCACGGTACATTTGACACTAAAATAAAATGTGTGCAGCACAGTACAGACTCTACTGGAGGACTTCTCCAAAGGAATGAAAGAGAACTTTGGGAAACACGTGTACAATATTCGACATCAATAAAGACAGTACTGTGCAGCTGTCTTCATCGACCTTGCCAAGGCTTTCGACTCTGTCAATCACCATATTCTTATCGGCAGACTCAGTAGCCTCGGTTTTTCTGATGACTGCCTTGCCTGGTTCACCAACTACTTTGCAGACAGAGTTCAGTGTGTCAAATCGGAGGGCATGCTGTCCGGTCCTCTGGCAGTCTCTATGGGGGTGCCACTGGGTTCAATTCTCGGGCCGACTCTTTTCTCTGTATATATCAATGATGTTGCTCTTGCTGCGGGCGATTCCCTGATCCACCTCTACGCAGACGACACCATTCTGTATACTTCCGGCCCGTCCTTGGACACTGTGCTATCTAACCTCCAAATGAGCTTCAATGCCATACAACACTCCTTCCGTGGCCTCCGACTGCTCTTAAACGCTAGTAAAACCAAATGCATGCTTTTCAACCGTTCGCTGCCTGCACCCGCACGCCCGACTAGCATCACCACCCTGGATGGTTCCGACCTTGAATATGTGGACATCTATAAGTACCTAGGTGTCTGGCTAGACTGTAAACTCTCCTTCCAGACTCATATCAAACATCTCCAATCGAAAATCAAATCTAGAGTCGGCTTTCTATTCCGCAACAAAGCCTCCTTCACTCACGCCGCCAAACTTACCCTAGTAAAACTGACTATCCTACCGATCCTCGACTTCGGCGATGTTATCTACAAAATAGCTTCCAACACTCTACTCAGCAAACTGGATGCAGTTTATCACAGTGCCATCCGTTTTGTCACTAAAGCACCTTATACCACCCACCACTGCGACCTGTATGCTCTAGTCGGCTGGCCCTCGCTACATATTCTTCGCCAGACCCACTGGCTCCAGGTCATCTACAAGTCCATGCTAGGTAAAGCTCCGCCTTATCTCAGTTCACTGGTCACGATGGCAACACCCACCCGTAGCACGCGCTCCAGCAGGCGTATCTCACTGATCATCCCTAAAGCCAACACCTCATTTGGCCGCCTTTCGTTCCAGTTCTCTGCTGCCTGTGACTGGAACGAATTGCAAAAATCGCTGAAGTTTATCTCCCTCACCAACTTCAAACATCTGCTATCTGAGCAGCTAACCGATCGCTGCAGCTGTACATAGTCTATCAGTAAATAGCCCACCCATTTTTACCTACCTCATCCCATACTGTTTTTATTTATTTACTTTTCTGCTCTTTTGCACACCAATATCTCTTCCTGTACATGACCATCTGATCATTTATCACTGTAAAATTGTAATTATTCGCCTACCTCCTCATGCCTTTTGTACACAATGTATATAGACTCTTTTTTTCTATTTTCTACTGTGTTATTGACTTGTTAATTGTTTACTCCATGTGTAACTCTGTGTTGTCTGTTCACACTGCTATGCTTTATCTTGGCCAGGTCGCAGTTGCAAATGAGAACTTGTTCTCAACTAGCCTACCTGGTTAAATAAAGGTGAAATAAAAATTTAAAAAATCATTGTGCATATTGACTTTGCAGAGAACCACTTCTGTAAATACACCAGTGAAATCCAGGCAGTTCACGTTGGTGATTCTCACAAGCAGGTGACCCTCCACACCTGTGTTGGATATACCACAAACCATACAGTTTCACTTTGCTCACTGAGCTCTGCTATGCAGCATGACCCCTCAGCTATCTGGACCCATCACTTAGAAACACTGGCCTACTTCCTTGAGCTCTGCCCATCGGCTACTTTTGGAATCTTACTTTGTCTTATATTAATTCAATGTTTAACAATGGTTGTTGTTCAAAATGTTTGCAATAAAATATTGTTTTCATATGTTTTGTTTTAACATACTGTAGATGTCATTTCCACCACACCCATATTTTCTGGGTAAATTAGTATAGTATATATCATTTACATTGGTTGGTTTGATTTAGATAGGTGGTTGATATCATAATCTCACAAAAAGTTTGGGTGGAAATATTTTATTTTTCAGGATAAATAAACCTTTTCACCTGTCTCAAAGGCAAATTTATTGAATTATTAGTATTAGGAAAACCTTAAACGTCACTTAAAATAATATTCAATACAAGTTCATGTACAAATGTATAAGAAATGTGTTCTAAATAAATGGTATGATATTTCATTTTCAACTAAAATGGATTTTTAATGACGTGATGGAATTGACATTTGTCCATGGCTGGGGAAAATGACAAAAATATATAAATTCCTGAATAGTACGATCGTAGCCATTATCAGATATTGTTTCTAGACAAATCAAAGACAATCATAATACTGGTAAAATGGTGTTTCAATAAGTTTCAATTTCTGAAATCTTGCAGGGCCAAAGTGCCCGAAGTTGCAGAATCACCCAGTTACCATGTTGATCATTTTACATTTGTCTAACTATTGTTGCCAACTTTTAGGTAGACCCACAACATGTTGATGCTCTCATTATCACTGTGTTTACACATACTGCTTTATTATGTTACTATTTTGCATGGGTGAGCCTGGTGGATGCCACACCACTAACTCAAGCTGAACGGAAAGAGGTGGCTGCAGCTTTGGACCATGTTGTGTCTAGGACTGTCTCCACACTGACAGAAAAACACACGTACTGCTGTGAAGAAGCTTGCCAGACCCAAATGCTTCAAATGACACAATTACATAAGGGGCTGTCTGTTTGACAATGTGTTTATCAAAAGGAAACCACCAGAACAATCCCTCACAAGGTCGACTAAAAATTGTGAAAAAAGTACATTTATTGAAACTGTTTTATCATAAACTAATGATTCATTAATTACATGTTGCCTACATGTTGTGTTACCCTTTCCTGATTCCATTTAATAAATCCTGACTGATGTCTCTAGGTTAGTATTATATGGCACTTGTAGCTGAATGTATTGCTAATACCGCCCCAAAAACATCGCCATTCCCATGCTGTTTCATTCTGTGTATCTCATTAATCATTTACATAAACATCTGTGTGAGCTATGTTGTATTGTTATTCCTGTGTTGACAGTTGGTCAAAATGGCAAGAATTACAAATATATTTATACATTTTCTTTCATTGATTTTGATCTCAGTGCCAGTTCCAACATCATAAATTGTGTACTCTGCCAGGTCTGAACTATATGTTCTCTGTGGTATTTTATTGAATTTGGCCAGTTCATTAAGTACACCGTCCCTGTGACTTGCTATATAAAGCAGGCAGACGGGCATCGATGCATTCCATTACTGTTCGATTGAATGGTCAAAACGAGTGACCTAAGAGACTTTGTGCATGATATGATCATTGGTGCCAGGCGTGCCGGTTCCAGTATCTCAGAAACGGACGGTGTCTTGGGTTTACCAAGAATGTGGCGACAAACAAAAAACATCCAGTCAGCGGCAGTCCTTTGGGAAAAAACAGCTTGCGGGTGAGAGAGGTCGAAGTAGAATGGCAAGAATCGTGCAAGCCAACAGGCGGGCCACAAACATGCAAATAACGATGCAGTACAACAGTGGTCTGCAGAACGGCATTTCGGAAAGAACAACTTCTTGGTCCTTGTCATGGTTGGGCTATTGCAGCAGAAGACCACACTGGGTTCCACTCCTATCAGCTAAAATCAAGAAGAAGTAGCTCCAGTGGGCACGCGATCACCAACACTGGACAATTGAGGAGTGGAAAAACATTGCCTGGTCCAACGAATCCCGGTTCCTGTTGTGTCATGCTGATGACAGAGTCAGGATTTGGTATAAGCAGTATGAGTCCATGGCCCCATCCTGCCTGGTGTCAACGGGACAGGCTATTCAGGCTGTTCTGAATTCAGGCTGTTCTGGAGGTCTGACCCGCTACTAGATGGGTGTGGCCAATAAACTGTCAAGTGAATGTATATATTTAGCTGTAGAGGGATAAGTGTGTTGACTACCGATGCCACCCCAGGTTTAAACGAGAGCATGTAGAGCTCTGCCTAGTAATACAGTACAATACAGTTTCTTAGATCTGATGGGAACTCCCACTGTTTCACCCAGGGAAGAGGCTAAGACTGAAATAACTTTCTGGAATTTGTTTATTTTAATGTTACTTTTAAAGGTAGAGTCAGCGATATGACATTGATGCAGACGTAAATGCGTCCTTTCTGGTCCAAGGCAACCTAATATACTGTAAATTGGGCTAACATGAGCAAAAGAGTTGGGTTAACAGGATCACATTGTGTTTATGAACAGTGAGCCTCAAAAGTACTGGGACAATGACACATTTGTTTGTTGTTTTTGGTCTGTACCCCAGTACATTGGATTAGAATTTATATGATGACTATGAGGTTAAAGTTCAGACTGTCAGCTTTAATTTGAGGGTATTTTCATCCATATCGGGTGACACCTGTTCTGCCAGTCACATTCTGTTAAAGGTCCCTAAAGCACACACATCCTTGGGTCACTTGTCTTTTCAGATCGCTGCAGCTAGTGACTGGAACAAGCTGCAACAAATACTCAAACTGGAAAGTTTTATCTCAATCTCTTCATTCAGACTCAATCGTGGACACTCTTATTGACAGTTGTGGCTTTGCATGATGTATTGTTGTCTCTACCTTCTTTCCCTTTGTGCTGTCGTCTGTGCCCAATAATGTTTTTAGCGTGGTTTGTGTTGCTACCATGTTGTGCTGCTGCCATGTTGTGTTGCTATCATGTTGTTGTCATGTTGTGTTGCTACCATGCTGTGTTGTCATGTGTTGCTGCCATGCTATGTTGTTGTCTTAGGTCTCTCTTTATGTAGTGTTGTGTTGTCTCTCTTGTCATGTAGTGAGTCATATTTTTTATTTAATTTATTTTTATTTTGAATCGGAGCCCACAACTCCACAAGAGGCCTTTTGCCTTTTGGTAGGCAGTCATTGTAAATAAGAATCAGTTCTTAACTGACTCGCCTAGTTAAATCAAGGTTAAATAAAAATGTACAATTAACAGACATCTCAATATCAACTGTTCAGAGGAGACTGTGTGAATCAGGCCTTCATGATCGAATTGCTGCAAAGAACCCACTACTAAAGGAAAACAATAAATAAAATAAAATAAATTGTATTGGTCACATACACATGATTAGCAGATGTTATTGCGAGTGTAGGGAAATCCTTGTGCTTCTAGTTCCAACAATGCAGCAATATCTAACGAGTAATCTAACAATTCCACAACAACAACCTAATGCACACAAATCTCAGTAAAGGGATGGAATAAGAATATGTACATATAAATATATGGATGGGCCATGACTGACCGGCATAGACAAGATGCAACAGCTGGTATAAAATCAGTAGAAACATCTGGGATGAGTAGTGGAAGATATGTAAACATTATTAAAGTGACATTAATAAAGTGACGGGTGATCCATTTGTTAGAGTGGCCAATGATTTCAAGTCTGTATGTAGGCAGCAGCCTTTCTGTGTTAGTGATGGCTGTTAACAGTCTGATGGTCATGAGATAGAAACTATTTTTCATTCTCTCGGTCCCAGCTTTGTTGCACCTGCACTGACCTCGCCTTCTGGTTGGTAACGGAGTGAACAGGCAGTGGCTCGGGTGGATGATGTCCTTGATGATCTTTTTGACCTTCCTGTGACATTGGGTGCTGTAGGTGTCTTGGAGGGCAGGTAGTTTGCCCCCAGTGATGCGTTGGGCAGACCTGCACCACCCTCTGGAGAGCCCTGTTGGTTGTGGGCGGTGCAGTTGCCATACCAGGCGATGATACAGCCCGACAGGATGCTCTCAATTGTGCTTCTGTAGAAGTTTGTGAGGGTTTTAGGTGACAAGCCAAATTTCTTCAGCCTCCTGAGGTTGAAGGGGACAGCAGTGGAGAAACTTGAAACTTTCCACCTTCTCCACTGCTGTCCCATCGATGTGGATAGGGGGGTGCTCCCTCTGCTGTTCCTGAAGTCCACGATCATCTCCTTCCTTTGTTGACGTTGAGTGAGAGGTTGTTTTCCTGACACCACACTCCGAGTTCCCTCACCTCCTACCTATAGGCTGTCTCATCGTTGTTGGTGATCAAGCCTACTACTGTTGTGTTGTCTGCAAACTTGATGATCGAGTTGAATGGCCACGCAGTCACAGGTGAACAGGGAGTACAGGAGGGGTCTGAGAACGCACCCATGTGGGGCCCCAGTGTTGGATCAGCGAAGTGGAGATGTTGTTTCCTACCTTCCCCACTTGGGGGTGGCCCATCAGGAAGTCCAGGACCAAATCGCACAGGGCGGGGTTGGGACCCAGGGCCTCAAGATTAATGATGACCTTGGAGGGTACTATAGTGTTGAATGCTGAGCTGTAGTCAATGAACAGCATTCTTACATAGATATTCCTCTTGTCTAGATGGGATAGGGTAGTGTGCAGTGTGATGGCGATTGCATCGTCTTTGGACCTATTGGGGTGGTATGCAAATTGCAGTGGGTCTAGGGTGACAGGTAAGAGGTGATATGATCCTTGAATAGTCTCTCAAGGCACTTCATGATGACAGTCCAGTTACCTTTGCCTTCTTGGGTACATGAACAATGGTGGCCATCTTGAAGCATATGGGGACAGCAGACTGGGATAGGGAGAGATTGAATATGTCCATAAACACACCAGTGAGCTGGTCTGCGCATTCTCTGAGGACGAGGCTAGGAATGCCATCTGGGCCGCAGCCTTGCGAGGGTTAACACATTTAAATGTCTTACTCACGTTGGCCATGGAGAAGGAGAGGGGGAGTGCACAGTCCTTGATAGCGGGCCACGTCAGTGGCATTGTATTATCCTCAAGGCAGGCAAAGAAGGTGTTTAGTTTTGCTAGAAGCAAGATGTCGGTGTCCGTGACGTGGTGGTTTTCTTTTTGCAGTCCGTGATTGCCTGTAGACCCTGCCACATAGGTCTCGTGTCTGAGTCGTTGAATTGCGACTCCACTTTGTCCCTATTCTGACTTTTCGCTTGTTTGATTGCCTTGTGGAGGGATTAACTATACTGTTTGTATTCTGACATATTCCCGGTTATCTTTCTATGGTTTAACGTGGTTGGACACGCTTTCAGTTTTGCGTGAATGCCGCCATCTAGCCACGGTTTCTGGTTAGGGTAGGTTTTAATAGTCACAGAGGAAACAACATCTCCTATGCACTTCCTTATAATCTCCCTCACTGAATCAGCGTATAAACCTATATTATTTTCTGAGGCTATCTGGAACATGTCCCAGTCTGCGTGATCAAAACAATCTTGAAATGTGGATTCCGATTGGTCAGACCAGCGTTGAATGGTCCTAGTCGCGGGTACATCCTGTTTGAGTTTCTGCCTATAGGAGGCGAGAAGCAAAATGGAGTCGTGGTCGGATTTGGCGAACGGAGGGCAAGGGAGGGCCTTGTATGCATCGTGGAAGTTAGAGTAGCAGTGATCCAGTGTTTTGCCAGCCCGGGTACTACAATCGATATGCTGATAGAATTTAGGTAAGCTTGTTCTCAAATTTGCTTTGTTAAAATCCCCAGCTACAATAAAAGCAACCTCCGGATATATGGTTTCCAGTTTGCATAGAGTCCAGTTGAGTTCCTTGAGGGCCGTCGTGGTGTCTGCTTGGGAGGGGATATACACCGCAGTGACAATAACCGATGAGAATTCTCTTGGGAGATAATACGGACGGCATTTGATTGTGAGGAATTCTAGGTCCAGTAAACAGAACGATTTGAGTTCCTGTACTGTATGTTGTTACAATTACACCATGAGTTGTTAATCATGAAACATACACCCCCACCCCTGATGTTTATTCCTCTCGTCGCGACGCACAAAGAATCCCGGTGGCTGTACCGATTCCGACAGCATGTCCCCAAAGAGCCATGTTTCCATGAAACAGAGTATGTTACAGTCCCGGATGTCTCTCTGGAAAGCAACCCTAGCCCTAATTTAGTCTAACTTGTTATCAAGAATCTGAACATTAGGGAGTTAGATACTCGGAAGCGGTAGGTGGTGTGCGCACCTCCGAAGTCTGACTAGAAGGCCGCTCCGTCTACGTCTCCTGCGGCGACGTTGTTTTGGGTCAGCCTCTGGAAACATTTTGAATGCCTTAGGTGGTTTGAACAAAAGATCCGCTTCAGGAAAGTCATATTGCTGGTCGTAGTGCTGGTAAGTTGATGTTGCTCTGATATCCAATAGTTCTTCCCGGCTATATGTAATAATACTTCAGATTGTCTGGGCTAACAATGAAGAAATAATAAATAAAAAAACAAAATACTGCATAGTTTCCTAAGGACTTGAAGTGAGGTGACCCTCTCTGTCGGCGCCATCTTGCTAAGAAGAAGAGATTTGCTTGGTCCAAGAAAAACGAGCAATGGACATTAGACTGGTGGAAATGTGAGATTTTTGATTCCAACCGCTGTGTGTTTGTGAGACGCAGAGTAGATGAATGGATGATCTCCGCATGTGTGGTTCCCACCATGAAGCATGGAGGGGGAGGTGTGGTGGTGCTGGAGTGCTTTGCTGGTGACACTGTCAGTGATTTATTTAGAATAAAGGCCCACTTAACCAGCATGGACCCCACAGCATTCTGCAGTGATACGCCATCCCATCTGGTTTGCGCTTAGTGAGACTATCATTTGTTTTTCAACAGGACAATGACCCAAAACACACCTCCAGGCTGTGAAAGGGCTATTTGACAAATAAGGATAGTGATGGAGCGCGCATCAGATGACCTGGCCTCCAAAATCCCCCGACCTCAACCCAATTGAGATGGTTTGGGATGAGTTAGACCGCAGAGTGAAGGAAAAGTAACCAACGAGTGCAAAGCATATGTGGGAACTCCTTCAAGACTGTTGGAAAAGCATTCCAGGTGAAGCTGGTTGAGAGAATGCCAAGAGTGTGCAAAGCTTTCATCAAGGCAAAGGGTGGCTACTTTGAAGAATCTAAAATTCTTCAAACTCTTCAAAGTACAGTGAGTACAGGAGGGAACTGAGCATGCACCCCTGAGGGGCACCAGTGTTAAGGATCAGCATGGCGGATGTGAATTTACCTACCCTTACCACCTGGGGGCAGCCCATCCAGGATCCAGTTGCAGAGGGAGGTGGTTAGTCCCAGGGTCCTTAGCTTAGTGATGAGCTTTGAGGGCACTATGGTGCTGAATGCTGAGCTGTAGTCAATGAATAGCATTCTCACATAGGTGTTCCTTTTGTCCAGGTGTGAAAGGGCAGTGTGGAGTGTGGTGGTGTGCAAATTGGAGTGGGTTTAGGGTTTCTGGGATAATGGTGTTGATTTGAGCCATGCCCAGCTTTTCATAGCACTTCATGGCTACAGATATGAGTGCTACGGGTCGGGAGTCATTTAGGCAGGTTACTTTAGTATTCTTGGGCACAGCGACTATGGTGGTCTGCTTGAAACATGTTGATATTACTGACTCAGACAGGGAAAGGTTGAAAATGTCAGAGAAGACACTTTCCAGTTGGTCAGTGCATGCTCATAGTACACGTCCTGGTAATTCGTCTGGCCCTGCGGCCTTGTGAATGTTGACCTGTTTAAAGGTCTCACTCACATTGGCTGTGGAGAGAGTGATCAGACAGTCGTCCAGAACAGCTGGTGCTCTCATGCATGTTTCAGCGTTACTTGCCTCGAAGCAAACATAAAAGTAATTTCGCTCGTCTGGTAGGCTCCTGTCACTGGGCAGTGCTTCTGTGCTTCCCTTTGTAGTCTGTAATTGTTTGTAAACCCTGAAACCTCTGACGAGCATCGGAGCTGGTGTAGTATGACAGTGCAGACTGAGATGGCAGCATAGCGACTAGCTCTTAGAAAACTTTGCAGTATTTTTATTTTTTTTGTACTATTTTTTACATTATTAGCTCAGGAAATGTTTTGTGTCTTTATGTACAGTTGGGAAGAACTATTGGATATTAGAGCGGCGGTAACTCACCAGAACTACCAGCATTATGTCCAGGAAGACAACTTCCATGGAGAAGATTCTTTGTTTACTCTCCCCAGAGCAATTTAACTTATTCCAGAGGCCAACCCAAAACATCACTGGCAGTGGAGAGGCACTCAAGGCGGTCTACTGGTACACGCATACCACCCATCGCTTCCGAGTATATTACTCGCCAATGTTCAGTCTTTGGATAACGAAGTTGATGAGCTTAGAGCAAGGATTTCTTCCAGAGAGACATCGGGGCCTGTAACATACTTTGTGTCGGAGTCGGTAAAGCCAGCAGGATTCTCAGTACATCGCTCAGACAGGAATAAATATTTATCCGGGAAGCAGAAGGGTGGGCGGGTGTGTTTCATGATTAACGACTCATGGTGTAATTCTAGGAACATACAGGAACAAGTCATTTTGTCCACCCGACCTAGAATATCGCACAATTAAATGCCGACCTTATTATCTCCCAAGAGAATTCTCCCCCATCATCGCCACGGCCGTTTACATCGTACCTCAAGCCGAAACTTTGATGGCCCTCAAAGAACTTCCCTGGACTTTATGCAAAATGGAACCCACATATCCTGAGGCTCAATTTATTGTAGCAGGGGATTTTAACAAAGCAAATCTGAGGACTAGGCTGCCGAAGCTCTATCAAAATTTTGACTGTCTTTCTCGCGCTACTAAGACTCTCGACCATTGCTATTCAAACTTCCGGAATGCTTACAAGGCCCACCCACGCACTCCCTTTGGAAAATCTGACCACGACTCCATCTTGCTCCTCCCGTTCTATAGACAGTAACTTACAGGAAGTGCCCGTGCTTCGTACTATTCAACCCTGGCCTGAACAATCGGAATCCACTCTTCAGGATTGTTTTGATCACGTGGACTGGGATATGTCCAAGGTAGCTTGCGAAAATCATCTAGACGCATACACAGATACGGTGACTGAGTTCATAAGAAAGTGTATAGGAGATGTAGTACCCACTGTGACCATTAAAACCTACCCTAACCAGAAACCGTGGATAGATGGTAACATTCATGCGAATCTGAAAGCGCGAACCACCACATTTAACCATGTCAAGGTGACTGGTAATATGGCAGAATATAACAGTATAGTTATTCACTACGCAAGGTAATCAAACAAGCTAAACGTCAGTATAGAGATAAAATGGAGTCGCAATTCAACGACTCAGACACGAGACCTATGAGGCAGGGACTACAGACAATCACGGACTACAAAAGCAAAATCAGCCACATCGCAGAGACCAACGTCTTGCTTCCGGACAGGCTAAACACATTCTTCGCACACTTTGAGGATAACACAGTGCCTTCGACGCGGCCCACTACCAAGGACTGTGGGCTCTCTATTACTGGTAACATTTGAAAGGAAACACTTTGAAGTTTATGGACATGTGAATGGAATGTAGTAGAATATAACACAATCGATCTGGTAAAAGATCAAATGAATAAAAAACCAACCGTTCTTTTGTATTTTTTTTGTATTTCATCTTTGAAATGCAAGAGAAAGGACATAATGTATTATTCCAGCCCAGGTGCAATTTAGATTTTGGCCACTAGATGGCATCAGTGTATGTGCAAAGTTTTAGACTGATCCAATGAACCATTGCATTTATGTTCAAAAAAATGTAAGACTGCCCAAATGTGCCTAATTTGATTATTAATAACTTTTCATGTTCAAAATTGTGCACTCTCCTCAAACAATAGCATGGTATTCTTTCACTGTAATAGCTACTGTAAATTGGACAGTGCAGTTATATTAACAATAATTTAAGCTTTCTGCCAATATTAGATATGTCTATGTCCTGGGAAATGTTCTTGTTACTTACAACCACATGCTAATCATATTAGCCTATGTTAGCTCAACCGTCCCATGGAAAGGACACCAATCCAGAAGAAGATTTATTAACCCTTGCAAGGCTGCCGGCCTTGACAGTATCCCTAGCCGCGTCCTCAGAGCATGAGCAGACCAGCTGGTTTGTGGGTTTACGGGCATATTCAATCTCTCCCTATCCCAATCTGCTGTCCCCACATGCTTCAATATGGCCACCATGTGCCCAAGAAGGCAAAGGTGAATTAACTTAATGACTATCGCCCCGTAGCACTCACCTCTGTCATCATGAAGTGCTTTGAGAGACTAGTCAAGGATCATATCACCTCTACTTTACCTGCCACCCGAGACTCACTTCAATTTGCTTACTGCCCCAATAGATCCACAGACTATCCAATCTCTGTCACTCTGCACACTGCCCTATCCCACCTGGACAAGAGGAATACCTACGTAAGAATGCTGTTTATTGGCTATAGCTCAGCGTTCAACACCATAGTACCCTCCAAGCTCATCATTAAGAGGCCCTGTGTCTGAACCCCATCCTGTGCAACAGGGTCCTGGAGTTCCTGACGGGCCACCGACAGGTGGTGAAGGTAGGAAACATCACCTCCACTCCGCTGATCCTCAACACTGGGGCCCCTCAAAGGTGCGTGCTTAGCCCCCTCCTGTACTCCCTGTTCACCCATGACTGCGTGGCCAAGCACGCCTCCATCTCAATCATCAAGTCTGCAGACGACACAACAGTAGTAGGCTTGATTACCAACAATGACAAGACAGCCTACAGGGAGGAGGTGAGGGCTCTGGGAGTGTGGTGCCAGGAAAACACCCTCTCACTCAATGTCAACAAAACAAAGGAGATAATAGTGGACTTCGGGAAACAGCAGAGGGTGCCCCCCCTATCTATATCTACGGGACCGCAGTGGAGAAGGTGAAAAGCTTCAGGTTCCTTGGCGTACACATCACTGACAAACTGAAATGGACCACCCACACAGACAGTGGCGAGGTCAGTACAGGTGCATCAAAGCTGTGACCGAGAGACTGAAAAACAGCTTCTATCTCAAGGCCATCAGACTCTTAAACAGCCATCACTAGCACATTAGAGGCTGCTGCCTATAGGCATAGACTAGGAATCACTGGCCACTTTAAGGAATGGAACACTAGTCACTTTAATACCGTTTACATATCTTGCATTACTCATCTCATATGTATATACTGCTGTTTTCTATACTATTCTACTGTATCTTAGTCTATTCCGCTCTGACATCGCTCATCCATATGTATATAGTCTTAATTCATTCCTACTTAGATTTGTGTGAATTGAGTATATGTTGTGTAATTTGTTAGATATTACTTGTTAGATATTACTGCACTGTCGGAGCTAGAAGCACAAGCATTTCGCTACACCCACAATAACATCTGCTAATCACGTGTATGTGACCAATAAAATTTGATTTGATGATTCGAACTTAGTCCTGCTGTCACGCCCTGACCTTAGAGAGACTTTTTATTTCTCTCTTTGGGTAGGTCAGGGTGTGATTTGGGTGGGCATTATAGTTTTCTATTTCTTTGTTGGCCAGGTATGGTTCCCAATCAGAGGCAGCAGTCTGTCGTTGTGCAGTCTGTCGTTGTCTCTGATTGGGAATCATACTTAGGCAGCCTGTTTTCCACCCTATTTTGTTGGATCTTGTTTTAGTACAGTTATTGTGTAGCCTGCAGAACGTTATGTTCATTTATCTATTTTTTTTTTTTTTTTTTGGTGTTCATAAAAATAAAGAAATATGTACGCTGACCACGCTGCGCCTTGGTCTCATTCCAACAACGGACGTAACAGCTGTATTGACACATTGCCTGTTTGACGGTTTGTCGGAGGGCATAGCGGGATTTCTTATAAGCTTCCGTGTTAGAGTCCCGCTCCTTGAAAGCGACAGCTCTACCCTTTTAGCTCAGTGCCTGTGATCTATGGCTTCTGGTTGGGGTATGTACGTACAGTCACTGTGGGGACGACATCATCGATCCACTTATTGATGGAGCCAGTGACTGATGTGATGTGCTCCTCAATGCCATTGGAAGAATCCCGGAACATATTCTAGTCTGTGCTAGCAAAACAGTCCTGTAGCTTAGCATCTGCTTTATCTGACCCTTTTTTATTGACAGAGTCACTGGTGCTTCCTGCTATAATTTTAGCTTGTAAGCAGGAATCAGGAGAAAATAATTATGGTCAGATTTGCCAAATGGAGGGCGAGGGAGAGCTTTGTACGCGTCTCTGTGTGTGGAGTAAAGGTGGTCTAGAGTTTTTTTTCCTTCAGGTTGCACATTTAACATGCTGATAGAAATTAGGTAAAACAGATTAAAGTTTCCCTGCATTAAAGTCCCCAGCCACTAGGAACGCTGCCTCTGGATGAGTATTTTCCTGTTTGGTTATAGTGGTATACAGCTCATTGAGTGCGGTCTTAGTGAAAGCATCGGTCTGTGGTGGTGGTATGTAGACAGCTACGAAAAATACAGATAGTGTGGTCTACAGCTTATCATGAGATACTCTACCTCAGGCGAGCAAAACCTTGAGACTTCCTTAGATATCGTGCACCAGCTGTTGTTTACAAATATACATAGACCACACCCCTTGTCTTACCAGAGGCTGCTGTTCTATCCTGCCAATGCAGTGTATAACCTACCAGCTGTATGTTAATCATGTCGTTGTTCAGCCATGACTTGGTGAAACATAAGATATTACAGTTTTTTATGACCCGTTGGTAGGATATATGTGCCTTTAGCTCATCCAATTTAGTATCCAGCGATTGTGCGTTGGCAGTAGTACGGATGGCAAGGGCAGATTAGCCACTCAATCTCTTTCTGCGATATCTTTTCCGTCTCTTTCTCCTGCGAATAACGGGGATGAGGGTCTGTTCGAGTGTCTGGAGTAAATCCCTCTCGTTCGACTCATTAAAAATAAATTATTTGTCCAGTTCAAAGTGAGAAATAGCTGTTCTGATTTCCAGAAGCTCTTTTTGGTCATAGACGGTAGCAGCAACATTATGTACAAAATAAGTTACAAAAAATGTGAAAAAAACTAACAAAATTGCACGGTTGGTTAAGAGCCCATGAAACGGCAGCCATCCTCTCCGGCTCCATCTTACTTGCGCCAATTGTGTACAGATCCTTGCAACATGGGGCCATACATTATCATGATGAAACATGAGGTGATGGCGGGACGACAATGGGTCTCAGGATCTCGTCACAGTATCTCTGTGCATTCAAATTGCCATTAATAAAATGCAATTGTGTTTGTTGTCTGTAGCTTATGCCTGCCCATACCACAACCCAATCCACCACCATGGGGCACTCTGTTCACAACGTTGACATCAGCAAACCTCTCGCCCAAACGACACCACACATTCTGTCAGCCATCTGCCCAGTACAGTTGAAACCGGGATACATCCGAGAAGAGCCTACTTCTCCAGGGCATCGAAGGTGAGCATTTGCCCACTGAAGTCGGTTATGATATCAAACTGCAGTCAGGTAAAGACCCTGGTGACAATGACAAGCACGCAGATGAGCTTTCCTGAGACGTTTTTTGACAGTTTGTTGTGCAAACCCACAGTTTCTTCAGCTGTCCAGGTGGCTGGTCTCAGATGATCCCACAGGTGAAGAAGCTGAATGTGGATGTCCTGGGCTGGCATAGTTACACGTGGTCTGCTGTTGTGAGACCGGTTGGACGTACTACCAAATTCTCTAAGACGACTTTGGAGGTGGCTTATGATAGAGAAATGAACATGCAATTATCTGGCAACAGCTATGGTTGACAGTCAGTATGCCAATTGCACGCTCCCTCAAAACTTGAGACATCTGTGGCATTGTGTTGTGTGACAAAATTGCACATAATAGAGTGGCTTTTATTGTCCCCAGCTCAAGGTGCACCTGTGTAATGATCATGCTTCAGCTTCTTGATATGCCATACCTGCCAGGTGGATGGATTATCTTGGTAAAGGAGAAATGGTCACTAACAGGGATGTAAACAAATTTGTGTACAACGTTTTAAAGAAATTAGCTTTTTGTGTGTATGAAAAATGTCTGGGTTCTTTTATTTCAGATCATGAAACACGGGACCAACACTTTACATGTTGAATTTATATTTTTGTTCAGTGTATGTGAAAATATGTGAAAATGTTTGCTATTGGACTGAATGTAAATATATACTTTTACATAATCTATACAGCTAAAAACAACAATGGCATTGACATTGAGGTTAAGAACGTGTACTATATCAATTTACCTAATTTTGCTAACCGTTACTCTGGACAAAAACATCAGTATTGTTTAATGCTTTAAATATAAAAACTAAATCTTAAAATTACAGCACAATGAGCAAACTCTGAAATTTCTATTAATCTTAATTAATCACAGCAAATCCTACGATTAACTTGATTGCATGTGAAAATCCATGTGGAACTTCACATGTCCTAAAACCACGTGTCTGACTCATGTGAAAGATATAACAATATATTGTGGGTTTTTTTACGTGTCATTTATCACTTGTGTCCGAAAGCCACATATTATTTTTTTTCCACAATATTGTTTTAGCACATTTGGTTCTTTGGAAGATATGGGAACATATGTTTTTGGTTTCACATTGGTTGGGGGAACAAAATCATACGTTTCCTGCAAACACATTTCTTTTTTATTGTGAAACAGCATAATTGAGATTCACACCTATAATCTTCTGGTCTCTATCTGTGGAATTAGACCACTGCACCACCAGAATAGAGCTACCATGCCATGTTTTCTTAAGTGTGCAAAGCTGTTTATTTTAGTTGTTTCAAATTAGAGGATAGACAGAGTTTTGTTGATGCTGAGAAAGGAATGTATATATTTTTATATAACATTCTTAGAACGTTCTCTGAACGTAATTAAAGTTTTATTGTGTTTTTTTATGGATAGTTTTCTTAACGTTCTCTGAACAATTTGAGAACATGACTTTAAAATAGAACAATGAAGAAACCTGTAGGGAACGTTATGCTGAAGTACTGAAATTCCCACAGAAGAACATTATTTCTTAACATTCTTGGAACAATGAGAACATGACTTTAAATAGAATCATGAGGAAACGTTATGCTGAAGTACTGAAATTCTGAAGTACTGTTGTTTCTTAATGTTTCTTAATGTTTTTTCTTAATGTTCTCTAAACTACAGGACCAGTCAAAAGTTTGGACACCCCTACTCATCCAAGTGTTTTTTTTTTTTTACTATTTTCTACATTGTTGAATAATAGTAAAGACATAAAAACTATGAAATAACACATATGGAATCATGTAGTATCCAAAAAAGTTTTAAACAATTAAAAATATATTTTATATTTGAGATTCTTCAAAGTAGCCACCCTTTGCCATGATGACAGCATTGAGGTGCAGTTAATTGCCGATTTCTGAGGCTGGTAAATCTAATGAACTCTGCAGCAGAGGTAACTCTGGGTCTTCCTTTCCTGTGGCGGTCCTCATGAGTGGCAGTTTTATCATTGCGCTTGATGGTTTTTGCGACTGCAATTGAAGAAACTTTCAAAGTTCTTGAAATTTTCCAGATTGACTGACATTCATGCCTTAAAGCAGGGGTGGGCAATTCCAGTCCTCAAGGGCCTGAATGGTGTCACAGTTTTGCCCCAGACCCAGCTAACACACCTGACTTCAATAATCACCTAATCATGATCATCAGTTTAGAATGCAATTTGATTAATCAGCTGTGGGGGATGGAGAAAAAGTGTGACACCAATCAGGCCCTCGAGAACTGGAGTTGCCAAAGCCTGCATTAAAGTAATGATGGACTGTCGTTTCACTTTGCTTATTTGAGCTGTTCTTGCCATAATACGGACTTGGTCTTTTACCAAATATGTCTATCTTCTGTATACTACCCCTACCTTGTCACAGCACAACTGATTGGTTCAAATGCATGAAGGATAGAAATTCCACAAATAAACTTTAAACAAGTGACCCCTGTTAATTGAAATTCATTACAGGTAGCTGGTTGAGAGAATGCTAAGAGTGTGCAAAGCTGTCTTCAAGGCAAAGGGTGGCTACTTTGAAGAAACTAAAATCTAAAATATATTTTCATTTGTTTAACACTTTTTTGGTTACTACATGATTCCTTATGTGTTATTTCATAGTTTTGATGTCTTCACTATTATCCTACAATGTAGAAAATAGTAAAAATAAAGACAAACCCTTGAATGAGTAGTCGTCTGCAAACTTTTGACTGGTACTGTAAGTCTATAACCTCTCATATATTTTAAATATTAACTCATGCAAAAATCAGTAGCTGTGCATTGGTAAAATCACTGTGGAAGTCAAGCCCCCCCCCCCCCCCCAAAAAAAAACATATTACAACTTACATGTTGTGATAATTGCGTTGTTTGCATTAAAGGAATGACACACACTGTCATTGCACTCTGAAAACTCTCAAAGGGAAACGCTGTCGTAATACCTTTCATGGCAGGCCTCTGGAAGAATCACAATACCATAGTAACAATGGTGAACTTTTAACTTTTAAGACACACCTGTGCATTGAAATGCATTCCAGGTAACTACCTCATGAAGCTGGTTGAGAGTATGCAAAGCTGTCATCAAGGAAAAGGGTGGCTACTTTGAAAAATCTGAAATATATTTTGATATTCTGTTTAACACTTTTTGGTTACGACATAGTTTTGATGTCTTCACTACTATTTTACAGTGTAAAAAATTGTACAAATTAAGAAAAACCCTTGAATAAGTAGGTGTGTCCAAACTTTTGACTGGTACTGTATATGAACTCTGATGAAGAAAATGTGTGTGAGGATGAGAATTCAGCATGGGATTATAGTATAGGGAGGGCTAAAAATGCACAGTACAGGAAGGAGTCTCACCGCAAAGAGTCTCAGCACGTTGGCCACCATGATGGACACAGAGCTGCCTGATGCCCCGATTACTCCCACCACCCTCTCTGGTTTGCGAATAATGGGTGGCTCATTGTTGGAGCAACGCACGTCTGAGTTATCCTTCTGGATGAGGGCCTGGACGAAGGTGAGTGACTGCTCCAGAGCGTAGGTGTCTCTGGAGCAGGTGTCCAGGACCATGGCCCCCAGGGTGATGTTAGGAAGGAGGTCAGGGTCACTGTTGATCTGATCCAGCGCATACAGCATGGCCTCCATTCGGTGGATCCCCTTCTCCCTCTTGATCTCCCCACAGGGCACACCGGCTGGCCCACGGGAGTGCACTGGAAACAGGCCACCCAGGGTGATGTCCCCCTTGATCTTGATGGAGTGTGGTTGTGTGCCCTGCTGAGCCCATGCATATGGACTTAGACCCAGATACAGCATCCACAGTAACCTGAGCAATGTAGTTACATGGCATCCAAACAGTGGACCAAATTGACAGCAGAACTGTGATGTGTGGCACTGTGATATCATGATTCTGGCCACCAAAGGTTCCTGTATCCAGTGTTAAAGTACCAGGCTTCTCCCTCTACATGTGATACCTGTGAACAGTAATGAGGACATGTTGGTCTTTGGTTTAAGTTCAGTTATAGCTTTTGTTACATCAATTTTAGACTAACACTGAGAGAATAAAATAACTGTTAATCATACAAATGGATCTGCAAGCGCTCTTACCATGACATCAGAAATTACTATACAGTATGTCTTGGCATCAATGGCATATTACCAAACATTATCATTCAATCGGACAATATAGGACATGCCATTTCAGTTCTTCACCACAATCTCAAAATGGGAATAAAAATATGTGTCTGTGGAAGAGAAGATCTACTGCTTCTAGACTTAAACATAGTCACACTCAAACCCCACAGCAAAGAGTCTTCTAAGTAAAGGGTATCTGCATGGTTGGACAAGTAAAACACAGCCAAGAGAGCAGCAAAGAGCATAGTGATAACATCTCATAAATATTGCACAAAAGCTAACATGGACAGATATGTGTTTTATGAATGTTTTTCATGTTCTGTAATACTATTTATGTTTAAGGAAACATAAGGGAAACATTGGGGTGAGAAATAGAATTAAGGGGCTTGATCAAGATACAAATATGTGTTACGCAAAGATCTAGTCTTATCCTGATTAATTTCATCCTGATATGAAGCTAAGAATATAAATATATACTGAAATATTTATAGCTCAGTTTGACTGCCTATCCAGCTTACTTTCCTTCCAATTTCACTGTGTCATCCAATTAAGTTATGACAGTATTGAAAAATGGCATATGATGTAAAAGATTTGGTTTAAGACAAATCTGACTAAAGATATTGAAATGACAAATATGATGTTCCACCGAGTAAGTTTAATTAAAGTTGTATCTGTTCACGTTTTTTTGCAAAACAGAGTTTAATCTTAGTTGTATGATTAGCATCCAACCAAACATTATATTCTATCATTTGATGCAACATATCAATATTGTGCAAACAATGAAAAAACTGCATTGGATACTGGCATGAAGTTTACACAAATGATGCAATGCATTGAAATAGAGATATGCCTCACAGAGATTAAATGTTCAATACACAGTATGGGTTGCAAGCTTAACATGTATATGACACATATAATAAAAGAGTCAAATGTGACCTAGGTACTTGAAATCTGAAAAGAGGTTTATGGGTGTAATACATATAAGAATTGACTGCTTACCTGAACATTCCATTTGGACCAGTCTTGATTTCATCCATCACTCCAACACTCCCAAACAGGTCTATTCCCATATTCAATATGTGATGATGTTCAGTGCCAGATTCTTCATTGTTTTAGCAAAAAGTAAATCCATTAACATCTCAGATAGTATATGTATTTTCTAAAAAATAACTGGAATGGACTCAAATCCTTCAATAACATAACATTTTTTTTAGTTAGCAAAAAAAGATCGAACATTTTGGCTTTCGAGGCTTTAGTGTATAGCATTGTCTGAATCACGGAAAAGTAGAAAAAAACACCATATTATGCCACTGAGATTCTACAAATCACTGCCAAATCCCTTTAAAGTTCTCTCCCACTTGCTCTCTGTTTATGTCTCTGCCTCGCTCTCTCTGTTGAACCCTCTTCTCTCTCAGTGCACTAATGGGCACGGATTGAGATTATCATGCGGCCGTCTGTGAAGAAATCCCTAGGTGGACTAGCCTTTATATTTGTATGCAGCTGTACTATATGTAGTACCCTCCCCCTTTTATGATGGAACTCCCTCACTTTGCAGGGGAGATTAGAAAGGCAGCGACATGAGAATACATTCTCATACACACCTGTAGAATATCATGTTCTAACTACTGAAACATGTTCAACTAAAACAATAGTGATTCACACAATCACATGGAAATTAAAAAAGATGCATCTGTTTCTCTGCTGTATAGACAAAATCATTTTCTATAGCATCCCCAGGATCAGTCACATTAAATAGTACTGTTAATCCACGGCTTAAATTGATATTTTAGTGATCTGTTCGATACCCATTGGATTTGATCAAATCAACGATTTTGGTGCAACAGACCTTTCACACATACTATTTAATAACTAAATGGAGACCTGATACAGATTCATAACAAAACATAATTATTTCCAGTTGCTAGATATAGTGTGAGATTTTAGTCTGTTTTCTGTCTGCCTGTAGCTGAAAGAACACTATACATGCTATGAAGATATGATGGGGCCACTTTGCAAGCTGCTTTTCAGTTGTTTGATTGGAATCTCTAAAAAGGCACACTACTGCCACCTAGTGTATTAGATCCATGTTTGACATCACACTACCGTAATCCGGCAGCGGTAAAACTGACAGCACTAAATGTAACTGTCAAGACCTGACATTTTAACAATTTGCATAGCTAGATAGCATTGTGACAAAGTCAAAACACACAGAAATACTTTTCAAAGACATATTGGTTTACTCTAGATAAATATACAGGGAAAGAAATGCTTAGCACAGTAAGTTACAGTATGTCATAACTCAGATGTAAGGCAGCGCTTAAAATTGAAACAAACAAAAAAATACATTACAAAGAGAGTTACAGTGTTTTAAAACAAGAGGTTCAATGTTTGGCTAGTACCCTAAGAACACAGACTTCTCCAAGCCGTCCTCTGCTTTAGTGTACTCCAGGTGGGATTTGTAGTACTGGCTGTTGTAGTGAGGGCTGTTGCGGACGTACTCCAGATAGTCAGGGGTTCCTGGACAGATTACATTGTCTGCCAGCAGCACTGTGCCTTTCTGTATGAGACCACACTCCTAGAGAGAGAGGGATATAGGAAGAGATATAGTTGGGGGAATGGGAGAAAGAGAGGGAGATGGGAAGACATATAGTTAGGGAGATGGGAGAAAGAGAGGGAGATGGGAAGACATATAGTTAGGGGAATGGGAGAAAGAGGGAGAAAAGAGAGAATGACATGTGTTTTGTTTATTCATATCGGGGTAAGAGTGTAGGACTATCAATGCTTCACTATCATCACAGGATGATCAGACTAGTTATCTTACTTACCTCCAGCAGTTTTGTGTCAGGAAGGTAGCGCTCTTTCCAGTGGTCCAGGAAAACTAAGTCAAACGCCTGGACCCCGAAATGCTCCTTCATCCAAGGGATCCAGTCTCCTGAGGCTCCCTCCACTAGCTGCACCTGGACAACAGTAATGAGATCTCATCTAAGCTTCTGAGTTTACAACTGACTCGTATCTTTTAACATCTACTACCCACCCATATTTACATGAATGTACATCACGTTCATCATCAGATGTAATTATATTCATCTATCCTAATCTCCTTTTACCTTATCTTCCAGTCCTGACCATTTGATGACTTGACGAGCAATGGCAGCATAATCTGGGTTGAACTCCAAGGTAATGACACAGGCTCCAGGGGGTAATAGGCGGGCTATGCGTACTGTTGAGTAGCCACAGTAAGTGCCTAACTCCAAGACAGTGACTGGACTCACTTCATTGACCACCGAGTCCAGAATGGAGCCTGTAATGAAGTCACAATATATAGACACACACACGAAGAATTGGACACAGTCAAGACCAGGCAGACATGTGGCCTGGGGTGGTCTAGAGGTCTAAGAACACATCCTGTATATACGGCTGCAACATGGGTTAATTCAATCCGACTGCTCTTTCAGCACTCTCCCCTACCTTTCACCTCTATCTATCCAATAAACATACAAAATATTTACTATATACTGTGTTTGTGTATATATATATATATGTATATATATATATATGTATATATATTTATATATTATTTAGGTTTTAAATACCAGGCAGACTGATGATAGGGTAAAGATCAATTAAAGACTTTTATTCTCATTTAGCTGGTTATCTGAGGCCACCTGATTATAAAATGTATGCACACATGGCTAAGTCGCTTTGGATAAAAGCGTCTGCTAAATGGCATTTGTTATTATTATTAATAACCCATTCAAAGCACATGTAGAGTACCTTTCTCATCCCCCACATTCATGGCCCATTCTCTATGTCTGCAGAAGTGGTCGATGGCTGTGATCACACTCTGGGGGTCTCCTACAGTGGCTTTCGTCTGCACTGCCTTCAGAATACGCTAGATATTTCAGAGGGAAAAATTACAGATGGTAATCGTACCTACGATGATGCCTACATTACATTTAGTATTTACTATTTTATTAGGATCCAAATGAGCTGCTGCCAAGGCAGCTGCTTCTCTTCCTGGCGTCCAAACAAGAATAAAGCGACACATCACAACAAAACAATAGTCTACTCTACATCATAAATAAAACAACACATCACACAATACATTGTGCACTATACACATTTACACTGGTCCACCATAACAAATGTACAATATAACATGTACAACATTACACCAATACAATATCACAAATACAATGTGTGTGTGTGTGTACGTGCATGCATGCGTGGCAATGGGTGTGTGTGCGTGTCTCTTCACAGTCCACTATTGTCACGCTCTGACCTTACATATCTCTGTTTTCTTTATATTTTGGTTAGGTCAGGGTGTGATGAGGGTGGGTATGCTAGTTTTTGTATTGTTTAGGGTTTTGTATGTCTAGGGGTTTTGTAGGTCTAGGTAATATTTATGTCTATGGTGGCCTGATATGGTTCCCAATCAGAGGCAGCTGTTTATCGTTGTCTCTGATTGGGGATCATATTTAGGTAGCCGTTTTCCCTTTTGTGTTCGTTGATTCTTGTCTATGTGTAGTTGCCTGTCAGCACACATTTGTATAGCTTCACGTGTTGTTTTGTTATTTTGGTTAGTTTGTTCAGTGTTCATTCTTATAATAATAAAGAATGTACGAATACCAAGCTGTGCCTTGGTCCTATCCTTATAACGATCGTGACAGCTATGTTTTATCTTTTTTTTTAATCTGAATTTACTGCTAGCTTCAGTAACCTGATGTGGAAGAGAGTGCCATGTAATTATGGCTCTATAGTACAGTAAGTTTCCCAGCCTCTGTTCTGGACTTAGGGACTGTGAAGAGACCCCAGGTGGCATGTCTTATAGGGCATGTATGGGTGTCTGAGCTGTTTGTTAGATGTTTGAACAGACAGTTGGGTGCTTTCCACACGTCAAATACTTCTGACAAAGAAAAGTAGTGATGCAGTCAATTTCTCCTCTACTTTGAGCCAGGAGAGATTGACATGCATGTTCTTGATATCAGCCCTCCGTGTACATTTAAGGGCCAGCTGTGCTGCTCTGTTCTGGGCCAACTGTAATTTGCCTATGTCCTTCTTTGCGACACTTGACCATATATATATATATATATATATATATATATATATATATATATATATACAGTACCAGTCAGAAGTTTGGATACACCTGCTCATTCAAGGGTTTTTCTTTATTTTTACTATATCATGTGTTAGTAACCAAAAAAGTGTTAAACATATTCAAATATATTTTAGATTTTAGTTTCTTCAAAGTAGCCACCCTTAGCCTTGAAGACAGCTTTGCACACTCTTGGCATGCTAGTTAAGTGTTCCTTGAATTCTAAATCAATCACAACAGTGTCACCAGCAAAGCACCCCCACACCATCACACCTCCTCCTCCATGCTTCACGGTGGGAACCACACATGCAGAGATCATCTGTTCAGCTACCCTGCATCTCACAAAGACACAGTGGTTGGAACCAAATATCTCAAATTTGGACTCATCAGACCAAAGGACAGATTTCCACTGGTCTAATGTCCATTGCTCGTGTTTCTTGGCCCAAGCAAGTCTATTCTTCTTATTGGTGTCCTTTAGTAGTGGTTTCTTTTCAGCAATTCAACCATGAAGGCCTGATTCACGCAGTCTCCTCTGAACAGTTGATGTGTCAGTTACTTGAACTTTGTGAAGCATTTATTTGGGCTGGTAACTCTAATCAACTTATCCTCTGCAGCAGAGGTAACTCTGGGTCTTCCTTTCCTGTGGCGGTCTTCATGAGAGCCAGTTTCATCATAGCACTTGATGGTTTTGCGACTACACTTCAAGAAATGTTCAAAGTTCTTGAAATGTTCTGGATTGACTGACCTTCATGTCTTAAAGTAATGATGGACTGTCGTTTCTCTTTGCTTATTTGAGCTGTTCTTGCCATAATACGGACATGGTCTTTTGCCAAATATGTCCATCTTCTGTCTACTACCCCTACCTTGTCACAGCACAACTGATTAGTTCAAATGCATGTAGGAAAGAAATTCCACAAATAAACTTTTAACAAGTCACACCTGTTAATTGAAATTCATTATAGGTGAATACCTCATGAAGCTGGTTGAGAGAATGCTAAGAGTGTGCAAAGCTGTCTTCAAGGCAAAAGGTGGCTACTTTGAAGAAACTAAAATCTAAAATATATTTTCATTTGTTTAATACTTTTTTTGGTTACTACATGATTCCTTATGTGTTATTTCACTATTATTCTAAAATGTGGAAAATAGTAAAAATAAAACCGATTGAATGACTAGGCGTATGCAAACTTTTGACTGGTACTGTAGGTCTATAACCTCTCACATAGTTTTAATATTAACTCATGCAAAAATCAGTAGCGGTGCATTGGTAAAATCTCTGTGGAAGCCAAGCCCCCCCCCCCTATTTAAAAAAAAAAAAACATATTACAACTAATATGTTGTGATAATTGCATTGTTTGCATTTAAGGGATGGCACACACCCTGTCATTTCACTCTGAAAACTCTCAAAGGGAAACGCTGTCATTATACCTTTCATGACAGGTCTCTTGGAAGAACCACAATACTATAGTAACAATGGTGAACACCAAAGACTGAACTATACATCTGTTCAGAGAGCTCACTTGAGGACGTGAAGTCCGGGTCAAGGTGTCCAGAGCACGCTCCACGATGACATCATGCCACAGTAGTGCCAGTCCTCCATGATACTGCACAGCCATGGGGATCACCCAGTGGTAAAGAACAAAGAGGACAGCCGCTCCCATGATCAAACCAGAAAGAAGGCTCAGCAACATCCTAGGACACACAAAGATGGCTGTCATAAAAATGAATTCACTGTAATATAAACTATTTCTAATTTAGTTATGAAGACGGAAAAACAGATAAATAACCATAGACACACTGTACCCATTTTAAAAGATTTTGCAATACAGTATGTCCTCTTATAAACAACAAGAAATCTGTGTGATCATAATGAAATGAATACTGATGGAAATCAATGCCCACGTCCATCAGATCTTGTATCTCTCCTTTCATTCCTCCTTTTGTACTAGGCTAATGAAATGGGTATTTACTATGCAGCAGATGACACTCAAACATGTCCTCCTCTCATTATCATTCAACCACTGTTGTCATATCCACTCATTACTCTCCATCACTCTCACCATCACTCATCAAGGGGAAACGTATTTCATGATTGGCACTTTATATTAATATTTTTAACAAATACATTCATGTGTCCATGTGTTTCAAAATAATACTAACTAAATCACACTGGACTATGACAAAGTAACAACAAACACAACAAGTGTCTATTCGTGAAGAAAAGTCAACAACCTAGTGCTCATATTGAAAATCAAAAACACCTCTGAAACATGGTGGTTAAGTTGAGAAAAGTGCAAAAAGGGATAAGAACAAAGCCTAAATCCATTACAAAACAAATGATTTGCACGTATGGAGGCGGGGGGTGGGAGGGTGGACTCTTGAACCTTTCATAGAGAATGCAACTCATGTCTATAAGCCCAGGAGAGGCTGAGCGGAGGTAATGCCTCGAGATGGGCTTTGCGTTGCATAGCAACGGGCAGAACAGGTCAAGCTGTGAGACAAAACCCATGGCACTTGGGCTGAGACCATCTTTACTTAGGCTTTCTTACATGTACGTGTACTGTAGCTACACACATAAAAGCTTCTGGAAATGTAGTCAGGCGCTTTGAGAGAGTGCCTTCATTAGATGGCAAATATACAGCAAATTGTTTTGATGAAGCAGATTAACTGTACCATATTCCAGTGGGCCTTGCACCCTCAAGGTGCTTGAGATGTATAAAACGTATAAAGACAAAATATTAACATCCGCTTACACTAAATAATTATAAACTGCAGTGTACAGAGAGAGAGCTCAATAAAACAACTCTGAAGATCGTTCCAGGACATCATGAGGTGAAGAGGGGCATGCGAATCAGATGATAGAAAACACATGCCACACATATTTAACCCAATCCCCTCTGATGTAATTATGGAATCTAAACAGGTCCAATGAAATCTACACAATTCAGTCAGTCAAACATCAGAATGCTCCGCAACATCTTAAGCTTTTTAAAAAGGGAGAAGACAATTTACTGCACTGTTATCATGAAACCACAGTTGAAACCAACAATGTAAGCATGCAAAAAGTAGCAGCTATTTCCTATACTATTTCAGCATGCAAAGGTAGATTAAAGACATGTCAATGGCATAATAACATGGCTATACTTACATCTGAAGCTTGTCAGTCTCCAATCAGGATGGAGATATTCTTCCTTTTCTTCACTTACACTTCTCCTTCTTGATGCCACCTCTCTCGCCATAAAACTGTTCCACACCTTCCAGCACAGTTCATCTCACACACCAGCGCACGCACATTTTCACGAGACTAACCCCTCCCTACTTGCCAACCCTCCCCCTCACTTTCCGCTGCTGAATAATAGCTAACCCTTAGTGTGAACAGAGAGGAATCCCACTGGGCACGAACGTCAATTTAACATCTGGTCCACATTGGATCGACATAACTTCGTTGAAATGTGGAAACAACAACGTTGAATCGACCAGTGCATGCCCAGTGGGATGTGGAGGTCTCACTAGAGAAAGCCCACTTTCAGTCATCAACATACTCAAAGCCCACCTCACGCATACGTTGGATCAGAAGGGACAACACAGAAGGAAGCAACGAAAAGAGAGGAGGTATGGCTTACCTTGCATGGACTGGGTGACCGGGTTGCAGTTTTGAACCCTACTCATCAGTATCCTAATCCCCTTTGAAGCCACTCCTCCTCTGTCATTCCACGAGATCTCATCACAGGAGTCAGGTGAATCAGAGTATTATGAATTCATGCATGAATTGGCTAAATTAACACAACGTCTAATTCTAACCCGATTTCTATGAATTGTTTTAAGAAACGTGGTAGATAATGAAAGCCTTGTATAAACAAAGAGCATTTATTCAATGAAAGACAACAACAAAAGTAATGTTCCCAGTGTCCTTTTGAAACGGCAGTATTCCAGTAAGTCTTGCCTTCTTTATGATTTTGGTCATTGATGTGCTTCAATTTGAATACTCTGAACACAGGCCATCACATCAGAAATAATCTGGAATATCAAATGAATATCTAAAGAGAGCTGTAAAATTAAACAGTGACAGTTTTACATCAACTGGATTTGTTTCTCATGTCCATCTCTCCATACCAAAAGTTATTTTCTCCACATCAAACGCTTCAAATCACCCGACAAAATATAGTGATAATTGATTGCTCTCGCAGAGCAAACAGAAAAATAGCACATGCAGAAAATCATCTGAAAAAAATAACACTTGCTGAATTTCATACGTGACCCACAAACCCCCCCCCCTTGCTCCCCACATTGCCGCGTATCTCACAGTGTTAGAAAATCATATTTTTTTTATGTTTCAACTGTTGATGTCATCCATCGGGTTTAACTTTTTACATTTATATTTTGTTCTACAAAAAGTAGAAATACGCAAATTTCATATGTAGACACTGGTATTGTGCTTGAGATAATGACATGAGGTTTAAAATGGGTGGAATTGCCCTTGAAATCATCATCATATTAAGGGACTTCACCTCTGTAACCTCTGTGGCCTCGGTGAGACGGCTGTGTCTATGATGTAATCCAGGGTGGTTCAGACACTGGGCAGTGGTGGCGACTCTGTGTCCATGAGGAGATCCAGAGGGGTTCAGACACTAGGTAACAGTATGATGTCTATGAGGAGATCCAGGGATGTTTTAAACACTGGGAAGCGGTAGCTCTCTTCTCTGGGAGGGGCTCCAGCATGGTGAGGAGGAAGGCACTGAACTGGACTGCCTGCTCCCGTGGCCACTCGTATTTATCCAGCAGGATCTCACACAAACTCCACGGCTTCAGCCTTGAGATGCGCCGCAGATGCCCTGTTAGCAAACAAGGGAAAGAGTCTTAGTATTGACTGAACAGAATATGTCAAATGAATTTGATAGTCATTGTGTGGGTGAAATTAAAACAAGGGTGATTCACATAAATGTGAATCAGATGCTACAAGAAACCCTTTGTGGAAACAACAGTTCACAAGTCATTGTGAATAGATATACCTTTGTGATTGAAATATCGCCTGGAGTTTCTCCCTGAGAGGGCAAACTGGGATGGAAGGGGTCCCAGCAACTCAATTATGTGAGCAATGTGATCTGAAAGGAGACATTGGACTATGCTGGTGAAATAAATATTATAGCATTTATTTTATTTCCTTTTTTTTATGAGCAAGACCAATCACCAGGAAAAACACAGGACAGAGAGGAGAAAGGACAAGGCTTTACCTTCTTCTCGAGAGAAGTTGTCCCCTGAATGGGGTTCAAACAGATATTCTCCAGTGGCCAGCTCAAATGCCTGTATGGAAATGTTAAGAGTTCTTAGTAATAGATATTATGGACAGTCATTAGGGTGGATGTGGTGCTCCTGGGTTCTCACCATGCAGGCTGTGCTCCAGATGTCTGCAGGAGTGCCATAGCCAGCCCCAATCAGGACCTCCACAGAACGGTACTGACAGGTCTGGATGTCCTCTGTGAAGTGTTTGTACTGGTGAGCAGACGTGAAGAATTAGCCCTCCATACTATGAGCAATTACTTGATATTAGCCTGTTGAATGTTATATTCATGTATTTTGTCATCTAAGGTACCATATTTAATACCTATACAGTACCAGTCCAAAGTTTGGACACACCTTCTCATTACAGGGTTTTTCTTAATTTTGACTATTTTCTACATTGTAGAATAAAAGTGAAGACATGAAAACAATGAAATAACACATATGGAATCATGTAGTAACCAAAAAAAGTGTTAAACAAATATATTTTATATTTGAGAATATTCAAAGTAGCCACCCTTTGCCTTGATGACAGCTTTGCACACTCTTGGCATTCTGTCAAACAGCTTCATGAGGTAGTCACCTGGAATGCATTTCAATCAACAGGTGTGCCTTAAAAGTTAAAAGTTCATTTGTGGAATTTCTTTCCTTCTTAGTGCGTTTGAGCCACTTAAGGGTGTTGTGACAAGGTAGGGTTGGTATATAGAAGATAGCCCTATTTGGTGAATGACCAAGTCCATTTTATGGCAAGAACAGCTCAAATAAGCAAAGAGAAATGATGGTCCATCATTACTTTAAGGCATGAAGGTCAGTCAATTTGGAAAACGTCAAGAACTTTGAAAGTTTCTTCAAGTGCAGTCACAAAAACCATCAAGCGCTATGATGAAACTGGCTCTCATGAAGACCTCTACAAGAAAGGAAGACCCAAAGTTACCTCTACTGCAGAGGATAAGTTCATTAGATTTAGAGTTACCAGCTTCAGGAATTGCAGCCCAAATAAATGCTTCACAGAGTTCAAGTAACAGACACATCTCAATATCAACTGTTCAGAGGAGACTGCGTGAATCAGGCCTTCGTGGTCGAATTGCTGCAAAGAAACGACTAGTAAAGGACACCAATAACAATAAGAGACTTGCTTGGGCCAAGAAAAATGAGCAACGGACATTAGACCAGTGGAAATCTGTCCTTTGGTCTGATGAGTCCAAATTGGAGATTTTGGTTCTAGTCTTTGTGAGACACAGAGTAGGTGAACGGATTATCTCTGCATGTGTGGTTCCCACCGTGAAGCATGGAGGAGGAGGTGTTATGGTGTGGGGTTGCTTTGCTGGTGAAACTGTCAGTGATTTATTGTGATGGTGTGGGGGTGCTTTGCTGGTGACACTGTCTGTGATTTATTTTGAATTCAAGGCACACTTAACTAGCATGGCTACCACAGCACTCTGCAGCAATACGCCATCCCATCTGGTTTGCGCTTCGTGGGACTGTCATTTGTTTTTCAACAGGACAATGACCCAACACACCTCCAGGCTGTGTAAGGGCTATTTGACCAATAAGGAGAGTGGTGGAGTGCTGCATCAGATGACCTGGCCTCCACGATCACCCGGCCTCAACCCAATTGAGATGGTTTGGGATGAGTTGGACCGCAGAGTGAAGGAAAAGCAGCCAACAAGTGCTCAGCATATGTGGGAACTCCTTCAAGACTGTTGGAAAAGCATTCCAGGTGAAGCTGGTTGAGATAATGCCAAGAGTGTGCAAAGCTGTCATTAAGGCAAAGGGTGGCTACTTTGAAGAATCTCAAGTATAAAATATATTTAGATTTTGAATTATTTAATACTTTTTTGGTTAATACATGATTCCATATGTGTTATTTCATAGTTTTGATGTCTTCACTATTATTCTACAATGTAGAAAAAAGTAAAAGAAATTAAGAAAAACCCTGGAATGAGTAGGTGTCCAAACTTTTGACTGGTACTGTATTCATTCATATACATAATGTCTGTCAGATAGTAACTCACCACCCAGCAGGCATTGCCCAGATCTGCAATCTTGATGCGGATTTCATCAGCATTCTGTGGCTTCAGAAGATTCACCAACATATCTGTTTCACTGAACCCTGAAACAAAATACAAGACAGATGGTGCAGATAGATATTATGGTAGATGGATGTGCCGTGAGTGCTCTGGTGTAAAATGGATGCTATGTATCATGTATTACAACATAAATATCATTCATATACACTGAGCATACAAAACATTAGGAACACCTGCTCTTTCCATGACATAGATATGAAATGAAAGCTATGATCCCATATTAATGTAATTTGTGAAATCTACTTCAATCAGTGTAGATGAAGGGGAGGAGAGAGGTTCAATTAAAGAAGGATTTATAATCATTGAGACAATTGAGACATGGATTGTGTTTGTGTGCCATTCGGTGGGTGAATGGGAAAAAACACGCTCAAGTTTCCCTGTGTATCAAGAATGGTCCACCACCCAAAGGACAGCCAGCCAATTTGACGCAACTGTGGGAAGCATTGGAGTCAACATGGGCCAGCATCCCTGTGGAATGCTTGACACCTCGTAGAGTCCATGCCCCAACTAATTAAGGCTGTTATGAGGGCAAAAGGCGTTGCAACTCAATATTAGGAAGGTGTTCCTAATGTTTTGTACACTTAGTGTAACTTAATCATCAGCATATGCATGAAATACTGTAATGCAAATCATGAAAGTTCAATTGAAACACTGGACAGGTATTCTGACATATACTACACGGAAATATGCTGTGATAATATACTCTATACAGGGGGCTCCAGATCAAGACTGACCATGTGATGGTGATGAGGGCTGGTTGTCTCTCTGGGTAGAAGGATGCAACACTGTAGATTGTCTAGAACAGTGAGACATTGTAGTCAATGATGGTGCATCTTCTATCAGTGATGAGACTGACTCCTTGCTGTCAGAGCCCATTGCTTCTTCATGCAGCAGGTTCCGTCTCCAAGTAGTACGCACAGGACCTGAAGGCTTAGGGGGAGAGGTGGAACTGGGAGTGCTACAGGGAGTGGTGATATTGGAGAATGACACATGAGGTTTTGCCCTCTTCTGACGGTCAACTAAAGTGTCCTCGCCCTGTTGCGGCTGTTGATGTTTGTTCTCCTTCCTCGACAACCTGGCCCTCGGGATCCTGGAAACCTTCCCGGTCTATGAGCACAGTCACAGGACTTTGATGGGAAACTTAAAATGAGACATCTCTCATTTTGCAGAATGTTAAATATATTTTAAACCAATCTCTGCAAATAAGGTACATTTCTTTAAATATTAGTACCACAAATCCCTTTTGCATGCAGTGCATGCTAATTTTCAATGAATTGATCAAGGTGAACAATTTCACTACAAACACAAAAGTATAGTTATACATACTGAATGAATACAAATAGCAATTAGTCAACTGTGCATCTTCATTCAGAAATGCTGTTCATGTGCAAGTTATTGCACATTTGTTATAGCACACACACCACTGCTGTTTTAAAGGTTGAATGAGTAGAACACCTGAAACAATACTGTAACTATTGACAACAGCCAGATTCACAGATCAATGCTTTCCTCCAGAATAACCCTAATAGGGCCAAGATGCAGTGAATCAGCACACACTCACAATGCCAAGGCCATCTTACCCAAACCCCAAGATTCTGGAAAGCCACAGTCAACTTCCCCAAAAAGTTTGACACAATCTAATACCAAAATTATGATAGGAGGGGTCAGAAAGACATAGGTGAAAGATGAGGTCATCAAAAGATTACCAGAAACTATGTTTCCCCCTTTGTAGCAATATGGTTGGTTCATGATTTGAGACAAGACAAAGAGTTGATTGCCATACCTGCTTCTCTCTTAGACTGGTATTTTCTGGCATCAGTAGTAGATGAAGAGATCAGCAAGGCACAAGAGAGCATGAAATCAAATCATAGAGAACAAAAATAATAACATTAGGTAATATTAAACTTTGACTCCTAATATTCAACATTGTTATTGCATCTCCATCTCTCTGTAACAAATATTTAACATTTCCCTCCATCTAAAAAATAAAATACGTTTAAAAAAGACAAGAGGGAATTGTACTTAATGACACATGTATGCCAACTTCGAATAGAGAGCAATCCTAACCTGAACAGCTTGTGGGAGCAGGAGAAACTGGCAGCTCCTGTAGGTTGGTGTCGGCTGCCAGCTCCTGGACGTAAACATCATCCACTCTCAAAAGGATGTTCTCTGGCTTGATGTCTGTGTGGATAATCTTGCATTTAGTGTGCAAGTAATCTAAGCCCTGGAAAACCTGTGATATGAGACAACAATGGTGATATACTATGGCTACATGACACCAGGGAACACACAAAGGAGATCATCCTTTCACAAAAGCTGCTCTGGATGATAAAACGGTAGAGGCAGGATTTAGAGATCAC